>NC_135342.1:39436834-40109471 GCF_023851605.1 Tamandua tetradactyla | reverse complement strand
TTCCTTTTCCTCACTACTGTCCTTTCTCTCCCTCTTTCTCAGGGATGATATCTGAGGTATTTTGCTAGACTTGCTCTCAACTTCGAACCTGATCCTGTGACTTCCCAACTTAAAACCTTTATTGCCTTATTTCTCTCAGGATGGCGCCCAAACTCCTTCCACTGGTAACAAAGGCCCTGCAGAACTGGGTATGGCCCACCCCTCCATCCTTAACTCTCTTCCCTGACTTGGTGAACCCACAATGCTAAACTATAGGCCCATCTGCCTGGTTGGGCAACTCCACCTCATTCTTAAGAGATTCTTCTAGGAAGCCTTCCAAGACCTGCAACTCCCTCCTTGGTGGGTCACCAGGCCTCCGCAGCAGCTGCAAACAAATCTTTATCCCTTTTCTTGAGGAAAATGCCATACTACATTGACCTAGAAGAAAATTCATATGGAATGGAAAGTAAGGCTCCTTCCTACCCCTGCCCTTCCCTTCCTTTTCCAGTTTCTTGTGTGTCCTAAGATAGTCATCATATATACACTCATAAATATCTTTTTAATATTATTTTTGAACAAATAACATTCTAAACATGTTGTTTTCCCTTAGTATATTTTGGACACATTTCATTTCATATAGATGTATCTCTTTCTTTTGAAGAGTTGGTAGGATATTCTGTTTCATGTATACCTCATTTCTCTCAAGCACTTTCTTGTTGATGGATCCGTGGGCTGAAATCATGCTCTGTTAACAGTGATGCATTTTTGGAACATCTTTGCACAATTGTATTTGAGCACAGACGGGAAAATATCTTTTCTTTACGTTCCTAGAGGTGAAATTGTTAGGTCAAAGGATAAGTAGATTTTAAATTTTGATACATATTTTATTTTAAAGAGAGTGGACTGATTTACTATCTGCAGCAAAGAATTTAGCTCCATTGTTTTAGAATGTTACACCATCTACACACTAGAATTCGTGTTCTTTGAGGGCAGGTACCTAGTAGTAGTCACATTTGTCTGGCAAAATTGGCCCTCAATAAATATTTTAGAGGCTTACCGAATTTAATTTCTCACAGCACCCAGTCCAGGGCTTGACATACATCAGGCTAAACCAATAATTCCTCAATGGCTAGAACTGCCAACATTACTGAGGTTTATGAAATGCTAGGATAACTGCTCAATGCTTTACCTCCCCCTTCCCCTTTCACTCTCACTTTCTCCTCTCCACGGGGAGGGTGTGTCTTATGCCACCGCCCGCCCTCTTTGCACATTCATTGGTGGAGTTGGACAGCATTTACCGCCGAGTCCCGCCCAAGACACGCCCCCGTGCCGACCTCCAGGCGGGGAGAAGGTTTGGCTGTTGTCGCGTCGGGCAATCTAGACCATCTCCTCTGGTGCTACCCGGAGCCGGACTTGGGGCGCGAGTAGGCTTGTGGAGCTCCTACCAGGGTCCCCAAGAGCCCGCCCGTAAGGCGCGCGGCGCGCCCCGCCCCCCCCTCACGCCCTGTCCCCCACGCAGGTTCCGCTCGCGCACGCGCACGCGCAGCCTTCGGAGCCTCGGTGTGGACTTCGGAGATTCGGCGGGCGGGCGCCGGGCGGCTGAGGAACGAGGGGAGGAGCCCAGCTGCTGCCGCCGCCAACGCCGCCGCCGAGGGGAGAGGAGCATGTCTGCAACTCGAGCCAAGAAAGTGAAGATGGCCACCAAATCGTGCCCCGAGTGCGACCAACAGGTGGGCGTCGGGGTCGGGATCTGGAGTCTGCGGGGCGGGCGGCGGTTGCCCGGCGGCCGTTGGCTGTGGGGTAGCCACCACGCCGGGGTCCGGGCGGGGGTCTGACCCTTGGGTTTGGTGACCCGGTTGCGCCGAGCGGCTGTTCGGGGCACGCCCCGGACGGCCCGGCTGGAGCACCCCTGGCGGCGGCCAGACGGGAGCGTTGGGTCCTTCCTGTGGCCCGGAGGCTTAGGAGGGGGCGTGGGTTTGTTGTGAGACCAGGGGAACTGTCCGGACCCTGTCGGCCCCTGTTGACAGGGGCGGGAGCCTGGGGCAGCGACCCCAGTGGATGGGCCCGGCTCCTTCCAGCCGTCAGTAGCCCCCTCGTGTCCCGGCACGAATACCCGATGTGCCCGATTTCGAGTCCAGCCCTTGGCCACGAAAGCCCCCTCTTGCCACGCAGAGTTGCTTTGTTCCCATTTCAGATGTGTACGGCCACCCTCCCAACTGTCCTCCCCCTTTTCCAAGACCCTGGGCGGACGCTGAAATGTGACAAAAGGGGCCGCAATGTGATTTTAAGTTTCGGCGAATTTGGAGTTTTCTTTCCTAAATATATTTATTGTATTTTTTCTAAATGAATTTATTATATTTTTCTTGTAATTATGAATCAGTTCTTTACATTGTTTTAAATAGAACATGGTTGAATAACGTCCCCCCGCGGCATCTGCTGTTATAAATTTGGCCTGTCTACATTCAGATCTTTTAATATATATATAAAATTATATGTAGTTCCGTGAATTTTGAATGACTGCTTTCTTTATTTAATTCAAATCATCAATGTAATTTTTAAAATCCCTATTTTTTCTTCTACATTTAAGTATGAGATTCCTTTTAACTAGAATATATAAATGTTATTCTAAACCTTACGGTCTGAGTTAAAACTCCTCAATTAAAACCATTCATATGACCCTCTTTTCATGCCAGCATGCAGATATGAGTGTGTTTTTCCTTTTCCACTGTGAGAATATTTTCGAAATGACTACCTCTCTTACCTCCCCCTTTCCTTTTTTTATAAAGAGTAATTTGCAATGGCTGCAGGCTTAAGAATTAAACTGATTTTAGTGCATTCTTTAGGAAACATTGCTGTGGGTTGACCAAATCTGTTACTTGTTTTATTCACATTTTTATGAAGAGTGGTGGAAATGGCCATCAGAGAAAAGTTGTGCCGGGAGGACACAGCATTTTTTTACTAATATGCAGCATAAAAACAATTTAGTCATGTTTGTCAAAGTAAATAAGTTTCATTCATATCACTAAATTAAATTTATTTAATTTTTACAAAATTGAACTTTGAGCTATGTCTTTTTGCAGGAGATTATGTCAATATTTAAATCATTTCTATTTTTTCCAGTGAATTGTGTGGAAGTATAAGGTTTGCATGGTATGCATTATACATTCCATTTTCTGTAGGGCACAAGTTATTGCAAATCCTGACCTTGTTTTACTTGGCATAACGTAACCTTTCAGGAAAAAGCTGTTTTTAAGATCCTGGTTAAAGAAAATGGAAAGGAAGATAAACTTGTAGGTCTCCTTAACAACTGTTCAACAAAGTGTTATCAGCATTTTGTTGGAAAGATCACATTAATTTTGTCACACACAAACACACAATTCACATTCTTTTGTATAATGTCAGCTGCTACATAATTTAAAATGTTGATTTTGTTTTGTTCTTTAAATACTTCTGAGAATGTAACTTGTATGAGGACTAAACTTTTGGTGATACTTAAAAGTGCTTCTTTTAATAAAAATAAGTGAACAAAAGAAAATTTTATTTTATGACTAATATATATAAAGTATAAGTAACTCATTATTTAAAACTACAAGCTTCTTTAAACTAGAAAAATTATTGGATTTTTAAACAACGTACTAGAATATTGTTGTGATTCTAAGTAGCCTAAAGAATATTAAATTAGAATTTAGATATAGTTTATACATTAATGAAAAATCTTTAAAGTTTGAGAATTCCCAGTTGAATAGATTTACATATTCTCTGTGTATATATGTGTGTAAGTTTAAAAACATAGGTGCAGAGGCCAGCAAAGAAGAAAGAGCTAGGAGATTCTCAGTTGCTTTGTAACATCCCCTATGCAGACCTCTATTGAAAGTGTAGTTTTAAAATATCTAAACCATAATGCTTTTCATTTTCAAGGGGTTTCACAACCATTAACCATTCAAAATTTACTGAACCATTTTGTGTGTAGTAGTATTTGGGATTCTTTCCTGGTATCTTTTGTGTGTGTTTCTTTTTTTTTTACCTTAATTTTATTTATTTTACCTTTAATTTAATTTTTTTTTCATTTTAAGTTTTAAGTGCTGTATGCAAATATGTCCACTATAGGTAACTTTGATTCTCTTAGCAGTATGAACTATAAATAACTTCTACATAATGGTGGTTAGTTTAGAGCCTTTATAGTCAAGTCAGTGAAACAATATAGGACCACAATTTTTTTCTTGTAGCTTTTTACCTGTTTTATGTGTAAAGGATATAAGCAACCTATATATACTTTTCAAGGAGTGAATTGATGGTGCACATCTACAGTAAACCATCAGTAAACAATAATTTGGTGTTTTTTTTTTCATTCAAAATTCTGAAAGTGCAGCTTTGTCTTAAGAATTATCAACTGAAATTTAAATAAAGTTTAGACTGTTTAAAATGTAAGTTATAATTAATTTAATGAGATTAATATTACCAAATAATTGCCAATTATCTAACCTATTTCATACTTCTTTTTACAGGTGATGGTGGGTTGTTGTTTTTTAGGGGAAAGACTAGAGTGAATTAGCTCATGCACATGAAGCATAAAATACTTTCATTAGGGGATGAAAATCAACTTAATTGAATTAGTGGTTGTGCATTCTGGATCCCAAGCTAAATGTGTATTTCTCATCTAACTCCAACACTCTCTGTTAGTTCTAGATGTAGGTTGCTATTATTTTCTTGTGCATAAGACAGAACACCTACTATTTTGAAGTTTATTGTTTCAATAACTAGAAGAAGATGCTTGCTGAGTAGCAAAGGTTCTGTGGTATAAGAACATCATGTACTGTGCTTTTTTGGATAGCATTAATTTAAAACAATTTTCATTATTGTGGATATTCGTAATGATGTGTTTAGGTGTAAAGGAAATGAGTCAGTACCTTTGAGCTTGGTTTCTATGAAGAAATGAAATTATTAAAATGACAAATATATCTATTTTGGGCAGGTTTTACAGTATTAAAAAATCTTATTACATTTTCAATCATGGCTCAGTTATGAAAGAACCTCATCCCTTTCTTAATGAAGTAAGCTGTTGGATATATCTGAAGTTTAATTATTTTTATAGGATTTTCACTATTATTTTTCTTAAAATTAGAGATCCTTAACTCAGTATTTTTATGCAAAGAAAAATAACTCCTCTGCCAAAATTTCAATTTAATTAGACCAAGTATTTATATTGTAAAATATGGGGTGTTCTCTGCACATATGGATAAAAAACCTTATAACTAAACTTTTACCAAGGAGAAAAACAGACAAATGAAATTTATTTTGGAAACAGAACTGCAATTTTCTGACAGTAATTATTTTGTGGATACTTTTTGTTGACATTAATTTCTGGTGTTTGGTGAGCATGTCTTGATTGTAAGGATCAAATTTGATATTTGTGAAGTGATTATGGGGAAAATCTCTTAAAATTTTTTCAACGACCTTCAGTAAAATTTAGCATAAAAAATATGTAGGCTTATAGGCTGCTTGAATTAGAGAAGTAAACTATAAATATTATACAGATGAAGAAATAGAAGCATGAGGAGCTTAAATGTTTTGATCAATATCTTCTGGAGCTGAAAGTAAAAGAACCTAAATCTCAGCTACTGCTTTCTCCTACATTCCCTTTTGCTTATATTATGCTTTTGCCCTTAAGCTCGTTGTTTTAAACTATTTTTTTCTGTCAGTGATGCTAGGCATCTTCCTCTCTCATGCTAGAACCCTGAGAGTCATTTTCAGTTCTTCCCATTTTATCACCAGTAGTTAGTTTGGGCCTAAGTTTTGTTTTCTTCTCTTTGAAATACCTGTCAGATGTACTTTTTCCACATTTCTGTGCTCACTTTTCACCTGGGCCCTTTTAATCTCATGCTGGATTTTTAAAATGACTTCCAATCTCCCTTTTTCAGTTTGTTCTATATCATAAACTGCTGTCAAGTTGACATTTTAGAAAATGCTGTATATCCTTCTCTATATCCTTTTCTCTATGTCCTTCCCCTGACTCTGACCCTGTTGTGGTTTTCTATTGGTCATTCACATCACATGTATACATCATGCATTCACTGTATGCATGATATTGTTAAGCACTAGGAAAATGTGAAGATGTATAGGACATGATATGCATCTCAAATGACACCCATCTCAAATAATTTGTTGTAAGGAGATGGAATTTAAATAAGTCTATGACTTAAATTTCAAATAATTTATCATTCAGTCAAGGATGTGACATAAACAGAGGTTTAATAATAAAGAAATAGTAATAATATATTTTTTCTTTTTATCTACAGGTTCCTGTTGCATGTAAATCATGTCCCTGTGGTTACATATTTATTAGCAGAAAACTTTTAAATGCAAAACACTCAGAGAAATCACCACCATCTACAGGTAATTGTGAGTTTTTTTTAATGTAGAAATTAAAATTTTGGGCATTTCTTATTTACATTTTTTTCTGATTGATGCCAATCTATTGATGTATGTCTTTGGCTTGCATTAGCTACTGTTATCAGCTTCTGACATTGGTTTGTTGTTTATTCCATTTAAATGTTAACACCCTTACAATGCTGGTAAAGCTTGTAACTTTTTTTTTTGCAAGACCGGAACCATTGAAGGGTTTTTAAGCAAAGGAGTGACCTGATCTGATTTTTAAAAATTGCTTATTAATGTACAGTTAACATAAAATAAATCACATATATTTAAGTTGTACAGTTTGATAAGTTTTGACATGTGTGTACACCATGCAAACAGTCACCATAATCAAGATAATGAACGTATCTGTCATCTTCAAAAGTTTCCTTGTATCCATTTGTAATTCCTCCTCTTCCTGCCCCAGGCAATCACTTATCTGCTGTCTTTATTCTAGAACTTCATGTAAAAGGAATTATACAGTATGTACTTTTTTGCCTGACATCTTTCACTGAACGTAATTATTTGAGACTCAGCCATGTTGTTTGTATTAATAACAGTTCATTCCTTTTTATTGCTGAGTAGTATTAACTGTGTGGATATACCACACTTTGTTTATCCATTTATCTGTTGATAAACATTTTTTTTTTCTCTCACAATTGGATAAAACTTGTAACAACTTTAAAGCTTTGGGGTTTTGTAAAGCTAGTGAGTGTAGAAATATATAGCTTGGTTTAGGTATGAATACAGTTATTGGACAGATTGGTTCTACAATCACTTGATTTAGATTATCTACAAAATTGCTAATTATTCTGTTTGAAATTATTGCTTTCTTATTAATACGGACAAATTGGATTTATTCAGTGGATATACTCCTGAAAAGATGAGATTTTGTTATTTTTTTATTTTTTGATAAAATTAGAACTTCATGCAGTGGTGATTCCAGAGTAAAGGTTGATTGATTACAAATGTTTATTGAGCACCTGCTATATGCCAGAAACTGTTCTAAGACATAGGTGTAAAACAATGACTCTATTAGCAAGATAGGTTCACTGCTGTCATGTAGCTTACATTCTGGTGGGAGGGTGAGGTAGAAAATGAAGTGATAGGGAAAATATTACTTTATGATAAATGCCTTGTAGGAAATTAAAATAGGGTCCTGTCCTAACGTTTGCTGGAAAGGCTACTTTTGTGTGTGTGTGTGTGAAAAAAGCAATAATTTTCAAAGCACAGTGCAACACTTAGTCATAGAACCGATTTCAGAGTTTGGTATGGATTACAATTCCACAGTTTTAGGTTTTACTTCTAGCTGCTCAAGACACTGGAGGCCAAAAGAAATATCAATATAATGATTCAGCATTTATGTTCTGATATTATATTGAAATATCAATATAATGGTACACCTGTAATGATTCAGCAGTCATACTCATTTATTAGATCCTATCTGTTATAACTCCACCTTTCCTTTGATCTTTCTCCCAATCTTTAGAGGTAGTTAGGCTATGTCCATTCTAGCATTTTCATGTTGGAAGGGATTGTAGATAATATGGGGTAGGGGAATAGAACTAGATGTTCTGGAGAGACTGGCCCCTCTGGGTTTCCGGACTTAGTGGCCTAGGAAAGCAACTGAAGGTTGTAGGTTTCTAGAAAGTAATTATAGTGCATGGAACCTTTGTAGAATCTCAGATAAAGTCCTAGGTGTTCTTTAAGGTTGGCAGGAATAGTTTTGGTTGAAGTTTGGCAAACCATGCTAAATAGCAATATGTAGCTGAAACTTGTGTAAGAGTAACCTCTAGAGTAGCCTCTCTATTTGAACTCTCTCAGCCTCTGATGACTTATTTATTACAATTCTTTTCCCCCTTTTGGTCAAGAAGGTGTTGTTGATCCCATGGTGGCAGGGCCAGGCTCAACCCTGTGAGTCATATCCCATGTTGCCAGGGAAACTTTCACCTCTGGGTGTCATGTTCCACATAGAGGAAAGGGTAGTGATTTCACTTGCAGAATTGAGCTTAGATAGGAAGAGGCCACAACTGAGCCACAAAAGGGGTCCTCTGGAAGTAACTTTTAGGCATAACTATAGGTAGACTAAGCTTCTCCGCTACATAAATAATCTTCACAAGAGCAAGCCTCAAGATCAAGGGCTTGGCCTATTAAGTTGAAGTCCCTAATGTTTGAGACAGTATCAGGGGTTTCCCTGGTGGATAAGTTTAATAGTTTCAAATTTTTTCTCCCATCCCCCAGGGGTCTTTGCCAATACTTTTTAATTATCTGTCCAGCATACCTCTGTGGAAGGCTACTTTTATTGGGTGGATAGAGAAGACTTCCCTGAGTTGTGGCATTTAAGCTGTGGTCTGAATAAGAACAGGCTAGTCATGAGAAGATTGGGGAAGCACATTCTTGGCAGATGGAATTGCAAATGCAAATTTCTAAGGCTGGAAAAAGTTTGACCTATTTTAGGAACAAAAATGACCAGTATGGTTAGAGTTTAGACGGAAGAGGAGGAGAATATGCTAGATGAAGTCAGAGGGGTTTTGTAAACCAGAGGAAGAAGTTTAGATTTTATTCTGAAAATGTACTGAGAAACTATCATTTAGTTTCTCATGGGACATGGGGTGAGGGAAAGGGAAGATGGCATGCTGATTTGCATTTTAGAAAGCTCATTCTGGCTGCTGTGTGAAGAATGGTTTGTAGGGATGCAAAGAGGAAAGTGGGCTATTGCAGTCAAGTAATTGAAAGAGGATGCTGACTTAGACAAAGATTGGTTTTAATAAATGATTTAAGAATTATATTTATGTCTGTGAGAGGTCTGGTTATCCTAGGTTTATTTGGAGATGGTTAAGAAAGCTGTTTTAATTCCATTAATGCTTTTTCATTTTGCTTTCTTTTCATCATGAAAATGGACTTAATGCATTGGTTTTTAAAGACTGGCTATAATCATTGGTTTTTAAAGACAGTTGCCTATATAGGAGTCATCCAGAGAGCTTGTTAAAAATGAATTCTTGGAAATAAATGAATTCTTGGGTCTTATTCTCTGAGATTTTGATTCAGATATGAGAATCCTGGAGTGATGATTCATTCAATAAACATTTTGAGGTTGCATGTCAGCAGTGGCATTTCAGTTCACTGCCAAGTCTCCAAAGGTGAATAATATGTGGTCCCTGCTCTTGGTGGCACCGAGTGTTATTGGTATATATTTTTTCTATTCAACAAATATTTATTGTGACCCTTCTGTGTACCAGTGATTCAGGTGAGAAATGAGGTAAGGAAGAAACCCAGTGAGGGTAGAAAGGTGGAACAGATACTGCCATTGTTACAGAATCATACCAGTTGAACCAGAGGAAGAGTTTAGAATGATTCTCAGGTTTCTGACTTGGATTACTGGTTAGAAGGGGAATATAAGAGTAAAGACAAGTTTTGAGGGAAAATGAAGAATTTAATTTTGGACATAATAGTGAAACATCCATGTAAATTTTGTTTTCTAATTGTACATAGAGTCAGAATCTCAGGGAGTAGTATTAGCTGGAAATAAAGCTACTGAGTCATCAATAAATAGTTTGTAGTTGATGTTATGGAAATGGATGAGCAGGCTTTGGAATGTTTCTATTTCAAGGACAGTAAATTAACAAGGAACTTACAGAAAAATGAAATGCATAATGTATATCTGGAAAGTCAACTTCACTAGTAATCAGGGAAATGCAATTGGAATGAAATACCATACTTTTTGCCTATAGCTTGGCAAAAATGTAAAGGATTGCTAAGTTTTTTGAATGGGCATGGCATAATGTGTATTTTTATATTATGAGTGCGAGTGTAAATTGGCACAGCCTTTTTGGAGAGCATCCTTTAATAGTTGTTAAAAGTTTAGATGCACCTAACCTAGACTCTAGAGTTCTTTCTTATTGTTTTTACGTTCCTTATTGTTTTTATGCACAAATAAGTATTTGCTAGGATCTTCAAGGGAACACTAAATAATAGTAAAAAAGTTGTTAATAAACCAGATTCTATCAGCAGAATGGTTAAAATAGGGTTCATTTTTGTACTAATTAGAAAGAATCATAGATTTTTTAAAAATATGTATTTTTTATAAATGACAACCAAACAAACATTCTTGACATACAAACATTCTTGACATATTTACAATCAGTGGCTCACAGTATCATCACATAATTGTGTATTCATCACCATGATCATTTTTTTGAACATTGGCATCTCTCCAGCAAAAGAAAGAAAAAAGAAAAAAACTCATACATGCCATACCCTTTACCACTCCCTTTCATTGACTACTAGTATTTCAATCTACTCTGTTTTAACCTTTGTTCCTCATTATTTGTTTATTTCTTATTCATATTTTTTACTCATCAGTGTATACCATAGATAAAAGGAGCATCAGATACAAGGTTTTCACAATCACACAGTTACATTACAAAAGCTATGTTATTATACAATCATCTTCAAGAAACATGACTACTGGAACACAGCTCTACAGTTTCAGGCACTAGGCCTATTGAATCATAGGCTTTTATGTACTAACATGGAAAGATCTCTGAAACATTTTTAAAAAGTGCAGCATGAGCCCATTTGTGTTAAAAGGTCCACAAAATGATTCTACGTGTGCTATTAACTAGTGAATGCATAAATAGATAGAGCACTGGATAACAAGGAGGGAGTAAAGGAAAACTTGTTTGGATAATTAAAAGTTTAAAAGGACAAAGAGAACCATCATTAAAGCTCACATTGACTTATTTGAACAATGAAATCTTTATAAAAGTTATTTTTAAATTTCAGTGGGTTGAAACCTTCTATTTAATAATTTATTGGATACATTTTGAGATGTGCAAAGGGAAAATTTTAAGTTGAATTAATATATCTAGGTTTGAATTGTTAAAGACTTCATTTAAAAATACACTAGTTATCATTTTTATACCTTTATAACACCATACATAGAAATTGGGGAATAGAACTAGATATTAACTGAATGTTAATAATGTAGCTGAAAATATTTATAAATAAAATCTGTTGTAGCAGTTAAGGAAGGTTTAGAAGTTTAAAATTAATTTTGGTGAGGGAGAAATAAATGTTATAAATAAAGCTGTGTAAAGAAATGCTCAGTATTTTGTAATAAGTACATAGAGTCTCAAGGCAATGAATTACTCTTTAACACTTTTCTAAATGAGTTAGGTGTGTGCTATTTCTTTTATCCTTTTTTGTATGAAATGGAAATGTTTAAAATTTTATTTTGTTATGTAGAATTTCTGAATTGAATGGTTGACTGAGAGTTTAAAGTAGACTTGAAATTAAGTCTTTACAAATTTCTTTCACAAAAGAGATTGATAGGAAATGCTCTGTTTCCTAAAATTGTGAGTGTCTGTTCTAGGGATAAAACTTTGAACTCTGTAATAGTTACCTAATAAAATATTTGTTCAGTCACCGAATATTGACAGAAGCGGTAATTAACTCAGCTTGTTCCAAAATTTTAAATTTAGTTTTCCAGATGGGGATCCCAGATGGTTAGTGACATCAAGGCTTCCATTTTGCATTTAATAATCACGCGTATACCTTTTTCCTTTTCAAAATTATTATTATAAAAATGATACGAAACTATAAATGAAATGCTAGTTCATAAAATTCTTCCCTAAAATTAAGAAAAAAATATTTAAAACAGTAGGAATTGGAGTTACTTATTAACATTTAAACTGTATATTTCTCAATGGGCCTAAGTTTTAGGTTAAGCCTATACTTTCCTATTTTTTGTGGGGAAAAAAATAGAAAAAATTAGGGAAAAAAAGTAAAGCCTAATTTTCAAATGATTCTCTAAGCCCAGGTTAGCAGGCAGAGACTACTAAAAAAGCAAAGAAATCTATAAATGACAAACTTAGTTAAAAAAAAAAGAGAGAAATGATTCTCATTAGTACCTTTTATAAGTCCAAAGTGATTGATTGAACTTTCATTCAGTAGTAAGTGGTACTCATCTTTGAATTACTTGACAGTAGGGTTTTGGCTTTATTTCAGAAAGCCTTGTTTCTTACTGCTAATTGCTTTAAATTGGAGTACACTGATGTATGGAACATGACTTTTTATATAGTTATTCTTTTGTTTTTTGATGGAAAAAAAAGCATGCCTTCTCCTTATCTCTAAACCTATAATATTACGTTCTTTATCATATAGAATATGTAATGATAGCTATACTTATTTTAAAGACATTTTTCATAGAGTCCTCTGACTTCTTACTCTAATTAAGACTATTGTTTTTATTCTCCTACCCAGCTGTCATATTAGGATTTCTTTCTGTTGTGCTCCAGGGATAATAAAACAGGGAAAACTTGTTTTATTTTTTTAATCCATATGTTGTTATTGTGGAACAAATTTTCTAGAAATTGTTTCAGACTTGGAAAAACTTTACAGAAAAGAAATGTGGTGGTATGTTTCCTATCTTCCATCATGCTTTTATTTTTATTTACACTTAAATGTCATTCTCATTCTTCTTTGGCACTCAGTGGGTCCTTTCCATCTGAAGGCTCAAGTCTTTGGCTCAGAGAAATTTTCATGCATTATTTCTTTTACCCATTCTCTTTTCTTTTCTTTCGGGAATGCTTATTGGATGATGTACTAGTTTGAAAGGATGTATTTCCCCTAGAAAAGCCAGGTTTTAATCTAAATCCCATTTTGTAAAGGCAGAATAATCCCTATTCAATACTGTATGTAATTAGATCATCTCCCTGGAGATGTAACCCAATCAAGAGTGGTTGTTAAGATGGATTAGGGGAAATGTGTCTCCACCATTTGGGTGGGTCTTGAATAGTTTACTGAAGTCCTATAAAAAAGGAAACATTTTAGAGAAAGAAAGCAATTCAGAGAGAGCAGAGCAGAATGACATAGCCATGAGAAGCAGAGTCCACCAGCCAGGGACCTTTGGAGATGAAGAAGGAAAATGCCTCCTGGGGAGCTTTATGAAGTAGGAAGCCAATAGAAGAGCTAGCAGATGAGGCCGTGTTCGCCATGAGCCCTTCCAGATGAGAGAGGAACCCTGACTGTGTTCACCATGTGCTTTTCCAGATGAGAGAGAAACTCTGACTGTGTTTGACTTTCCACTTGAGAGAGAAACCCTGAACTTCATTGGCCTTCTTGAATCAAGGTATCTTTCCCTGGATGCCTTAGATTGGACATTTCTATAAACTTGCTTTAACTGAAACATTTTCTCAGCCTTAAAACTGTAAACTAGCAACCTATGAAATTCCCTTTTTTAAAATCCATTCCATTTCTGGTATATTGCATTCTGGCAACTAGCAAACTAGAACAGATTTTGGTACCAGGAGTGGGGTGCTGCTACAGTTTGCAAATACCAAACATGTTGAAATGGCTTTTTATATGGATAAGGGGAAGAATCTGGAGGAGTTGTGAGAAGCTTGGTAGAGAAGGCCTTGAATGCTTTGAAGAGACTGTTGGTAGAAATGTGGACTCTAAAAACACTTCTGATAAAACCTTGGACAGAAATGAGGCACATGTTATTATAGAATGGAAGGAAAGTGAGCCTTGTTTTAAATGCAGATAATCTGGTAAAATTGACTAGTGGCTTTGGCTGGAAGGCAGATTTTAAAAGCCATGAACTTGGTTATTTAGCAGAAGAGAGTTCCAGATTAAATGTTGAAGGTACAGCCTGGTTTCTCCTTACAGCTTTTAGTGAAATGCGACAGGAAAGATATAAGCTGAAAACTGAATTCTTGGGTACAGAGAAACTAGAAATTGATATTCTAGAAAATTCTGGACTTCCAGGAAAGAAGAACTCAGAGAATAGTGCCCCACATGAGGTCTTGGCCAAATGCAGAACCAATCAGCCATTTCAGAGAAAGCCAGGATTGGACATGGAGTTATCCAGGAAGAATTTGTGGAAGTTCCCAATGTCTGATGGGCCTGATCCAAGGCTACTGTATAGAAAGCCAACAAGAGTGCTGTGGGACCTATATAAACAGAGCCGCTGCCAATCTGGACTGGGGGGCTCAGAGAAGGGATGCATTGGAGGAGAAATAACTTCAGAGGCAAAACCATGGGGGCTGAGTTCTGAGGTCAAGAGGCCTCGGTCCAAGAGAGTGGACCCACCCAAGCCGTGAAGAGGGTGAGTTTGCCCCGAAGGCAGAAGATGGGCCTTGCACCTCGTTGCAGTGAAAGAGTCGTGCTGCCTCAGGCCTTGGAGAGGATGAAGCACATTTCTTGGGATTTGGGAAGAGCCTGGCTGCCACCACGTAGTGGGGTTGAGTGTGTACCCTGGAGATGGCATAGAGCCCAGGTGCAGCCCAATGCTTGGAGAGGGTGGAGCCAAGAAAAAGGTGGTGTCCCCAATGACCTCCAAGGTTGCGTTTGGAGAGAGGCAGGCCTCTGCATAGACCCTTGGGAAGAGTGGAACTGCCGCTTTCAGAAGCCCCGAAGATATATGATTCTCAGACCTTGAAATCTAATGGACTTTGCCCTGCGGGTTTTCGAAACTATTTGGGTCTGGTGACCCCTGTGTTCCTTCCTCACTATGGAAATGCGAATATATATCCCATGACTGTTCCTCCTTTGTATGTTGGCAGCAAATAACTTGTTATGAGTTTTCAAAGATCCAGAGCAAATGAAGAAAATTTTGCCTTAGGACTATCCATGCCTTTAACTAACTTTCATGAGACTTTGTGCTGATTTTAATTTTGTATTTGAAATGTTACTGGAATGGTTTAAGGTTCTCTCATATTGTTATGGAATGAATGTATTTCATATATGGGGAAGACATGTCTTTTTTAGGGTCTGGAGAATGTGCTGGTTTGAAAGGATACATGTCCCCTAGAAAAGCCAGGTTTTAATCTAAATCCCATTTTGTAAAGGCAGAATAATCCCTATTCAATACTGTATGTAATTAGATCATCCCCCTGGAGATATAACCCAATCAAGAGTGGTTGTTAAGATGCATTAGGGGAGATGTGTCTCCACCCATTTGGGTGGGTCTTGAATAGTTTACTGGAGTCCTATAAAAAAGGAAACATTTTGGAGAAAGAAAGCAATTCAGAGAGAGAGCAGAGCAGAATGACATAGCCATGAGAAGCAGAGTCCACCAGCCAGGGACCTTTGGAGATGAAGAAGGAAAATGCCTCCTGGGGAGCTTCATGAAACAGGAAGCCAGTAGAAGAAGTTAGCAGATGAGGCCATGTTCACCATGAGCCCTTCCAGATGAGAGAGGAACCCTGCCTGTGTTTGCCTTTCCACTTGAGAGAGAAACCCTGAACTTCATTGGCCTTCTTGAATCAAGGTATCTTTCCCTGGATGCCTTAGATTGGACATTTCTATAAATTTGCTTTAACTGAAACATTTTCTCAGCCTTAAAACTGTAAACTAGCAACCTATGAAATTCCCCTTTTTAAAATCCATTCCATTTCTGGTATATTGCATTCTGGCAGCTAGCAAACTAGAACAGATGATATATCATGATTGCCATCTACAAGAAACCTGACACTAGATTGAACAAGTAATTTATTTTTCCTGTTTAGTGGAGACTTATGAATGTAGGCAGTCCAGGACTTATGCATAGCTCAGTAATATCATCAAGGACCTAGACTTTTCTCTTCATCATGAGAAGATGTGGCATTCATCCCTATCATTACAAGGTAGCATCTGTACCTACACGCATTCCATAAGCATTCCAAGTAGGCAGAAGGGAAGGGCAGAGCAACCAAGAGGCATGCCAGCCATACTCATCCACTTAAAAAAATCTTTCTGGGAACTTTACCCAATTCCACTTAACATGTCTTTGGCTAGAACTAGATTTCACGACTATTTGTACTGCAAGGGAGTCTGACAGTATGTATGTTTTAGCTGGGCACATTGCCATCTCAAAGGAACATCTTCAGGAAGGGGGGAATGAGTATTGGGTAGATAATAACAGTTCTATCCTAGACAGTATTATATTTCTTGGATCTTCATTTCTCTTCACTTTCTGTCACTTATTCTACCTTTTTGTCTTTTTTGCTTTATCCAGAAATTTCATTGAATTCCTTTTCCAAACCTGTAATTCAGTTTTCAGACATGTCCATTATTTAACCTGTCTTTTGCACTTTAATTTTAAGTCTGCCTTGTTTTCTAATTTCTTCTTTTTCATAGCAACTTCTTCTTATTTAATGATGTAATATCATATAATCCTTTCAGATTTTTCTGAAGGCATGCATTGTAATGTTTTCATTTTTTCCCATGTTTCTTTAACTACCTTTGTTTCCCTGTTTTTCATGGTCCTTCTTTCTCATGTTTTTTTGTTTTCCTCATGTAGCTAGTAATCTTAGTTGCCTGTTGTTATTTATAAATGTAGACAACTTGCAAGCTTATCCTATACTGTTTTAAAGGTCCATTTAATGTATAAATGGAAGGAGGTTATTGGCAGGCTTTTGGATGTATATTGGGTGAGCAAGTAGGAAGCTGGTGAATAACAGAGTTCCCAGAAATAAGGAAGACTTCATTTGGAGATGGAAAGTGAAATCCTTACAGTATTTCATTCTTATGAAGAACTTCCTTATTTTTTGGTTGCTTCTTTTTCTGTTATGGAAGTTCAGAGTTCCTTTAAACATTGCTCTGTTTTCTGCTTTGGTCTAGGTATAGAGAGCGTCACTTTCTCATGTCAGTTGCTCTGTATACACAGAAATAGAAAGGAAAATGGCCCACCTACTCTGCAGTAATCCTGTGTTTACCTTGATAATCACCAATGGCCTGCTCCGGCTTGTACCTTTTTTTTGCCTCCCCTGGCATTGTCTTTGAAACTCCATTGGAAAGAACAGTTCTCCCTTCCATAGGAGCCATCTTTTATTTCTATTTTGGTTTCTCAGTCAGCACGCTTCTGCTTGTTTGTTGAAATTCTGCAATTTCTGATCTTTAATAGCACCTTTTGCTTGTTTCCGTCACTACAGACTTATTTTCCTTTTTCCCTCCCAAACTTCCTTTCATGCCAATGGGATTTTGAGAGTTGATGAGGTGAATGTACACTCAGTTCTGCTTTTATTTATTAGCAATATTTATTGTGTATTTCATATGTGTAGGTAATGTTCTAGGCTCTATAAATAAGGCAGTCAAGGTCCTTACTTTCATAAAGTTTATGTTTTGACGGGGTGGGACGTGTTAAGCATTTAAGTAACCAAATAATGATGGATTACAGTATATATTGTAGTAGTAGTAGTAGTAATAGTAGATTATAGAAAGTAATTTGGGCTGTGAGACTGAGGGAATGATAGGGTGACCTGTAAACTGATACCTGCAGAAAAAAGAAGCCTAGCTCATGAAGAGCCTTTGGGAAAGACAGAACCAGGCAGAAGAAATAGAAAATGCAAATACTCATGGGTCAGGAGGAGTGTGTTTTATTAAAAGCAAGCATGTGTGGAGTGTTGTGAACAAAATAACAAGTAGTATGATGCGAAATTGAAATTGAAGAGAGATGAAGGTCAGATCTTTTTTTTTTTTTAACTTTTTTATTGTGTGGTATAACATATATACAAAACAAAGAAATAAAAAATTACTCTTCAACAAGTAGTTACAGGACAGATCCCAGAGTTTGTCACGGGCTACCATATGATCCTCTCAGGTTTTTCCTTCTAGTTACTCCAGAATATAGGAGGCTAAAAGGCTTAAATATTTTTTTATCACCACAATCGACTTTTTTCTTTCTTTTTTGTGAAAAACAACATATGCAAAAAAGCAATAAATTTCAAAGCATAGCACCACAGTTAGTTGTAGAACATATTTCAGAGTTTGACATGTGTTACAATTCCACAATTTTAGGTTTTTACTTCTAGTTGCTCTAAGATACTGGAAACTAAAAGATATCAATTTAATGATTCAGAATCATATTCATTTGTTAAATCCTATCTTCTCTGTATAATTCCACGATCACTTTTTTTTTAATTCTACTAATAACATCTTGTATAGTTTTTTTATTAATTTTTTTTAAGTACCAAAAAACACCAAACGTAAACATTTGTAACTTTTCATCATTCCATTCTACATATATAATCAGTAATTCACATTATCATCACGTAGTTGCATATTCATCGTCATGATCATTTCTTGGAACATTTGCATACATTCAGAAAAACAAATAAAAAGAAAACAGAAAAAAATTCATACATACCATACTCTCCACCTGATCACCAGCATTTCATTCTAAATTTATTTTGACATTTGTTTCCCCTATTATTTATTTTTATTCCATATGTTTTACTTGTCTGTTGATAAGGTAGATAAAAGGAGCATCAGACACAAGGTTTTCACAATTACACAGTCACATTGTGAAAGCTATATCATTATATAATCATCTTCAAGAAACATGGCTACTGAACACAGCTCCACATTTTCAGGCAGTTCCCTCCAGCCTCTCCACTACATCTTGACTAACAAGGTGATATCTATTTAATGCATAAGAATAACCTCCAGGATAACCTCTCAACTCTGTTTGTAATCTCTCAGCCATTGACACTTAATTTGTCTCATTTCACTCTTCCCCCTTTTGGTGGAGAAGGTTTTCTCAACCCCCTGATGCTGAGTCTCAGCTCATTCCAGGATTTCTGTCCCACGTTGCCAGGAAGGTCCACACCCCTGGGAAGTCATGTCCCACATAGACAGGGGGAGGTCATACTTTTGATCTTTCTGTCCCTCTCTTTAGGGGTGTCTGGGCTATAGCCATTCTAATTTTTTTCATGTTGGAAGGGTCTGTCACTAATATGGGGTAGGGAGATGAAACTAGCTAATGTTCTGGAGAGGCTGGGCCCTCTAGGTTTCAGGACTTATCTGGTCCAGGGACCCTTCTGGAGGTTATAGGTTTCTGAAAAGTTACCCTAGTGCATGGAACCCTTGTAGAATCTTATATATTGCCCTAGGTATTCTTTAGGATTGTCTGGAATGTCCTGGTTGGTGTTTGGCAAGTTATGATAGGTAGCAGTGTCTGACTGAAGCTTGCGTAAAAGCAACCTCCAGAGCAGCCTCTTAACTCTATTTGAACCCTCCTAGCCACTGATACTTTATTAGCTACAGTTCTTTTCCCCCCTTGTTCAGAATGGAATTGTTGATCCCACAGTGTCAGGGCTGGAGTCATCCCTGAGAGTCATCTCCCATGCCGCCAGGGAGACTTTCACCTCTGGATGTCATGTCCCATGTAGTGGGGAGTGAAGGTCAGATCTTATAGGAAATTGTACTTTTTGATAAGGAATTTTAACTTTATTTCAAATACATTGAAAAGCTATTATATGGTTTTAGTAGGGGAGCTATAAAGTTTGATTTTTTTTTTTAAAAGATAACATTGACTGCTATGTAGAGAATGGTTTGACTAGGATATTACCAGTGGAGGTGGAGAGAAGTAAAGATTCTGGGTGTATTTTGAAAGAACCTATCTTTTTGATCAGTATGAGGCAAGATATGTCACAAATGACTATAAGTTATTTGGCTTGTGCAACCAGTTTGTGTTATGATGATGGAGGCTGGAGGAAGAACAGACTTAGGGGAAGAAAATCAAGAGTTCTTTTCTGATGCATTTGAACTGCTTGTGAGACATTCAAATGAATTTGTTGAGTAGACAGCCTGGAGCTTTTGGGGGAGTTCAGAGTTGAAGTTATAATTTTTAGAGTCATAATAACAGTAGTGTTTAGTGCTTTGGGTCTTATGAGATTTCCTAGACACAGTGTAAATAAGAGAACAGAGCTCAGAATAGAGTCCTTGTGCTTAAATTTTAGAGGCTGGGAAAGTATCTAGGGGAGGGGAAGACCTACAAAAGAGATGAGAAGAATGGCTGGTGAGACAGTCTTGGAAACCAAGTGGAGACATAATTTCAAAAATGGTCGTGTTTGTTTGTTGAATGCTTTTGAAAGATGGTATAAGATTGTAAAAGAGAAGTGTGTTGTATTTAATAACATTCAGGTTTTTGTTGTTGCTGATGATCAGTTATATTGGGTTGGAAACTATACTGGAGTGGATTGATAAGTACATAGGAGATGAGAGAGTGAGGACCAAGTACATACACCTCTCTGAGAAGTTTGGCTATGAAGTTTGAGAGATGGATAGGTAGCTGGAGGAGGAAACCTGAAGTCAGTGCTGAATTTTAAGAGGCACACTGTACTAAAGCTTTGCCTATCATTTTAAAATTAATTTTGGGGGGGGGAAATTCAAGCATACTCAGAAGTATATGGTAGCCAACCCTATCTCATCCACACCCACATCCACTCCTCCCCATACATATTTTTTGAAGCAAAGCCCATACTTCAGTTACAAATATTTCATTACATATTTCTAAAAGGTAGACTTTTAAAAACAACCACAGTGCATTATAAGACAAAAAAATTAACAATAATTCCTTACTATCAAATATCCAGTTGGTATTCAGATAATCTGTTTTCTTATAAATTGTTTTTAAAAACAGATTCCAATTAAAGTTCACATATTGCATTGCATATGGTTGCTATGTTTTTATAGTCTCTTTTTATATATTCTCTCTTTTTTCTCCCCACGTATATTATATATTGAAGAAACTGTGTTGTTTATCCATTTGGATATGCTGTTTGCATTCCTACCATATAGGTTAATACATTCCCCTGACTCTGTGTGACTCTGTGTTTCCTATAAATTGTAAATTAAATCTGTAAGCTTGATGAGATTTGATCTTTTTTTTTTTTTTTTGGTGACAACACTACTTAGTAGATAGTGATGTGTTCTTCCATCAGGAAGTGCATAAAGTCTGCTTATCTCTCTGTAATATTAGCACTTAGCACTGTTGGTATCTAATGCTTAGATCTTTTAGTTTATTATAGGTTGAAGAATGGTGATAATCTGATTCTATCATTCCCTCTTAATTCTGTTAGTTAGAATAATTTTAAAATGAGAAGTTTCTCTTCGTCTGCCTTTTGTTTACTTGGTGGCTTCGTCTCCCTTTTGTTTACTTGGTGGTGCAGTTTGAATAGAAAAGGCTCTATCTTACCCTTTAAGTTTTCATAATAATGAGTTGGCTCTTCTGCGGTTATTACCTAATTTGATTTTGTTTTTAATATCATGTGTTCCTAATTTTAAATATAGTTGATATGCTTCAACCCAGTTAATATTCTTATTGATATTCGAATTGTCCTATTGTTGGTCAGCAGGAACCTCTTCAAGTTAGCTCAGAAGTCCTTTAACAAGACCCTAGTTACCTTTGGTAGCTTTCTTGCAATTTGGAGTAATTAAATGTTACCAAAGCATCTGGAATATGTCCTTTTTGAGATCTGGAATTAACTAATTCTCCAAGGACATGGTATTTGGAGATAACTGTTACTATTTTACTTTGTGCGTGTGTGTGTTTTGTTTTTTTTTTTTTTACAGCAGCCTAGTAACCATACTTGTTTTACAGTCTTTCACATTGTTCCCTTTAGCTCTTGGGATATGGATCTTGTTATTTATTTTACCTCTTTACTGCTATGAATTTAGACATTTAGGGAATTCTTTTTCTTGCTTTTGAATTCAGGTTTGTGTTAAAATATGGGTTTTTTTGTTCCTTCTTATAGTTTGTTGTTATGTCTTATCCAACATTTTGATTTTGAGTGCAAAAGGTGGCTTCTTGCATTAATAAAATATCACTGAGTAAAGTGCCTCTATTGCCATTCTATTTATGGAAAAACAGGCTCTTAGTATATCGGAAATTACCTCATCTGGGCCTAAAGTAAAAACCACTCATTTCCCTAGTGTCTTTATATTTTCTATGGATGTTTTCTGTTAGCTTTTTATTGGTAATCTTAATATATTATGGCTAAGTTCAGTTTTGCTTTTATTCTGAAATAGAAGATTAATTAAATATTTCATTCTGGAATTAAGGTAGGGGAAAAATAATTGGGATTTTTTTTTTCTTCCATTTTCCAATACTTTGCCATTTTTAGCTTAGAAGCAGAGAGGAAGAAAAAGGCAGAGAGGTTGTAGTGGAATTGTCCGAGCTTGTAGGGGCTAAAATTAAAGCTGCTAAATAAAGAAACTGGTCTTTTCTTCAAAAGATTCCTTTTACCTTATGTGTCATGTGAATCTTCAAAGATTCCTTTTACCTTATGTGTCATGTGAATCTGATCTGTTGAATTTCTGTTTCTATTATATATATATATACATATATAACATATACAAATATACAATATATATAACATAAATAACATATATAGTATATATATAACATAATATATATGTTATGGTTATAGTTTATAAAATATGCCAGGCAGCAAACTCTAGTTCTCATCAGAAAGAAAAAGGAAGAAAATGAGGTCTTGGGCAAACATTCCTTCCAAGCCCTAAAATATTTCACTTTTATTCATCTATATAGAAAACAAGCATGAGGCCAAGAGGAGGCGAACGGAGAGAGTTAGGCGAGAGAAGATAAATTCTACAGTAAATAAGGATTTAGAAAACAGAAAGAGGTCTCGGAGTAACAGCCATTCAGATCATATCAGACGAGGAAGAGGAAGACCTAAAAGTGCATCTGCCAAAAAACATGAGGAAGAAAGAGGTATGAATAAACTCAAGTATTTTTTTTCCAAGTGTTAAATTGATCTGAGATCTTAATTAGATAGTGGAGAAGAAAGTGTTTGTTAGGCATTGTGCTCCTGTATTTAAAGTGACACCTCATATTTTAGTTTAAAAGAGTTTCCTCTATGGTAGATGCTTATAAAAAACCACAGACATTTGATTCTTATTGGAAGCCTAAAGGCTTAAAATAAAGTCTGCCTGTTATAAACTCATGGTAGTAGAGGTAAGGGATACTAATTTGTATATGACATCCTGGAGAAGCCTGATGAAGTGGTACTTTTGTTATTAATATTTTTTAAGATACATTGGAGTTCTGTTTAGACCTATTTCAAACTCGTATAAGTTTAAAAACTTTACTATTGTCCAAGTGTTCTTTAGTATGAATTTTAAATTGTTGGGAAATTTGTGTGCTCTCTTCTTTGAGGCAGCTTTTGGATAGTAGGTGAATTCTTCAGTCCAAAGTGTATTTGTATTTCTTTTATGAGTCGTCTTCTTTCTTCTAAGTAGTGTGTCTACAATCTGTTTTTAATCATTAAACTTTAGCTTTCTTCTTTCTTTGATTTATACATCTTTTAAAAAACTTTTTTACCATGGGAATCTTCAAGTATAAATGAGTTAGGAAGAATAGTGGTATAATGTGTCCCATATTCCCATGAATATCTTTTTAAAATTGAGACTTTCAAGCCAGTAGTTAATGGGGGGAACAAAAAGAGTAGTTGCGCTTTATAATTTTTCAAAATCTCTTTGCCAAAATGATTTCATCTCAGTGAAATGAGAGTTTGTTTATGAGTTATGCTTTGTTGCAGATATTGTGTTTTATGTGCTCAGGTGCTTTCTGAATAAATGTAAATTTCTTTTAGGTTAGACACTGAGAATTTTTTCCCCATGTCTCTCCACTTTGTTTGCTGTTATTTAAATAGAGTTACTACTTTTTAGGGAACAGAATTTCACTGGTGTATAGCTGTCCCTAGCTTTTATCAAATTTCATAGTGTTGTGTGAATAAGATTTATATCATATTTGATTATATTCTGTGAAGGCAGTACTTAAATACTCCTTAATTTCTTGGATAATTTTACTGCTTTTCCTTTTTCTTGTATTAAACTTTCCCAGAGAGTTTAAATCATTCTCTCAATCTGAATGTAATTCTTTGACAATGGGATGATCAGAAAATCTATGCCAAAGATTGTTCCAGAAGAGAAACTGAGTAAAGAAGAGTCAGAATAAAAAGAAAAGAGGGAAATACTGCTTGGCCCAGAAAACAGAACATTCTTTTCAGTTGAAGTAAAGGGATTATAACCCGAAGAACAGAGAGGGAATGCTTCTGGTGGTAGGTGAAAAAACAGATAATAACCTTTTAGTCAGGAAGATGAAGTCTGTATAGTTGTGCAAGGCAGGCTTGACCTTTTATTTCCTGATAACTTGAAAAAAAGAAGGAAGCATTTTTTTGGCAATAATTTTTTTCAGCTATTTTCAGTTTATTGCAGAAAAGATTTAAGAAAGTTTTTCTGTTTCTAGTAAGATGTGCTTTTAATTTATTTGCTTTTTATACGAACTACAGGAAATTGGTCAAAGCAATTTTTGTAGCACAAACTGGAATCTTTTAATGTGGATCAGAGGTCAGCAAACTTCTGTAAAGAGACAGAGTGTAAATATTTTATGCTGTGTGGGTCATACAGTCTCTGTCAACTCCGTCATTGTGTTTGGAAAGCTGTCATGAAAAATATGTAAATAAATGGGGAGAGTTGTATTCCAGGAAAACTTTATAGAAAACTGGTGGACCGGATTTGGCCTGTGGGCTGTGGATTGCCAACCCGAGTAGACCACTGATCTCTAAATAAAATAAATATAAGAAATATGAACTTTTGAAATGTTTATATATTTTAGAATAATTTCTTTAATATGCTTCTAATTGCTAGTAGCCATGAAGTTTAATTCTGTTTTTATTGTCTCCCTGCTCACAAGGCACTTGAAACATTTGCTGCAATGTTGAACTTTATTTTAACATGTGAATTAGGGAAAACCAGACACAGTGTCTAAAAAACAAAGCTGTTTGAATTGGCTTTATTGTTTTCTGTATTTCAAAAAAGAATGGGATAAAGAAAAGAGTGGAAAAGGAAACGTTGTTAGACGTCTAGATAATGTATTAAATCATAAAAAACAATCATTAAACATAACCATTTTTCTAAGATAAGTCTTAGATGTATGTAGATGTCTAAATTTTCTGGCTGTAATGATATAGGAGTGACATTTGATTTATTAGAATATGTTGGACAATTTAGAATAGCTTATTAATGAAATAATGTACTAGAAGGAAGGTTCAGTTAAAGATGATGGATTGAATAAATGTCTGGCTTTGCTCCCTCCCCAAATTTTAGCAAGATAACAACAAAAAGAATTTTTTTTAGTGCAAAAAATCCCACAAGGACAAGGAATGGGAGGAGAAACAATAGCGACAAAATTCTGGAAACTTGAGAGTACTTTAGCAATTTGTAAGCCCCTTTGGTGAAAGGTAGGCACAGTATCAGTTATGTCTGGAAATGGAGGTGAAAGTAGAGCTAAAAACAGGAAGTTCGTTTAAAAGTCTCTTTATGAACAGCCCAGTAAGGCTGTTTGCTCTCCCTCTCCTCCAAGTTTATCCTTTGGAAAGAATGAGACGAAATAGAGTGTCTGTTACAGGGAAAACCAGCATCACTGAAGGTAGAAGCACTGTATTAAAATCAGGAAGAATAGGTGAAAATTGGGCATGGTGAATATTGAGTTCTCCATCCTGGCTTATGTATAACTTACAGGTAAGAGATTGGAAGTATCTTCTCTAGGGAATTCAAACAGCCCAAGAGAAAAGGTTCAAAATAGAGAGTCTTTCGTTAGGTGTTTTACAAAGGAACATCCCGGTCAACATCTAGGTCAACATCCTAGAGCGATGACCATAGTCAAACTCCTCATATGTGCACGAATTTCTTTCTAATCAGTTATTTTGGTGTCCCACTCTTAAATATGAGCATTTTACCAAGAATCACCTATATGCCCAGAAGAAAGCATCTAGTATGAAAGGCGGAGATCAAAACAATAGGGAAAAAAGATAATTTGGAGAAAACATGTTTTATTATTAGTATCTTTAGCAAGAGAAGATACTGTAGTTATGAAACAAGAACAGTATATTTAAAAGGAAATTAAAAAGGTCAAAAAAGCTCTGGAACATAAATTTTAAAATATTACTTGCAGATCTTATAAATGATTAACTAAAGGTAATAGTATGATTATAAAAATGTTCTTTAATGAATTGTAACAAATGTACAACACTAATATAAGTTTGTTAATAATAGGATGGAATATGGGAACTCTGTATTTTATGTTTGATTTTTCTGTAAACCTACAACCTCTAATAAAATAAATAAAATTTGAAAACAGGAAAAAAATGATTTGCAAAAACTGAAAAATTTTAATAAAAGGTTTGAAGATAAAATTCAAGAAATGTTTCAGAAAGTAGAACAAAAAGAAATGAGATGAAAAAAAAAGAATGGGAAAGATAAGAAATTTAGAGGACCAATCTGAGGTATGACATCTATAAATAATTGAAGTTTCTGATAAAGAACAGAGAAGATGGAAGAGTGAAATAATTCAAGAAATTTTCCCAAACCTGAAGGACGTTGAGTTTTTAGATTGAAAGGGCCCACCAAATGCCCAGCCTGATAGATGGATAAAAATAGGAATTATACAAAGCTTATCAGCATATCTCATATAGTTTTGAGAAAATTCTTGAAGTTTTCAGAGAAAATAATAGGGTATTGTAATAAATACAGTGGGATACTACCCAGCAATGAACATACAACTGATATATAAACGACATTGATGGATCTCAAAAGCATCATATTGAGTGAAAGAACGAGACATAAAAAAGTACATGTTGTATGATGTTATTTATATGAAGTTCAAGAAAATATAGAATTCAAAATAATGGTTATTGGTGGGGAAGGGGAGGGATTGACTAGAAAGGAGCATGAGAAATTTTCTGGAGTGAAGAATATTTGCTATATGTTGATTGAGGTATAGGTTTCATGGGTTTACAGTATCCATTTTTTTTTGGTCAAGGTTCATCAAATTGTGCACTTAAGATCTGCATATTTCACTACATGTAAATTTATCAATTTAAAAAATAACTATTAAAAATGTATTGGATTCTCTCAAGCAGCACTTGTAGTCAGGAAACAATTTATTACCTTCACCAATCTGAGGGGAAACCTGAAAGAGTACTCAAGCAAATTATTAATTAGGGTGAAGGTAGAACTAAAGATGCTTTTGGACATTCAAGGTCTCAAAAAATTTGCTTCCCGTGCTCCCTTTCTCAGGAAGCTACTGCAAGATATGTGCCACCAAAGTGAGGAAGTAAACCACCAAAGGATACTGAGATCCAGGACACAGAGGATCCAACTCAGGGGTGAGATAAGGAGAATCTCCAGCTTGATGTTGAAGAGAGATCTCAAGATAATTCTGCAGCAGGCCTAGAGAGCAGCCATTTCATATTGGACAGGTCAGAAGACTTGTAAAGATTTCTTCAAGAAGATGGAATTGATAAAATACCTAACATGTTCTGAAAGAAGATTTATACAACTAGGGGAGAATTTGGATTGAATTAGAAATGGATATATTAAAAAATTAGGCAAATTAAAAACTCACTTCAGGGAAAACAAAATGTGCAGAAAGGAAAAGTGAAGTTCATTTATATAGACATAATAATGTAAGCATTGATAATTGATCTTACCCCGATTGGAATTTAACCATAATAGAAGAATGAAGGAATGAAATAAGTGTTTGTAGTGGGGGCAAGCGATGCAAAACAATGGAATCCTGACTTTCCATAGTGAAAACTATGGAAACAGCCTTGTACGAAAATATCACTTAGAAATAAGGAGGTAAAAATGAAAAGAAACAACTGAAAAACAGGTTGTTTCGTTTAGGGAATGGGAAATGTGCACGGGGAAGGATTTCTGTTTTTTGTGGTACATTTTGTAAAAATGTTACGAGTCTATATCCATTTTTTACTTGGTTTAAAAAGTAAAAACAAGTGGTAGCACAGATTATGAATATAATTAACATAAATCATAATGTAGTTAAAAGGGGGAAATTTTAGGTTTTATGTGTTTTACTAGAATAAAAATTAGAAGAAAATAATACATAGGTCTGTATAACACAATAAACCCTAATGTAAACTGTGGATTACAGTTAATAGTATAATAATAATATTGTCTTATCACTTGTAGCAAATGTAACACACTGATACGAAGTGTTAATAATAGGAAAAGCTGTGTGTGAGGGAAATATATGGGAACTCTATTTTTTGCATCATTTTGCTGTAAACCTACAACTTTCTTCTAATTAAAAAAAAAATCTTGAGGAAAAAAGTCAAGACACAACTGAAATAGAACCTGAAAAAAGAATTTTAAAAAATGCATACCACAATGTAATTGTGATTTTAGCTGGCTTATGAGATGGGTGATTTTTACTTTACTTTCTGTTTTTATGTATTTTTCACATTTCTATCGTGAACTTAGATTACATTTATAATTAGGAGAGTGGAAAAAACCCTCACTAGATGATATTTTTAAAGGAGTTTCTTTCTCTTGTTTTATTTTACTTCATCAAGAGTCCTCGTTTTGGTAATGTCTTTTTAAAAATAGAAATGAATGTTGGCTATTCTTATTTTCTGAAGCAGGGCTAAGGTGGAGAACTTAATGTGTTCATAAAGCTCACCATTGATGTTCAGAGAGGATCATCTTTAGGGTGAGAAAATTAATTTTGATTAATGACAAATTAAATAACAGAGAACTCATTCTAGTGAGGAGAATTTTTATTCTTATAGAAATGATGTGTATAGATATTAGACTGTGTTTGTATAGAAGTATATATTCCTTTAGTTTTAGTTTTTAGTTCATGACTTTTAAATTTCCCCTTTGGGTAATTTTTAAATTTTCAGTTCAGTAGTACTTTATAACATGTAATATACAGTGTCAATTATGTGTAGCATCGTTGTTTAAAAAATTACTTGAAAGCTGTTTAAAATTTTTTAATTATTTTGTTTACTGCCCCTTTTATTAAGCTTTCCCTTTTTTCTTTAACAGAGAAACAGGAAAAGGAAATTGACATCTATGCTAACCTCTCTGATGAAAAGGCTTTCGTGTTTTCAGTCGCCTTGGCAGAAATAAATAGAAAAATTATCAATCAAAGACTTATTCTCTGATACTTGTCTGCAAAATCTGTTGAAACTTTCTTCAGGATTACATCACCAAATTGTCAAACAGTTATGGACTCTCAGGAGCATTTGACTGCATCAGTAAGGGCCATTGATTCTTTTTTCCTCTCTGTTGACG
This sequence comes from Tamandua tetradactyla, assembly GCF_023851605.1. Lineage (NCBI taxonomy): Eukaryota > Metazoa > Chordata > Mammalia > Pilosa > Myrmecophagidae > Tamandua > Tamandua tetradactyla. The sequence continues at coordinate 40,080,194 of NC_135342.1, read as the reverse complement.
CTCCATATCATTAAACCTGTGCCACACTTTGGGAGCAAAGCTGTAGGCTTGGACTGTTCTGGGATTTCCTTGTTTACCAAGGAGCAATGTCAGTGTTTTGTGTTTAGGATATAAGTGTATTTACCTTTTTGAAAAAATGCTGGATGGATGTTAAAGGGTTAAGGGGTGGGGGTAGAGGTATAAAAAATAGGGAAATAAAGTGCTTGATAGTTTTCAGGTTTGCCACCAGAGATGCAATATTTTAAGTACTTTCAGAAAGAATGACTTTTAAAAATATATATTTCAGATTTTCAGCACTAACAGATTACATATATACAATTCATTTATCTTTAATAAAGTGGCACTTGATATTTTATTGAATGGGCAATTAAGAATATAAACTGTAAATTTTATCTTAATTGATTTTTTTTCTTGGCCTTTATTTTTGTGACTTAAGGTATGAAGTCTGTTTTGGGAGATGCTTTCTAAACAGTTGGAGATTTGGGTGCTATATGAAGAAAAATAGGATAAATGTCCTGTTTTTAAAGGATATATCATACTTCAGATATATACACATTTTTTTCTTGAATGTAATTTATTTATTGGTTTAAAATAAAAACTTTTCTGCTCTCAAGATGGTGCCTGTTACCCTAAACATAAAGTATATTTATTACATGCACAATATTTCGTAGTCACTTTGAAGCTTATCTGAATGGATAAATTATCATTCTGATATTTAAATTGTTACTTAACCTCATTATGGAAGATATAATAAACCTTAATATTGAAGCTAAGTAGATTATACAGTGTGGTATAAATTTTTCCTCTACTGAAGTTTGTGAAATATATTTAAATTCTTGTATTAAATCACAATTGTTTATAGTTGATTTGTTTTATTCTAAATGCTCTCACATTTTTTGCATATTATTTTAATGGTTTATATATTCACAGTTGAAGTAACCCCTCTATTTAAAACCTATTTCTGAAGTCTGTTTCAGTAGGGAAGATCAGTTTGACAGCACCTACTTTAAAAAAAACTCCCTTTCATTTTCAACAACAGCATTGTCAGATTCATTCTACTTCCTACCCACTCCCAAAAGGAAAAAAGGTCTACATTTTTCCACTTCATTTAAATGGTATTCAGCAGAGGGAGCTCAAGAGGTGCTCTAGGTAGGAATTTAGAATTTTCCTAAGAATTCCTTTTCCTTTATTTCCCATATCTACCTGATATGGGAAGTACTACTACAATGATATTACATACGTTTTAAAGTCCTAGTAATAGAGTTTACTCCCAAGAATGCTTATGTGAGTTTTGTCTTTGAAACATACTATAAGAAAACTATTTTCATTTTAAGAGAACCTTAAAAATATTATATAAAGATCATTGCAAAAATATTTAACCTCAGAAAAAGCAGGAACAGCTTTTTTTTGTTTTGTTTTTAGTGTAAAATATATATACAAAAAGCAATGAATTTCAAAGTACCTTGTAACAAGTAGCTATAGAACAGATTTCAGAGTTTGGTATGGGTTACAGTTATGCAATTTTAGGTTTTTTTCCTTCTATCTGCTCCAAGACACTGGAGACTAAAAGAAATATCAGTATAATGATTCAACATTCATACTTACTTGTTATATATTTTCTTCTCTGTTATAACTTCTCCTTCTTCTTTGATCCTTCTCCCAATAATTGGAGGTATTTGGGCTACGCCTATTCTAACTTTTCCATGTTGGTAAGTATGGGTAGAGGGATGAAGCTAGTTGTTGTTCTTGAAGAGGTTGGCCCCTCTAGTTTTCAGGATTTATCTGGCCTAGGAACCTTTGTGGAGGTTGAAAGTTTCTGAAAAGTAATCCTAGTGGATGAAACTTTTGTAGAATCTCAGATGGAGCCATAGGTGAGAACAGCTTTTAAAAGATCTCTTTAAAGATTATCGATGACAAAGTCTGCTTAAAGCTGAAATATATTGGAAAGTCATGTTAAAACATCCGTAAGTTACAGTAAAGATGGAGACTAGTGACTAGGAAGTTGCCATTTAGAAAAGTAAAATTGTTTTTTGTTTTACTTCAGATGCTCATAATATTAAATCATTGGCTTATTTAAAAGTTTCATTGGTGGAAGGAAAATTAGACTGTAACATAATCTATTTAACCAGCTTCTTTACAAATTCTTATAATAGGTATATTTATAACTGTCCCTCTATAAAGCAAAGGAATTTATTTTGTCTGGGTGTTTTATAGTGGTTTCAGAAAAAATTACTTTGTCACTGGTGTCACATCTTTTGTCAGGAGATGTCCTAAGAGAAAAGTTGTAGTTTTTTAATTATTTTTAAATTTATTCCTCTCTAATAACTATAAATGGATCGAATATTTAGAATGTCCTGAAATGGTTCTGTGATTACGTTAGGGCTGTTGAAAATCTGTTCAGAATGTGAACAAGATTGCATAAAAGTTATTTGAAAGTTGTTAGGGCTAAACTATACAAATTTATATACCCGCTCCCCACCTCCATGGTATTTCATAATGTTTTTGGAGCACTTAAATGCTTGAGGTTTGGTTTTTGTTTGTTTTAAATATGAACATTTCTTACATTTTAATGTGCAGGGGAAAGCTTTAGGTTGTGTTTAAATGTTAATTATCTAGAAGAGTGGAAATAATGTAAATTATTTCTTCCTTAATAATCGGTGGAAAAGATCAAAAAACTTGTGGCAGTTTGTTTTATGATGAGCTCTATTTTAAAATTACAAATGACTTAAAAATTTAGCCAAAGTAAATTCTAATTTCTTTAAATATCAGAAATATTTTTTTATTAATTAAAAAAAATTAACTAACACAACATTTAGAAATCATTCCATTCTACATATGCAATCAGTAATTCTTAATATCATCACATAGATGTATGATCATCATTTCTTAGTACATATGCATCGATTTAGAAAAAGAAATAGCAAGACAACAGAAAAAGAAATAAAATGATAATATAGAGAAAAAATAAAAATAATAAAAAATACAAAAATATATAAGAGAAAAAAACTATAGCTCAGATGCAGCTTCATTCAGTGTTTTAACATAATTACAATTAGGTAGTATTGTGCTGTCCATTTTTTTTTTTTTTTTTAGAAATCATACCATTCTACATATGCAATCAGTATTTCTTAACATCATCACATAGATGCATGATCATCGTTTCTTAGTACATTTGCATTGGTTTAGAAGAGCTAGCAATATAACCGAAAAAGATATAGAATGTTAATATAGAGAAAAAAAATAAAAGTAATAATAGTAAGAGCAAAACAAAACAAAACAAAACAAAAACCTATAGCTCGGATGCAGCTTCATTCAATGTTTTAACATGATTACTTTACAATTAGGTATTATTGTGCTGTCCATTTTTGAGTTTTTGTATCTAGTCCTATTGCACAGTCTGTATCCCATCAGCTCCAATTACCCATTATCTTACCCTGTTTCTAACTCCTGCTGGACTCTGTTACCAATGACATATTCCAAGTTTATTCTCGAGTGTCGATTCACATCATTGGGACCATACAGTATTTGTCTTTTAGTTTTTGGCTAGACTCACTCAGCATAATGTTCTCTAGGTCCATCCATGTTATTACATGCTTCATAAGTTTATCCTGCCTTAAAGCTGCATAATATTCCATCGTATGTATATACCACAGTTTGTTTAGCCATTCGTCTGTTGATGGACATTTTGGCTGTTTCCATCTCTTTGCAATTGTAAATAACGCTGCTATAAACATTGGTGTGCAAATGTCCATTTGAGTTTTTACCCTTAATTCCTTTGAGTAGATTCCCAGCAATGGTATTGCTGGGTCGTATGGCAATTCTATATTCAGCTTTTTGAGGAACCGCCAAACTGCCTTCCACAGTGGTTACACCATTTGACATTCCCACCAACAGTGGATAAGTGTGCCTCTTTCTCCGCATCCTCTCCAGCACTTGTCATTTTCTGTTTTGTTGATAATGACCATTCTGGTGGGTGTGAGATGATATCTCATTGTGGTTTTGATTTGCATTTCTCTAATGGCCAGGGACATTGAGCATCTCTTCATGTGCCTTTTGGCCATTTGTATTTCCTCTTCTGAGAGGTGTCTGTTCAAGTCTTTTTCCCATTTTGTAATTGGGTTGGCTGTCTTTTTGTTGTTGAGTTGAACAATCTCATTATAAATTCTGGATACTAGACCTTTATCTGATATGTCGTTTCCAAATATTGATTCCCATTGTGTAGGCTTTCTACTTTCTTGATGAAGTTCTTTGATGCACAAAAGTGTTTAATTTTGAGGAGTTCCCATTTATTTATTTCCTTCTAAATATCAGAAATATTTTTAAGAAGAATGGTCAGTATGGCATGTCATTTATGTTGCTTCCTTAAGTGACTGAAATTTAGAAATTATATGTAATGTGTTTTTCCTGAGATAAGAATTCAAATCAAAGAGTATTTGACTTCCTAAATCTGATAATTGCACTTGATTCTCTCATTCTTACTTTGAAAATGTTTTAATGATATATTTATTTTCAACTTACCTCACAACCTGCATATGCTTATCCTTCTGAATTTGGAGAAGCCAAGCTCTTACGTAATTGCAAATGTATTAATAGAATTTGTTTGATTCTGTTTATAAAGTAGGTTCTGGATACAGATAATAACACTACCAAATTTAATGTGTTTGTCCCTAAAACATATTGCCTATCATATTTTGAGACTTATTCTTTAAAATTATTATGATGTTTTCTTTAAAATTTGCATTTTTAATAAACCTCTTATTTTAGCTCATTGAAATTTTTATCTGTATAGATTTTTTTTCCCCTTACAGTGTTTTAGTATTTTATTTTTACTTGGGGTATTATATATATGTTTATGCATATAGTTATTTTAGTATTCTTTGTAATTATCCTTTTATAACTCACTTATTTGAGTTATTAGTAGTGCTCGTTGCTCAAAGATTATAGCTATAGTAATGAGTATCCTAACCATGTAAGGCAAACGCTTCAGGATGAAAAGTATGGGCTATGGAGGGGTCTGAGCTAGACCAGAATAATGCTTTTTATCACAGTCAAAAATTTTCCTTTTGTGTTAAGGAGTCTTAACTTTTGAGAGGTTTATGTGTTTTTTTTTTTCCCAGATATTTTACCAGTTTACAACCTGTCTGCCTGTTATTTCTTTTGCTTCCTTATTGCATAGGCTAAGCCTTCCAAGTACAATGTTTGAAAAGAGTGCTGAGAGTAGAGATCCTTGCCTTGATTCTAATTTCGGGAGAGCATTGTCTTTCACCATTAAGTATGAGGTTAACTAGATTTTTTGATAGATACCCTGTATCAGATTAAGAAATTTCCTTCTCTTCTGGTTTGATGAGAAGTTTTACCATGAATAGATATTGACTTTTGTCATATGCTTTTTTCTTCATCAGTTGGTACAATCTTTTCTCCTTCATGCTGTTACAGCTAGATCGCATTGATCGGTTTTTGATTATTGAAATCAGCCTTGCGTTCCAAGGGTGAGCCTTACTTGGTTTGTTATTTTTATATGTTATTGTGTTCAATTTCCTAATATTTTCTTGAGAATTTTTGCATCTGTGTTCATGAAGAATATTGGACTGTTCTTTTTTTTTGTGCTGTGTTTATCTGGTTTCAGAATCAGGTTGATGTTGGTTTCATAAAATGAGTTAGGAAGTACTCTTATCTCTCTTATTTTCTGGAAGAGATTATGTTGGTTGGTGTTATTTCTTCTTTAAATGTTTGGTAGCATTCACCATTGAAACCAGGGCCTATAGATTTCTATTACAGAAGGAAATTACTATGAATTCAATTTCTTTAATAGTTTAAACGATTTTGATATCCATTTCTATTTGGGTGAGTTTTGGTAGTTAATGGCTTTCGTGTAGTTGGTCCATTTCATCTAAGTTGTCAGATTTATTTATGTAGAATTGTTTGTAGTATTCCCTTATTATCCTTTCCATGCTTTTTAGAATTAGTGATATTCCCTCCTTCATTCCTGATAGTGGTAATTTGTGTCTTATCTTTTTTTTCTTGGTTAGTCTTCTAGAGAGGTATTAATTGCATTGCTGTTATCAGAGACCCAGATTATTATTTATTGATCCTCTCTGTTGTTTTTCTGTTTAAATATTAATGGTTTCTGATCTTTACTATTTCTTCCCTTTGCTTTGGAAGCTGTTCTTTTTCTACCTTTTTATGGTAGAAGTTTAAATTGTTGATTTGAGACTTTCTAACAACAGTGTTTAATCCTATAAATCGGTGTTTAAGCACTGCTTTATCTCTTTCCCTCAAATTTTGGTGAAAGATAATGTTCTCCCAAGATTAGAATCAAGGCAAGGATCTCTACTCTCAGCACTCTTCTAGCTGCTCCAAGACAATGGAGGCTAAAAGAAATACAAATATAATGATTTATCAATCATACTTGCTTATGAAATACTACCTTCTCTGTATGTATAACCCCACCCTGACCTCTGATCTTTCTCCCACTCTTTAGGGGTGTTTGGGCTATGCCTATTCTAATTTTTTCATCTTGGAAGGGGCTGTCGATAATATGGGATACGGATGGAACTAGTTAGTTTATATAATTGATATTCTGGAGAGGCTGGCCCCTCTGCATTTCAGAATTTATATGGTCCAGGGACTCATCTGGAGGTTATAGGTTTCTGGAAAGTAATACTAGTGCATGGAACCTTTGTAGAATCTTATATAACATGCTAGGTGTTCTTTAGGATTGGCAGAAAAAATGGTTTTGGTTGGGGTTTGACAAGCTATGAAAGGTGGCAATGTGTAACTGAAGCTTGCATAAGAGTGATTTCTAGAATAGCCTCTTGACTCTATTTGAATTCTGTCAGCCACTGGTACCTTATTTGTTACACTTCTTTGCCCCCATGTCAGGATGGCATTGTTGATACCATGGTGCCAGGGCAAGGCTCGTCGCTGAGAGTCATCTCCCAAGTCGCCAGGCAGACTTTCACCCCTGGATGTCATGTCCCACGTGGGGGTAGGGCAATGATTTCACTTGCAGAGTTGCCCTTAAAGAGAGAGAGGCCACACTTTGATACTTTTTAAATTTGTACGTGTTTGGAAGTTCTTCCAGTTATCTTTCTGTTATTGATTTCTAGTTACATTTTATAGTCAGAGTATACATTTTGTATGATTTCAATTCTTTAAAAATTGTTGGGGTTTTTTAGGACCCAGGATATGGTCTGTCTTGGTAAATGTTCCATATATATACTTGAAAAGAATGTGGGGGTCTTCTGTTGTTAAATGATATTGCTCAATTCTTCTTTATCTTGAATTTCTGTCTACTAACTTTATCTGTTAATGAAGGAGTAGTATTGAAGTCTCCAACTGCAATTGGGCTTGTCTATTTTTCCTTTTAGTTTTGCCACTTTTTGTTTCATGTATTTTTCAACTTTTTTTTTATTGTGAAATATAACATATATACAAAAAAAGCAATAAATTTCCAAGTACATTTTAACAGATAGTTACAGAACAGATTTTAAAATTTGGTATGGATTACAGTTCTACAGTTTTCTTTTTTGTTTTTTCTAGTTGTTCCAAGACACTGGAGACCAACAGAAATATCAATATAATAATTCAACAGTCATACTCATTTGTTAAATCCTATCTTCTCTGTTATGCTCCTCTTTAAATAACTTATACATAAAAGCAAGAAATTTCCAAGTATATTGCTACAGTTGGTTGTAGAACAGATTTCAGAGTTTGGTATGAGTTACAGTTACACAATTTTACTTTTTTGTTTCTAGCTGCTCTAAGGTACTGGCGGCTAAAAGTAATATCAGTATAGTGGTTCAGCACTCATACTCATTTGTTGAACCCGACCTTCTCTATATAACTCCACCATCACTTTTGATCTTTCTCCCCCTCTTTAGTGGTATTTGGCTTATGCCCATTCTAACTTTTTCATGATAATATGGGATAGAGGGTTGGAACTAGCTGATATTCTGAAAGAGCTGGCCCCTCTGCATTTCAGGATTTATCTGGTCCAGGGACTTATCTGGAGGTTCTAGGTTTGGAGAGTTACCCTAGTACATGGAACCTTTGTAGAATCTTATATAATGCCCTAGTTATTCTTTAGGAATTGACAGGAATGGTTTTAGTTGGGGTTTGGCAAGCTATGATAGGTAGCAATGTCTAACTGAAGCATGCTTAGGAGTGACCTCCAGTGTAGCCTCTCAATTTTATTTGAACTCTCAGCCACTGATACCTTATTAGTTATACTTCTTTTCCCCCTTTTGGTCAGGATGGCATTGTTGATCCCATGGTGCCAGGGCCTGGCTCATCCCTGGGGGTTATCTCCCATGCCTCCAGGGAGACTTTCATCCCTGGATATCATGTCCCACGTAGTGGGGAGGGCAATGATTTCACTTGCAGTGTTGGGCTTAGAGAGAGAAAGGCCATGTCTGAGCAACAAAAGCAGTCCTCTGGAGGTGATTCTTAGGCCTACGTGTAGGTATGCTAAGCTTCTCTCCTACATACATAAGCTTCACAGGAGCAACCCTCAAAATCAAGGGCTTGGCTTATTGATTTGGGTATCTCTAATGTTTGGCACAGTATCTGGGGTTTCCCTGGTGGTAAAGTTTAATAGTTCCATAATTTTCATCCCATCCCTCGGGGGACTATGCCAATACTTTTTGATTATCTGCTTAATATATTCTGGGATGTATCCAGGCATTACATTAAATTATACAGGATTAAAGGCTCGCATTCTTATTCTGGGCTCTCTATGTTTGGATTGTTTAAATAATCTGTCCAGACGGGTTGAGTTAGATTATGTGGTACAGAATACCTAGGTTCTAGACATCATAAAACTTTCTTCCTTTGGTCTTAAAGAGTAGGTGAAGTTCTAAAACACAGGCAATGTCTTCATTACCCCTGCATTCTGAATTACCTTAATCCTGACCCAATCGGCTTCGTACTTGTCTCTAAATACCAGGTTATACACATATAAAACAGCCCCTCAAAATCCAGAAATAATTACCACTCTGTACTAAATGTGACTGCTATAAGAGCTTACATTCTAGGCCCCAGTTTTTTATAAGTATTTTCTAAATGAGATCATATATAATATTTGCTCTTTTGTTCCTGGCTAATTTTGCCTCACCACATGTCCCACAGGTTTGTTCACATTATTGCATGCCTCTTTGTGCCGGTAACATGCTGTTTGACCACTGTGGCTTTATAATAGGTTTTAAAGTTAGGAAGTGTTAGTCCTCCCACTTTGTCCTTCTTTTTTAGGATGCTTTCAGCTATTTGGGTTCTCTTTTCTTTCCAAATTAATTTGGTAACTAGCTTTTCCAAGTCTTCAGAGTGGGTTGTTGGAATTTTGATTGGTACTGCGTTAAATCTATAGAACAATTTGGGTAGAATTGAAATCTTAACTATTGTCATGGTTAGGGACAGGTGTCAACTTGGCCAAGTTGTGGTACCTGTTCATCTGATTGGGCAAGCGCTGGCCTGTCTGTTGCAATGAGGACATTTCATAGGATTAGGTCATGATCACGTCAGCTACATCCACAGCTGATTCCATTTGTAATCAGCCAAAGGGGAGTGTCTTCTGCAATTAGTGATGCTAAATCCAATCATGGGAAGCCTTTTAAGGAGGACTCAGAGGAGACAGGTTCCATTCCTGCTTTGGCTGGTGAGCCTCTCCTGTGGAGTTCACCCAGGCCATCCATTGGAGTCATCGACTTCGCAGCCTGCCCTGTGGATTTGCGTTCCTACGGTCACGTGGGACACTTTCATAAATTTTATATTTGCAAGTGTTCCCTGTTGATTCTGTTTCTCTAGAGAACCCTAACTAATACAACTATATTTAACCTTCCTACTCATGAGCAGGGAATGTCTTTCCACCTATTTAGATCTTCTTTGATTTCTTTTAGCAATGTTACATAGTTTTCTGTGTACAATTCCTTTATGTCCCCCTAGTTAATTCCTAAGTGCTTGATTCTTTTAGTTGCTATTTTGAATGGAAATTTTTCCAACTGACTCCTCAGTTAGGTTGTTGCTTGTATATAGAAACATTACTGATTTTTGCACATTAATTTTATATCCTGCCATGTTGCTGAATTTGTTAATTAAAGCTCGAGTAGCTTTGTTGTAGATTTTTCAGGATTTTCCTATTATGTCATCTACAAATAATGGAAATTTTACTTCTTCTTTTCCAATTTGGATGCCTTTTCTTTGTCCTGCCTGGTTACTGTACTTAGAACTTCTAACACAATGTTTGTTTGTCTGTGAAAATTTTAATCTCTCCCACAGTTTTGAAGGGACAATTTGGCTAGGTAAAGAATTCTTGGCTGGAAGTCTTTCTCTTTCAGGACCTTAAATAGATCATACAACTGCTCCTTGCCTCCATGGTTCCCGCTGAATAGTCTGAACTCAGTCTTATATGTCTTGTGTATAGTAGATTGTTTTTCTCTTGCTATTCTCAGGATTTTCTGCTTCTCTTCAACAGTTCACAGACTGATTAGCATGTGTCTTGGGGAAGGTCTATTTGGAGTTCATTGAGCTTCTTTTACTTGTATATTTATGTCCTTTATAAGGGTTGGAAGTTTCCTCCATTATATCCTCCACTAATCTTCCTAGCCTTTTACTCTTCTCTTCTCCTTCTGGCACACCAATGATTCTTATATTTGTGAGCTTTGTTTTGTCCATCATTTCCCTGAGATCCCATTAAAATTTTTCCATCTTTTTTGCCATTTGCTGTTTTGAGTGTTCAAAATCAGTTGTCTTGTCCTCTAGTTCACTTGTTGTTTCTTCTGCCTTTTCAAATCTGCTGTTGTGTGTCTTTAGTACGTTTTTTATTTTGTCTACAGCATCTTTAATCTCTGTGATATCTGCTGTTTTTCTATTTATTCTTTCAGATTCCTCTTTATGCTCTTGTAGTGTCTTCTTGATCTCCTTTATGTCTTTAGCCATCCCATTTGTTTTATTTAGTAGAGTTATATGAACATCTTTGATTAGCTGTTCCAACCTCTGTGTTTCCTCTGGTGTTTTAATTTGGTTGTTAGGGTGGGCTGTATCTGTCTGCATCATGATATCTTTAATTATCTTCTGCTGTCTGCACAGCATGTAAATATTTTGATTGATTTACTTTGGACATTGGTTTCCTTCAGTAGTCTAAAGCCTTATTTTGTGGGATAGATGTGTAGCAGCATGCAGGGCATGGGGCAGAGCACAACAGTGCGGTGATGCATTACAGCACAGGTATAGGCCCTGTACCTACTCTGATGCCTGTGAGCCTGGGTACCCCCAGCAGCAGGGGAGGATGTGGCTGTGTGGATGCACGCGTCTGGGGGGTGGGGCATGCTAGTCTAAGGCATGGGGCCCTTTGTGCACATGAGCTAGTGTGAATGAAGCCTGGCTGCGCAGTTCAGCACTTTCCCAGATCTGGGGGTCATGACCGTGGGCCATGTGCATTCATGGATCTGGACGTGCTGTAAACTGATGTACCCCTGTGCACAGAGTTCGGGGTGGGGCTGGGGGTGGGTGTAGCCTAGGTATGGAGGTAAGCACTAGCAGCCTTTATTCGCTGATGACTGCCTGCAAGGGGCAGGGACTGGGAGGTAGGGCTTGGGAGGGGCTGAGTGAGACTGCGCTGGCTCTGGAGAGGTGGGTTGGGCTGCGCTTGGGGTGGGGTTGTGGGGTGGGTGCACGTGTGAGGGGTTCACGGGGCGGGGGCGCTTGGAGTCCGGGGAGTGGGGGCGAGTGCTGGGGTTCAGGTGTGTAGGGTATGGGGTGTCATGGGACTGCGCTGATGAGGTTAGCACATTCAAGTAACATGGCTTACTTCTTTGTCCCCGTCTTCCTGTCCATGCACTGCTGAGGTCTCCAGGCTTCCACATTAGGCTGTTGGAACCAGCCAGAAGGTCGCCGGTTCTCTGCTTCTCAGTTCCTCTGTTTTGCAATCAGGGCCAGCCTATGTAGTGCAGAAGACTCTCGCGGGTCACACCCTGGAATTGCTGTCACAGTTGCCCTTCCATCTCTTCTCTAGCTGTTCCTTGGAGCAGAGTTGAACTTGAGCTACCCTATTCTGTCGTCTTCCCAGAAATCATCTATATTGTTTTTATATTCTCTATTTTATTTATCTCTTGCTATATTCTTTATTATTTCCTTCCTTCTCCTAACTTTGGGTTTATTTTACTCTTCTTTTTCAAGTTCCTTAAGATGTACAGTGCTTCAGAGCCTTTCAGTATTTATTGTGCTCTAATGGTATCACATTTCTGGGCTTAGTTTCTTTCCTAGATGCAGTTATTACATACTTTTATGGTGTCATCAAAGGTGATAGGAGCTTTAGAAGCTTTATTTTAACTTGATTTGAGTTGGGATGAATTCATGTTTTAATGCCCAAACCAAATGTCTCTCCAAAAGATCTGGGATTTTTAAATTTCATTTTGATATTTTATACTTAACATATATAAAAAATGATCCATAGCGTATTGTTTCGTGTTTCCATAAGTGCCCACTATTGACAGATCTTCCTTTGCAAGAAGTAGAACAGAAGGTGACTCCAAGTTCCTCCACGTGTACCTCGACTTTTTCCAGAGTGTGCACCTTCTCTTTCTAACTAGCTGACTTCCAGAAAACAATTACTGATTAGATTAACAGGATATGACTTGGGGGGTGCTCTCCAAAGGCTCCACTGATAAACCAGTTAAATTCTATTTTTCTTTGGTTGGGAAATTTTATCTCTGTTATGAAATAGAAAACAAAACAGACATCATTCCTTGGCATCTAGTTGCTGATCAGATCTGCACATAAGAAATTCATTTTCTAATTTTCACATGCTGTCATTAAGAAAATATGCTCTAGTTTTAACAGCAGAAGCACTGATACAAGTGTGCTATATGCCTTTTTTTGTGCCAGGAACCACACGCCCTTAGTGCTAGAGATATAGAAAAATGTAACTCCTGCCATTCATCAGGAAATTCAGGATTAAAAGTTTTAATTGTTAATTTAAGATTGTGGAAGTAACTGCAGTAGAAGTGTAAAACCTGTGTTTGTAACAAATTAAAAGGATTAGTTGAATACATTTAAGTACAATTATTTATGCCTTTATGGTAGCATTGACATTTGAGTGTGAAAAAAGGAACAAAAGCAAAAGCTCACTGTATCTTTGGCCAAATGTCAGCTGACTGGAATACAACTGAGGAATTATCTTAATAAAATTAGCTATTCTGTTGGCATTAACGTAGATAAAATACCTTTTTTTTTAACTGTTGGGAATGGTACATAAAAATGCAAAAAGCCAAGTATTTTCACCTTCCATATGGATGCAGATGTCTTTTCCAAATGTGTTGAAAGTTTTCTTTTCAGGTTAAAAATTTGGACTCAAATATTTTGATTGACTTTTATTTTGATACTGTTCTCATTGGCCTTAACTTCTCCCCCTGAACAAAATGTCACTTCAAATGTCTTCTTTCCTAAGAATTCTTATCATGTCCTCATCTTTCATCCTCTCATCCTTGATTGACTTCCCTAAATATATCTATAATGGATTTTGCATCTTCGTTTTTATTTGAAGGTCTCCAGTTTATCTACCTCTGTGTAAATCATAGCCCTACTATCTGTCTTAGTTCTTGACAGAATTTTGAGACTTTTGTATTGTACTTTCTCATTTATTTTTCTCCCTACCATACCCCTTTCAATTTATGTGAGTTCATAAACTGTCTCTAGAATCTCTGCCTTAGAGGACCAATTTTCAACTTCCTAGGATGACAAATCCAATTGTTTTAGATCAGAAATATAGCCTTGAAACAGTCATGGACTGTCACATGGGGTCAAGATTCTCATAGTACAGGCATGGCTACTGGGAATCCACCTTTGAGTGTTAGGTGCTATTGTGGTTTGAAGCTATGTGTGCCCCAGAAACACAATTTATGTCCTTAAATTTAATCCATTCCTATGAGTGTACTCATTGTAAGTAATACCTCTTGATGAGGTTACTTCAATTATGTCCCACCTCAGTCAGGATGGGTCTTAATCCTATTACTGGATTCCTTTATAAGAGAATGAAATTCAGAGAGAAAGAAAAAGTCACAGGAAGCAAAAAGCTCAAATGTAACCCAGAAGAGAAGGAAAAGACTAGGAAACACTGCCATGTGCCTTGCCATGTGGCAGAGGACCCAAGGATCACTGGCAGCCAGCTTCAGAACTTCACAGTCTTTGGGGAGAAAGAATTTCCTTAATGCTCTCTTGATTTGGACATTTTCCTGGCCTCAAAACCACAAGCAAATAAATTCCCATTGTTTAAGCAAAACCGTTTCATGGTATTTGCTTGAGCAGCCTGGAAAACTAAAACAGATTTTGGTGAGCAGCCTGGAAAACTGAAACAGATTTTGGTCCTAGGAGAGTAGAATGCTGTTACTGTAAATACCAGAAATCTGGAAATAGCTTTGGAATTGGTTAAGGGTAGTGCCTGGAAGAATTATGAGGTGCTTCATAGAAAAGGCCTAGATTGCTTTGAAGAGACTGTCATTAGAAATGTGGATGCTTAAAGGTACTGCCTGTTAAAGGTTCCTCAGAAGGAAATGATGAGTGTATTATTGGAAACTGGAGGAAATACAATCCTTGTTTTAAAGTGGCAGAGAACTTGTCAAAATTGAGTTCTGATGTTGGATAGAAGGTAGAACTTGAAAGTGATGAACTTGGATATTTAGCTGAGGAGATTTTCAAGCTAAGTGTGGAAAGTGTAGCCTGGTTTCTCCTTGCAGTTCATAGTAAAATGTGAGAGGAAATGTATAAATTGAAAACTGAACTCCTGAACACAAAGAAATAAGAAGAAAATTGGAAAATTCTGAGCTTCTGGAAATGAGTCTCCAAAGAGTAGTGCCCCATGTGAGGGTTTAACTGAACATGGAACCATTCAGTATTTCTGTACAAATCAGGATTGGAGGTATAGTTAGTTATCCAGGAAGAATCTGTGGAAAGCCCTTTTTTTTTTTTTTAAATGTTGTATGGTGGGGTTACATTTCATTATTTCTCCATGTGAGTATCCCATTATTGCAGCAGCATTTGTTGAATTTTTGTTTGTTTGTTTTTTGGGAAAGTACACAGACCAGGTATCGAACCCAGGTCTCCTGCATGGCAGGCAAGAATTCTACCACTGAACTACCCTTGCACCTGCCCCACAAAAAAAAAACACTTCATTTTCAATTTTTAAAATAATAGCCTTTCTAGTGGACATGAGTGTGAAGTAGTATATTGTTGTGGTTTTAATTTGCACTTCCCTAATGGCTAATGTTGTTGAGCACCTTTTCACATACTTACTCGCCATTTGAATATATTCTTTGTAAAATGGCTATCCAGATATTTGGCCCATTCTTAAATTGGATTGCTTGTCTTTATGTTGTTGATTTGTAGTTGTGCTTTATATATTCTAGATACTAAACTCATGAGATATATGGTTAGCAGTTTTTTTCTCTTATAGTTTATCTTCTCACTTTCTAGATAATGTCCTTTGATGCATGAAACTTTTCAATTTTGATGAAGTCCAGTTTGTCTATTTTGTTGTTGTTGATTGTGCTTTTGGTATAAAATCTAAAAATCCATTGCCTACTACAAGGTCCTGAAAATATTTCCTTGTGTTTTCCTCTAAGAATTTTATTATTTTACCTCTTATATTTAGATCATTGATCCATTTTGAGTTAATGTTTGCATATAGTGAGAGGTAGGGGTCCACATTCATTCTTTTACGTGTGGATTTCCAGTTGTTCCAGCACCACTTATTGAAGAGACAAAAAGTCCTATTTTCTGATAGATTTGGACCCCTGTGTACTACATGCAAAATCGACTAGCTTTTTTGTATAACTTGTATGAACAAAACCACTGCCAGCCTGGACTGAAAGGGACAGAAAAGAGATAGATTGAAGGAAAAAATCACTTCAAGAGCAGAACCATAGAAGCCAAGGTTTGGACTAAAGACATCTTCTTGGGGTAAGAGAGTGAGCCCACCTGTGTGTGTGGAAAGGGTGAGTCTGCTTGGTGCTTAGACTGCCTTCTGCCCCCTTGTTCAGGAAGAGTGCTGCCATCCCACTGCTCAGAGAGTGTGGGGCCTGTGTCCTGGGGATTGCAGAGAATCTGGCCACTGACCCAGTGCTCTGAGAGGGTAGAGCCTGTACATAGCACTTGTGGAGAGCTTGGCCACATCCCAGTGCTTGAAGAGGGTAGACCTTCACCCCAGTGTTCAGGGAGAGCATGACTGCTGGACAAGCATTTGAAAGTGGTGGGGCTGTCATTCCATCAGGCCCAGAGAACAAAACATCATTCTAAGATGGCTCCCAGACCTTGAAATCTAATGGAGTATGCCCTGCTAGGTATTGAAATTGTTTGGGACCTGTGACCCCTGTTTTCTCTCCAATTTCTCTCTTCTGGAATTTAACCCATGCCTGGCCCTCCATTGTGTATCAGAAGAAGATAACTTGTTTTCTGTGTTTCACAGGTTCATAGACAGGAGAATTGTGCCCAAGGACAGACCACACCCATACTTTTTATTAACTATTGTTTCTGAAAATGGGATATTGTGATGAAATGAGTGTATTTTGCATATAGAAAGAACATGTCTTTTTTGGAGTCCAGATGGTTGTGTGTGGTGCTTTGAAACTGTGTGTGTCCCAAAAACATTTTCTTAATTTAATCAATTCTGGTGGGCGAAATCCCATTGTAAATAGTACCTCTTGATGAGGCTACTTCAACTAGGTGTCCCACCTCCATCAGCATGGGTCTTAATCCTATTACTGGAGTCCTTTATAAGAGAATGAAATTCAGACACACGGAGAGAAAGCCACAGGAAACAAGAAGCTGAAACAACATCAAAGAGAAGGAAGAGACTAGGAGTTGCCACCAGACACTTTGCCATGTGTCAGAGGAACCAAGGAACACTGCAGGCAGCCCCAGAATGTCACAGTCTTTGGGGAGGAAACATTGCCTTGATGCTTTGATTTGGACATTTTCCTGGCCTCAAAACCATGAGTGAATAAATCCCCATTATTTAAGCTGAACAAATGTCGTAGTATTTGCTTGAGCAGCCTAGGAAACTTAAACAGAAGTATTCCCAGACAAGGCAGAATGCTATCTTGGAATTTTTCCAAGAGGGGTCTACTACACTCTGTAGGCTAAGGCTTTAGAAAAAGTCATGGTGTTCTTGTACACAAGAACAGAAATATGAGTTGAATTGTGAGGAGTTGGGTGATACTTTCAGCAATTGAATAACCAAACCCAAAGAGGATGAACTGATGTCAACCTGGAAGAAGGTCATTAGTTCTGAGGTTTAGGTTCTACTTACCCTCCCTTGATTTTAGCATTTTTCTTACCGACTCAGATGAGTTCTCCTTAGAGTGAAAGTGTCTACATGAACAGAGGCTATGGTCCTGGCCTTCTTGGTGTTATCAAACACCCTTCCTGAAAGTACCATTCCCCTATCTTGGTGGGATATCAAATCCAGAGGCCTGCATTTTACAACAGCAATCAAATGGGATCCTATTTAAGATCACTTGGGGAGCAGTCAAGTGCAGAGAGCTTTCTCTGGAATAAGTGGTGCAAGGATGGAGAAATGACTGGAGTTCATTAATTTATCCCCTCCCATCTCTAGCCTTTTCTCTGTTCTCTTCTCCTGGTACTCTGTTCAGTGAATGTTTGTCTTTTACATTTGTCCTTTTTTGTCTTATCTGTGTTTTCATGTTTTCTCTTAGTCTTTTTTGCCTTATACTTTTGGAGATTTTTCTCCTTTCTTACAATTTTTCTTTTAAACATTTCATTCCAACTATTGTAGCTTTAATGTCTAAACGCTTCCTTTAGATCTGTGATTATTTTTTCAAATCAACATGTTCTGGTTTCATTAAATCATCCTGGTGAATAGGAAGTTCCTGAAATCAGTCCCTCCTTCAAAACAACTATTGGACTGGCAGGAGGTGTTTAAATAAACTATTTTGGAATTTTGTAGTCTAGTGGAACACTTGTGTCAACCAGGAAAGAGCTGGATGGAGAGGCTGGTTAATTTTGGTGCATTTCACCT
Source organism: Tamandua tetradactyla (assembly GCF_023851605.1). Taxonomy (NCBI): domain Eukaryota; kingdom Metazoa; phylum Chordata; class Mammalia; order Pilosa; family Myrmecophagidae; genus Tamandua; species Tamandua tetradactyla. The sequence continues at coordinate 40,062,169 of NC_135342.1, read as the reverse complement.
TTGAAGTAATGGCTCACATCCCCATCCCTCAACTTCACAACAGGCAGAAATGATGCAGCCCTCACTTCTGGTGTGGTTTGCTTGTCCCAGGGTGAGTAATAAGGACCTTATCCTCAAAAATTAGGGTTCTGTGTTTGGATTGCCGTTCACTGCATTGATTGCTGGGGGGCCAGTATAGAGTGTGACCATTGTTTCCACCCTCACATTTTAAAGCAGCAAGCCATAGAAGAGTTAAAGAGACAGCGCTTTTTTTCCCCTTTCCTGTTTGAAAGCAAAAGTCATTTGGGAAAGTCACAAACTGACAGCTCCAGCCCTCAGCAAGAAAATTAGGCAATCTTTGACAAGTGGAAGACTTGGGTTTCCAAAAATACTACAATATAATTCTCAGAATGTTCAGTTCTCAAGAAGAATTACAAAACATACAAACAGAAAAATATGAACCATTCGGGAAAGAAAGAATTTGGCAGAAATCATCCCTGAGGAAACTCATATATTGATACTGTTAGTCAAAGATGTTAAAACGACTGTCTTAAATATGTTCAGTGAGCTAAAAGAAACTATGGACAAAGCACTAAAGGAAATAAGGAAAGTTATTTAAACAAAATCAGAACATCAATGAAGAGATAGAAATTTGGAAAAGGAACCAAACATAGTTCTAGAGCTGAAAAGTATGATAATTGAAATGGAAATCTCACTAGAGGGGTTCAATAGCAGATATGAGCAGACAGAAGAAGGGATTAGTGAACTGGAAGATAATACAATAGAAAGTATCCAGTCTGGGGAGCAGAAAGAAAAAAATACAAGGGCCAGGAAAAAATATTTGAATAAATAATAGGCTAAAATTTACCAAATATGATCGTAGACATGAATATACATATCTGAGCACACTGTGGATGCTAATCAAGTTAAATGCAAAGTCATGTACACAAATATTTATTATAGTCAAATTTTTGAATCCCAAGGACAGAGAGAATTTTGAAAGCAGTAAGAGAGAAGGTACTTGTCATGTAAAGAAATTCCCAATGAGATTAACAGCTGATTTCACATTTAAAAACCTGGAGACTGGAAGGCAGTAGGATGACATATTTAAAGTCTTTAAAGAAAAAACTGTCAACCAAGAATGCTACATCTGGTAAAGCTATCCTTCAAGAATGAAGGCTATCCCTTTTTTAAAAGTTTATGGTACATTGGAGTGGCTAGAAGGAAGTACCTGAAACTGTTGAACTGTGTTCCAGTTGCCTTGATTCTTGAAGATGATGTATAACTGTATAGTGTTTACAGTGTGACCATGTGACTGTGAAAACCTTGTGTCTGATGCTCCTTTTATCCAGGGTATGGACAGATGAGTTAAAAAATAAGGGAAAATAAATAAACAATAGGTGGGGATAAGGGGTAAAAGAAATTGGGTAGATTGAAATACTAGTGGTCAATGACAGGAAGAGGTAAGGGATATGATATGTATGAGTTTTTTCCTTTTTATTTCTTTTTCTGGAGTGATACAAATGTTCTAAAAATGATCATGGTGATGAATACACAACTATGTGATGATATTGTGAGCCATTGATTGTATACCATGTATGGACTGTATGTGTGTAACGATTTCTCAATACAGATATTTTTAAAAAAGAGAATGAAGGAGAAGTGAAAACACTTGCATATAAATAAAAGTTGAGGGAGTTCATTACCAGTAGACTTGCCCTACAAGAAATGCTAAACAGAATTCCTCAGGCTGAAATAAAAGGACTCTAGATAGAAACGTGAAGCCAAGAGACAAAAATAACACTAATAGAGAGAACTTCATAGGTAAACTAAAAAGTTAGTGTTGTAATTTTTTTTGGTTCATAACTTCTTTGTTTTTTCACATACTAAAAAAGTTAAATATAGAATTACCATATGAGTAATTTCACTTTTAGGTATGTATGAGTTGTCTAGAAATAGCAAATCCATAGAGACAAAGTATATTAGAGGTTAACAGGCTGTAATAGAAAAGGGAAAGGGGAGTGTGTGTTTGTGGATCAGGAGTGTAAATACGGTTAATTTTTTTAAAGCTGCTGGAATACAACATATCAGAAATGGGTTGGCTTTTACAATGAGGATTTATTAGCTTACAAATATACAGTTCTAAGTCCATGAAAATGACCAAATTAAGCATCATCAAACAATACCTACTCTGAAGAAAGGCTCCTGGCCTCTGGGACACCTCTGTTACATGGAAAGGCACATGGCCAGTGTCTGCTGGTCCTTCTTTCTTGGGTTTCATTGCTTCTACCTTCTGGCTTTAGTGACATCCTCTCAGCTTCTCTGGAGCTTTTTCTGTGAATTTCTTTTCGTTTCATCTCTTTGCTTCTCTGGGCTTTTTCTGAAAAAAAGTCTTTTATCCTCTCAAAAAGAACTCCAGTGGATTAAGACCCACCTTGAATGAGGCGGGTCACATCTCAATTAAAATAACTTAATCAAAAGATCCCACCTGCAATAGGTCTGCACCCACAGGAATAAATTAAAAGAACATGGCCTTTTTCTGGGGTATATAACAATTTCAAACCACCACAGGTGGCAAAAGATTTGAATTGATGTTTCTCCAAAGAAGATAGACAAATGGCCATTAAGTACATGAGAAAATGCTCAACATCATTATCCACTAGAGAAATGCAAATCAAACCCACAGTGAGATGCCACATCACACACCACTCGGTTGGCTAGGATATATAAATATATAAAGGAAAATAAGTGTTGATGAGGATGTGGAGAAATTGGAATCCCAATGCATTGTTGGTGGGAATGTAAAATGGTGTACACACTATGGGAACAGTTTGGCTATTCCTCAAAAAGTTAAAGATTGAATTATTATATGATTAAGCAGTTCTACTCCTAGGTCTATACCCCAAAGAACTGAAAGAAAGAATTGAAAACATGGACTCAAACAGATATTTATATGCCAACATTCATAGCATTCACAATAGTCAAAAGGTGGAAACAACCTAAATGTCCAACAAATGAAAGAGTAAAGAAAATGTGGCATATTCATACAATTGAATGGTATTCAACCATAAAAATGCTACATGGATGTACCTTGACATCATATTGAGTGAAATAAGCCAAGTACAAAAGGACAAACGTTTTATGATTCCACTTATATGAATTATCTGGAATGGGCAAATTCATAGAGATAAAAAGTAGAATAGGGATTATCAGGGGACAATGGGATTTTTGCCTAATGGGTCCAGTGTTTTTGTTTGGGATGATGAAAATGTTCTAATAGATGGTGAATTACATTGTGAATAGTGCCACTGGATTGTAAACTTAAAAATGATTCTAGTGGTAAATGTTATGAATATTTTCCTGCAATAAAAAGGTGTTAAAAAAAGATAAGGGGCCAGATAAGAAACTGGAGGGGTTTCTCTCAGTGAGATTTCTGATGGGTAATCTTAGGGTGGGGCAGGGGAGATTGGTAGGAATTAATTTTGGGGCTGAGGACATCTAATTGCAGATGAGAATTTTACTTTGAGGCACCAAGTTGATGAATAAAGGCTACATTCTTTTTTGGCATGGGCAGGCTCAGGGAATCAAACCCTGGTCTCCAGCATGGCAGGCGAGAGTTTTGCCACTGAGCCACAGTTGCACCGCCCAAAGACTTATATTTTTAATGTGAATTGTTTAATTCTTTATAAAACAGCTGCTGAAGATTTGTCTATTTTTTTTGCCCTGAAGCTAAATGCCATCTTCTTGCACTTGGTGGGAGTGTGTCTGAAGTGAAGTGTGGGGTGTGATAGAGAAAAGTAGGTGGAGTACAGTTGATCCATCATCAGAGCTTGTGGAACTCCCACAGACTGTCAGCCCTCTTTCCTGGCAAGCCTCACAGCTTGTTCTGAGCTGCGACTCTCTAAGTCTCGTTTATCTGTTAACGTTCTCCTATTGACTTTCCAGCTTCCGAATATGTACAGACTCTCTCATTGCTAGATGACGCCTGTTCTCATGATACGGGTTTATTCCTTTATTATTATTATTATTTCTATTCCTTTAATTAAAAGTGTCAAGACATGTCTAATTCATTAACAAAAGTCTAAAAAGAAAGACCACATTTACTGTCATTATCCCACAAATGATCTTTCCAGTGAAAGAACTGTAAATGAAGGCAACATTTATATTTATATATGTATATGTATGTATAGTATATTACTTATTTTGTAGTACTTACAAAAAAAGCATTCAAGTAATACACAAAATGTGGTCATACAGAAATGCAAATGCAAAAGCATGTAGACCCTAAAGAGAAAATGGATTTTTCAAACTTTTTCCCCAGCCCAATTATGCTCTCTTCCCAAGAAATAACTACTGTTAATAACAAAGTGTATAAGCTTCCAGATTATTGCCAATAGATAAACTTGGATAACATTTATGGCCATTTGTCTAGTTATCAGTCTATTTGTCTTTTTAACTTAGATGGGATCATTGTATGTGTTATTTTGTGTATTTTTATTTATTTGATTGTACGTTTACAGAAAAATCATGCGTAAAATACAGAATTTTCAAATACCACCTGTGCTGGTTTGAAAGGAAGTATGCCCCCTAAGAAAAGCTATGTTTTAATCAAAATATCATTTCGTAAAGGTAGAATAATCTCTATTCAATACTGTATGTTTGAAACTGTAATCAGATCATCTCCCTGGATGATGTGATTTAGTCAAGAGTGGTTGTTAAACTGGATTAAGGGACTGCATATCTCCACCCATTTGGGTGGGTCTTGATTGGTTTATTGGAGTCCTATAAAAGAGGAAATATTTTGGAGAATGAGAGGTCCAGAGAGAGCAGAGAATGCTGCAGCACCACGAAGCGGAGAGTCCACCAGCCAGCGACATTTGGAGATGAAGAAGGAAAATGCCTCCCGGGGAGCTTCATGAAACTGGAAGCCAGGAGAGAAAGCTAGCAGATGACGCCATATTCGCCATGTGCCCGTCCAGCCAAGAGAGAAGCCCTGACTGTGTTCGCCATGTGCCTTCTCATTTGAGAGAGAAACCCTGAACTTCACTGGCCTTCTTGAACCAAGGTATCTTTCCCTGGATGCCTTTGATTGGACATTTCTATAGGCTTGTTTTAATTGGGACATTTTCTCAGCCTTAGAACTATAAACCAGCAACTTATTAAATTCCCCTTGTTAAAAGCTGTTCCGTTTCTGGTATATTGCATTCCGGCAGCTAGCAAACTAGAACACCACCCTATTAGTAACAGCTTGTATTAGTGTAGTACTTTTGTTATAATTAATGAAAGAAAATTTTTATAATTGTCCTATTAAATATAGTCCATCATTTACATTCTTGGATATATACCTAGAAATGGGATTGCCATTCTAGTTTGCAAGCTATTAGAATGCGATATACCAGAAACAGAATGGCTTTTATACGAGGGAATTTATTAAGTTGCAAGTTTACAGTTCTAAGGCCTTGAAAATGTCTAAATTAAAGCAAGTCTATAAAAATGTCCAAATTAAGGCACCAACAAGAGGTTACCTTCATTCAAGAAAGGCTTCAAGAAAGGCCGATGAAGTTCAGGATTTCTCTCTCAACTGAAAAGGCACATGGCAAAGGTCATGGTCAGGTTCATACATCAACTTAGCCAGGTGGTGGTACCTGTTTGTACCACCACTGTTTGGGCAAGTGCTGGCCTGTCTTTTACTATGAGGACATTTCATAGAATTGAATAATGATCACGTCGGCTACATCCTAGCTGATTCCATTTATAATCAGCCAAGGGCAGTGTCTTCTTTAAAGAGTGATGCTTAATCTAATCACTGGAAGTCTTTTAAGGAGGATTCAGAAGAGACAGGCTTTCTTCCTGCTTTGGCAGGTGAGCCTCTCCTGTGGAGTTCATCCAGACCCTCCATCGGAATTGTCAACTTCACAGTCTGCCCTACAGATTTTGGACTCTTATGTTCCTGCAGTTTTGTGAGACACATTTATAAATTTTAAATTTACGAATATTTCCTGTTGATTCTGTTTCTCTAGAGAACCCTAACTAATGCAGCAAACATGGCAATGTTTGCTAGCTTTCTCTCCAGGCTTCTTGTTTCATGAAAGTCCCTGGAGGTGTTTACCTTCTTCACCTCCAAAGGTCGCTGGCTGCGTGGGCTCTTGTGGTTCTTGTGGCTTTTTCCAAAATAGTTTCCTCTTTTAAAGGATTCCAGTAAACTTAATCAAGACCCATCTGGCATGGGTGGAGTCACATCTCCCTCTAATCAAAGGTTATTACCCACAATTGGGTGTGTCCCATCTCTGTGGGATAATCTAATCAAGTTTCAAGCCTATAGCACTGAATAGGGATTAAAAGAAACGGCTGCCTCCGCAAGATGTATCAGATTAAAACATGAATTTTCTAGCCATGTTTAAACAGTGCACTGGATCATATGGTAATTCTATATCTAACTTTCTGAGGAATTATCAAACTGTCTTCCATGGGAGTTGTACCATCCAATTCTTGCCATATTTGTAAAGAATCTCAATGTAATAAACTGAAAGCCTAATCGGGTGAAATATTGAACATATAATAGTGTATGGTAATATTACAGGTGTAGTTCTAAATTTCTCCAAATGAAATCCAAAATTTCTCTTTATTGAAATACATGTTACCTTATCCCAGTTAATAAATGGAGTAGAGCCAAATCACATTTATTTTGCTCAGAGTTAAGGAGACATGCCTGCTTGCATTTCTTTTTCCAAACATACTAATAATGAATGCCCACATTTAAAATATCCTTGTTTCTTTCCTACTGTTCCTTTCCTACTATTTTTTGCCTATTTTTCTTGGTTTATTTTATAGTGTTTAATCTCTTGCTTTATCAGTCATTCCTTTTATTTTAGGTCTTGAAATTGGAATCAGTTTAATCTTAAATCGGCCATCAGATTGTTTAGTTCCAGGCAAATACATTTAAAAATAATATGTGGGAACATTTATTGACAAAAAAAAATATTCATTTTGGAGACCCAAATGTACTGGAGGAAGCTCACAATCTCTACTGTGGAAGAACAGAAATCCTTGGCATTGTCAGTACTGGAAGTCTTTTTATTATTCTACGCAGAAAGGATTTTTTTGTTTGTTTGTTTTTAAGCTTTTTATTTTAAAATACTTTCAAACTCACAGGTCAATTAGAAAAATAATATTAAAACCTCATACAGAGATCTCTAACATGCTCCCTCCCAGATACCCAGATCCACCAAGATTAACATTTGCCATATCCTTTTGTCTCTGTCTGTCTATCTAATCTTTCCATCCATGCATCCTTCTACTTACTATACATTTTCTGAACACTAATGTAGGTTGTATTCATCATGATCCTTGAGCACTTAATACGGCTATGTATGTTTCTTAAGAACAAGGATATTCATTTATGTAACTACCTTAAGTGCAGTTAAGTTCAAGAAATTTAACATCGATTTAGCCTTACAGTCTGTATTCAGTTTTTCACACATCTCAATAGTGTCCTTTGAGCGTTTTCTCCTCCTTTATTAGATCCCATCCAGGATCGTGTATTTCATTTAATTGTTGTTGTCTTTTTTAAAAATGTAAAAATTTTAACAGCTTTATTGAGATATAATTCATATATCTTAGAATTTACCCATTTAATGTGTACAATTCAACGATCTTTAGTAGATTCACAGAATTGTGCAAGAATATTAGAATATTTTTATCATTCCAGTGAAAAAAAATCTTGTACCCTTTTGTAGTCACTCCCCATTCTTCCTCAACATCTTCCTCTCTAATCTATTCTTTGACTCTTTGGATTTGCCTCCCCTATACATCTCGTAAATATGGAATCATACAATATGTGGTCTTCTGTGATTGGCTTCTCTTACCTAGCACAGTGCTTCTGAGGTTTTTCTATGTTGGAGCATATGTCAGCACCATGTCCTCCTTACTGCCATATAAAATTCCATTATATGATATACCACATTCTACCCATTCATCCATCAGTTGATCAACATTTGGGTTGCTTCTACTTTTTGACTATTTTGAATAATGCTGCTATGAACATTTGTGTACAAGTTTTTGTTTGGATATATGCTTTCAGTTCCCTTGACTATATACCAAAGGGTGTAATTTCTCAGTCATGCAGTAACTCTATTTTAAACTTTTCAAGTAACTGCCAAGCTATTTTCCAAAAGGACTACACAACTTACAATCCCACCAGCAGTATATGAGAATTCCAATTTCTTCATATTCTCACCAACAAATGGTATTAGGGAAAATTGGATATTTGCATGCAAAAGAATGAAATTAGACCTGTATGTCATACCATATACAAAAATTAATTCAGAATGGGTCAAAGATCTAAAGATAGTCCTAAAACTAAACTAAAACTGTAAAAGCTATAAAACTTATAGAAGAAAACATAGGGGACCTCTTCAGAATTTGTTTTAGGCAATGGAGTCTTAAATTTTATATCAAAAGCACAAGTACCAAAAGGAAAAATAGATAAATTGGACCTCATCAAAATTAAAAACTTTCATCAACAAATGAATAGACAAGCAAAATGTGGTACAGATACGCAAAGCAATGTCAGTATAGGAAAGAATGAAGTTCTGAGACATGTCATTGTCTCTTTCTTTTTTTTTTTTTTTAATTGTGGGAACATATGTACAACATAAATTTCCCCATCCCAGTCACTCCCAAGCAGACTATTCAATGGGATTATCACATTCATCATGTTTGTAGCACGCTCACTACCACCCATTACTAAACTTTCCCATCTCCCCAAACAGAAACCCTATACCTATTATGTATTAACTCTCCACTTCCCTTTCCCCTACTCCTGGCAACCTGTGCTCTACTTTTCATCACTATGAGCTTGCATATTCTCTGATATTTTCTTAGTAGTTTCCATGGGGCTTAAATTTAACATCCTAAATCTTTAACAATCTCTTTTGCTTTGATACCTACTTAGCTTCGATAGTTTATTGTTCCTGTATCTCCTGCTATCTTTATGTATTGCTTGACACAATTACATGTTTATACGTCATGAGTACAAAACAACTGATTTATCACATTTTAGAATTTTTCTTTTAGATCCTATAGGAAGTAAAAAGTGGAGTTATAAACCCAAAATACAATAGTACTGGCATTTAAATTTGTTCCTGTTGTTACCCTCACTGGAGATTTTTTTTTGCATGTTTCACTGATGGACATTTATTATATATTTAAATTAAAAACACAAACTTCCCTTTTTCCTAGTACCAACATAATTATCTTTTTAAAATACTTTGGAAAATTTTAATATATTGTTTTATATTAAATATTTTCTAAAATCCCATTCATGTCTCTCTCATCTCTCTGTCCCCTACAATCTTGCCTTACCATTACTACTACTTTTTTTTTTCCTGGCCTTTTTAATGCTTTATCCCAGAGAAGTATTAAAAGGGACTTTTTTTTTAAAAGGACAATTTTAAAAAGAAGCCAGTGGCAACAAGAGAAGTCAATGGCAATATTTGACATGATCAATAAGATTCCTATTAACTGTGCTCAATCACAGATTATGCTGTAAGATTTGCTCACACCCAAATCACTCTCAAATTATTTTAACAATTTATCGGTTCTTGTCCAGACCTGGTAATGCTGACTCAACAGCACCTGCTAGTGGCTTGGCATATAAAAGCATGCAACAGTACAAGAAGATGATTAGGTATCGGAAATCTAGAGGTGGGGAGAAAAAATAATATTTTCAGAAGACGACAGGCTTCCCCAAAGCCCATTCTAAATGCAGGTTGCCTACAGGTACACACAGACAACTGTGGCTGCTTTGTGCAAAGTTGCAACAATGCGAAATTTCATGCTATACTGAAATGTGCCAGCAAAAGTTGGATTCAGGATGTTTTCTTCTGACCTAAGGAAAGAATGTGATATTTCACCCTTTGCAGGATGCCATAGGAAGTCTGTTCTCTCAGAACTCTCCTTTGTGAAGTGCCCAGGGCACTGCTTCTCATGGGCTTGCTGACTTTCTGAGGGAGGTGGAGAGAGCTGGTGGAGGTGGGGGATTGTGGATTAGATGTCCCTGTCCAGGGGGCTGGCTGGGTTCCTGGCTGTGTTCTCACTGAACCTGAGGGAAGAAGGAGATGAGCCTCCAGCCTTCTCCCTGGCTGTGTTCAGCCTGTGGCTCACCAGGGAAGCCGAGGACACCTGGGGGGAACCTCTGGGCCATCATTCTTCCTCATGTTCTCCTTCTAAAACACAGACCTCAGAAGGCTGAATGTCCCATTATGGAGTGTGACTCAAAGTCCCTTTCCTCTGCATTAGCACTTAACTTGGCTAGGGTAGTTCAGTGATTTTCCTTCCTGTTTCTAGATAATCTAGATAATCCTCCTTTGGGGAGGATGCACCATTACTGCTTCTCAGATGGCCACTTGCTTTACAGTCTATGATCTTCTGGGCCGCTGGCCAGGTTGGCTTTTCATTCCCCTCTGAAGGCATTGCAGACAAGGGCAGGTCAAACTTTTTGGGCAGCCTGGCCTCTTGACTTGCATTTTCCTTTAGCCTTCTGGCTATGTTTTAGACCATCCAAGTTTCCAGGGACGGAACAGTATTTGGAAGGACCCAAGGGGCCCAGCACCCTGGCAGTTCTCTCTCACTGGCTTGCCCACTCTCTTCATCTTTGGCCGATAGGACAGAGTTTGACTTTTGCGCTGCTGGCTTCTCTCCCCCACTAGCAGCGACCATCACCAGCAGTGGCATGATGGACTACCTGGCAGTTTGAGGGCTTTGTCTGAACTCCAAGTTCTCCACTAACTCAACAGTTGTGTCAAATGGTTTCTTTCTGGGTCTAAAAGACCAGTGGAAAGACATGGTCTCGAAGGCCACCTGCTTGGCTTGGGAGGGGTGGAAGCCTCAGGCTGATTCTTTGTCCTCATATATACAGTACCAAATTTCTGGAGATCCTGAGTCCTTCATGCAATTTCAATCAATTGTCTATTGCCCTTTCCATTCACCTACCAAACTCTCTTGTAGTAGCTCTTGTCTAGTGGTGATGAACTATGTCAACTTCTGTTTATCTGGAATTGTCTTAATCTGTCCCTCATTTTGAAAGACAGTTTTGTCAAATGTAGAATTCTTGATTGGCCTTTTTTTGCTTTCAGCACTTTAAGTATGTTTTCTGTCTCCTTGCTTCCATAGTTTCCTAGGAGAAGTCAGCAGTTAATCTTATTAAAGTTCCCTTGTATGTGACACTTTGCTTCTTTTCTTGTGGCTTTCAGAATTCTCTATCTTTGGCTGTTCACAGTTTGATTATAGTATGTCATGGTGTGGATCAATTTGGGTTTATCCAGTCTCGGGTTTGTTGAACATCTTGGATGTGTATGCGCATGTCTTTTACTAAATTTGAAAAGTTTCCGGACATTATTTCTTTGAATATTCTCTCTTCCCCTTTCTTTTTTTTTTTTTTCTGTTTCTGTGACTCCCATAATGTGTAAATTGGTACACTTCATGATGTCTCACAGGTTCCTCAGGCTGTGTTCATGTTTCTCTATTCTTTCTTCTTTCTGCTCCTCAGACTAGATGATTTCAATTGTCTTATCATTCAATTCACTGATTCTTTCTTCTGCCAGCTCCAATCTGCTATGGTCTTCAGCTTTATTTGGTTCCTTTTCATAATTTCCATCTCTCTATTGATAATTCTGTTTGTGTTCATCTATTGTTTTCCCAACCAAAAGGTCTTGAAAATTCTATCCTGTTTACATTAGTATTGTCTTCCATTGGCTCTGTGAATGACTTTACTCCTGGTTTTTTATTTCTTTATCTGTAGAAGCCTGATATTCACCTGGTTTTCCCTCTGCAAAGTCAGGTGAGAGCTACAGCTTATATCCCATTTTTATTTCTTGCCTACTGAGCCACCGTGGCCTGCCCTTATATCCCGTTTTTAACAACAGAGTGACAACAGCTGCCATTCACTGAGTGCCTAACTCTGTGCAGGCAGTGTTATATGTGTTTCACATTGATTATCTCATTTAATCCTCAAAAAAAACCCATTTATCTTGATGGGGAAACTGAGGCTCAGAGAGGTTAGATTACCTGCTATAGTCACACAGTAAGTAAGTAGCTGAGCTTCAAACGCAGGTCTGCCTGGAACCAAAGCCTGAGCTCTTTACCTCTACGGCACGTGGTTACCAACTACCCAATGGATCTTCATGAGCATATGAGGAGAGAAATCTGAAAGCACAACCTATTAGCTGGAAACTGTGATAGGCTGAATAATGGCCCCAAAGCTATCCACATCCTAACCCCTCAAAATATTTGAATGTGATCTTATATGAAAAAACAGAACATTGCAAATGTGATTAAAGATCTCAAGATGAGGCCTGGCCCGAGCATCTCTCCACTTAGGGTTGCACGTGGTTTCAACTTCAGGTTGGAGTCAGATTTGCCATGAAGCTATGGACGCATAAGCTTTAGGACCCATTCCTTACATTTATCTGCTCGTTTTTTTTATAAATTTCCAAAGCGGCTCTCCAACCACCACCGTGCCCTCTTCCACCTTCACCGGCTCCTCCGCCACCGTCCTCGACAGCCTTGCCACCCTCACCTTTCCTCCTCCAGAACAGCTACTAGGGGAGTAGAAACGATACAGAACAGCTCCCAGAGCCACGACAGAGATCAAAAAGACAGCGTACCCCATCCTGGAACAGCTGACTGTCTGGGAGAACTAGCTCCGGTGAGATCGCCGAGGGGCGCGGGCTTTCCCGGGCGGGGCGGCAAGCGGCCGGAGTCCCTCCCTTCCTCCTTCCCGGGACAGCTGGCAGAATTGAGCAGGCAGTCCCCTCAACCCGCGGCGGCTGGCACCCCCACCATGCAAGGCCCCCCGGACCAACTGAGAGAATTGAATCAGAAATCCCCAGACCGCGGAGAACGGTGACCAGGGGTGTCCCTTCCAAACACGTGACTCCCTGGTACAGCTGGGAATGGTGCACTCTCCCGGGCTGTGGCGGCTGGTGCCCTCCTGCCACGCTTGGCACCCCGGGCCGACTAGGAAATTCGGACGGGCGCTCTCCCGGGCTGCGGCGGCCAGCGACCCTCCCCGTGTTCGGACCCCCGGGTCGGCTGGCACTCTTCGAAGCCGCTTCGGCTGGTGAACCTCCCCCACGGCGAGAGTTTTCCAAAGTTAAAGGACCCAGAGCACCTTTTACTGCTGGGACCCACAGACAAACGTGTGCCAGGGGCGCCACCTACTGGGCAGGATAAGAAAAACAGAACCCAGAGATTTCACAGAAAAATCTTTCAACCTGTTGGGTCCAACACCCAGGGAAATCTGACTAAATGCCCAGACGCCAGCAGAAGATAACGGAACACGCTCAGAAAATTGAAAATATGGCCCAGTCAAAGGAACAAACCAATAGTTCAAATGAGATACAGGAGCTGAGACAACTAATGCTGAATATACGAACAGAAATGGAAAACCTCTTCAAAAACGAAATTGATAAATTGAGGGAGGACATGAAGAAGACATGGGCTGAACACAACAGAAATGGAAAACCTCTTCAAAAACGAAATCGATAAATTGAGGGAGGACATGGGCTGAACAAAAAGAAGAAATAGAAAAACTGAAAAAACAAATCACAGAGCTTATGGAAGTGAAGGATAAAGTAGAAAAGATGGAAAAAACAATGGATACCTACAATGATAGATTTAAAGAGACAGAAGATAGAATTAGTGATTTGGAGGATGGAACATCTGAATTCCAAAAAGAAACAGAAACTATTGGGAAAAGAATGGAAAAATTTGAACAGGGTATCAGGGAACTCAAGGACAATATGAAGCGCACAAATATACATGTTGTGGGTGTCCCAGAAGGAGAAGAGAAGGGAAAAGGAGGAGAAAAACTAATGGAAGAAATTATCACTGAAAATTTCCCAACTCTTATGAAAGACCTAAAATTACAGATCCAAGAAGTGCAGCGCACCCCAAAGAGATTAGACCCAAATAGGCATTCTCCAAGACACTTACTAGTTAGAATGTCAGAGGTCAAAGAGAAAGAGAGGATCTTGAAAGCAGCAAGAGAAAAACAATTCATCACATACAAGGGAAACCCAATAAGACTATGTGTAGATTTCTCAGCAGAAACCATGGAAGCTAGAAGACAGTGGGATGATATATTTAAATTACTAAAAGAGAAAAACTGCCAACCAAGACTCCTATATCCAGCAAAATTGTCCTTCAAAAATGAGGGAGAAATTAAAACATTCTCAGACAAAAAGTCACTGAGAGAATTTGTGACCAAGAGACCAGCTCTGCAAGAAATACTAAAGGGAGCACTAGAGTCAGATACGAAAAGACAGAAGAGAGAGGTATGGAGAAGAGTGTAGAAAGAAGGAAAGTCAGATATGATATATATAATACAAAAGGCAAAATGGTAGAGGAAAATATTATCCAAACAGTAATAACACTAAAAGTTAATGGACTGAATTCCCCAATCAAAAGACATAGACTGGCAGAATGGATTAAAAAACAGGATCCTTCTATATGCTGTCTACAGGAAACACATCTTAGACCCAAAGATAAACATAGGTTGAAAGTGAAAGGTTGGGAAAAGATATTTCATGCAAATAACAACCAGAAAAGAGCAGGAGTGGCTATACTGATATTCAACAAATTAGACTTCAAATGTAAAACAGTTAAAAGAGACAAAGAAGGACACTATATACTAATAAAAGGAACAATTAAACAAGAAGACATAACAATCATAAATATTTACGCACCGAACCAGAATGCCCCAAAATACGTGAGGAATATACTGCAAACACTGAAAAGGGAAATAGACACATATACCATAGTAGTTGGAGACTTCAATTCACCACTCTCATCAATGGACAGAACATCTAGACAGAGGATCAATAAAAAAATAGAGAATCTGAATATTACTATAAATGAGCTAGACTTAACAGACATTTATAGGACATTACATCCCACAACAGCAGGATACACCTTTTCCTCAAGTGCTCATGGATCATTCTCAAAGATAGACCATATGCTGGGTCACAAAGCAAGTCTTAACAAATTTAAAAAGATTGAAATCATACACAACAGTTTCTCGGATCATAAAGGAATGAAGTTGGAAATCAATAATAGGCGGAGTGCCAGAAAATTCACAAATACGTGGAGGTTCAACAACACACTCTTAAACAACGAGTGGGTCAAAGAAGAAATTGCAAGAGAAATTAGAGGCGAATGAAAATGAAAACACAACATATCAAAACTTATGGGACGCAGCAAAGGCAGTGCTAAGAGGGAAATGTATTGCCCTAAATGCCTATATCAGAAAAGAAGAAAAGGCAAAGATGCAGGAATTAACTGTCCACTTGGAAGAACTGGAGAAAGAACAGCAAGCTAACCCCAAAGCGAGCAAAAGGAAAGAAATAACAAAGATTAGAGCAGAAATAAATGAAATTGAAAACATGAAAACAATAGAGAAAATCAATAAGACCAGAAGTTGGTTCTATGAGAAAATCAATAAGATTGATGGGCCCTTATCAAGATTGACAAAAAGAAGAAGAGAGAGGATGCAAATAAATAAGATCAGAAATGGAAGAGGAGACATAACTACTGACCTCACAGAAATAAAGGAGGTAATAACAGGATACTATGAACAACTTTACGCTAATAAATACAACAATTTAGATGAAATGGACGGGTTCCTGGAAAGACATGAACAACCAGCTTTGACTCAAGAAGAAATAGATGACCTCAACAAACCAATCACAAGTAAAGAAATTGAATTAGTCATTCAAAAGCTTCCTAAAAAGAAAAGTCCAGGTCCAGACGGCTTCACATGTGAATTCTATCAAACATTCCAGAAAGAATTAGTATCAACTCTCCTCAAACTCTTCAAAAAAATCGAAGTGGAGGGAAAACTACCTAATTCATTCTATGAAGCCAACATCACCCTCATACCAAAATCAGGCAAAGATATTACAAAAAAAGAAAACTACAGACCAATCTCTCTAATGAATACAGATGCAAAAATCCTCAATAAAATTCTAGCAAATCGTATCCAACAACACATTAAAAGAATTATACATCATGACCAAGTAGAATTCATCCCAGGTATGCAAGGATGATTCAACATAAGAAAATCAATTAATGTAATACACCATATCAACAAATCAAAGCAGAAAAATCACATGATTATCTCAATTGATGCAGAGAAGGCATTTGACAAGATTCAACATCCTTTCCTATTGAAAACATTTCAAAAGATAGGAATACAAGGGAACTTCCTTAAAATGATAGAGGGAATATATGAAAAACCCACAGCTAATATCATCCTCAATGGGGAAAAATTGAAAACTTTCCCCCTAAGATCAGGAACAAGACAAGGATGTCCACTATCACCACTATTATTCAACATTGTGTTGGAGGTTCTAGCCAGAGCAATTAGACAAGAAAAAGAAATACAAGGCATCAAAATTGGAAAGGAAGAAGTAAAACTATCACTGTTTGCAGACGATATGATACTATACTTCGAAAACCCAGAAAAATCCACAACAAAACTACTAGAGCTAATAAATGAGTACAGCAAAGTAGCAGGTTACAAGATCAACATTCAAAAATCTGTAACATTTCTATACACTAGTAATGAACAAGCTGAGGGGGAAATCAAGAAACGAATCCCATTTACAATTGCAACTAAAAGAATAAAATACCTAGGAATAAATTTAACTAAAGAGACAAAGAACCTATATAAAGAAAACTACAAAAAACTGCTAAAAGAAATCACAGAAGACCTAAATAGATGGAAGGGCATACCGTGTTCATGGATTGGAAGACTAAATATAGTTAAGATGTCAATCCTACCTAAATTGATCTACAGATTCAATGCAATACCAATCAAAATCCCAACAACTTATTTTTCAGAAATAGAAAAACCAATAAGCAAATTTATCTGGAAGGACAGGGTGCCCCGAATTGCTAAAAACATCTTGAGGAAAAAAAACGAAGCTGGAGGTCTCGCACTGCTGGACTTTAAGGCATATTATGAAGCCACAGTGGTCAAAACAGCATGGTATTGGCATAAAGATAGATATATCGACCAATGGAATCGAATAGAGTGCTCAGATATAGACCCTCTCATCTATGGACATTTGATCTTTGATAAGGCAGTCAAGCCAACTCACCTGGGACAGAACAGTCTCTTCAATAAATGGTGCCTAGAGAACTGGATATACATATGCAAAAGAATGAAAGAAGACCCGTATCTCACACCCTATACAAAAGTTAACTCAAAGTGGATCAAAGATCTAAACATTAGGTCTAAGACCATAAAACAGTTAGAGGAAAATGTTGGGAGATATCTTATGAAACTTACAATTGGAGGCAGTTTTATGGACCTTAAACCTAAAGCAAGCGCACTGAAGAAGGAAATAAATAAATGGGAGCTCCTCAAAATTAAACACTTTTGTGCATCAAAGAACTTCATCAAGAAAGTAGAAAGACAGCCTACACAATGGGAGACAATATTTGGAAATGACATATCAGATAAAGGTCTAGTATCCAGAGTTTATAAAGAGATTGTTCAACTCAACAACAAAAAGACAGCCAACCCAATTACAAAATGGGAAAAAGACTTGAACAGACACCTACCAGAAGAGGAAATACAAATGGCCAAAAGGCACATGAAGAGATGCTCAATGTCCCTGGCCATTAGAGAAATGCAAATCAAAACCACAATGAGATATCATCTCACACCCACCAGAATGGCCATTATCAACAAAACAGAAAATGACAAGTGCTGGAGAGGATGCAGAGAAAGAGGCACACTTATCCACTGTTGGTGGGAATGTCAAATGGTGCAACCACTGTGGAAGGCAGTTTGGCGGTTCCTCAAAAAGCTGAATATAGAATTGCCATACGACCCAGCAATACCATTGCTGGGTATCTACTCAAAGGACTTAAGGGCAAAGACACAAACGGACATTTGCACACCAATGTTTATAGCAGCATTATTTACAATTGCAAAGAGATGGAAACAGCCAAAATGTCCATCAACAGAAGAATGGCTAAACAAACTGTGGTATATACATACGATGGAATATTATGCAGCTTTAAGGCAGGATAAACTTATGAAGCATGTAATAACATGGATGGACCTAGAGAACATTATGCTGAGTGAGTCTAGCCAAAAACTAAAGGACAAATACTGTGTGGTCCCACTGATGTGAACGGACATTCGAGAATAAAGTTGGAATATGTCATTGGTAACAGAGTCCAGCAGGAGTTAGAAACAGGGTAAGATAATGGGTAATTGGAGCTGAAGGGATACAGACTATGCAACAGGACTAGATACAAAAACTCAAAAATGGACAGCACAATAATACCTAATTGTAAAGTAATCATGTTAAAACACTGAATGAAGCTGCATCTGAGCTATAGGTTTTTTTTTTTTTTTACTATTATTATTACTTTTATTTTTTTTCTCTATATTAACATTCTATATCTTTTTCTGTTGTGTTGCTAGTTCTTCTAAGCCGATGCAAATGTACTAAGAAACGATGATCATGCATCTATGTGATGATGTTAAGAATTACTGATTGCATATGTAGAATGGTATGATTTCTAAATGTTGGGTTAATTTCTTTTTTTCCGTTAATTAGTAAAAAAAAAAAAAACACTGAATGAAGCTGCATCTGAGCTATAGGTTTTTTTTTGGTCTGTCTGTTTGTTTGTCTTTTTTTTTTCTTTTTCCTGTTTTTTTTTTTTACTATTATTATTTTTAAAATTTTTTCTCTATATTAACATTCTATATCTTTTTCTGTTGCTTTGCTAGTTCTTTTCCTAAATCGATGCAAACGTACTAAGAAATGGTGATCATGCATCTATGTGATGATGTTAATAATTACTGATTGCATATGTAGAATGGAATGATTTCTAAATGTTGTGTTAATCTTTTTTCTTCAATTAATAAAAAAATGTCTTATCTACATGTAGCAAGCAGTTAATTAAAATATTTTCTGCTATGTTGTGGAATTTGACAAGTTTTGAAAATTTCTCAATTCTAAATAAATACTCATTTTGGTAAAAAAAAAAAAAAATCTCAAAATGAGGAGATTATCCCAGATTATTTGGGTGGGCCCTAAATACAGTCACATGTATCCTTATATAAAAGAAACAGAAGGAGATATGACATATACAGAGTAGAGAATAAGGCAGTGTGACCAAGAAGGCAAATATTGGAATGATGTAGTCACAATCCAAGAAATGCCAGTAGCCACCAGAAGCTAGAAGAGACAAGAAACTGATTCTCCTCTAGAGCTCTGGAGGGAGTGTAGCCCTGCCAATTGATTTTGGCCCAGTAACACTGATTTCAGACTTCAAGTCTCCAAGACTGAGAATAAATGTCTGTTGTGTGTATATTGGTTACAGCAGCTGTAGGAAGGTAATGCAGTGACTTTGTGCCCTCACTTTGCCTCAGTTTCCTTATTAGTAAAATGAGGCTATTAAGGGTATGTACCTAGAATTTTAAAAATAGTAATAATTTAAAATGCTTGGCAGGGTGCTTGGAACAAAGTAAATGCTTGTTTTAGTTTGCTAATGCTGCCAGAAGTGCAAATATCAGAAATGGAATGGCTTTTTAAAAGGGTATGTATTAGATTACAAGTTTACAGTTCTAAGGCCATAAAAATGTCCAAATTAAGGCATCCAGAGAAAGACACCTTGACTTGAGAAAGACTGATATCTGTCACATGGGAAGGTATGTGGCTGGCATCTGTTGCTCCTTATTCTCAGTTCCATTGCTTCCAGCTTCTAATGCCAGTGGTTTCCTTTCTAAGTATCTGTGGGCTTTCACTTAGCTCTTTGGGACACAACTTTGGGTTCTTGCTTGCTTATCATCTCATGGAAAGGCACATGGTGATGTCTTCTGGGTTCTGAATCTCCAACATCTGTGTCTAGGTATCTGCTCTCTCTGTTGGTACTCCAAGCATCTCCAAATGTCTGCATCTCTGTTGGCTCTGAGCTTTCTCCAAAATGTTTCCCTTTTTAAAGGACTCCAGTAAACTAGTCAAGACATGCCTTGAATGGGTGGAGTCACACCCACAATTGGGTGTGTCACATCTCCATGGAAATAATCTAATCAAAAAGCTCCTATCCTACAATATTAAATCAGGATTAAAGAATATGACTTCTCTGGGATACACAACAGTTTCACACCAGCACAGTGCTCAGCAGAGATAAGGTATATTATTACTGTTATTCCTAATGAACTCTGATAAGAGTGTGTATGGGGTACTCTGGCACATGGCCTTCCAGTAAATTAAACAGGGCATTTTAAAGGCAAATAAATTGAAAATAATTATAAGTGAGAGAGAATTGACAAAAAAAATCTCCACTCTCAATTTCTAAGAGTGGTTACCATCCTCAGAGAAACACTTTTCAAACACTTGGTACTCAGTGATGCCCTAACAACTTCCTTATTCTTTTGGATCTGATTCTGAGTGGTCATTCCAGGACACATTAATTAATGGAACATAAAAATAAACACTGCAACTGGAAATTGGAAGTGTAAATTCAAGAAGGCAGCTGGTATTGGGCATATAATTACAGTGCTGTCCATAGAAATGTGTAGAGGGAGGGCTGTACTGGTCTCAGGCCTGGGTCCCAGGTGTCTAAGGGTTATTTCTTGCTCAGGGCTGGTCTGGAGCAGATCCAGTGAGTTAGTCTTTGAGGTGTTCCCAGTTGTTCACGCAGCTCCAAGAGGCGTCATCACCTTGATTGTGGGTTGCTCTGGGCAGCAACAGAGAAGTTGGCAGCATGGCCTGGAGTGGCTCTCAGTGGGCTGGGCCAGCTGACACACACCACTTAGGTTTCCAAGGAGCCAAGCTATCCTCTCTCACGCAGGGCTGATGCACTTGTGGCTAAATGCAGTGCACCCAGGGCCCTGGGCCAGATTCAGGGCAGGAAATAGAATGCCCCTCCATCACCAGGGAAACAATGGTCTGCGTGCATGATTTAAACCAGGGCCAACAAGAGAGCTCAAAGGGACGGTCAGCAGAGGAAGGCAGGGAGGGAGACCAGAAGGCTGCTTGCAGGGATTTTTCTGGGATCTAACCATTGACAAGTCACCTAGCTGCCCCCATGTTTAAGTTTATCTGCGTATAAGATGGAGGTAACAACATATACCTGTCTCACTGGGGATATACGAAAACAATATTTCTGACAGACCACTGGGGATCCATGGAAGGAAGGTGGTATGTAAGTGCAGATGATAAATTTACTGTGTGTTTATGCTTTTAGCAGGTGCATTCGGGTGTATAGACTGCAGAAAACACTCTTATAGTCTAATTTAAAAAGCACCAACCAAAGAAACCAACAGCTCTGGGCTTTAAGTGCATGGATTTGTCTTTGCCAGGGTTGGG
Source organism: Tamandua tetradactyla (assembly GCF_023851605.1). Lineage (NCBI taxonomy): Eukaryota > Metazoa > Chordata > Mammalia > Pilosa > Myrmecophagidae > Tamandua > Tamandua tetradactyla. The sequence goes on along the minus strand of NC_135342.1, from coordinate 40,040,792 downwards.
GGACTTGCATGTGTAACTCAGATTTCAGAACTATGGTTCACTTATTGCTGTGATCAGTGATACTCATGGGTGCTTCGATAATTAGAGAATCTTACAATCAGTGATTGTTCCCAAATGTTTGCCTTTAAAAAAAATCTCAAATTAATTGTACCATGAAGTTTATGAGTTGCACATGGAGTCTAAAACATTTCTTCCCAAATTAGAAGGGGGCAAAATCTATTTAAAAAGCAAAGGCCAGGAAGGAGTAGTTGTTTATCCCCCACAGGCTCTGCTATTTCTGAAGAGTCTGTTATATGTAAGTGTTTTCTGTTCATTTCAGGCAAAGCAGTTGACCTCAGACCTCCCTGTAAGACTATTAAATGTTGTTTTTTGTCAACTGGAGTCCTGAGGGAGTCTATCACTCTGTGTTCTTAGTTAATTAAACCTCTCTCTGATATGTCTTCTCTGTCTAGAGAAATTCCCAAGGGTCTAGGTGAATGATGACTACTATAGAAACACATACTTTTGTTTAACAACACAAATATTATACTTCATTGTAAAAAATGAGAAGATAATAAGGAAATATAGAAAATAAGGATCAGCTGCAGTCTTATCATGTAGCGTTAACCATACTGCTGATGGATTTTCTGGGCATACTTTGTCTTTGTTAAACAAAAAAAAAGGATTCTAGTGTACTTGTAACATGCTTTTGGGGTGACGTCCTTATCTTTTAGATCTAGGAAGATCTGTGGGGAGAGGCCCTACTTCTGTTGTCAGCATGTGGGGTTGTGGAATGAGGGCCTCAAAACTTCAGTTGGCGCTTGCAGAAGTATTTTCAAAGACTTGTCCTCCCAGATGCCTCTCTACTTCCTTAGTGTTCCTGTGTTTTAGCAACAACAGATGTCCCTGGAGTGATAAACACTTGCTGATTTTGCTTCTCTGTGGATAATGGTCCCAGGCCCTCCCAATCCACCTGTACCCTGAAGCCAAGTCCACCCATCTTTTTTTTTATGCTACAGAATTTGATTAAGGTATATCTTGCTTGACCTGCAATGCATGAATCTTATAGCCCTTTGGATTTTTTTTCTTTTCAATCATTTCTCTTTATTAGCTGAAATACTCTTTCCTTATTATAGAAGATGGGGGTTAAAACAATAATGCATAAAATACATTCTACCACCCTATTATTAAATCTTGCACTGGTGTGGAACATTTGTTACAATAGATGAAACTACCTTTTAATAATTGTACTATTAACTATTATCCATGTTTCAACTTAAGGTTCACTGTTTGTATAGTTGTATTTCCATGAATTTTTAAAAATTTTTATTCTATTACGTGTATACAACCTAACACTTCCCCTTTGAATTATATTCAGATACATATATTTTAGGGAGATGCCACAGGTGGCTCATAGCAGAATTCTTGACTGCCATGCTGGAGACCCAGGTTTGATTCTCAGCACCTGCCTGTGCAAAAAAAAAAAGAAAAAAAAGATATATATATATTTCAGTGCTGTTAATTATGTTCACAATGTTGTGCTACCACCACCACTATCCATTACCAAAACATTTCCATCATTCCAAGTAGGAGCCCTGTTCAAGCCTTAAGTTCCCTTTCCCAATCCCCACCCCATCCTCTGGTAAACTTTATTCTAGATTCTGACTCTAAAAGTTCGCTTATTCTAATTATTCCTAATCAGTGAGATCATACAATATTTGTCCTTATGTGTCTGACTTATTTCACTGACAGGATGTCTTCAAGGTTTATCTGTGTTGTCACATGTATCAGGACAGCATTATTTTTATGGCCAAATAATATTCCATTGCATGTATATACCCCATTTTACTTATACATTTATTGGTTGATGAACACTTGGATTGCTTCTGTCTTTTGGCAATTGTGACTAGTGTCGCTATAAACATAAGTGTGTAAAAATCTGTTTGAGTCCCTCCTTTCAATTATTTTGGATATATACACAGTAGTGGGATTGCCGGGTCATAGGGTAGTTCTATATTTAGCTTTCTGAGGAAACATCAAACTGTCTTCCACAGTGGCTGCATCATTTTACCTTTTTACCATCAATGAATGAATGTACCTATTTCTCTGCATCCTCTCCAACACTTGTTCTTTTCCTTTTTTTTTTTTTAATAGCAGCCATTCTAATGGGTGTGAAATGGTATTTCATTGTGGTTTTGATTTACATTTCCCTGATAGCTAATGATGTTGCGCATCTTTGTACGTGCTTTTTAGCCATTTGTTTATTTTCTTTGGAGAGATGTCTATTTAAGACTTTTGCCCATTTTTTTGGCTTATGTTCCTGTTCTTAAATTGAAGGATTTCTTTGTATATTGTAGATAGTAACTCTTTCTCAGATATGTGGTTTCTAAATATTTTCTCTGATTGTTTAGGTGTCATAAGGTACAAAACTTTTTAATTTTGATGAAGACCCATTGATCTTTTTTTCTTTTGTTGCTTGTGCTTTGGGTGTAAAATTTAAGAAACCGTTGCATAATGCAAAGTTCTCAAGATGCTTTCTTATGTTTTCTTTTAGGAGTTTTATAGTTCTGGCTCTTATATATAAAATCAAATCATTTTGAGTTGATTTTTTTGTATATAAGGTGAGGAAGTGTGCTCCTTTTTTAAAACAAATTGCCAGTTTTCTCAGTACCATTTGTTGAAGAGACTGTTATTTCCCAATTGAGTGGTCTTTGCCTCCTTGTCAAAAATCAGTTGGCCACAAACGTAAGGGTTCATTTCTGAGCTCTCAATTTGATTCCATTGGTCTGTCCATTCTCATGCTTGTACCATGCTGTTTTTAATACCATGGCTTTGTAATAAATTTTAAAATAGGGAAGTGTGAGTCCTCCAACTTCATTATTGTTTTGCAAGATGGCTTTAGATATCTGAGGACACTATCCTTCTATATAAATTTGATGACTGGCTTTTCCATTTCTGCAGGGAAGGTTGTTGGAGTTTTTATTGGGATTGCATTGAATCTATAAATTTCTTTGGGTAGGATTAACTTAATGATATTTAATCATCCAATCCATGAACATGAATGTCCCTCCATTTATTTAGTTTTCCTTTTTTTTGTTTTTAGCAATGTTTTGTGATTTTCTTCATACAAGTCCATTATATCTTTGGTCAGATTTATTCCTAGATATTTGTTTCTTTTTGTTGCTATTATGAGTGGAATATTTTTCTTGATTTCTTCTTCTGATTGCTCATTGTTTGTGTATATAAACACTACTGATCTTTGGGTATTGATCTTTTACCCTGACACTTTGATGAATTCATTTATTAGCTCTAGGAGCTTTGCTGTGGGTTTTTCAAGATTTTCTGTATATAGAATCATGTTATCTGCAAATAGGGAAAGTTTTGCTTGTTCCTTTTGAATTTCAATGCTTTTTATTTCTTTTTCTTGCCTAATTGCTCTGCCTAGAACTTCCAGTACAATGTTGAATAATATTGGTGACAGTGTGCTTCCTTGTCTTGTTCCTGATCTTAGAGGGAAAGCTTTCAGTTTTTCACCATTAAATAGAATGCTAGCTGTGTGATTTTTATATATGCCCTTTATTATGTTGAGGAAATTTCCCTCTATTTCTAATATTCTAAGTGTTTTTAACAAGAAGAGGTACTGGATTTTGTCAAATACCTTTTCTGCATCAATTGGGATCATCATGTGTTTGGTTGGTTTTTTTCCCATCATTGCATTAATGTGGTGTATACATTAATTGATTGTCTTATGTTGAACCAACCTTGCATAGAAGGGATAAATCACCCTGGATCATGTTATATAATTCCTTTAATGTACTTTTGGCTTGAGTTTGGTAGTATTTTGTTGAGGATTTTTGCATCTATGTTCGTGGAGATAGTGGTCTGTACTTTTCTTTTCTTGAAGTATCTTTATCCAGCTTTGGTCTTCTTCAGTTTTTTTGGAGGATTTTGAACAGAATAGCAGTTAAGTCTTCTTGGAATGTTTGATGGAATTCCTGTGTGATGTCGTCTGGTCCTGAGCTCTTCTTTATTGGGAGGTTTTTGATGACTGATTCAGTCTCTTTACTAGTAATTGGTTTGTTGAGATCTTCTATTTCTTCTTGAGTCAGTGTAGGCAATTTGTGTGTTTCTAAGAATTTGTCTGTTTCATCTGGGTCATCGAATTTATTGATGTGCAGTTGTTCTTAGTATCCTCTTATAATCCTATTTATTTCAGCAGGGGTTGGTAGTAATGTCCCTCTTTTCATTTCTGATTTTCATTATTTTATCCTCTCTCTTTTCTTCTTTGCCAGTCTAGCTAAATTTCATCACTTTTATTGATCTTTTCAAAGAACTAACTTTTGGTTTTGTTCTTTCGTGCCATTGTTTTTTTCTTTTTATTTTCTATTTCATTTATCTCCACTCTAATCTTTGCTATTTCCTTTCTTCTGGTCACTTTGGGTTAAGTTTGCTCTTCTTTTACTAGTTCTTCCAGTTTTGAGGATAGGTCTCTGATTTGAAGTCTTCTTTTTTAATGTAGGCATTTAGAGCTATAAATTTCTGTCTCAACACTGCTTTTGCTACATCCCATAAGTTTTGGTATGTTGTATTTCCATTTTCATACACATTAAGACATTTCCTAATTTCACATGTGATTTTCTCTTTAACCTATTGGTTGATTAAGAGTATGTTGTTTAATTTCCACATATTTGTAAGTGTTCCGTTTCTCCCTCTGTTACTGATCTCTTACTTCATTTTGTTGTGGTCAAAGATTATAAGTTGTATGACTTCAATATTTTTTAATTTATTGAGACTTGTTTTGTGACTTAACATATGGTCTATCCTGTGCACTTGAGAAGAATGTGTATTTTGTTTTTGATAGGTGAAGTGTTCCATATATGCCTGTAAGATCTAGTTGGTTTAGAGAGTCATTCAAGTTTTCTATTTTTTTTTATTTTTGTGGATTGAACAATACACAGACACAAACATTCTTAACATACAAACATTCCACACATAGTGTACAATCGATGGCTCCCAATATCATCACATAATTCATCACTGTGATCATTTTTTAGAACATTCGTATCACTCCAGAAAAAGAAATAAAAAGAAAAAACTCATACACACCATACCCCTTGCCACTCCTTCTCATTGACCACTAGTATTTCCATCTACCCAAATTATTATAATCTTTGTTTACCCTACTATTTGTTTATTTTTTATCCGTATTTTTTACTTATCTGTCCATACCCTAGATAAAGGGAGCGTCAGACATGAGGTTTTCACAATCACACAGTCATATTATAAAAGCTATATCATTATACAATCATTGTCAAGAAACAAGATTACTGGAACACAGCTCAACAGTTTCAGGTAATTCCCTCTAGTCACTCCAATACACCATAAAGTAAAACAGGCTATCTACATAATGCGTAAGAATAACCTCCAGGATAACCACTTGACACTGAAATCTCTCAGCTATTGACAGAAACACCAGTGTGCAAATGTCCATTTGTGTTCCCACACTCAGTTCATCCAGGCATATACTGAGCAACAGGGTTTGAAGATCATATGGCAACCCCACCCCTAGCCTCCTATGGAACCATCACACTGCCCTTCAAGGGGTTGCACCTCTGTTTCCCTACAGACGTGAATAGGTACCTCACTTTCTCCCTCTTTTTTTAAAATTTATTTATTTATTAATTAAAAAATTAAGAAAAAACAAAAACATTAATATATCATTCCATTCTACATTATAATCAGTAATTTTCAATATCATAACATAGTTGCATATTCATCATTTCTTAGAACATTTGCATCAATTCAGAAAAAGAAAAAGACAACAGAAAAAGAAATAAAATGATAACAGAGAAAAAAAGAGATTATACATACCATACCCCTTACCCCTTGCTTTCATTTATCACTAGCATTTCAAACTAAATTTTAACATTTGTTCCCCTTATTATTTATTTTTATTCCATATGTTCTACTCGTCTGTTGACATGGTAGATTAAAGGAGCATCAGACACAAGGTTTTCACAATCACACAGACACATTGTGAAAGCTATATTATTCAATCGTCATCAAGAAACATGACTACTGGAACACAGCTCTACATTTTCAGGCAGTTCCCTCCCGCCTCTCCACTACATCTTGAATAACAAGGTGATACTTAATGCGTAAGAATAACCTCCATGATAACCTCTTGACTCTGTTTGGAATCAAAGCCATTGACACTTTGTCTCATTTCACTCTTCCCCCTTTTGGTTGAGAAGGTTTTCTCAATCCCTTGATGCTGAGTCTCAACTCATTCCAGGATTTCTGTCCCATGTTACCAGGAAGGTTCACGCTCCTGGGAGTCATGTCCCACGTAGAATAGGGGGAGGGTGGTGAGTTTGCTTGTTGTGTTGCCTGGAGAGAGAGGCCACATCTGAGCAACAAAAGAGGCTCTCTTGGGGGTGACTCTTAGGCCTAAATTTTAAGTAGACTTGACCTATCCTTTGTGGGGTTAAGTTTCATATGAACAAACCCCGAGACTGGGGGCTCAGCCTATAGCTTTGATTGTCCACGCTGCTTGTGATAATATCAAGAATTCAACTTGGGGAAGTTGAATTTCTCCCATTCTCACCATTCCCTGAAGGGGACTTTGCAAATACTTTTCCACTCACTAATCAAATCACTCTGGGATGCATCAGGGCATCACACTGGACAAACCAACAAAATCTCACGTCCTACCCAAGATTTCAAGTACTTATGGTGTTCAATTAAGCCATCTACATAAGTTATATTAGGAAATGCACTAGTCAAAATACAAATTTTGCACCAAATAAATATTTTTTGCTTTAGTCTCACAAATAAAGGTGAAATTTTAAAATATTAATTAACCTTCTATTTTCAGCACCCTGCTGTAATGGCATTCCTTTGTTCTTCCTCATTCAAAAACATTTTTAAAATTTGTACATTTAGTCACTATTATTATACACTCTAGGCATTCCTAGCTTATACCATCTCAATCTTTATCATCTCTTTCTTTCTGATTTCATTTATGCCCCCAGCCCTCTTCCCTCTATCATTCTCACATGCAGTTTTTAAAAATTTTTTTAAACGTAGCATACAAACTCTCCACATTTTCTCTTACACTTGTTTCTCTCTGACCATTTTTAAATAGCTTTATTCACACATCATACAATCCAGCCTAAGTATAGAGACATGCCTTCACCACCATACTCTGTCTGAAGACATTTCCTTTTCTTTCACAAAGAATCCATACCCCTTGACAATTAGTTTTGGCATAATGCCTTTGTTACATTCAGTGAAAGCATATTACAATGTTACTGTTGACCATAGACCGTAGTTTACATTGACTGTCCATTTTCCTGTATACCATCTGTTCTAGTTTGCTAGCTGCTGTAATGCAGTTTACCAGAAAAGGAATGGCTTTAAAAAGAGGGAATTTAACAAGTTGCTAGTTTACAGTTCTAAGACTAAGAAAATGTCCCAATTAAAGTAAGTCTATAAAAATGTCCAAATTATGGCACCAACAAGATGCTACCTTCACTCAAGAAAGGCTGATGAAGTTCAAGGTTTCTCTCTCAACTGGAAAGGCACATGTGAACATGGCAACGTCTTCTAGCTTCCTCTCCAGGTCTCTGGCTTCATGAAGCTCCCCCTGGGGCATTCTCCTTAATCTCCAAAGGTCCTGAGATGGACTGTTGTACTTCCCATGTCTCTGCTGCTCTCATCATTCTCAAACTTTCTTCAAAATGCTTCCTCTTTTAAGATATTCCAGTCAAGTAATCAAGACCCACTGGAATGGGTGGAGTCACATCTCCCTCTAATTAAAAGTTAATACTTACATTTATGTTTGCCTTTTGTTATATATTTTTTAAATTAGAGAAAATAATAAATTAAAAAAAAAAAGTTAATACCCACAATCAGGTGAGTCACATCTCTGTGGGAACAATCAAAAAGCTCCCAGCCAGCAATACTAAATGAAGATTAAAGAACATGGCTTTTCTGGGGTCCACCACAGTTCAAACTGGCGCACTATTTTCACCACCACTCTATAATACTGACATTCCTTTGTTCTTTCTCCTGCAAAAACATTTTTTAATTTGCACAATTTAATCACTATCGCTACCCACTTTAGGCATTCCTAAATTATACCGACTCACTCTTTATTCTCTATCTTACCTTCTGATTTCATATGTGCGCCCCAGCCCTTCTCCTGCAACTATACTCATATTCAGCTTCATTCAGTGTACTTACATTATTGTGCTACAATCAGATAGTATTGTGCTATCCGTAACTGAATTTTTGCATTCAGTCTTGTGACACAATCTGTGTTCCTTCAGCAGTATTTGCCTAATCTCTACCCTATTTCTGTCTCCTGATAAACTGTGTTTTTAACTTAAATGCTCCAAGTTCACGCATTAATGTTAGTTCATATCAGTGAGACCATACAGTATTTGTCCTTTTGTTTCTGGCTAATTTCACTCCACATAATGTCCACAAGGTCCATCCATGTAGTTACATGCTTCATGACTTTACTTTGTCTTACAGCTGTGTAATATTCCATCATATGTATATACCACAGCTTGCTTAGCCACTTATCCATTGATGAACATTTGGGCTGTCTCCATCTCTTGGAAATCATAAATAATGCTGCTATAAACATTGGTGTGCAAATGTCTGTTTGTGTCCTTTCTCTCTTTTCCTCTGAATAGGTACCTAGCAATGGGATAGCTGGATCATATGGCAATTCTATACTTCACTTCCTGCCTTCCTGCCAAACTGCATTCCACAGCAATTGTACCATTTTACATTCCCACCAACAGTGGATAAGTGTGCCTCTTTTTCCATATCCTCTCCAGCACTGTTTTCTGTGTTGTTGTTGTTTTTTTTTAACATATATATAATGGCTATTCTCATGGGTGTGAGATGATATCTCATTGTGGTTTAGATTTGTATTTTCCTAATAGCTAGTGAAGTTGAGCATCTTTTCATGTGCCATTTAGCCATTTGTATTTCCTCTTCTGAGAGGTGTCTGCTCATATCTTTTGCCCATTTTTTAATTAGGTTATTTGTCTTTTTGTTGTTAAGTTAAAGAATCTCTTTATATATTCTGGGTACTAAACCCTTATCTGATATGTGGTTTCCAAATATTGTCTCCCATTACACAGGCTGACTTTTAACCTTCTTGACAAAGTTCTTTGATGCACAAAAGTTTAATTTTGAAGAGTTTCCATTTATCTATTTCTTTCTTCAATGCTCATGCTTTAGGTATAAGATCTAGGAAACTGCCTCCTATTAACAAGTTTTATAAGATATTTCCCTACATTTTCTTCTAAAAGTTCTATGGACTTAACTCTAATGTTTAGGTCTGTGATCCATTTTGAGTTAATTTTTGTATAAGGTGTGAGATATTTTTATTTTTTTTGCATATGGATATCTAGTTCTCCAAGAAGAGGCTGATCTGTCCCAGGTGAGTTGGCTTGACTGCTTTATCAAAAATCAATTGTCCAGATTGGGAAAACCTTCTCCACCAAAAGGGGGAAGAGCGAAATGAGACAAAATAAAGTTTCAATGGCTGAGAGATTCCAAACAGAGTCGAGAGGTTATCCTGGAAGTTATTCTTACACATTAAATAGAGATCACCTTGTTAGTAAAGATGTAATGGAGAGGCTGGAGGGAACTGCCTGAAAATGTAGAGTTGTGTTCCAGTAGCTATGTTTCTTGAAGATGATTGTATAATGCTTTCACAATGTGACTGTGATTGTGAAAACCTTGTGTCTGATGCTCCTTTTATCTACCTTATCAATAGATGAGTAAAACATATGGAATAAAAATAAATAATAGGGAGAACAAATGTTAAAATAAATTTAGATTGAAATGCTAGTGATCAATGAAAGGGAAGGGGTAAGGGGTATGGTATGTATGTTTTTTTTGTTTTCTTTTTCTGAATAGATGCAAAAGTTCTAAGACATGATTATGATGATGAATATGCAACTATGTGATGATATTGTGAATTACTGATTATATATGTAGAACAAAAAAAATCAATTGTTCATAGATGAGAGGGTCTACATCTGAACACTCTATTTAATTTCATTGGTCAGTACATCTATCTTTATGCCAGTACCATGCTGTTTTGACCACTGTAGCATCGTAATATGCTTTAAAGTCAGGTAGTGTGAGACCTCCCACTTCATTCTTCTTTCTCAAAATATTTTTAGCTATTTGGGGCAACCTGCCCTTTCAAATAAATTTGGTTATTGGTTTTTCTATTTCTGCAAAGTATGTTTTTGGGATTTTAATTGGTGTTGCATTGACTCTATAAATCAATTTGGGTAGAATTGACATCTTAACTATATTTAGCCTTCCAATCCATGAACACGATATGCCCTTCCATTTATTTAGGTCTTCCCTGATTTCTTTTAGCAATTTCTTGTAGTTTTCTGTGCATAGGTTTTTGTATCCCTGGGCAAATTTATTCCTAAATATTTTATCCTTTTGGTTGCTATTGTAAATTGAATTATTTACAATAATGTCTTGATTTCCTCCTCAGAATGATCATTACTACTGTATAGAAACACTACTGATTTTGGCATGTTGATCTTGTGCTCTGCCAATTTGCTGTACTCATTTATTAGCTCTAGTAGCTTTGCTGTGGATTTTGGGATTTTCGAGATATAGTATCATATCATCAGCAAACAGTGAGAGTTTTACTTCTTCCTTTCCAATTTGGATTACTTTTATTTCTTTTTCTTGTCTAATTGCTCTGGCTAGAACTTCCAGCATAATATTGAATAACAATGGTGACAGTGTTAGTGACAGTTGTCTTGTTCCTGATCTTAGGGAGAAAGCTTTCAGTCTTTCCCCATTGAGGATGGTGTTAACTGTGGTCTTTTTGTATATTCCCTTTATCATGTTGAGGAAGTTCCCTTTTATTTCTATCCTTTGAAGTGTTTTCATAAAGAAAAGATGTTGAATTTTGTCAGATGTCTTTTCTGCATTAATCGAGATGATCATGTGGTTTTTCTGCTTTGATTTGTTGATATGGTGTATTACATTAATTGATTTTCTTATTGTGTTAGTCAGGGTTCTCTAGAGAAATCAGCAGGAAATATCTGTGGATATAAAATTTATAAAAGTGTCTCATGTAACCATGGGAATGTAGAGTCCAAAATCCATAGGGCAGGCTGTGGAGCTGACAACTCCAATGGAGGGTCTGGATGAACTCCACTGGAGAGGTTTGCCAGTTGAAGCAAGAAGAGTGACTGTCTCTTCTGAATCCTATTTAAAAGGCTTCCAGTGATCAGATTAAGCATCACAAATTGCAGAAGATACTCCCCTTGGTTGATTACAAATGCAATCAGCTGTGGATGCAGCTGACTTAATGATCATGATTTAATTCTATGAAATGTCCTCATAGCAACAGACAGGGCAGCACTTGCCAACCACACAAACAGGTACCACCAACTGGCCAAGTTGACACATGAACCTGACCATGACAGTCCACCCCTCCTCAACTTGGCAGCTATACACATCACCTTAAACCATACTTAATTTCTAAATAGAAAACAATAAAAGACACATTTTTTCCTCAACTAACAATACTCAACTTTCCTGCGTACAACTGGAAACACATTACATCTCCCCAGAATAAGGTGCAAGCCCTTGGATAATATTCATTCTTAAACTAGATATCTTACAACTTAAATACTATAACATGAGCAAAACAGCATTATAGTCCTCATTTCTGTAACTGATCACGTGGTCATAGTATATATTGTTCACTACCTTCTTCCACTACCCATTCCATGTTTCCTTTACCCTCAGCAAGCACTTCAGCTTGCCGTGGTTCTTTGCCTGGTGGGGTGACCCAAACCTCCATTCCTGACGTTTCAGAGCCATTGGTAGTACTACCTGGATTGGGTTGTTGCAGTTTTCCATTGATTTTAATCACAGGGCTTGGTAGTACTAAAAGACACCTTAAGGGATCTCACATATTCCAGGAAAACTCTTCTTTACCTCCATTGTGTAGTTGCAGTACTGTTTCTCCCGATAGTCAGGGTCAATCACCCAGCCAGTAATGTAATCCCCTTCTTGGCTTGTTGATCCAGGGGCATGAGTAGCCCAAAGTGACCAGGTGGCAATCTTAGATTCCAGTTCAATGGAATCATTGTCTTTTCTCCTGGTGGAATCACTCCCCCTTTTGGAAGTAAAACCTGTAGGCCAGCAGAGCTCAGGGTCGCAGGGACAGGAAGCAAAAATTTTCCTCTTGGATCACTAGGGGTAATAGTAAGTGGTGCCATTCCCATTTCCAGCCCTTGGTTCCTGGACCCATGGATCCTGGCTATGGGAGAAACAGTACCATACAGTGGATGCTGATTCAGAGCATATGCAGCTTCCAGAAGAACATTACCCCAGCCCTTCAAGGTATTGCCACCTAGTTGGCACCATAATTGAGTTTTCAAAAGGACGTTCACTGTTCTATTAATTCAGCTGCTTCTGGATGATGGGGAACATGGTAAGACCAGAGAATTCCATAAGCATGTGCCCATTCCCACACTTCATTTGCTATGAAGTGTGTTCCTTGGTCAGAAGCAATGCTGTGTAGAATATCATGATGATGGATAAGGCATTCTGTGAGACCATGGAAGGTAGTTTTGGCAGAAGCATTGCATGCAGGGAAAGCAAACCCATATCCAGAGTATGTGTCTATTCCAGTTAGAACAAATTGCTGCCCCTTCCATGAAGGGAGTGGTCCAGTGTAATCAACCTGCCACCATGTAGCCAGCTGGTCACCTCAGGGAATGGTGCCATATTGGGGGCTGAGTATGGGTCTCTGCCACTGGCAAATTGGGCACTCAGCAGTGGCTGTAACCAGGTCAGCCTTGGTGAGTAGAAGTCCATGTTGCTGAGCCCATGCATAACCTCCTTCCTTACCACCATGGCCACTTTGTTCATGAGCCCATTGTGCAATGACAGGAGTTGCTGGGGAAAAAGGCTGACTGGTATCCACAGAACAGGTCATCTTATCCACTTGATTATTAAAACCTTCCTCTACTGAAGTCACCCTCTGGTGCACATTCACATGGGATACAAATATGTTCATGTTTTTAGGCCACTCAGAAAGGTCTATCCACATACCTCTTCCCCAGACCTTTTTGTCCCCAAATTTCCAATAATGGCCTTTCCAAGTCCCTGGCCATCCAGCCAAATCATTAGCAGCAACCCATGAGTCAGTATACAAATGCACCTCTGGCTAGTTCTCCTTCCAAGCAAAATGAACAACCAGGTGCACTGCTCGAAGTTCTGCTGATTGGGAGAATTTCCCCTTACCACGGTCCTCTAAGGACACCCCAGAAAAGGGTTGTAGTGCTGCAGTTGTCCACTTTTGGGTGGTACCTGCATATCGTGCTGAACTGTTTGTAAACCAGGTCCGAGTTTTCTCTTCTTCAGTCAATTCACTGTGAGGAACTCCTCAGGAGGCCATAGCTCTGGTCTGGGAAGGAGAAGGTAATCTGGCAGGAGTGGAGGCTGTGGGCATTTGGGCCACTTCCCCATGTAACTTACTTGTGACTTCAAGACCTGCTCTGGCTCTATCTTGTATATGCCATTTCCATGTTATAATGGAGTACTGCTATGCATGCCCAACTTTATAGGTTGGTGGGTCTGACAACACCCAGCTCCTGATAGGCAACTCAGGTCTTATGGTAACTTGGTGGCCCATGGTTAAGCATTCAGTCTCTAATAAGGCCCAGTAGCAGGCCAAAAGCTGTTTCTCAAAAGGAGAGTAGCTATCTGCAGCAGATGGTAAGGCTTTACTCCAAAATCCTAAGGGTCTGTGTTGTGATTCTCCTATAAGAGCCTGCCAAAGGCTCCAGATACAATTTCTGTTAGCCACTGACACTTTCAGCACCATTGGATGTGATGGATCATGTGGTCCAAGTGGTAGAGCAACTTGTACAGAAGCCTGGACCTGTCACAGAGTCTCCTCTTGTTCAGGTCCCCACTCAAAATTAGCAGCTTTTCTGGCTACCTGATAAATGGGCTGGAGTTGCACACCGAAATGAGGAATATGTTGTCACCAAAATCCAAAGAGACCAACTAGTCTCAATAAAAAAAAGCCTCTTTTTTTTTATTGTTGGCGGGGCCAGATGCAGCAACTTATCCTTCACCTTAGAAGGGATATCTCGACATGCCCCACACCACTGGACACGTAGAAATTTCACTGAGGCACTGAGGTGGAAAGCCCCTCTATTTTTGTTGGATTTATCTCCCATCCTCTGAAACACAAATGCCTTACTAATAAATCTACAGTAGTTGCTACTACTTGCTCACTAGGCCCGATCAACCTGATATCATCAATGTAATGGACCAGTGTGATGTCTTGTGGGAGCTCAGCTGGTCCAGCTTGTCTAAACTGGTATACACCATGTGTTCTGTCACTGATTTGGCCCCAGCAGTTGTTCTGTACTGTTCCTGACTATTTACTAGCTGCTTTTGAGGACGAACTGTATTCCATACCTCACTAATTCGCATCTTGCTTCTCCTCTCAAGTTTTCTATTTCTTTATTGATCTTCTCACTAGATGTTTTACCCATTATTGAAAGTGGTGTATTAAAGTCTCCTACTATTCCTGTAGAACCATCAGTCTTTCCCTTCAAATCTGTCTGTATTCGCTTCATATGTTTTGGGGGTCTGCTGTTCGTGCATATTGTTCCATCTTCTTGTTGAATTGTCCCCTTGGTCAGTATATAATGACTGTCTTTGTCTGTCATAACCGTTTTTGATATAAAGTGTATTTTATCTGATAGTTAGCATAACTATCCCTTGTCTTTTTTGGTTATGACTTGCATGGTATATTATCCCCCTCTTTTCACTTTCAACTTGTATCTTTGAATTTAAGGTGAGTTTCTTGAAGACAGCATATAGTTGATCATGCTTTTTTAAATCCATTCTGCCAATATCTGCCTTTTGAATGGAAAGTTTAATCCACTTACATTTGAAGTTACTAGTATAGTGCAGAACTATCTTCTTCCATTTTGCTATTTTGCCTTTATTTTATGCATTTCTTGTCCCTCAATTTTTCTGCCAATGCCCATTTTTATATTTATTTGCCTTTATGTGTTGTACCATATTGAGTACCTTCTCTTTTTGACCTGGATATTGTTTACACATATACTTTTCCTACACCCCTCCATCCCCCTACCATTTTTTGTACTTGTTACCACTTATATCTTTTATGTTGTATGCCCAAAGCCATGGATGTATCATTACTTTTTGTGCATTTGCATTTTAGCAACTGTAGGAAGTAAGAAGTAGAGTTACATATTAAAAAATACACTACAGTAATACTGGCATTTATAATTACCCAAATGGCTACCTTTATCATAGGTCTTTATTTTTGCTGGTTTGAACCACTGTCTAGTGTCCTTTCCTTCAGTATGAGGAGCTAATGCTTGTAGGGTAGGTGTAGTGGTGATGAACTCTTTCAGCTTCTATTTGTCTGAGAGTATCTTAATCTCTCCCTCAGTTTTGAAAGAAATTTTGCCAGATATGAAATTCTTGTTTGGCAGTTTTTTCCTTTTAGCACTTGAGGTATTTCAACCCATTGCCTTCTTTTTTTTTTTCTTACTACGAAATATGACATATATTAAAAAAAGCAATAAATTTCACAGTACATTTTAACAAGTAAATTTTAGAACAAATTTCAAAGTATAATGTGGGTTACAGCTCCACAGTTTCAAGTATTTCTTTCTAGCTGCTCCAAGACACTGGAGACTAAAAATAAATATTAATATAATTAATAGAAATATTAATATGATTAATATAAAAACAAATATTAACATACTCATTTGTTAAATCCTATATTCTTTTTTTACAACTCCTCCTTCTCCTTTGATCCTTCTGCCATTCTTTAGGGATATATGAGCAATGACCATTCTAACTTCTTCATGTTGGTAAGGGGTGTCAACTTTATGGGGTAAGGAATGTAACTGGTTGATGATTTTGGAGAGACTAGTAACTCTGGGTTTCAGGACTTATTTGGCCTAGGAACCATCTGGAGGTTTTAGTTTCTGAGAAATAAACTTAGTAAGTGAAACTTGTATAGAGTTTCAAATAGACCGCTGGGTGTTTTTTAAGGTTACAGGAATACCTGTTTCTGTTGATTGGGGCTGGCATACCATAGCAATTATCAATATCCAGCTGAAGCTTATATAAGAGTAACCTCCCGAATTGCCTCTAGACTCTATCTGAAATCTCTTAGACACTGATGCCTTATTTTGTTACATTTATTTTCCTCCTTTTGGTTAGGTAAGCATTGTCGATCCCATGTTTCCATGGCATACTTACACCCAGACGTTATGTCCCATGTAATAGTTTTGCTTATAGAATTGGGATTAGAGAGAGCGAGGCACATCTGAGCAACAAAAGAGGTTCTCTGAAAGTAATTCTTACACATAATTATAGGTAGATTTAGCTTCTCCATTACAAAAATAAATTTCATAAGAGCAAGCCTCAAGGTCATCAACCCATTGCCTTCTTGCCACATGGTTTCTGATAAGAAATCAGCACTCAATCTAATTGGAACTCCCTTGTACATAACATATTTTTATGTACATAACCCTCATATGTAACATGCTTTTCTAATCCTGATTTCAGGATGCTCTCCTTGTTCTTTGCAATCGATAGTGTGATCAATATATGAAGGGGTGGGGTGCTTCATCTTTATTGTGTTTAGTATACTCTGGGCTTTTTAGCTGTGTATAATCATGTTTTTGCTAAGTTTGGAAACTTCTCTGTCTTTATTTCTTTGAATATTCTTTCTGCCCCTTTCTCTACTTCTTCTTCTGGGACTCCCTTTATGCGTATATTTGTATGCTTGATGGTGTCCCAGAGGTGTATTAGCCTATTTTCACTTTTTTTATAATTCCTTTTTCTTTCTGTTCCTCAACCTGAGTCATTTCAAGTTCCTTGACTTTGAGTTCACTAATTCTTTCTTCTGTCAGCTCCAGTCTGCTCTTGTAACCCTTCTCGGCATTTTTCATTTCAGTTATTGTGGTCTTAAACTCTAGTAGTTCTGTTTGGTTCCTTTTTTTATGATTCAAGGATTTATTAAGTCATAAATGTAAAACATACTGCTAATCGCATTAGTAAAAGATCAATGTAAAAACACTCCACAGTTCTGCAAATGTCAATTAAAAAATTTTGTTCTAGTGGTTCAATGGTCCAACATTGTGTTCATGCCAGTAAATAGGATGTCAACACTAGAACACTAGAACAATAGAACACTGTCAACACTAGCACTGAGCTTATAGAACCTCACAGACCCCAAGGAATGTCTTAAGAAAAGCCATAGAGAAAGTATTTGTCCATGAAGGTGAGGTAAAGGGCACAGTCAATATTAGTCAAGTTACAGTGTTGGTTAGCTGACAAGACAGTGAGGTTAAGAAGGGTCAGAGTTTCAGAATACCTAAAATATTTTAAAACCTGTAAAGCTGCTGCACATGATTTTACACCTATTATAAAGGAAAGCACATATTAGCTTTCAGTAAAGTAACATGAAAACAAGGGAAGGCATTTTTGCTAATCAACAAAACAAAATTCTAATCTTTGTCAGATTTTATAATACAAGAAGACATATTGCTTATTAAGGAAAAGTTCTATAAGAAAAGCATTTACTAAGTTCAAGTAAGCAACTGTGAGAATGACCAGTTCAAAGAGGAATTAAATGCCCAGTTTTGGGAAGGCTGGCAGGTGCAGGAGAAAGGAAAAGCTTAAGAAAAACACTGATAATACTGACCTTTCTTCATCATCTACTGCATTTGACAGAAATTAACCTTTTAAAAATTAAACCCATGACAATTTTTTTCAGTGTACATTGTAGTATGAATTAATCTCCACTTCATATTTTGTCCAAATAGTCTTCATCCTTTGTTCACATCAAGTACTGCACACATACCAGCCCAATACATTCATCACTAAGAGCAGAATACTTCATTAAAGGAAACATGAGAATCAGATTTTTGTTCAAAATCTCAGCAAAAGCTAATAAACTAACTTAAAAAAAAAAAGAAATCACTATTAACTAAAAAAAAAAAAAAAAATTGATCCAAACAGTTGAGTTGTTCTCCCCATTCCATTATACATACAGTGCAATGTTATATAATAAACATGAATTGACAAATTACTGAATACATTAAATGGCAACATTTCATTGAGCTACTCTCTCAGGCTTTACATACCTGAAAACTAGTTAGAAAGTGTTTACATTTCCTAATGTTAGAAGCTACAGTCTTCCTGAAGACAAAGGTATTTAAAACAGTTTAGAGCTTAGTGATTGTGGCACACAATGCAACGTAGTTCAAAGCATTTTTTTTTTTACTTTTGTTGTGTGCAGGACATTGATGTCATTTATTCTTTTTTTATAAAAGAATAGTTTTATCGAGGAATATGCACACATGTACAATCCAACCATATTATACAATCAATGGCTCACAATATTATCACATAGTGTGTATTTTTTAGCATGATCATTTTTAGAATATTTGCATCACTCCAGAAAAAGAAATAAAAAGAAAAAGGAAAAAACTCATACATCTCATACCCCTTACCCCTCCCTCTTATTGACTATTAGTATTTCAATCTACCCAATTTCTTTTACCCCTTATCCCCATCTATTATTTATTTTATTTTCCCTTATTTTTTAACTCATCTGTCCATACCCTGGATAAAAGGAGCATCAGACATAAGGTTTTCACAATCACATGTTCACATTGTAAAAGCTGTATAGTTATACAATCATCTTCAAGAATCAAGGCAACTGGAACACAGTTCAACAGTTTCAGGTACTTTCCTCTAGCCACTCCAATAACCATAAACTAAGAAGGGATATCTGTATAAGAATAATCTCCAGGATAACCTCTTGACTCTGAAATCTCTCACCCATTGAGAACTTATTTTGCTCCATCAAAGAGTATTTTGGCAACTCTTAATCTGAGCAAGAATAGGGGCTTTTGAAAAATAAGACTTTAAGGCTTGTCACTTAGGGCTAAATGTTAACAGAATGTGAAAGTCTGAACTTTTACACTTTAAAGAAACAAAACCTTGAAATCACTGATTAGTTTAAGTGGTGTTATGGGAAAACCACTGTGTAACAAAAACTTGGCATTGAGTGCGAGGGCTCCATCATTTCTGAGCTAAGTACACAAAAGTTCCAAGTGGGACAGGATAAGGAACGAGGGGCTCTGACATTTACAGCAGCAGGCATTTTCTCTTCCTCTTCTTGACAGGGTTTGGGTGTACAGAGGACGGCTTTGATAGCTTCACCTAACTGTCTTGAGGCTCCGCTGTGTGAGAGCCGAACACTCCAGGTATTTTATGCACTGATCTCTTTTGCCATTGCTAAACCCTAGGGATAGGTGATGGGAGTCAGCTTCTTCCCCTTCAGTTTCTCAATCATGTCTTTATCATTCATCCCTAGGATCAAGTTTCATTCCCATTAGGATGATAGGAGTGTTGGAACAGTGTGTCGCACCTCAGGATACCACTTTACATGAACATTTTCAAATGATGCAGGACTGACAAGGGAAAAGCAAACAAAGAATATATCTGTTTGCGGATAGGAGAGGGGGCGTAATCAGTCCTACTCTTGTCAGGCTGTATTCCATAGGCCCTGATTCACCAGTTTTCCATCTACCAACTTATTCTAACATGGAAAAATAGTTGTCAAAGACAGTGGGAATGTATTCTCCAGGAAATGCATTGGTTGTGTAACTGATTAGGAGGCAAGTTTTACCTACAGCTCTGTCTCCCCCCACCACACACTTGGTGGCCTGCATCTGGACCACTTGCTGGGCTGTGGCAGGGTGGTGATGCGAGGAGCAGTAGGCGATGGGTGTGGGAGGGCGTGGGGTGACCCGCAGTGCACTGGTAGCCAAAGTCCAGCGGCAGCCACCACCCAAAACTGGCAGAAAACTCTGGTTCCTTTTTACAATTTGTATCTCTTTACGAAGATTCTCATATTGCTCAGTCATTGTTTTCCTGATATCCTTTCATTTTGTCTCTACATTTTTCTTTCATCTCCTTGAGCATGCCTAAGATCCATTTTTAAAAGGCTTTCTCCAGTATATCCTCATTCTGGTCTTCTTCATTGGTGTTTTCTGAATTTTTGTCTTCCTCTGTTATGAGCCATCATTTCTTTGTCTTGTACTCTTTTGTTGCACACTGTACTTTTTTTTTTTTTTGCATGGGCAGGCATTGGGAATCGAACCTGGGTCTCTGGCATGGCAGGTGAGAACTCTGCCTGCTGAGCCACTGTGTCCCTCCCTGAGCTACTGTGACCCACCTTACACTGTACAGTTTAATATTTTAAAATGTTAACTCTGGTATTTATTCCCTGAGGTGTCTGCTTCTTGGCTTTGTGATGATCTGTTGATAAGACAGAGATTTTCTTGAACTTCAGCTCTCCTCTCAGGAAGGTCTGTCCAAGTTAAAAGCAGTGTCAGCGTTTTTCCTGTCTTTCTGGGCCTCTTTCTCCTCCCGGGCTTTTGCTTATTAGTTGTTTCAGAGTTCCCTGTGTACAGGAATTTTGTTGTCCCCTCTGTTTTCCAGAAACAGACCTCTGTCTCTTGGGTGTTTGAAGCTGACAAGCTCTTGCTCTAGACTTTCAACCTCTGTAGCTTCTTACACTGCCTTCATTGTCTCAAGCTGCTTTTGCCTAGAGGGCAAATTCTGGGAGAAAGGGCATGCTGGAGAACACTTTCCCAAATAAGTCTTTCTCAGCCAAAACAGGACCAGGGACCCATGAAGGGGGTGAGGATGGGCTCAACAGTGCCTTAAAGCTTCTTTAACAGCTCCCCAAATATGAGCTTTCCTGGCCTTCCCAGGATTTGCAGCCCTGAGAAAGCGCTGCATCCTTAACTCTTCAAGGCTGCTATCCTTGTTCAGGATGGGTTGAAACAATGGCTGCCCTCAGAGGTAGACCCCCAGCAATCTGAAGTTGCTAATCAAATGCTGTGATCAGTAATTGCTGTGCTCACCCCTGTTCTTGGGGAAGAGGATTTTTATGTCCCTTTTTGTCACCAGGGAGCTACCAGGGCCTGAACCCCACAGTGGCCTGCTGCGAGGGTGGGGAATGAGCACTGGTAGTTACTGCACAGAGAAAGCAATTTACTGTTCTTACTATAGTTTATTAGCCTCTTCCTCCTGCTCTTCCCCGGATGCTGTGCAGTGTTCTTCTGGACTTCAGAGTTTCTACATAGCTGTTTCAGACAGTTCCTGCCTGTTTAATAGTTGTTCTGGTAGAAAGACTGAGTCCTGGTGCTTCCTGCTCTGCTATCTTCCCACAGCCCTCACTGAATCTTAATATATGCATACATCTGTGTAACCACCAGCCAGGAGGTAGAACAACTCCAGCAGCCCAGAAAATCACTTCCTGTCCCCTCAGAGTTGATCTTTCTCCCCCAGGTATCACTCCATCTATCTTAAACATTGATTGATCATGTTACTCCCCAGCTCATAGGATTGTTGTCTCTCTATATTGTTGCTTCCAGTCTAAGCATCTCTATCTTATTATCCAGCTCCAGCCTCTAACACATCTCATCTACTGAATCAGCTAGGCCTCCATCAACTACTCCTGGCCCATGGCCAGTCCCTGTATTATGCCCATCACCTGCCAAGGTCCATCTGAGCTTTCCTTCATTCCGTAACACTTTCCTCTGCCTCCCCAGATCTCACCCATCCTTCAAGCCTAAGTTCAAGTCCATTTCCTCCAAGAAGTTATTCTACACTTTGAATATTAGCTGGCTCCACTTGGCTCAATTTCTGCAAAGACTAGCTGCCCAGCTGCTGTGCCATTCATCCTTGTGATTGCTGAGGACCATTCATATCATGCAGCAGACATTTTTACAAATCCTCCTTTCTTTACCCCATCCTCTCGCATCATAGGGCTGCCCCATGTATGTCATTTCTCAAGCCTCCAGACCCTGCCTGCTATTTCTGTCTCTTCTCTTCTTTCCTTTCCTGCTATTTGTGCTTTGCTACCATATCAACCATGCACCCTCCTCCAAATCCTCTGCTTCTGCCTCTGGCTACCCATTCTTTAGATTTGATGCTAAAAAGTCCTGGGACAAACTCTGCACAGAGAGATTGCTGGGAGAGAGTTTAAGAAGATGGAGAAAAATGATTTTTACCAGATATAGAAGGGGAAGAGGAAGGAAGGCTGAAAATACTCATGTATTATACAGTTTCACCCCATCCCACCTATTCCCCTTTGCTGGACTAGTCCATGCCCTGTATCTAGCAGTGAGTGACTAATATCTGGCACCTACCCAGACTGAGTTTCCCATGGCACACAGCAGAGGTCTGAGCTTGTGAGAGGAGGCATAGTTGAGGGGTTAAATGTGCAGACTCTGTAGTCTCACTTCCTTGGTTTAAATCCAGGCTTGGCCACTGACTTTGGTAAGGGGGCTGTCACTTGTAGCCCCAGTCTACTTGTCTGTAAAGTGACAACAATGGCCCCTTCCTCTTAGGAGTGTTGTGAGGAACAAAGAAGATAATTTATGTAAAGATGTAACACAATGTCATAGATGGTCTCAATAATACGGGTGTGTTTAGTATTTCTTATCGATGTTTGTTAGTTAATTGAAGTATAGGGCCTCATGCAATAAATATTCATTAAATGTTGAATGAGTAAATGAATGAATGAATGAATGAATGCTGGTCTGGATTTGGCTCCTGAGGTGCTTTTTTATTCTTCTCTAGTATTTTCAGGCTGATGCTATCTGACTTTGCTTAGGCAACAATGTTGCCTGGGCATGTGGGGAAGGAACAGATGAAATGAAGAAACTTCACCCAGGTTTAGGAATGTTGAATACAGAAGACCTATCAGCTGCCTGAGAGCTGCCTGGGGACCTCCCTAAGCCCATGCCAAGCTTCCATGCCCTTGTCATTTCCCTCTCTACTTCTTCAGTGAGGCCAGCCAGATCATAGGTTTTATTCCCAAACACAACTGTGGGGTTTGTCTTGGCAGGACTGTGACTTTTGTTTTGTTATCTTCCTGGATGGCCAGGGTGAGGCAAGTTGTTTACTCTAATAGAATTAGCGAGTGATATTGGCATCTGGAAGTCACCTCCTTGTCTCCTCAGATAATTGTCCAAGCCAAGCCTGTGGGGCTCAGGCCAATCTCACTGGAGAGTAAGAAGGGATAAGTCACCACTCTGAGGGCAAGAGTTTTACCATCCAGTCCTCTATATTTGCCATTGACTTGCTGTGTGACCTTCAGAAAATCCCTTTTCTTCTCTGGGCCTCCAAGTTTCCATCTTCAAAATAAGGGCGTTGACCCTTTATGGTCTCTGAGGCCCTCCTGTCTCTAAAAGTGGCAGAATGATAAGGTCATGCACATGGAGCCAATCACTTTTTGTGTGACTTTGGACAAGCCACTTAAGTTATCTAGATTTCCCCCCTCGGTAATAAGGGGATAATAAATAGTAATCTACCCCACAGGGTTGTAGTGGGGTTTATTTGAGGTATTACATCTAAAGTGCTAAATATAGGGCCTGGCCATGGCCAGCCTCATAAAGTAAGCTCATATCAAAAGCCTGCAGGTACTTCTCTGACTCGTGCCAGCCAAGGCAGGCGAGTGGGGTCCCAAATGGATTTGGAGGGGAGGGGAGTGTAGGTGGACAAGTACTCATCTGCCCTGAACACAGGCCTTGGAGCTATACAGCTGGGGTTTAAGACCCAGTTTCTTCCTCCTTGACTTTCACTGTGAGCTCAGTGTCTTCATGGGTAAAATGGGGATCATAATCCATCTACCTCATTTGGGAAGTGAATGCAAGGACACACCTCAAAGCACCTTGCACATGCAGAGAGGCCTTACGAGGGTGAGCTTGGTAGAAGGGTAGGCAGTGCAATGCACTGGCATAAAACTGGTTGGCCTGGCTCTAATTTGCAAATGGAATTTTCTGAATTGGCAGCTGGCAAACACAGCCCCTCAGTGGCAAAGTCAGGTTCTAGACAGAAAATGGAAATGTTTTAGTTAGGCTGTTTTCAGGTATGAGCAATAGAAATGTACTCTGGCCATCCTAAGTGGGAAGAGAGTTTTCCAGAAGGTGGGCAGGCAGGGGAAGTCAACATGCAGCTCGGAGAAGGTAAGCAGGCAGTGCAGTGAACCTGTTCACAGGAAGATTCTGTCCAAGACATCACCTTCCCTTCACTGGGAGTAAATCCCACTGGGCTATTCATCTTTGCACCACTCCCTGAAGATTCAAAGTCCCAGGTAGAGCCTCTGAGCAGAGCGTGTGGTGCAGTGAGAGGGACAGGGAGAAGGGTGATGAGGGTGACATTCATGGAGCACTCACTGTGTGCCAGGCACAGTTCTAAGTTCTTCGCTGGAGAGATCTCATTTAATTCTTCGAACAGCCCTATGAGGTAAGTCCTATTATAGCACCTTTCTATAGAAGATAATGGTGAGGCAGAGAGGCCAAGTGGCTCCTCAGAGTCCCATTCATATCTGGCAGTCTGTCTCCAAAAGTGGGCTTCTTAGTCTGCCATAGCTGCTATGAGAAATACCACATACTGGTTGGTGTAGACAACAGGAATTAATTGTCACATGATTTTGGAGGCTGGAGGCTGGAAGTCCAACATCAGTGTCTCGACAGGCCATGCTTTCTTTGGAGCCTATGGTGTTCTGGTGCTGGCTTGCTGCAATCCTTAGAGTTCCCTACCTAGCATGTTTGCTTCCATCACATGACAGTTGGTCTCCTCCTGTGGGTTTCTCTGACTTCAAGCTACTTCTGACTTCTGGCTTGTACTTCCATGCATAATTTCCTTTACTTATAAGGACCTTAGCCATATTGGATTAAGGTCTACCCTCAGTCACTTTAGCCACATGTTTAATAATAGCATCTCCAAAGGTCCTGTTTACATATTGGTTCATACCCACAGGTCTGGGGGTTAGGGCTGAAAATGTCTTTGTGGGGTGATTCAATCCCCGATGGTGGGCATTACTTCCTACCAAGACTGTTTATGCAAGGTAGATTTCCCTAAACAGGAAATAGGGGTGGATACTGAGAAGTTTTTTTAAAATATAGTTTTCATCACAGCTTGGCCAAAGAAGCACAGTAGGTATGCATGTGTGTCTGTGCATGTGTGTCCATGTGTGCAGGGCCTGGCCTCCCCAGGGCAGCAGGTAGCTGGAGCTAGCATCTTATTGGGCAGAGGCAGAGCCATTGCCTTCTCTGTCTCACTGCAACATGCTCCAGGCTTTGGGGACTCTGGACCTCATGGTTTATTTCTTGAGTAGTTTTACTTAAGGAAAGATTACTTGACCCTCTCTCCTGGAGATGACTGCCAGGTTCCCAACCCAAATGCAAACAGCCTCCTAGGAAGGAAGACAAGGCCATGGCTCTGCTGTTAATGAGGACCTCCCTCTGTCCTGGAGCGCTATACAAAGGCAAGGATTTCAAGCCCTTCCCTGGACCCCTGCCTCAGGATGCTGGGCTTTGCACTCAGCTCATCTCTGTCCTAGGACTTCTCTAACGGTGTTTGTTTCACAGCTGGACACTCCTCTAAGTGAGGCAGGAAGTAGGCCCCCAGAAGGCAGATAGAGCCCAGCAAAGCAGATAAGCAAGTGAACCTGTGGATGCCTCCGGAGGCCTGGGGCAGGCTCAGAGATAAGCAGAAATGCCAGACTTATCGTGGCTGGGAGTCCATCTAGAGAAAGCATCCTGGCTGGCTCCCTCACTCCCAGTGCTCAGAGTAGCTGGCAGCATCGGTCTCCAGGCAGAGTAAACACCGAACTGGCACGGCTGCGTTCGCAGGATGGGGACGCTGTGCCCTACTCTCGTGCTGCGCGGTGCCAGCGCCAGAGGCCAGCAACGGGCATCTGATTACACCCAGGCATGTGCGGTAAGGGCAGCTCCAGGCCAGTTTGCTTTGAAGCTGGAGCCTGAGAAGCAGTTGATAGGGTCATGGGACTAAGGAAGACATGGTGACAATTGTTCCCCAGACCAGGGTCCTTTTAGACCAAGAAATTCAGTCAGCAGAAAGCTTTGGTTGATGGGTACACCCTGTGGATGATCAGCCTGGATGTTCCCTAGTGCAGCAGCGGGGGATGGGGGTGGGTGGGGGGTGGATAGACAGTGCCCAGAGGCAGCTAACCACCGATGCCATTTTATATTGGACTCCGGGGAGGCCCCTGGGGTTCTTTTACATCTGTCTTCCTCTCCTAAGTGTGCTTGGCTTAAGGGAGGACATGTTTCCATTCCCTGAACGCTCATCTGCCAATAGGCAGGGCCAGGTGCCTGGGGATGGGGGTGGTCACCCCCTCCTCCTGCCCCCACCCCACAACACAGTGACTGAGCATTTTGCCATCTTGGGGGCTGAACTTCTACGACAGGAGCTTGGAGGGGGAGATTGGCCTTCAGGCTGTTCACCTGACCAGGGCTAACATGTTTCTGGAGAAATCAAGGGTCCCCTGCCAGGCCAGGCCTAGGGTTTCACTTACTTTCAGCACTCAGGGCAGCATCACACTGTTACATTATGAGCCTGCCTCACCAGTGAGGCTGTGTTCAGAGTTTACATCCCAGGTGTGTGGCCAGCCCATTTGTATCTTGTGTGAAATGGAAAAGGACATTCTTCCTCAAGACTCGTGGCTTCTGTCTGTCAGAAAACTGTCATAATATTTGTTAGAACATGGCTGTGTGCTGGGACATTGCTGTTACAAGTCTACAAGGAGTGTGGGTGTGAAGTGTCCTTAGATGTCAGGCCACTGAGCTCTGCACAGCCTGCTCCTCTCCGGAACAACCATATTGAAGGCTTTTGTCTATTTCTTCTTACCTCCATATTCTCTTCAGCTATTTCTTCATTATCAATTCTTTATGTAATCTATGGACTCCCTATTAGGGTAAATGAAGATTTAGCTCTCTTGCACTCCCTATTTCCCCTCCCTCATCCTCACAATAGATACAGCACTATTTCTACTTGAAGTATTTGTTTCATTATGGCTGTATTATTCATTGCAAAATCAATTATTGTCCTATAATTTCACTCTTTCTTGTAAGAACTCTGATTTCCCTGTGTTTCTAATTCCCTTTTTTCCTCTCTTGCCTTATCTGCCTTCTCATAATAATGGCTAACGTTTGAGCACTTGCTGTATACCATGTGCTGTTCTAAGTGCCATACAAGCATTCTCCTGACAACTCTGTGAAATGTAAATACAGTTATTATTCTCATGTTATAGACCAGGAAATGAAGGCATAAGAGGTTAAGTAAACTGGCCCAGGATTCCTGCTACTCAGTGACAGAGGCCAGAATTAAATCCAGACAGTCTGACTCCAGGCCCCATGCTGTTCACATTTTACTGCGTCTTTAATTATGTCATATTGTATCCTTTTTTTTTTTTTCTTTTCTCCTTGGATTTCTTTTGGGGACTCTCTATCCTCCTGCTTCCACTTTGGTTTTTTGGGCCTAGTTTGAAGCTTTTGTTTCCAGGAGATTTTTGCTTGTTTACTCCTTCATTTCACTGGATTATATTTTCAAATAAGCATCTTAAGAAACAGTGGGTACATTTTTTTGCATCGGTACAAGTCTGAAGATTCTTCATCCTATCTGATAATGATGAAATATCTTCAGAGTTCTAAGGGGCTTTCCAATTTAGAATTCTATATCCGACTTATTTATCTTCCACCATCCAGTTCTTTTAGAATGTGAAGACTGATATTCTGATTCCATTTCTTTGGTAGGTGATTTTGTTTTTCTTTTGCATTTCTAGGACCTTAGTAATCTCTTTATCCCTATGTTCTAAAATCTGTACTGACTGTGTAGGTGTTTTTTGATTGTTTTATAATTTCCTTTCCTTTTTTCTCTCATTTCTCCGTCTGAAACTCCAATGAATTAGTTGTGGGACCAGCTGGATCCATTATCTAACTTTCTTATTTTCTTTCTCTTGTTAAGTATGTCTTCATCCTTTAGTTCTATTTTCTGGGATATTTTCTTAACTTTATTTTCCATCCCCTGTATTGGATTTTAAGCTTTTCCCATTCATATTTCAATTTCATGATTGTTCTCTTTCCCAAGCAACCTCTTCTTTTCTAATTCAAGGAAGAGCTTTTCACACTTTTCTTTGGTTACTAATAAGAGCCTTTTTGAAACTTCTTCTATTTCCTGTTTCCTCCGGGATTAGGTTTCTGTTTGTTTTGACCTTTCCTTTTCATCTTGGGGGCTTTCTTTAAATATTTGGTGTTCCTTCTTTGTGCATATTTCAGAATAAGGCACTAAAACTGACCTTAGTGACTGCTTTGGCTTGGTTGAAGGTGATCAGGTGAGACCCTCCTCAGGGGACCCCCCAAAGCCAATACATAAGTATTGTACTGGGGACCCTTGATTTCTCCAGAAACAGACCTCTGATATCCTGGGAGGGTTGCGGGGTGGGGAGTCTCCTTGCCATCACCATTCTGGCAGAGGTGTGGGGAAGCAGCAAAGCCACTGGTTTGGAATTGACATTGACCCTTCAGTTTTGCATTTCCACTCTCCCTTCCACCCTACCTGGGTCTCTGGTCCAAAGGCATCTCTGGAGTTCTGCAGGGAAAGCTGGCTCCTTGTCTGTCTGTATTGCTTTGTGCTTAGTTAGGCAGTGGTTTTCTCTTTCTTGTTTCTCCAGTTCCCTCTCCTCTAATTGCTTTATGTCTTCCAGAAATCTGTTGACCACACTTATTCATTAATGGTTCCTCTTCTATTCTCTTTGCCGTTGAGGGTGTCTATTTTCTTCCTTTACTATCTTTTTTTTTTTGCATGGGCTGGCACCTGCTATCATTTTAATGAGAACTCTGGAGGAGAAAAAGATAAATACAGGAGGTGTGTCATTGCACTTGAGTCAGAATCTTGATGTCATTTAAAAATGAGTTGTTATAGTATCTCCTACCCCGTGAGCCCAGAGACTGTCAGGTCACCAGAATCACTAGGGAAGCATCTTGACCCCACGTTAGAGCAAACAGAGGTTAGCCTGTGTTTTCTTGGGGGTGGACCAGTGCCCTGTCCTCACCTAGGAAAGACAAGGTGTTATTGGATTTCCTACTCTGTGCCCATGTTTCTTTGGTCCACATGCTCTTGGCTTAAGGGGTAGAATGCCTCTTCTGTTCTCTGAGCAAGCACCATTGCCCCAAAAGAATTGTCCATGGTATTTCCTGAGTCCTGTATGTCAGGGAGAGTTGGAGAGAAGCCCTGCATTAACCTCAGGGAAACTGTGTGTTCATAAACTTCAGTCTCCTTCTATACCCAACAGAAATGAATGCGTTTGGTCTATTTGTTCAAGATTGTGGTTTGTCGCAGTTCTATGGCATACATAAATTTTATACTGTTGGATATTTATTTAGTTTATTACACAGGTATGGTAAAAGTTTGCACTTTTTTTTTTGCATTAAAGTTTGGCAATTTTATTTGTTTAGCACTAGGGAGGTGGCTTAAGTACACAATATTCATTATTTTCATTGATACAGTAAAAGAGATCGCTTTTTCTTCATTATTTTAAATTTTATAACCAGTCACTTTGATTTTCTAAATAATCTCAAATGACTTTTAACTTATTACCTTAGATTTTCTATGTGTAAATTGCATGTAAATGGTGATCTTTTTCTTTCTTTATTCCCCAACTGACCCTCCATTTTTTAAGGACTCACCACAATGGCAAGAATCTTTAATAATTTAAGTATGAGTACAATAACGTATACCCTCATTTTGTTTGAAAATGTCTGTATTTTGTCTTAAATGTAATGTCATTAAATGTAATGTCTCATAAACTTGAGTACATCTTGTACAAAAGATTTTATGCTTAAATTTTTACCTTAAGAATATCCAGGTAAATATGCAATTTTATCAAATGTCTCTGGGCAATCTATTCACATGCTCATTATTTTTTCTAATCATTTTGTTGATATTTAGCATATTCATGCTTTTGCATTCTTGGGTAAGTTTTATTTGGTCATGCTAAATTAATTGATGAACATATTCATTTATTCTCTTTGCATTTCTCTCATTTGGCATATTTTACATATAAGCTTATAAATGGATCATCTAGGCAGTTTAACAATAAACTCGACCAGATTCAGGCTCAGATTAGCCTTAAGATGCCTCAATGTTTTTCTGAATTTTTCTATGGTTATTGCTCTGTCAAATCCTCTGTTTCTTTCTCTCTTTTTTTGCATACTGTATGGCGGGGGTCACATTTCATTCTTTTTCCATCTGAATATCCCCTTATTGCAGCACCATTTGCTGAGTTTTTGTTTGTTTTTTCATTTGTTTGGGAAGTGCATGGGCTGGGAATCGAACTCGGGTGTTTGCACTTTGTTAGCCGACTTTAATTCCAACGTGAGTTTTTTATCGTGAGGTTGGTGCTGCAGGAGGATTGAGGTCATTTCTGAATCCACCTCAGTAAAGATGACGGGTCCTTCCAGACAGAACATTCTGCACTTTGAAACCGACCGGATCTGCCGTCACAGCATCCCCATGGATGAGGAGTAGTTCTTGGCCTTTCTGGGACAGCTTTCCTCTAATGAGACAGTCCTCTAATGCATGGTGGCCATCTTGACTTTTTATATCCAAGCCTAGCTTTTCATTTGTGTTTAGATATGCTTCAGGTGAAAACAAAGGGATGGGGTGACGGGAGGCTTTCTCCTTCGTCTCAGATCCTCTGCTCTGCTGGAGGAGATCTGAACTGAGAAGGAATCACAAGCCCTGTAGACAGTCCTTCTTCCTGAGCAGCCACACTTAGAAAGGTAAAATCAGAATTGTCATGTAAATATATGCATAGGAAATGCAGGGAATGCATTTTTAATTTAAACCTTCTTAATATTTAAGTGTTGTCTAAAACAAACAAACAAACAAACAACAACAAAAAAACATTCAATGCTGTTGGTCTTTGGGGAAAAAAATCCAAGACCAAACCCAAATCTTAAATCTGTAAGTCGAGCCTGTCCTCCTGGATCCTGTTTTTCCTCAAAGAAGACTCAAGAACTTTTCCTACTGGCATGTGCTAAGCTTTCCCTCCGGGGTTGCCAGAGCTTACTTCTAGGAATTGTCAAGGTTTTCTTCCCTGTACTTACTCTGATTGTTCTGGGAGCCCAAGTCGCTGCCTCCTTCCACGAAAGTCCTTCCAATGTAGCTCAGCTGCTTGCTTCCTGCCATAACTGTGTGATTCAGTCCTTTGATCCAGTCATACTGAATGCCCACCACATGCCAGACACGGAGGTGAACCTGGCACCATCTCTGTCCTCAGGAAGCTTCGAGGTGGTTCCAAAACGGCTGCTGAGCTGTAATCTCTTGTTTAAGGGAGATCTGGGGCAAATCCTTTTGTAATTTAAATAACTTTTTTTGACATAGATATTCCCTAATATGTCTGGGGTATTTGTTCATTTCCTTTGGGTTCTTCTGGCCTTGTAAGATATTTTTCCAGGCTTTATTAACCCAGGGCTGCCTGGCTGTCAGTTGCCCTGATTAGCTCTATGGCAGCCATAAGGATGAAGTGTCCTGTTGGCCCTGTGGGTGAACTCTCTCTCAGAGACTGGGGCCTGTCTCTTTAGACTGGTGGGGACTTTGTTTCATAAAAATTATTAACACCTCCTATTGTAGAGTCATTGGGCTGAGTGTTAGACTTGCAGGAATTTCTTGAGGCAGCCATTTCCCAAAGTTTGGTCCACAGGCAAGTAATGGGCATCAACTGTGGGGGAACTTTTCAGTGGCAGATGATGTCCTACTGATGTCCTATTCACACAGTGAATCCCTAAAGAGGGCCTGGAGCACCCGGTGTATCCCAAGCTTCTTTTTCCAAGGACGGTTTGTTCATTTGTGTGTTTGTTTTAAATCACACTGAATCTAACAAATCAGAGCTCTTTTGAGCATGCTCCAGGCCACTGTGCCAACGATACCCAGGGCCATCCCCAGAAATGGATCTGGATTTCCAAATGGGCAGTTCAGGAGCAGTTATCTGAATAGAGGGTTGGGGACCAAGGGGGTTTGTGGTCAAGCTACATTTGCAAAGCAAGCACACAGCTTTTATTTTACTTGTGGCTTAAAATACCAAAATGATCTAAAGGTGCTTTTAGATGTCAAACTTCCAGGTCAAATTTTATGGATCATATTTGCTTATATGTGGACTGGTGGTGATATAGGGGGCACTACTCCCACCCCTTGGTACCAGCAGTGACATCCGTGAACCAGCCTCAAGAGGCAACTTGGACAAATTTCCCTCCTTCCGGATGAAGGGACAGATGAAAGTATGCTGAATGTCCATGGTATCCTTGGGGCTCTGTGGCACCCCTCATATCCCAGCTCAATGCCAACGACTTGAATGTCCCTGCTTTTGTCTGCTTTATTTATGCTTCCATAAAACATTTCATTTAAGCCAAGGGCTCCTGAGGCTAAATAGTCTGGACTCCACAGGCCACCTGCTCACCAGGGTTCTCCTGGGTCTGTTAAAGGTTAGGAATCAGGTGTCTGACACGTGCATTGTCATTATTGAGGGCAGCAGGGGGTCCCTGGTAAATGTTCCCCAGAAGGTTCTGCAAGGATCGTGGCCTGCGGGTGGCACTTGGCGGGCAGCCTGGGCCATTGTCCCTCCATTCTATTTTTAGGCACAAGTGACTAGCAACTGAGGGCTCTGTGTGTTGGGGGGAGGGGATGCTGCAGACACCTTACCAGCAGCCAGAATATATGTTTACAGCATCAGCAAAGCAGGAGCACCAGATTTTTTTTAAATTTTATGTGAATTCAACTCAAAGTTTCCCATTTTAACCATTTTCAGGTGTACAGTTCAGTGGTATTAATGACATGCATGGTGTGTGCTACCATCGCTACATCACTACCCTCAATGCTTTTTGTTATCTTAAACAGAAACTCTGCACCCACCCCAACCCTATAAACTACGATCTGTCTCTACAAGTTTACTTATTTTAGTTATTTGATATCAGTGAGATCATATAATATCTGTCCTTATGTATCAGCTTTATTTCACTCAACATGATGTGTTCAAGGTTCAACCACGTTGCCACATGCATCAAGACTTCATTCCTTTTATGACTGAATAAGCAAAAGTTTTTTAATCACAAAAACATCATTTTGTGGAGAAAAATTTAGCGCTTTGTTGAAGGGCCTCATACTTTTTGCTTCTTACTGTGAATTATATGTGTGTTTGGTGGATTTGGCACTGTTTTCTAGTCAGTGCTGTGGGCCTCGAAAGGTCTTGTTCTCCCCTGGGGCCCTAAAGTCCCCATTAGGCACTTTACCTAAAAGATGTCTTCTCTTCTAACACTTTCTTTCAGCCACACAAACCCCTGCCTGCCCTGGGTAGATTCTTAAAATATTTGCCCATCAGCAGCCTCTCAGAGAGGAATGTTACATGCTGTCAAAGAGGCCTCAAGGAGAAGGGCCTGGGACAAACTCAGCCTGTCACTCGGGCCTATGAAGGCGGGGAGATAAGCAAAGGCACAGAGAGAACCTGGTCCTCCCGGCTCCCCGAGTCACCCAGGCGGTCTGTGAGGGTTGGCACTGCAGAGCAGGCCGTCAGTTACCCAGGACAATGAACTTCCAGGTGCCATTGCCTGAGTGAAACCCAGAGCTCTGTGACTGTCCCAGTTCCTTGCCCTCGCTAAGCCTGCATCCAGATGTCAGGAGCCTCCAAGAAGAGGGGGCTGCCGGCACTGGGCAAGGCCTACTTAACCACCATGGACAAAAAGCTCAACATGCTTAACAAGAAGGTCGACAAACTCTTGCATTTCCAAGAAGATGTCACAGAGAAACTGCAGAGTGTGTGCCACGGCCTGGGTCACCTGGAGCAAGGCCTGCTCCGGCTGGAAGCCTCCCACAGTCTGGGCCTGGCCGGGGCCGATGCTGCACTCCCTGCAGACACTCAGGCTGGGGGTCCCGAGGTCCTGGAGCTGGTGCGGGCCATACGGCAGGACACCACCCAGCACGGCGCCAGACTGGAAGCCCTCTTCAGGATGGTGGTGGCAGTGGACAAGGCCATTGCCTTGGTGGGGGCCATGTTCCAGAACTCGAAGGTGGTAGATTTCATCATGCAAGGGAGTGTCCCCTGGAGGAAAGGAAGCCTGGCCGATGGTCCCGAGGAGGTTTGTTTCTGTTTTCCTGCCCTGCTGCCTTTCTGATAGGAAGGGAGACCCAGGACCCCGAGTGCGGGACTGGTCAGGGCTTTTCTTAGGAGAGCTACACCTCCTATGTGTCCTCATGGTGGGAGAGGAGGGACAGGATCCTTCAAGTTATGGGTGGACTCAGAGGGCTGCCTCTTTGCTCAGATGGACACTGACTAGCTGTTCTCCCCAGGAGAGGAAGAGGCAGCATCCTGGTGGGGGCTGTTGGGGCCTGGGCAGCTCCAGGGAACCTAGAAGTAGGGATGAATGGGAAACTAGGGAAAGGAGACCCCTCAGGCTCCTCCACCTGCCTAGATTTCTCTTTTCCAGAGCACCCTTTTCTGCTCCTTTACACCTGGGTTGGGAGACAGGTGGGGCACGAACAGTTCACCCTGACACTTACCCGCCTAAGATATCCAAACTTGCGCCAAACTTTCCTGCTTTCAACCTTGTGCTCTGCACCAGGTGGGCGGAGTGTGCAGCTGCCTGAGGGAAGATGAGTGTTGACAGTGACCAGTGACCACAGGGACAAGGGGGAGGGGTGGGCGGTGGCATTTCTGAGAGCAGCTGTTCCCAAATGTTGCATAATCAAACCCACTAGCTAGTGGAAGTTGTCTGGGGGCAGGGCTGGGGATGGGGTGTCGGGGTGTGCAGTGTATAGAGGCACCTCTGCATTTGGGAATAGCTAAGTAGGCAGACAGTAGCACTCAGACTGCCTGGAGCCACCATTTCTACACCCTGCAGTTACCCAGCAGCCTCTGGCAAGAGATAAGTCCAGGTTTAAAGGGGTCTGTGCCTGACACTGGGTCAGCTGCTGAGGCTTTCAGGGGCAAAGCTGAAGGAGTGTGTCTTCCTTCCCCACTCTTCCGGGCAGAGCTCATCCCTGGTGCCTTCTCCTACCTGCCCTGCAGCTCCTCCCAGGGCATACCTCTCTTTACTTAGACCCCTGCTCTCTGAATACCCCATTCCCCCTTCCCACTTTCCTCACTCCCCAGAGTTAGCAGTGCAGGGGACATGTGATCCTCTGCCCTTGCCACTGAAAACCAATCTCAGCTTTAAAAAAGACAATTAATATAATATATGCATATGACAAAAAAAAAACCCCAAAATATTCATTTAGTATAAAAAGCCGGTGCCTCCCTCCTATCCCAGCCCTGGACTCAGGACCCCTCCCCAAGGCAACCAAAAGTATCTCCTCCTATGTTTTATGTTAACTCAAATATTACTCACAATGGTCTGACCTTGTTTATTTATTTATTTTTTTTACTTACTGTATTTTGAGCAGTGTATCACATTTGTACCTAAAAAACTTTCTTGTACTCTTTTTTTATTGTAGTTGCAGAGACCTCCATTGTGAGGATGGGTTTTAATTCATTAATTCATTAACCAGTCCCATGTTGTTGTTTGTTTATATTGTTCTCCTTATATAAAAAATGATGTAGTGATTGTCATACAAAGATGTATGTCTTTGAACACAAGCATGAGTTTATCTGTATGATTTAGTCCTAGGGGTGGAAATGTTAAGCCAAACCAACCTTTTGTCTGGTTTGTCTGGTGGATGAAAAATGAGGTCCTTGTGCACATATTTTTTAGCCTTCTAGTATGAAAATTTTCAAATATATGTACAAATAGAGAGATGAGTATGATGAACACTGTGAACCCATCCTTCGGCTTCAGCCATCAGTAACTGGAAGCCAATGTCGTTTCATCTGTTCCCCTCCTCTTCCCCTACTCCAGATTAGTTTGAAGCAAATCTGAGACATTAGACCACGCCTCTCATAAACATTTTAGCATTTATATATAAAAGATAAAAGCTCTTTTAAAATCATAATTATATCATCATTATCATATTTAAAAAGTAAAGGATGACTTCTTAATGTTACTAAAGTCAGTGATCACATTTCCCTGATTGTTTCATTTATTTTTTAAACTTCTTTTGTAGTAACAGCATACAACTCAGAAAACTCCCATTATAACTGCATGCAAGTATACAATTCAGTAGTTTTAATTACATTTACAATATTGTGTTGCCATCACCAATATCCACTACCCCTACTTTTTATCAACAGAAACTCTACCTATGAAACTGTCTTCCTCCTATCTGCTCGTTACTCCTTCGCTTGGTATCCTATAAACTACTATAAACTATCCTATGAACTGTCTCTCTATGAGGTTTTCTTCTTCTAAGTATTACATATATGGGAGATCATACAATATGTCTTTTTGTATCTGGCTTATTTCACTCAACATGGTGTCTTCAAGGCTCATCTATGTTTTTAAATATAATAGAACTTCATTCCTTTAAAAGGCTGATGTTCCATTGAGTGTATATACACCATTTTATTTAGCCATTCATGTGTTGATGGACACTTAGGTTGCTTCCAATTTGGGTTATTGTGAATAATGCTGCTATGAACTTTGATATACAAATATCTGTTAGACTCTTTGCTTTCAATTATTTTGGGCAGAAATAGGATTGCTAGGTCAAATGGTAATTCTATTTTCAATTTTTTGAGGAACCCCCAACTGATTTCCACAGTGACTGTACCATTCTCCAGTGCCACCAGGAAAGGATAAGGCTTTCTATTTCTCTACATCCTTGCCAGCACTTCTCTTCTTTTCTTTTTGTTTTTAAAATAATAGTTATCCTAGTGGGAGTGAAATGGCATCTCAGTGTGATTTTGATTGTTTTTCTCTAATGACTAATGATGTTGAGCATCTTTTCATGTGCTTATTGGCCATTTGTATATTGTCTTTAGAGAAATGTCTATTCGAGCGCTTCCTTTCCCTGTTTTAAAATTGGATTGTATTTCATTTTGCTAAAGCTACTGATACGCAATATACCAGAAATGGATTGGCTTTTACAAAGGAGATTTATTAAGTTTCAAGTTTATAGTTCTAAGGCCATGAAAACGTCCAAATTAAAGCACCAACAAGAGGATACCTCCTCGGAGGAAAGCCAGCAGCTAGGTTCCTCTGTCACCTGGGAAAGCACATGGCAATGTCTGCTTACCCTTTAGGGTAGGTTTCAAAATGGCTCTCTCAGCTTCTGTGGGTCCTTTTGGCTTCTGCTCAGGGTTATCCTTCTGTATCTCCAAACATCTGTGTCTAAACGTGTGCTCTCTCTATGGGCTCTGAGTTCTTTTTCTCCCTCTGAGCTCTTTTAAGGATTCCAGTAATCAAATTAAGACTCCTTTGAATGGGTGGGTTCCTCTCTCCATTTAATCAAAGGATCCCCCTGCAATTGGGTGGATTGCATTTCCATGGAAACAACCTATTCAAAAGGTCCCACCCAAACGATAGGTCTGCCCCCACAAGGTTAGATTACGCTTACAAGAACATGGCTTTCCTGGGGTACATAATTGTTTCAAAACAGCACAGGTTGTCCTTGGTTTTGAGTTGTAGCAGCTCTTTACATATTCTGGATATTAAAGTCTTATCAGATACATGATTCGTTGTTATTTTCTCCCACTCGGTTGTCTTTTCACCTTTCCCCCCCCCCCCCATTATTTAGAGAATACTTTATTAGTTTTTGTAATCAAACCCATATAGATAAAACCTTACATATTTAATACTGTGCATTACCCCTGTACAAATGGAATCTTTTCACTTTCTTGATAGTAGGATTTGATAGCGATTTCTTAGATATGATACCAAAAGCATGAGCAACAAAATAAAAAAACTGATTAAGCGGACTTCATTAAAATTTAAAATGTTTGCATCCTTTTTTCTACATAGTTTATTTGAATCAGGGTCCAAATAAGAGGTAGGCATTGCAATTGATTCTATGTCTCTCAAACCTAACTCTTTATTTTGGAGTCATAAATTTTAAAAAAGAAACTTTTTTATTATGAAAAATTTCAAACATAACCCAAAGTAGATAGAATTATTTATCTCCTTGTAATTTTAATTTATATTTCATTTACTAGATTAGATTAAGCATCTTTCGTAGGTTTAAAACTGTGTGTATTTTTCTGTAAATTGTCTGCTCATGTTCTTCTCCCTCTTTTATATTTTGGGTTTTGGCCCTTTTCTTATTGATTTGTAAGCACTCTCTTTATGTATTAACACAATTAGCTTTTACATGAGTTGCAAATATTTAGGTATTTCTAGATGGGGGAATGTCACAGATGTTCTCTTTTCTAATTTCTTTTCTGTCTGCTGCATTGCTGCTGAATTGTTCTCTCTCTCTGTCCTTGTATTTAATGCACAGATGAGTAAGTGTCTGCAGGTTTTGGGCTAGTTTTCCAATCCGGCCATCAGCTCCTTGCTTGCCATGGCATGAGGTTCTCCCTGTACTGAGAACAGGGCTGATCTTGTAGGAAGGGCTGAGAATGGCCAGTGAACTGAGACACACCCACAGCTATTTAACACATTGTCAGTGATGAAAACTGTGCCTTAAGGAGACTTCATGGAAACTTTTTTGTGTTTCCTAAGCCTGCTTACAGAGGAGAAGCAGAGTAATCATTTGTGAAATTGAATTAAATCTTAGAACTGATTGTTAAATTTGAAAATTCTGCTAGGACTTCATAAAGGATTGTGTTGGATCTTCTGAAGTGTGCAGTGGCTCATCCTTGCTTACTGCAATGAATTAGCTTATTACCAGAAGCCAGGACTCTCTCATAAAAGACAGGTTCAGGCTCAGCCAGGGGTGGCCTGAATCACAGCCAAGACATTAGGACATCATCCATTAATCTAGAAAGGTGTTTGAGGTTTCTCCTATTTCCTCTAGATACTCGGAACAAGGCAGGGACGGGAGGTTCACACATTTAGGTCTCCTGAAGTCAGAACTCAGCTGTATGTGTGTGTGTGTGAGTATGTGCGTGCCTACACTGCAGACAGGGAGGGAGAGGATATTGTGAGCCCAACAAGGTCTGCCAAAGGACAGTCTGTGTGTGTCTCTCTCTACCGTTGGGGTGAAACAGGAGAAGGCCCCTGATAATGCCTCCAGCTCCCCCAACTATGGGGCTGGCAGGGCAGAGTCTTCAGAGAGAGGTATCTGTGGGGCAGGGAGTCCAGATCACACTGATGATGATGGTGATGATGATGAAAGCAGCAGTGAAAGTGTATATATGAAGCCTCCACATGCCCTCCACTGTGCAGTGTGTTTCCCATATGTTGTGTCCTTACCCATTAAGAGGGCAAGGGTTGTGCTGGAATGCCAAAGGGACAAGCAGCCAATAGGACTAAGTGGGCACAGGATAGGGAAAAAAGTGGAACTGACCCTAAGCCTTAGGGTCAGAGAGACATTAGGGAGAGGTGGGGACCATGGTGCTATGGTTAGAGGGAACTGCTCCAACTGGATTTTGCCATGTGAACCTAGAGTTGCCAGACCACATTTTTTCAAGAGAAGCTGGGAGTCTATAGCTTTTTTCCTAATAAGCTTTATTAAGGTAAATTTACATGCAATAAACTGCATACACAAAAATGCACACAAAATAAATGGCACACATTTTATGTATATAGTTCAACAAATGTATATACCAATATAACTACTGCCATAATCAAAATAGAGAAAAATCCAGGGCAGGCCACAGTGACTCATCAGGCAGAGTTCTCGCCCGCCATGCCAGAGACACAGGTTCGATTCCTGGTGCCTGCCCATGTAAATAAAAAAAAGAGAGAAAAAAATCCAGTACTCCAAAGGAAAACCTCAAATTTTAATGTAAAACCTTCAATACTTTAAATGCTATGCAAGCAAACAAAATTCATCTTGAGCTGTGTTTGTCCTATCGACTCCTAGTTAAATGCAGCAATGACCACGGCAGTAGACATGCCTTTTAGTGGAGAGTGCTTTTGGATCTGGACTAGCACCAGATCTACTGCTGTGACAAGTGACAGAGGGAGCATTGGGACTTCATGCTCATGGTCAAAGGCTCGAAATTCCCCAGCAAGGGGTCCATCTATCCAGAATCGTTTGCTTGACAGCTCATGCTGGGCTGTGCCAGGAACATACTAAGCACTTGGGCCTGTTTCAGTGTACATGAATGCCAGGTGCTGGTCAGCGTGGAACATTCTGATTTAGCAAATTGTTACCAGGAGCCTCTCTGTGCCAGGCACGGAGCTCATTGAACACTGATAGTTCTTTGTCTCTGGCAGGATGAAGTCACCAGAGCTGGTGAGTGCTTACTATGTCCTGGGTACTCTTCCCAGGACATTCCACTTAGTAGCTCACCTGATCTCCACTAACTCTATGAGGTAGATCACATCATTATCCCCATTTTACAGATGAGGAAAGTAAAACAGAGAGAAGTTAAGGATCTTGGCCAAGTGGTAAAGGCAGAGTTCAAACCCAGCAAATCTGGCCTGAGAGTCCATCTTCCAGCTACCAGCTATACTGAAAAGAGGTGACTGCGGGGTCCCTGGTAGACTTTATTAATCAGTTGTGGCACTCTTTTCCCATTAAGCATGGATTCATTTGACTAAGGAATCCAACTCAACGACACTCCAGTAGCCATGATCAAATTGATCAGAGTTGACATTTTAAGATTGAGTTTATTTTCCGTCCCTAGTCTAAACCCTTTGAGGTCCAGTCTCTTTAGACCCTCTTGTCCTCATTGGCAATACTGTGATGCATTGGAAAGAAGTTGGATTCTGGTTTTGAAATGGTTTGAATCTTGGCTCCTTCTTTTTTGAAAAGTCTCAGTGACCTCCCTAAAATTATAATGATAACACTGACCCTCTTATATTACTCTGAGACTGCATGAAATAACCTGAGTACTTCTATCTTAACAACGTGACTGGTGCGCTACATGAGTGATGATGCAGATGGTCATGATGGAGTGTTTTTATGGTTGTTGTTTCAGAACAAAGAGAAAGCAGAAGAGAAGGGAGCAAAACCAAAGCATGTTGTGAGCACCAGAGGAGTGCAAGCTGAGATCAGGGGGCCCCGGGAAGGTGAGTGGGACCCCCATTTGCTTTATTCCACGTGGCATACACAACAGTTTCAGAATAAAAATTGCAATACCACAACATGGAAATAATTGCTAAAAACCCACCAGAGCTTCCCTTTTTGTCCTTTATGTGTATTCTGCTAGAGATCTACAGTCAATCGCCATCACACTTGGAATAGTTCCTCTCTGTGTAGGCGATTCTATACTCAGATTTGTTACTTCATTTTGCTTTCAATTTTTATGGATTGCATTTTAAAATTTAATTTAATTTTATAATTTTGCATAACATTTACATGGTTCCAATGTCAAATTGACAAAACAGGGTATTAAGGGAAATCTAGCTCCTAGCCTCATTCCTTGCACCTGTGTTCTCCCTCCCCCTAACCATTTAAAAAGGTTTGCCTTATCTT
Source organism: Tamandua tetradactyla (assembly GCF_023851605.1). Taxonomy (NCBI): domain Eukaryota; kingdom Metazoa; phylum Chordata; class Mammalia; order Pilosa; family Myrmecophagidae; genus Tamandua; species Tamandua tetradactyla. The sequence continues at coordinate 39,999,380 of NC_135342.1, read as the reverse complement.
TCCATTAATTTTTATTATAAGCATGCACACACCTTTATTAGATAAATAGAAGCACAATCCCACTTTTCTCCACCTTGCTCTTTTCACTTTGGCATATGCTGAGATCACTCCATAACCATATTCAGAGATATTCCTTTCTCCTTTCTTTATGGCTACAAGACATACCTTTGTGTGAATGTGTCATAGTTTAGTCAACCACCCCCTCGGGGTCACTTGGGTCATCTCCAGTCTTTGGGCTTATAAATAGTGCTGCACTGAATGACCTTGTGCATGATCTGAGCAATGTCTCTGGGATAGATTCCTCCAAATGGGATTGCTTCTTAACAGTGCATTTTTATCCTGTTTCTTTTAGAGAGACAGAAGGTGGGCCTTCCAGCAGGGACATTGGAGAGTCAGCCCCCTATCAACACTCCAGGGTTGAGAACTGGCCAACTCGTCCAGACAGGGGCCTTGCCAGGCCAGGGAGACAGAGTTCCTGATCCAGCCCAGGTGCCCCCTGACCACCTGCTGCTGCCCACAGAGGAGAAAGCCAAGACTCCTGGGAAATCCAGCGAGAACCCTGGGTCTGGCCTGGAATTGTCTGTAGGTCCCAGTAGGGCCAGTGAGGCGCCCACTGCCCAGAAGGCTACACTGGCTGCAGGATACGGTGCATTGTCCAGCAGGCCTGACCTTCAACCCTCAGAGGAGAGGGTGAGGCTGACTTCAGGGCCCAGTTCCCAGCCCCAGGAGCCTCCAGGGCCCCCAACAGTTCAAGGCAGTGGAGAAAGGCCTCCAAGGTAAGGAGTGCTTTTCTAAGCCAGGCCAGGGAAGGAACTCATTGCATTCCCTCATCTGAAGCCTGGCCAATGGACTAGCTGTGCATATTGAGTGCCTGTGGTATGCACAGTTCCATGCTAGCCTGATGAGGAAAAGACAAAATAAGGTCTAGGCCTTCAGGAGCTCAGGAGTTGAGAACACTGGTTTTCACCATCAGAATTACCTGCTGGGATTTAAAAAATACTGAAGCCCAAAGATTTTGAGTTAATTGGAGTGAGGCTCAGGTGTTGGTTTTTGTTTGTTTGTTCATTCATTTTTTTAAACAAGTTTCCTGGGTGATTCCAATGTGGAACAGTTTTGTGCACTATTGGCTCTTACAGCAACAGTAACAGGTAAAAGACAGGGTTTGTTGCTCACTTCCAGTGCACAGGCTTTGACCAAATATATTACAGGTATTGTCTTTTGTTATTCTCTCAATCTCCCCAAGAGGTGAGGGTCATCACTGTACCTATTTTGATGCTGAGGAAACTTAGAATACCCAGGATCACACAGCTGGGGATTCCTAGAGTTGGAATCAGAATCCAGGATATTTGGTTCTAGAAGATGTGCCCTCAACCACTGCACCAACCTGCTTCATCAGGCCAGCATTTAATTAAATCCCAATAATACGGTGGCTGGGGAGAGGCAGGCAGGGAACTCAGAGGTGTGAGGTCAGTGTAGGTAAATTTGATCTAGAAGGGCTTTTGGGGGGATTATGCTGGGGATAAGGGAGTAGAGAGGTTGGAGGTGTGGCCTGCCCACCTGGATGTTAGGATGAGGCCTCGGCACCTGAACTCCATGCACACAGAATAGGAAAATGAATAACCAGACCTGCTGACCTCCTTGTCCTCTCCTAACCCTGTGTTCTGCCACCCTGTGGGGCACGTGGAGACCCTGGGTGCCCCTTGAAGGGTAGGGTACTCCTTGGACTCTTTCCAAAGACTCCTGGCACCTGCCCTGGGTTGCCCTGACCTATAACAGAGCTTCCCTGAAGCCTGGCATGGGGAGAGGATCTGGTGTTTGTGTTTGCTGTGGTGACTGGCAGAGGAGCCCAGGTCATTTGTCTCCCTTTGTTCTGGAAGGAAATGGGAGCCTCCCAGGAGGCCCAACAAGCTGGAGGGAGGCATTCCTGACAGGCGTCCCTGGGTCCCTGCCAGTGTCTAAATGTGGAATCTGGGGAGGGGGTGAACTTTCCGTGAACTTGTTTGGGGCCCCCGCAAAACTCTGAGTGAAGGGAAAAGATCTGTATCTCAGTTTCAGCCCTGAGCTGAATTTCAGGCACAGCACCCCTGCCGCAGAACTCAGGAAGGGGGACAAGCGCTATCTGCCCATCCTCACTCAGTGTGTGGGTATATTGTGAAGAAAATAGATTTGAATTAAGTGCTGGTTCTGTTTGGCACAGCTGCCTATGCTAAGCACATTGAGGCCCTATCTGGAGGGTGGAGCAGAGTGCTGTAATTGATTAGCAATGCCTGCCATGGGTGTGGGAGGGGAGAGTGGCAGCCTATGCCCCACAGTAGGGAGAAAGCTGTGCACTCGCAAAGTGTCATGGAGTGCATGGCAGTGCTTTGGAGGTCATCTTGGTCCCCTGGGTGTGAAGACCAAGGGGAGGAGCAGTGACTGTTGGCCCTGGGCTGGTGGCCTTCTTGGCTGACTGTCTAGATGCTCCTCCAGCAGCTGGTTTCCTGTGTACCTTTGGACCAGCCTGGGGTGGCTTGGCTTGGGGCCACCCTTCCCGTCCTACTCATCACCACCAACCCTCACTCAGTCCCAAGGGACCTGGCTTTAGAGGGATTCTGCTGCCTCCTGCCCAGTCTTTCAGACCAGCCCAGGGACCAGCACTGCCCCTGTGGAGGTTCAGCAGCTCAGAACAGGGGGCCAGGCCTTCCACTGCTGAGCAAAGTCCTCACTTTTTTGAACCTTGCATTTGTGCTTTCCTCTCTTAGTTGAATCTCTCAGCTAATCTGTGAGGTTTACTATCCCTGTTTGAAGAAGGGGCAACTGAGGCTGGAATTGCCCAAAACTGTCCAGGAAATGGTGGCAGAACTAAGACCTGAAGTGAGGCTGCCTGACTCCCTGGTTGTGATTCAGTCCATGCCAGATACTATCTCACATCCCCCCTTACACACACACATGGCCCCAGGGGCAGGGGGATTTCAGTCTGATGAAAAGAAGCCCCTCCTAGGGGCATTCGGCCGGGAGCAACTCTGAGAATGAAGTGGGTCCACTGCAGGGCCTGTGGGAAAGTCGAACCCTGCTCTTCAGTTTTGCAGCCCACAGGTGAAGCACAGCCCAACCTTCCATTTGTTCTGTAAGTCCATGAGCACTTTAATACAATCAGGGGCTTCCAGTGAGATGATTGACTCGTTCACCTCCTTCATTTAACTGAAAGGGAAACTGAGGCCCAGAAACAGGAAGGAGATTTAATGCCCAGAAAGGTGTGGGAAGAGCACAGATCTTCTGCCTTCAGGCCACCGTCCCCTGGGGCAGAAGCAGGACTCCAAGGGGCCCTCAGAGTTGCTTCAAGCCCTCCCTGGATGCCTATCCAGTAGAATCCTGGGAGCTGCCCTTGTCCCTGAAGCCATCCCCTGTTGTTCTACCAGGGTGGAGGTGGTCAGGGATCCAGAGGGGCAGGGCTGAGTGTGCCAGTGTCCAAACTCAAGCTAACTATTGCTGTATAACAGCCCCGAGGACCCCGTTTTACAGATGAGAACACTGAAGCCAAGGGAGGTCACATGGTGGGCAAGTGGTGAACCCAGGTCTGCTCAGATCCAGAATCCTTGTTTGAACTTCAGGGCCATGTTTCTTTTTGCTCCAGGATCTCCATCCATGTGCAGGAGACAGAGGTTCCTGGGGAGCTGCTCGTGACACGAGGGGCTAGCCGCAGACCCACAGACCCCACGGAGGCTCCAGCAGCCACCTGTCCAGGCCAGCCAGACCCAGCCAGGTCCCGGTGCTGTCCCCCGGTCCCTGGGTCTGAGTTGGGAGAACAGACCCCCAATGGAGCCGGAGAGTCCCTCCACCTGCCGAAGAGGAGCAGCGATGGGGGAGAAAAAGTCAAGGGGAAGCAAGGGCCTGGCACCAAGCCTTTCATGGGACCAGACTGGGTCAGAAGGGACAGCAGAGGTGAGGCTGCTGGGACCCTAGTCCTACAGCAGGGGAGAGGTCCAGGAACAAGAAGCCCTGAGCTCGGAAATGACTGCATGGCCGAGGGTGTGGAGAAAGCAGAAGCAGGAAGGAGGACGCCCGTGGGTGCCCAGGCGAGCAGCGTGGTTCTGGGTAAGTGCGGCCATCACCAGCTCAACAGATGTGCTCGGTACTCCCAAGGGGAGTAAGTTTGGAGGGCCTAATTCTGGGGCACTTTCTGCAGTCTTCTGGGAGTAGATGGGAGCAGATGTGGGTCTGGGGGAACCCAGGATTTGGGAACAGTCTGCCATGAATCCCAGGTGGGAGACCAAGATGTGGAGAGGCGTATGGCCAAACTCAGATTGGCCATAGTGGTAGGAAGGGAGGAGCCCCACCAGGTACAGGGAAGATTCTCAAAGCCACCCACCTGCCCATGCTTTCCACCATTTGTATTATTTGGGGATTGAGACAGTGAAGTCTCCTGTTAAAAAGCAAATGCTTTAACTGGTATGTGTAACCCAGTATTGGCAGTTCACACATGGGGACTGACCTTCCCCCTGGGATAAAAAAGGGGGTGGTGAAGGCTACCCACCTGCTTTCTGCCCCAGGGGTGGTGGGAGGCTGCCAGCTCCCTGCCTCAGAACTTCTGGGTACTGCTGAGGAATGGCTACATGTTCTGTAGGTCATTGTGGAGGTTCTGGCCACTTCTGCCTGTGGCTCTTGGCTCTGCAGCTCCCTGCCATCCTGGCTTCTTCAGGCAGCTTCTTCTCTTCATGATGATTTGGTCCAAAGGTGGACACAGACTCCCTTAATTCCTGAAATATGCTACAAACAGGCTGTGACTCAGTCTTTTGAAGGCTTTGGATACTGACAAAGCTGATATTAACTGAAGGCTTACTGGGTGCCAAGCACTGTGCATCTGTGTCTGCATTTACTTGCACAAGCCTAGGAAGTGGGGACCAACTCCATGGGTGCATAAACTGAAATATAGGAGAAGTGAAAAAACACACCGAAAGCCACAGAGTTAGCAATGACAGAGCCAGGATCAGTTAGCACGACAAAGGTCGTGTTCCAAAACCTTGAGTGTAAACATTTTCGTTAAACAGCTTTTCAGGAAATGGGGCAGTTACTGTGCAGACTAGAAAACACCAAATGCTACATTTTGAGTCTCTGTTATAGACTCCCAGAATCCAGTTTCCCCCAACCTTTTTAAAGTCCCAGAAAGAAAGAAAAAAATGCCCAAAATATTGCCCCCTTGTAGTCCAGGACTCAGGTCTTGTCTTTGCAGATACGAAAGAATGAGCAATGTGCAATCAAAGCAAATTCAAATTTTGACTTTGGGAAGCAGAAGACTGCTTGCACAAATCAACAGCAGTGTATTTCCACTGCTTCTGGCATATGGCTTGGAGGCACTAGAGTTATGGTACTCTCTGTAACTGGGGAACTAGTGCTCTCACTAACAAGCCCTGAACAAATGTCAACCCAAGTCACTACTTCCTTCCCGGGTGTCTTCCCGGCTTTAAGACATAAACGTTTATGTCATTGTGTTTGGAGCATGTTCTGGACTCTGTTTCATTCCTTCACTTAACCTTATGTAACATCTCTAATATTCATATCACTTTCTGAAGGACAAGGTATAAAAACAATTAAGCCCCAAACCATTTTCTTACCTTTCCATGTGTGGAGGCCTCCATTTCCCATTATATCTACTGTCCTCCCCTCTTCCCCATTCTTTGTCCCAGACCTAACCCCCGTAGTCTGCATCATGGGCCCTCAGCCTTCTGGTTGGGGTCAAATGTTAAGAGATCAGAGGTTGAGAGGAGAAAGAGGGTAGCGCATTTATCACTCCAGTTTCCTCCCTGCTACACCACCTCTTGCTGGTTCCGATAGCCCTGCCTGGATCTTTACAACCAGCCCCTCCATTAAATTTCCTCAGTTTTCCTGTGTGCCCTCTGTTTCCCACAGGACCAGACAGATCCAGTCTGGATTCCTTTCTGGACTTCAGTGAACATGCTGGACAGATCAGCTTGACCTTGTGATGATTAACCACAAAAAGCATTGTCCTGGCTCCCTGAGTCCCTCAGGCTGGTCACTTGCTTAGGACTCAGCTCTCTCCTCTGTCTAAGGAGGGGGCCCGGGTGAGATGATTCTCAGGAAAGGGCTTTCAGAAGAAAGAGGCTGGTAAGAAGGGCCAAGCTAGTGCTGTTATGTAGGTCTAAATGCGTGGCTGAGAATGTTTCTTGTCTTCTGAACAGATGACAGTCCGGCCCCACCAGCCCCTTTCGAACACCGGGTGGTGAGTGTCAAGGAGAACTCGATCTCAGCGGGTTACACAGTGTGTCAGCATGAAGTCCTGGGAGGGTAGGTGGGCTGTTTGCCTTGATCAGGGGTAGGAGCAGGAAGGGCGGGGCAGGAAAACCTGGAGAACTGAGCTGGCATGCTCCTGGAGGTTCTCAGGAACTTGTTGATTGAGCCAGGACTGGGAGTATGTTATCTGATACAGCATGGAAGTGAGTGGGACAGCCCACAGAGAGTGGGGTTAAGAGAATATTCCCTATGTGCAGGCTGGTCCACATGGTGGGCGTGGTGTCCACAAGTCACAAGTGAGGTGTGGAGTTCAAGATGGCCTACATGGTCTGGATATGGAGAGCATACACCAGAGGAGAGACATAGGTTGCAGGATAGCCCATGTGGTACAGGGTGAGAAGTATATACCTTAGATTGCAGGATAACCCATTGGTGTGTGTGAAGAAGATATCCCCTAGGGTGCAGATAGCATGTAGTGTGGGGTGAGGAGGGTATCTCTTAGGTTATAGGATAGTCCATGTGATGTGAGGAGGATATTTCCTAGGGTTCAGACTAGCCCATGTGATGTGGGGGTGAAGAAGTTATTTTCCAGGTTTTAGGGATGGCCCTTGTGGTGTGGAAATGATGACTAGGATGCTTCTAGGGTACAGTTTAGACTGTACAGTATGTGTGGAGAGTGGAGGTAGGAAGATCAACCATGTGGTGATGAGCCTCTTGGGCTCTCATGTCTCTGCAGGGGCCGGTTTGGCCAGGTCCACAGGTGCATGGAGAAGTCCACAGGCCTCACACTGGCAGCCAAGATCATCAAAGTGAAGACCACAAAGGATCGGGTAAGGCATCTGCTGTGGGCCAGCCCTGCCCCTCTGCTCAAGTTCAAAAATTCCTTCACTTCTTTCATGTCCTCCTAGACTCACATTGCGCCCAGGTTTCTGCAGGCTGTGCCGGAAATCTAGCTGCCTTTCTTGCCTCTTTTCCATGACTCCCTCACTCCAGTTACCAAGGCTCCTTGCAGCACCCCATTCCCAGCTGCTGGTCATCCAGGCCTGGCTACACCCTGATGCCTGTGTGACCCTGGGCAACAAACCCCTGTCCTTCTTGGGCCTCAGGTTTCCTATGTGTAAGATGGATGGGTTAGACTAAGATCTTCTGTGGTTGTAAGGACCTGGTTTGATAGTGTGTCAAGGATACTGGTGCAAGAGCAGGGAACTGAAGAAGGATGAGGGTATGTGGGTGTGAGTGAGTGTTCAAGTGTATGTCTTTGGTCTTTGGGTGAGTATACTTATGTGCATTGGTGTGTGAATATATGTGAATGGATGTTGCTGTGTTTGCATGTGTGAATGGGTGTTAGTGTGTGTGAATGTGTGTGTATATGCACGTATCTTGGGAGACTCAGCTGGCTCCCCTTCCTAACCATCTGCTTTGTTACCCCTCTTCCTACTGGCCCTGAAGGAGGATGTGAAGAACGAGATCAACATCATGAACCAGCTCAGCCATGTGAACGTAATCCAGCTCTACGATGCCTTTGAGAGCAAGAACAGCTTTACCCTCATCATGGAATAGTGAGTATCTTGGAAGGTGGGGCCATGGCTTCCCCTGAGCAGGGCTTAAAGCTGGGCTCGGGCCTTGGTTCTTGTCAAGACTTCCCCTTTCCTTAACACCTCCCTGGGGCATCCGTGCCGCCTCCTCTTTGGTTTTGTGGTCTGATCTCACGTATGGAGTATGGAGGACAAAGCCATTTTGCCACAAGCCAGCAGCCTGTTAGCCTGATTTGACTTGCAGATATATTTCAGTTTGTCCTAAACAATTTAAAAATTTTTTGAGTTAGTTGTTAGTTGGAAATTGGGAAATTTCACATTAAAGCCTGTATTTTTGGCTTTTCCTGAATATGTAAAAGATCTAACAATGTTGGATGAGCATTTCCAGCTGGCATAAGTAAGCTGGAGTTCCTAGTGGCAGCCCTTTTCAGATAGGGCAACTAGTCTCCCACTTGCCATATGGTCCCCATCACTCTCAACTCCTCTTGCCACTGTGCTCAAGGGCTCAGAGGCTACTTATGGTTATTATTTTTTTGCATAGGCAGGCACCGGGAATTGAACCGGGGTCTCTGGCATGGCAGGTGAGAACTCTGCCAGCTAAGCTACTGTGGCCTACTCAAGGCTACTTATTTTTATGCTGTTTTCCTTCTGTTGGGGATGAGGAAAGTACAAAATCTGGCTTGTCTATACCTCCATCACAAGTGGGAAAACAAAAGATGGACTAAGAGGGCTGTGTTTCAAGAAAACTTTTTTTTATATTTAATTTGCCAATGTGAGTGTTTTACCATGCACGTACTAGTTACCACTGAAGGCAAATGAGTTTACAGGTCCGTTCTAGCTTGTCCAGAGTCGACCTGGATCACCCATACCCAAAACAATGCCCAGTCTTCTTTTTTGACCCATCGCTTCCTTGTAAACACTGACACTCTGAGCTGGGAATGGGCCAGAGAAAAAGTCCCAATAAAACCTCAGGTGGCAATGGCAGGGACCCCTTGACCCGTGAGTGCACCCTCTGTTGGCCCCTGATGATTAAGCAGACAAGTCTTCTGAGAGCCTTACTTGGTCCGGTGCCTGCCTCTCCCTTTGCCCCCGCAGTGTGGATGGGGGTGAGCTCTTCGACAGGATCACGGATGACAAGTGCCACCTGACTGAACTGGATGTGATCTTGTTCACCAAGCAGATCTGTGAGGGCGTACACTACCTCCACCAGCACTACATCCTGCACCTGGACCTCAAGGTGAGGCTCTAACCCTGGGCACATGGTAGGGTGGGGCCCCCAGGGTCCTGAACCTCTGATGTGCTCTCATCTTCAGGAGCACTCTCAGCTTTGGGAATGCTATCAAGCAGTCCTGGCTTCCTTTCCTGGATCCCAGCCCTTTCCTAGCCCTGGGATCTTGGACAGGAAGTCATGCTGCCTTTCTGAGCCTCAATGCTCCCATTTGTAAAATGTGAAAAAGTGTGCGTTTTAAAGTGTTACTTGAAGATTAAGTGATACAACTGACCTCTTTTTTTTTTTTTTGGTCTTTTAAAATATCTTGAAGATTTGTTTAAAAGAATTAAAATAGAAACGTACGCTTGTGGTAACAAATATAAACAATGCAGGAATGTATAAAATACACAGTGAAAGTCGTTCTCACCCCAGTTTCCATGCTAGGAGGTCAGGTCTTCTCTGTTAGCAATCTGGCACGATACACAAGCACACACAAAGGAGATCAGACTATTATCGATGTTTTCAAATGTGCTTTAAGCTATAATTCATCATAGACACCTTTCCTCACTCTTTTTAAGAGCCATGTAATATTCCATTGAATGGATGTATTACATCTTCTTTTGAGACTCCTTTTGCTGGTTATATACATTGTGTCTCATTTTTTACTATTACAAACAATGCTGTGATAGGTGTCCTCACCCTCACTTTGCCCCTCTTGGAACTGAATATGTGGGATAAGTTCCTAGGCGTGTCATGCACATAAAGCCCTGCTCACAGTGCCTGGTGGTAGTAGGTACTGCATACATGACACCTTTTTCTGTGATTTTTCACTCCACGGGGCCAGCAGCAGGCTGTTTTCCACATCTCCTTTCAGGAGGGAGCTCATCTTCAGTGACTTCCATTTAACCATGGAAGATGGGAAGTGGGTTAGTTGGACCTGTAGGAGTACTCTTTGCTCCTTCTGAACATCTTTTATGATTGAAATCAGACTGTGAGTTTAGGGAACTCAGAAAAGTGGTTGATGTGGGGGGAGTTGGCACAGCCTTTCCACTGGCCTGCTCTGTGGGGTGGGCAGTTAGGGAAAACCCAGGAGTCCACTTTGGGGTCAAGGAACAGCCTTTGGGACAGCTTCTGTGACTCTGCAGCAATGAGGCACTCATTGCTGAGGCCCATTTCCCAGCTAAGAGGGAAACTCAAGATGGTTCAGCCCTTCCTGGCTATGGGATCATAAGTACGTTCCTTGAGTTCATCAATTGCAAAATGGGGCATAATAACAATTTCTACTTCCTAGGGATGTTGTGTGGAATAAAATATGAAGAAAGGGTTCTAGAGCTGCACTGTCCAATACAGTAGCAACATTGAACCCTTAAAATGAAGCTAGTGTGACTGAGGAACTAAAATTTAAATTAAATTAAATTAAATTTAAATTAATTTGAATTTAAAATTAAAAACTGATACTTGGTTCAGTTATTGGAGAACTTTTAAGTAAGTTTGGAACAACATGGTTATGTGAATCAACTTTCAACTATAAGTTTCATGATATCTAAATACAGATAAAATATTTCTGATGAAAATTTAGTGTCTGAATTGACATGCTCTGTGAGCATAAGTTACACACTGGACTTCAAAGACTTAATATGAAAAAAAGAATGGAAAATATCTCTTCAGTAATTTTTATATTGATAACATTAAAATTATACTATTCTGGACATATTGGGTTAAATTACGTTATTAAAAGTTAAGTTGTGTAAAATATTCTGAAATAAATGAAAATGAAAACAGCATATCAAAACTTGTGGGATGAAGAAAAAACAATGCTTGAAGGAAATTTATAGCTGTAAAACTTATAAAAAAAAGCTCTCAAATTAACAACCTAACATTCCATCTTAAGAAACTAGAAAAAGAGGAGCAAACTAAGTTCAAAGCAAGCAGAAGTAAGAAGATAAAGATTAAAGTAGAAATAAATGAAACAGGAAAAAAACAATAGCAAAAAATCCACAAAAACAGAAGTTGGTTCTTTGAAAAGATGAACAAAACTTTAGGTACACTGACCAAGAAAAGAGAGAGAAGACTCAAATTACTAAATCAGGAATGAAAGAAGGCACATCAAAATTGGCCTTAAAGAAATAAAAAAGGATCATAAGGGAGTAATACAACAAATTTTATGCCAACAAAGTACATAACCTAGAGGAAATGGACAAATTCCTAGAAACATACAAATTACCAAAATTGTTTTGAGAAGAAATAGTAAATCTGAAGAGAGCTATACTAAGTAAATAGATTGAATTAGTAAAAAAAAATTCCCACAAAGAAAAGGCCAGGCCAAGAAGGTTTCACTGTTGAATTCTGCCAAAGTTTTAAAGAAGAATTAACACTAATCCTTCACAAACTCTTCCAGAAAAATGGATAAGGAGAGAACATGTCCCAACTCATTCTGTGAGGCCAATATTACCCTGCTACCAAAGGCAGAAAAAGACATCAAAGAAAAGAAAACTATGGGCCAATATACATACAAAAATCCTTAATTAAATACTGGCAAGCTGAATTCAGCAATGTATAAAAAAGATTATACATATGACAAAGTAGGATTTATCCCAGGAATGCAAAGTTGATAGCATGAAAATCAATCAGTGTAATATACCATATTAATAGAATAAAGGACAAAAATCATGATAATTTCAATAGATGTAGAAAAAGCACCTAACAAAATTCCAACACCCTTTCATGATGAAAACACTCAAGCTAGGAATAGAGGGGACTTCCTCAACATGATGAAGCCATCTATGAAAAACCTTCAGCTAATGTTATACTTATGGTGAAAGATTGAATGATTTTTTCCCTAATATCAGGAATAAGACAAGGTTGTCCACTCTTGCTACTACTAAACATTTGGTGGAGTTTTTAGCCAGAGCAATTAAGCAAGAAAAAGAAATAAATGGTATCCCAACTGGAAAGCAAGAAATAAAACTATCTCTATTTGCAGATGACATGATGATGTATATAGAAAATTCTAAGAAACCGATTAAAAAACAATTAGAACTGTTAGGTGGCAGCAAGGTGGCAAATTACATGACAAATATAAAAAAATCAATTGTATTTCTAAACACTAACAATGAACAATCTGTACATGAAATTAAGAAAACAGTTCCATTTCCAATAGCATCAAAAAGAATGAAATACTTAGTAAAAAATTAACAAAAGAAGTGCAAGACCTATAATGTGAAGACCACAAAATATTGAAATAATATAAAGAAGATCTACATAAATGGAAAGACATTCTATGAGTGTGAATTAGGAAGATTTAATAGGTTTAATATGCAATATTCCCCAAACTGATCTACAGATTTACACAATCCCTAATAGAAGCCTAACTGGTTTCTTTGAAGAAATTGACAGGCTGATCCTAAAAGACATAGTAAAATTCAGGAGGTTCAGAATGGCCAAAACAATTTTGAAAATGTAGAACAAAATTGGAGAACTCAAATTTCCTGATTTAGAAATTTACTACAAAGCTACAGAAATTAAGTCAGCGTGGTACTGATTTAAGGTCAGACATATATCAATGGACTAGAATTGATAGCTCAGAAATAAAACATTACATTTATGGTCAACTGATTTTTTGGCAATGGTGCCAAGACAATTCAACGGGAGAAAAACAGTCATTTCAACAAATGGTGCTGGGAACACCATGCCAGGAATTCACATGCAAAGGAATGAAGTTGGATTCCTACAAACATCTTACATAAAAATTAACTTAGAGTGGATCATAGACCTAAATGTAAGAGCTAAAGCTATAAAACTCTTAGAAGGAAACAGAGGAATAAATTTTTGTGCATTGGATTAGTCGCTTAGATTGAAATGGCAATTGGTATCTTAGATATGACACCAAAAGCACAAACAACAAAAGAAAAATATTCAAATTAGTCTTCACCAGAATTTGTGCTATCAAAATTTGTCCCTTTGTGCTTCAAGGGACACTATCAAACCACAGGGTCTGTGGTTGAGATGACAAACCACAGAAAAATATTCCCAAATATATATCTGATGAGGTAATTGTATCCAGAATATATAAAGAACTGTTACAACTCAATAATTAAAACACAAACAGCCCAATTAAAACTGGGCAAAAGATTTGGATAGACATTTCTCCATAGTTGGACCTGTAGGTCGAATAAACCAATAGCCGATAAGCACGTGAAAAGATGCTGAACATCACTGTAATTAGGGAAATGAGATACCACTTCCCACCCATTAGGATGGCTGAAATAAAAAAGACAACAAATAACTAGTGTTGATTAGGATGTTGAGAACCCTCTTATGTTGCTGGTGGGATTGTAAAATTGTGCATCCACTTTACATGGTATGTGATTTCTCAATGTGTGTATTCACTTTAGAAAGCAGTTTGGCAGTTCATGAAAATATTAAACATAGAGTAGCCATGTGACCCAGCAATTCCACTGTTAGGTATATACTCAATAGAATTGAAAACATGTTTTCCTTGGAAAGGAATGCTCATAGCTATAATAGTTATGAGCGTGATAGCCAAAAAGTGGAAGCAACCCAGATGTCCATCAACTTATGAATGGATAAGCAAATGTGGTATATCCAAACAAGGATATACCATTAAAGTACATGGTATATACTTTATATACAAAAATGACAGAATATTATTCAGCCATTAAAAGGAATAAAGTACTGATACATGCTACAACATAGATGAACCTTGAAAACACTGTGCTAAATGAAAGGAGCCTAAAAGAAAAGATCACATGCTATATAGTTCCATTTATATGAAATGTCCAGAGTGGGCAAACCCATAGACTCAGAAAATAAATTGGTGATTGTCAGAGGCTGGGGGAAAGAGGACTGGAGCATGACAGCTAATGGGAATGAGGTTTCTTTTTGAGGTGATGAAATGTTCTGGAATTAGCAGTGATGGTCGTACTTCTCTGTGGATATACTACAACCCACTGAATTGTGCAATTTAAATTGGTGAATTTTATAGGATCATTATTATTATTATTTATATTTCTCTTATATTTCAATAAACCTGCTATAAAAATTAAATTCACCTGTTTCTTTTTACTTTTTTTAATGTGGCTACTAGAATATTTTCAATTATATATGTAACATGTATTATATTTCTGTTGGACAGTGTTGTTCTAGACCTTATAAAGAATCAAAGACTTTTAAAACTCATTCTTCTGTAAGACTCTGAGGAGTTTCACAACCTGATTGCAACTTAAATAACAATAAAGCCTCCTGTTGGGAGAAATAGTACCTGACATTTGTTTTGAAAGCTGTGTGGTGTTTTGTACATATATCATTTGATCCTTACAGCCTCTCAGGAAGCAGGTGGGAAGAGTTTATTACTCCTATTTTACAGATGAACACACTGAGGTTTCAGGAAGGAAAAGAAACTCGTCTAGGGTCACACAGTTGGGTAATGGCAGAGCTGGTACTGGGCCCCAGGATGAGGGTCTTTCCACCATAAACCCTCCTTCTTCCCTCCACCCCCAAATTTGTCATTAAGCAGCTCTGATCCAAACCAGATGGTTGGAGCTTTGGTCCCACCCCTGAGATTCTGAAGTCACTGATCAGGGTTGTGCAGGGCATTAAGATTTTTAAAGCCTCTCTGGTGATTCTAATGTGCAGCCAGGATTGAGAACCCCTGCCTTAACCCTAAGGTCCTGAACAAGCAGCCGGGGCCTAAACAGAGGCCTTCTGTTTGTCTCCCACAGGCTGCAAATGTATATTTAAATTTGATTTCATTGCTGACATTTAAAAGCTTGGAATTTTCACATAAATATCTGCATTTCTGGCTTTTCTTGGGGAAAATAAGAAACTGGCAACTGGGCCTGCATTCCTGCATGGCAATGGTGGCTACTTTACACAGAGCAGGGGTCTTCCATTCTCCACAAAGCACACCTCTCTTTAGTGTCTCACACCAGCCCACTTTATCCATTTTCATTGTCTGTGTTACACCTCTAGCATGCCCTGAGCCATTCATTTACCTTGAAGGGTGGGAAACTGAGGCTTGAAGACTTCCTCCCCTGTTTATTGAGCTAAGCAGACTTCCCTTTCTTCCCCAGCCAGAGAACATTCTGTGTGTCAATCGGACAGGACACCAAGTTAAGATCATTGACTTCGGGCTGGCCAGAAGGTAAGGAGGTTTTATTTTGACACTGACAAAACTTCTTGGGAACTCTCTGTGGCTGCCTTAAGTGTGGTTTCTTCTGGCTCAGCCAGTTCTGGAGTTTGAGAACTGACTCAGAGAAACTCGCTCAGAGGCTGATGGTTCAGACTATGCAGATAAGCCTGGTTAGTTCTGCAGGGGTGGCACTGTGCTGCAGGCTCTGTTTCTCTTTAAGAGGCTGTGCGGTGAACACTCCTTCAAGCTGCCTGGCTGAGCAGAAAGGGGAGTGATGGTTAAATGGGGACCATCGAATGGGGATGCTAATTCTACTCGTTCTCCAGAGGGCCTCCCTGGGGCCAGGATGTGTAGGGCTATGTGATACATCCCACACCATCCCAGCTTTCCAGGAAATGTCTGAGTTAAATAGGAAAGTGGGTATGTAACAGTGTGGAGTGGGGCCATAGAGAAGCGCCCAGGTTCTGGAGCCAGTCAGAACTGGGTTTGACCTTGGGAAAGTGATGATGTAATCACAGAACCTCCTGGCATGGGACATGAGGGTGATTAGGTTCTAAACTTTCAGTACCAATAGTGAATGTTGTATATAATTTTCAAATATATGCTTAAAGTCCCTCAAAGCCCAGTGAAGTATAGACAGCATTCCTGTACAATCCTGCCCAGTCATACATACTGAAGCATGATGAATGCTGTGCCCCTGTAGGGCTCTTGCCCATGGGAAGTACCCTCTTGGATCTTAGCAGTGGTAGCATTTGAGAGGACTGCTCCCAAATCTTCAGGGATCCATAAACATGGCAATAGCTATAAGCCCATCCTCCAGACTTCCTCCAGAATTCTATTTCTGCCAAGAATGACATTTCTCTGGGGAATAACATACTTTCTGGGTGGGTCTTCAGACCGCATCTGAATTTTTAAATTTTTCTGAAGTTTCCTTTCTCATCCTCGTGGTCATTTCTCATGAAGAAGTGTTTTCTGTCACTCTTTTCCTGCATCCTCCCCTCTATCCACAAGTGGAAAGTGCAAAGCCTTTTGCTGTGGAGGCAGAGCTGCATATCTGGGCTCAGCCTTTTCTTTCTGGTGGTAGGATTCAAAACCAAAAAGTCATGCCACTACCCATCCCAGGCTTCTAGGTCACTCTTCATTGGTCAAAGTGGTAATTGTTACCTATTTGTAGGGGTGAAAGAATGCACTTTCAATGATGAATGGGAGGCCAAGAGCTGATGTCATTAGAATAATAGTGGAAGGATGTTCCTATATCTCATTGTTCCTCAGGATCTCTACTGTGTACTGTATTCCATGAACAAAATAGAATGCCACACAACCCAAACACTTAAAAATTACATTCAGTTCATAATGTAAAAAGTTGCTTATTGTTTTTCCAAATAATGTCTTGCAAAGTTGTGATGCATATCTTATGCAATAGTGCAGTGTTTCTCAGGCTTTATTTCATTATTGCCCTTCCAACTAACCTTTGTAGACTTTCTTTTCCTAATCACCAACCGCCCTCCCCACCATGAAATTTAATAACACAGATATACTGTATATCTGTTTATATACTGTGTCCCTTTGAAGAGTCATAAACCATTGCAATATCTAAGATAGATATCTTAATGGGGCAATATCACCCTCCTTAAGAATGCATACCTAGCAAATACAGTATACTGGCAAATGCCAAATGATCAATTCCCAAATGAGTATTTACAGTGAGACATTGTGAATTCAGGGAAAGAAGCAACCACCTTAGGCTCCCTGAAATCAGGGGAGTCTTCTCTGAGCCCCTGGAAAAGAGGGTTGGAAAGGATTCTGTTATCTGCACGTGGTAGAATGTTTAACACCAAGCTGGGGGTGGGGAGGGGCTAGATTTGTAACCTTTGCCAATTTCCATGACTTAAATATTTTCACCCTGGCCAATTTCAAGCAACTGGCATAACATCACTCCAGGAGGGGTGGGGAAGTGAGAAACGACTCTTAGGCACAGTTGAGAGCCAGCTCTAGGCCAACACTGCTGGAGGGAAGATGGGAGGGAGTGTGAGCTGTGGGGGCCTAGAATACTGCAGTATGTTTACTGTATGTGATCAGGCTGGTCTGGGGGAAAGCAAGAGCTGTAGGTGATGATGGTGGGTTACAGTAGAGGATGAGGGCGTTAAAGGAGAGCTCTGAACAGTAGGCTCAGAAATCTGTTATCTTGTAGTCCACTGTACCTGATGGAGAGCTGAAAAGGGTTGTAATTTAATTTATCAAAAATTTATTAGCCAAGAGCAGTTTTCAAGTTTCCCCTTTTAACACACTCACTTTCAAACTCTGTCAAACAAATTCTTTAAACTTGTCCATGTCATTGAGGATTAATTTGTTGGCAGGAGCAGGGCCAGAGGCAGAGACAGAGAGCAAATCAAAGAAAGTAAACACAGGAAACCACATTTAAGGAGCATCACCACACCTACACACACACGCGCACGTGCGCATGCGTGCCCTGCCTCAATGAAGCTGATGCTGGGAATTGCAGACATGCAGGTGTCTGACACACTCAATATGCACTCAACTGAGCTGGGTTAATAGAGGGACAGGGGGCAGCTGTGAGATGAAAGAAAACTTAACAAACCTCTTAATGATCTGGCAAAGTGGTCATTCAGCTGAACAATTATTTGGCAAATTGGCTTTTGCCAAATTGATATTTGAGAAATTGGCCAACTTTCTGGGAAGTATGGACTTCCAAGAGTAAAGAGCTAAATGGTGTGTAGTTTGAGAAAGCACATTCTATATTCCAGAGTAAGTAAATGCTCATTTTTTTTCTCTAATAAAAACTACAGAAAATAAAGTTGTATTTCTGGATGGGGCTATCAGAAGGTGTTGAGATTTTTCAGTGGAGGCATAGCTCCTGGGGTGGAGGAAGCCACAATGTCCAGCAAGAAGGTTGGGCAGTGGAAGCCATCAGTGGATCTAAGCAGGGACATGTCAAGGGCCAACGCTGAGGGCAGGATGAAAATTATCTTGTTGAAGTTGGGTTTCCCAACTTGTTGGATACAGAATTGGACTTCCAGGGTTCATACTGGAATCCAAGCCCATTTCATCAGATCCTTTGGCAAGGCAAAGGAATCAGGAAAGAGGGATAGTTGTCCTTTTCTTAGAAGTCCCGATGATGGTGGTGGGGTCTTAGTGGACATTTTGACATAGTTTTGAGATGGATGTATCAGTTAGCTGTTGTCATAATGCCACTGTAGAACAAAGCATCCTCAAAACGCAGCAGCTTACCAAAAAATCACTATTCTTGTTCATTGGAGGGTCATTTGAGGATAGTGGTGTATTGGACCCAACTCTTTCCGGTTCATGATAGGAAATTGGCAAGCACGTTGATAACCACAACCATTATTAAAAATCAAATTATATGACCCTACAATTAAAGATATTTTGTTAAAATTAAAGATACTAAGTATTCAGAACTCACCACTTCCTAACTATTTCACTATGTTTTACTATTATCTGTGCTCTTGAGATTATTCATGACTTTTACATTTGTATTGTAGAAATACCGAAGAATGGTATGCTATTACACATCTCCTCCCAACCCTGTGTTCAGTGATGTCATGATAAGAACTTGTAATCGCCCACAGCAAATACTACAAATTAGGGCCTTTGTTTTTTTCCCCCTCACTGATAGCTGGTTGTCCAACATTTATCAGCACTTCACTGGTTGGGAGGTCACTGATCTAGGCAGAGTTGAGCTGGGCTGGGATCCGAGATGCAGGTCAGTGAGCATAGGTCTGCTCCACGTCTCTCATTCTCTCCTCATTGTGAAAGCAGAGGACCAAGAAGGCAAGTCCTTAAGATCTAGCTTGAAACTGGCCCATTTCTACCAAGCCCAGCATCAAAATAAGGGGAAGAGCTACAATGTCACATGATAAAGGGTGATAAAGATGAGACACTGAGAACAATAAAGCAATCTATCATGGCAACCTGGGAAAATGGCTTCCATGGGTTGGGGGCATGGGCCTTCTCTCCTTGAAGGGAAGGTTTCTTCTCAGCTTGGTTTCTTAGTGCTGAATGTTCAGTCAGTTAGCCAGTGCAGGAGAAGACCAAGCTGCCAGAGGAAGCCAGCTCCCTGGTTTCCCACTGCAATACCGGTCACCAGTGTGATCCTTGTTTCTCTTTCACTGGATGGATGCAGGCTATGTCTGCCTGGCTCTCAGCAAACTGGGAGAGAAGGCTGCTCTTTGAAAACTCATCCTCCTGGATTAAAGGAAGCAGGACACAGTGGCACAATCTTCATTTTATTCCTTTCTCAATTACCTCATCTATAAAATGGGGACAATACTCTTATCTACTTTATAGAGTTGTGAAAATGAAATGAGACAATATATATGAGAACATTTAGCCAGGGAAGTGCATGGAATATAGGAAATACCCATTAAAGTTTGACCTTTATCATCCAGAAACTTTCTTCTCCTTCAAAGGTGATCATAAAAAAACACTTTTTTTGCTGTCCCCTTTCCCACTCAGCCATCAACTGTATTCCTAGCCCAGCATAGACTGCATATCCAGAAACCTTTTTCCAACTCCATCACCCTTCCTACTGTATTGGGCATACCCACAGACCAGTCCTCCCTATTCTTTGTGCTTGTTCCTGTGGCTACATGCCAAATAAGACATTTGAACGTTTGAGAAAGACCATGGCTTTCTGATTGTCTCCAGTGATTAGTGTTCACGGAAAGACTTAGGAAAGCCTGAAGTGTGACGATTCCCCAATAAACTATGTGTGATGGCAGTGTGAGGTCCAGGCACCACACTGCCAGGGAGGGTCTGGGAATGTCTACCTCCCATCAGGAATTAGCCCCAACATCCACATCCTCTTCCAGGGCTCACTCCCATGATCATTTGTACCCCTTACTCCCCAGGTACAAGCCACGGGAGAAGCTGAAGGTGAACTTTGGAACCCCTGAATTCTTGGCCCCAGAAGTCGTCAACTATGAGTTTGTCTCCTTCCCTACAGACATGTGGAGTGTGGGAGTCATCACCTACATGCTGTGAGTGCCAGGGGGGCCCAGCTCCCCAGTGGAGTGGGGGCCATTTCTCTTAGTTTGGGTACCCTCAGAAGCAACAAGAGTTTGAATGCAAGTAGTTCGTTTGGGAGGGGATCCAGGAAACACCAGTGGAGAAATGGGGAAGAGACAGGAATTACTGATCTAATTATCACTGTGGACAACTGGGGCTCAATTCTCTTGAGTACCTTTGGGAGCCAGATGGATCATCTTCTCAGAATTGTTCCATCGGAGGGGTGAGGGAATTGGGGGATTTATGTCCTAACTCATGTCAGTTCCTGCTTGTGGGCTGATCCTGGGGGAGCATAGGCAAGCCTCTGTTGGAGAGAGAGGCCCCTAAGCAGGAGCTGGCAGTTACAGTGTGGCTGGAATGCACTGAAGGGGCAGGAGGGGGGATGGACAACGAAGGACTCAGCCAGCTGCACTGTCAAACCTTGTCACTCCTAGCCCTGCTCTCCCTGGTTTCCATGGCTGAAGAAGCAGTTAGGATGGTATGAGAGGAGATTTGTGTGTAGACTAAATATCCTCCTTTCTCCTCAATTGTGGATTTTCCTTGACTAATTCCTCAAAGGCCCAGCAAGGTCATGCTTTGCTTGCAGTCTTACCATTAGGGTAGGACTGCAACCTGGGTGCCTGCACTTTGTGTGTACATGCTGCTTCAGGCTGGGAAGTTTAAAGGCCTGAGCCCAGCCAGTTAGGTTGCCTTGCCTCTCTGCCCTCACTTAGAGTGAGGTGCCTAATGAAGCTAATTTTCCTTTGGCTCCTGAGACCTGAGTAGCACCTAACCTAGCCTGGCTGACTCAGAGACATGGTAAGCTGTCTTTTAATCAAATCAGTATGTACCTGATAACTGGACATTCTGGATTGAGCATCAATTTTCTTTTTATTTCAATAAAAAGAGGTAAAGAGGTGAGCCTGATGGAAGGACCTATTCTGCACACCTTTCTTTCTTCCAAATTTCTATTCCTTCTGCTTCTGTGCCTTAAAGAACACACTGGACTACTTCTTGTGGGAGAAGTAATGGGGATGCTTTTCTTTTGAGCTCTCTTGGTTTTATTTAGCGCTGCTTTGAACCCTGTGAGTTTCTTCTATCCTGCCAATGCATGTTGGCAAATATGGTGTCCACATACTGATGGTCCTTTCTCTCCTCTATAGACTTAGTGGTTTGTCCCCATTTCTAGGGGAGACAGATGCAGAGACCATGAATTTCATTATGAATTGTAGCTGGGATTTTGATGCTGACACCTTTGAAGGACTTTCAGAGGATGCCAAGGACTTTGTTTCTCAGCTGCTTGTCAAAGAGAAGAGGTACCCTTCATTGTCACTCACAAACAATTCTTATGGTGGCCCCTGGTGTGGGTGCTAAGGGCAACTGGGTGCTGACAGGGCTGCTGAAGATAAAGGTCCTTTTTTTCCTATGGACTGGTATGTTCAGGATGTCTTAGTCTGCTACTTATTTGTAGCAAAAAAGGTAGCAAGGAAAGGAACAAAGGAAACCAATTAAAAAACAACTAGGAGCATAAAATCTAGGTAGAGTTTTAGAAAGGGGCATATCTACAAAATGCTTCTATTTCCAAGTTGTCATTTTTAACAGGCTAGTATTGAAAAGTAGTTGAGATATGAAGATGTTATTTCCCAGAATAAAGACCAGAAAACCTCATTTCTTGGTATGCAGTCCTACTTAGTCTTCAGCAGCTCTATCAAAGTAATGGGTTGAGCTGAATTGAGTTTGTTTTGTTTTTTTAATTTAGTCGTAAGTAATAATTGAAAATAACCAAAGGTATTAGTGACCCAAGAGTAAAGCAGCCCACATTTCCCTGACCTTTGTGGTTTTGTTTCTTTCTGATTGTGAAAAGTTATGTGGGGGGGGGGGGGGGGGGCGGGATATTTCTAATTTAGAAGAACAAGTTGATATTATTCTCTGGAAGGAGAAATGTGCTCCAGTTCCTTCAAGTCTCACTTCTTAAGAGCAATTCCAGACACAGTCAATCTTCCTAGAGCCCTGTCACCACTTCCCAGCCCTTTCTGGGAGATGGTGATTAGTCATTGGACCACAGTTCCTCTGCAGAGGGAAGGAAATATTTTGCTGACGATTTTCTTGCACTTTTGAGGAGGTAAATTTTAGACATGAGGAGTTCCCTTTTTGGTACGTGGCATGAGTACCAATTAATTATCACCTCATTAATCACCTCAATGATTAATCTGTGCCACTGACTCAGGCTTCCTACCCAGTTGAACAGAGATCCAACTTAATCTCAACTGCTGTTTGATTTTGCAGCTATAGAATGAGTGCCACGCAGTGTCTGAAACATGAGTGGATTAATAATTTGCCAGACAAAGCTTCGAAATCTAAAGTTCATCTCAAATCCCAACTATTGCTGCAAAAATATATGGCTCGGAGAAAATGGAAGGTAATACTTTTCTTTTAGTAAAGGAAGCAATTGTCTTAATATATCTTTTGAAAGAAAGATACATGTTTTTATAGCTGAAAAAAGGAAACATAAAAGCTTTCAAGTTAAAAGCTGTTAGCTTCCTTGAAAAATGCCGCAGACCAAAATATAAGACATAAAAGCTGGCATTTAGTTCATATATGGACACTTGAAGTGACAGTGAATTTTGAGCATATTTCTCAATGGCAATAATAGTGAAATTCTTAGAATTAACTGTTTGTAACTTGAGGCCTGGTTCTTCAACATTTCAGAAATCGGGGTCAGGAAAGCCCTCTTGAGCTGTAAAATATATTATATTAAATTATAAATCTGTAAATGCTTTATAATTTTGTTAACAATGGAACTTTTTGGTACCATGAACATAAAAACTACCTTAAAAGCAGTTGTCCTCCAGGGAAGGAGGACATTTCCAACATTTTGATATAGACTCAGGCCCTCAGTATTAAAAAACAAAACCCAAAAATCCTAAGGAGCCAGTACATAAGAATGCGGGTACATGTGCTTACGCATGCACATACACACTCACATAAACAGAGTGTGATGCACTCTGATATTTTTCTGTTCTATGCTATTTGTTTTCATTAAAAAAAAATACTGGTCATAACTTACCAATTTGATTTCATGATCTACTAGTGGGTTGTGAACCTAAAACACCGTTTCAGGTTGCCTCATTTTTCAAGCGGAAAGAACAGGATGACATATCTTCTTACTTTAAATTTACTCCAAACATGCCCCTGAGGGCCACATGACTGTTCTACTACAGTTATTCTAGAAACTTGTTTTCCCCTTTAGGTCACCAGTTTTAAACAAATTTAAGTGGTTAGCTTTGCCTTTTTTTTTTTTTTTTTCTAACTGTTTTTGTTGTTTCATTGTTTCTTCTTAAAGCAATTGGTCTAAAACTATGTTTTTTCTTTTTTCTCTCTCCTTACCTCAAGAAACATTTCTATGTGGTGACTGCTGCCAACAGGTTAAGGAAATTTCCAACCTGTCCCTAACTCTATATTCTGCTGCTCCATTGGGCCCAGAAATGACTGAGACTGGTGGTGACATGAAGAGATAACTTGGGATCTTTAATAATCTGACCTTTTACTATTATTGATTCCACTTACTTTTAAAAAAATGTTGATTGAGGCCGTCCTTGTAGATGAAAAATGGTTGTAAAGAAAGCTACTTAAGAACTTTTTTTCTGCCTGGTTAAGATCACTAAGTTTGAAATGCTGTGTTCACTTTTCAAGTGTACATACTTTTGGTGGCAAGTGTGGGCATGCTTTAAGTAGGTAGGAAAGTTCATGTTTTGCATCTGTTAAGTTTAAATTCTAAACTTTTACTCTGATTTAAGAATTTAGTAGATTATAACGTATGGGAGTATGCTTTTCAGTATTATCTCCTCCAGGACAAAGAATTCCTAGAAGTTTGATGTGCTCAGGTGTAAGCTGACATTTTTTTGTACTGTCCTGCTCTAGTATAAAGCAATATGGATTTAGAACAGTGTTCCTCAAAGTTGTTTTAATTTATGCTCCCTTTGGAGCATCAGCATAAACTGGCATCCTTTAACATCTTTTGAAATTTCAAAATACATCAACCGTTAATGGCTAAACTCATCAGAGCAATGATAATTTTGATTGTACCTTTTAAATCTCTCCACATCCCAACCCCCTCTCCCACTTTGCCCTTTCCTGACACTGACAGACCCCTTTTGACCCCTCCATTCTTCAGTTATGAATTACTGGTCTAGTATGTTTGGAACTATGTGAAAGGGAGATAAAAACATATTGCAGTTCAGCGTTCTGAGAGCAACACAGAAGTGAAAGGCATATCATAGGAAAATGTAGGAAAACTGCTCTCCCACTCTTTCACTAAGGATATGCCATTTTCAGTGCTATCATTTAACTATTCTATCACATGAATAACAAGAGGTAATTTATTGTGCTATTCCCATTGCTTGCTAGGGTCAACAGTTTTAGAGTAGCTACTTTTAGTTTTTATTTAGACATGCAATGGTTTCACAGCCTTGCGGGATCTTTGTCCCCGGACAGACTTTTTTTTTTGGCAGAGGACATGAGTGTGGGAAGGAGGTGAAAGGTGGAGAGGTTATCCTGCTGCTGCAGTTCTCAAGTTGTAACTTTTCTCTGGAAAGTTTGACTCTTGTTAGGAAGCCAAGATTTTCTGCATCAGCAAGTCTAAGCCTGCTCCAAGTTGGTCAACTAATGAATGAAAATCAGAAGAGATGGCTGCTGAGAGAGCAACAGTGATTTGGTAAAATGTTTCAGATCTAGAGGTTTACTTAGGGAGGCTCCCAAAAGGAGCTAGTGAGGACATTTTGAAGTTCTCTCTAGTATGGTAGTTTTTATCCTCCTTGAGTCTTTAGATTTGGGGAGTGCTTTGAATCTTCTCCCAAGGAAAACATAAGATTTGGGTCAATAACTCTTGGTCTAAGCAGCATGGGCCAAGAGAAATGTAATACATTTGAACCATATCTCTATTCAGACGTTATGTTTTTATTGGACAGACTTGATTTGTATTTAGATTTAATAAAATTTGCTGTTGGAAAATATATTCACATACTCAAGTTGTTCTAAACAGACTTAAACGTTTTCTAGTAATTGAATTATGTATCCATTTTTACATTTAATTAAAATGAATTAAAATTGAAATTCAGTTCTGCAGTCACACTAGCTAGCCACAAGTAAAGTACTTCATAGTCACATGTGGCTAGTATTAGGCAGAGCATATCT
The DNA here is from genome assembly GCF_023851605.1 of Tamandua tetradactyla. Taxonomy (NCBI): domain Eukaryota; kingdom Metazoa; phylum Chordata; class Mammalia; order Pilosa; family Myrmecophagidae; genus Tamandua; species Tamandua tetradactyla. The sequence goes on along the minus strand of NC_135342.1, from coordinate 39,974,038 downwards.
GGAGAGAATCCTGTATCTATCAAGTTTTAATTTACTTCTCCCCATATACTATTATTCTTTCCCTAGAGAAACAGTTTTTCCCTAGGTCTTTTGAGGGGTGTGTTTAAGCCAGGCCTTCATAAGTGAAAGCTGATATTGATTTTAGCCTTCCCAATCTGTAATGCAAAGGAGAAAATTTACAAAGCTTGATTTTTCTGGATGTTTTAACTCTCTGCCTTCCTCGTGTATACTTAGCAAAGAAATGTTTAGATTGATACTGTGCTGATATAAACTATTTTAAGTGTGACTTTTCCATCTGAATGAATAGATTTTGGAAACTGCTTGGCAGAGAAACGCTAAGTTAGTCAGGGCCCACTTTTTTAATCTATTAGATTAGTGAAGATAAAAAGTATGACAATATCCAGAGCTGATGAGGGTGCAGGGAAATAGGTGTCTCCCCCTTCTGATGGATATGCATCCAATTAAGTCAAACTCACACTTTCATCCAGCAATTCCATTTCTAGGAATTTATCCCTTAGCAGTACTCAAACAAGTGGACAGAGGTTTATGCACAATGACATTTACTGTAACATTCTTGAGAATGACCCAATGTAAACAACCCTCACATTTATCAGTTATGAATCTAGGTTAAATTTTGCCCTAGATGTATTGACAGACATCTTTTCATTACAAAAAAATTATAAAACAGTAAATATGGTATAATTCCATTTATGAAGAGACATGCTAGTGGGGCAGGGAAACTGGGTGATGGGGGGATGCTACTTTTCACTTTATAATAACCTTTCTGAATTGTTTGAAAAAATTTTTTATGATAAGAATGTATTACTTTCATAAGGTAGCAAATGAATGTCAAGTGTGGATCTTGTTTTGACCATGATTTGAGCAAATGAACAATAAAGATATTTTAGAAATATCCAGGGAAATTTAAGTACAAATTGTGTATTTGATGATAGAATTACTATTAATTTTAGTTGGTGTGATAATGATAGTGTGGTTTTGTAGGTTAAATAACTTCAAGAAAAAAGAGGTTTAATTAAGCAAATGTTACAAATTCTTGTTACCTGGGTAAGGGTATGGGGGTTCATTATATTGTTCTTTTTGTTGCATGTATTTGAAAATTTTCATGAAAAAATTTTTTTTTAATTAAATAAACCATAGGGAGCTGAAAAGAACTGAGCTTCCAAGTATTCACTAATTTAGAAACCCCAAACCTCTTTACCAGTGAGATTTGCTGAACAATGTTGGTACACACTGACTCACTAAGTAGGAAGCTTCCAATACTGTGAATTTATTAGAAAATTATAGGAAGGATTCCTACCTTAGGAGGGCATTTGGATAAGCTTATTTAAGGCAATTCCTCCATTCCCCAACTAATGTAAGAAATAACCAAGTACCTGCTTGTATTAGTTAGGGTTCTCTAAAGAAACAGAATGAACAGGAAATATTTGTAAATATAAAATTTATATAAAAGTGTCTCACATAACCATGAAAACATAGAGTCCAAAATATGCAGGGCAGGCTGTGAAGCTGATGATTCCGATGGAGAGTCTGGATGAACTCCACAGGAGAGTCTCGCCGACCAAAGCACCAAGAGAGCCTGTCTTTTCTGAATCCTCCTTACAAATCTTCCAGTGATTAGATTAAGCATCACTCATTAAAGGAGGCACTCCCCTTGGCTGATTACAAATGGAATCAGCTGTGAATGTAGCTGACATGATCATGATTTAATTCTATGAAATGTCCTCATAGCAAAAGATAGGCCAGCACTTGCCCAACCAGACAAAACAGGTATCACCACCTGGTCAAGTTGACACATGAAACTGACCATGACACGGCTGTTCCAGGTATTGCTAACCTTTAAGTTATTTTATTTTGGTTTTTGTACTAAAGAAATAATCAAAATTACCATCACCTTCTTTTAAAACAATATTTTTATTGAGAAGTATCCACATATGTACAGCCCAACCATATTATACAATCAGTGGCTCACAATATCAGCACATAGTTGTGTATTCTTCAGCATGATCAATTTTAGAACATTTGCATCACTCCAGAAAAAGAAATAAAAAAAAACTCATATCCCATACTCCTTACCCCTCCCTCTCATTGACCCACAGTATTTCAATCTACCTATTTTTTTTATCCTTTATCTCCTCCTATTATTTATTTATTTTTTATCCTTATTTTTATTCATCTGTCCGTACACTGGATAAAAGGAGCATTAGACACAAAGTTTTCACAATCACATAGTCACATTGTAAAAGCTATATAGTTATACAGTCTTCTTCAAGAATCAAAGGTATTGAAACGCAGTTCAGCAATTTCAGGTACTTCCCTCTAGCTACTCCAATACACCATAAACTAATAAGGGATATCTATATAACACGTTAGAATAACCTCTGGGATAAACCTCTCCACTCTGTTTGAAATCTCTCAGCCCCTGAGACTGTCTAATAGCTCTTTTTCCTTTTGGTCAAGAAGGCTTTCATTCCCAGGATGCCAGATCCCAGCTCATTCCCAGGAGTCAGGTCCCATGTTGCCAGGGAGATTTACACCCACGGGAGTCATGTCCCATGTGGAGGGGAGGGCAGTGAGTTCACAGGCCAAGTTGGCTTAGAGGGAGGCCACATCTAAGCAACAAAAGAGGTTCTTTGGGGGTGACTCAGGCATACTTTTCAGGTTTAGCTTCTCCTTTGCAGGAATAAGCTTAATTGGGGTAAGCCCCAAGATGGAGGGCTTAGCCTATTGAATTTCTTGTCCCCACTGCTTGCAAGAATTATGAGGAATTCCTCAGACAGGGAATATATTTCCTCCTTTCTCCCCAGTCACCCAAACTTTGCAAAAACTTCTTTATTCTCTGCCCAAATTGTTCTGTGATAAATCGGGGAATCACACTAACCTGTACAAACCAACAAGATCTCTCACCCTATTCAAGATTCCATGTAATTATTACCTGCTTTTAAGGCTTATTAGCATAAAGGGGAAAAGCTGTACCTTAGGTTTATTCTCATACTCTATATAAACAATGCTTAGAAGTTTGATTTATCAGAATCTCACCTTAAAAGTGAACATGCTTGGAAAAAGAAAGAAATGTGACCCCCACCATATAAAAAAAAAAAAAGAATGTACTTAATTCTACATGGTGATGAATAGATGCTTTTGGCATCTATTCAAAGCAAGAAATCTAATTCTTGGTATCAAATAAAAATAAATTACATACCATCTTAAAACAAATGATGAAAAAAAAACACATCCATTTTAAACAAAAGAAATAAAAGCTACCATTTCGTGAATGCCGTCTAAGTACCATGCATTTTTATTTTCACAGGGTAGATATTTCTTCTTTATAAATGAGGAAACTGAGGCGGAGGTTTTGAGACTTTTTTAGGGTAGACGTGGCACAGCTGGAATTCACATCTAAGCATCTTGTGATTTCAAAGCTCATGCTTGCTTCCCTTGACCATTAGACTTGGTGAACATTGTATCTATGCTGGTATCATTGGATTTTCTTAATTCTTCAGACTTAGCCTGCCAAGTATCTAGAACTAAAAAGAGCATCAGAAAAGGGAGAAATTTCCCTTTTAGTCACTCCTGGTATATCCATGAGTATTGTACCTTCCTTATAGCAGACAAAAGGCAGCCATTATTACAGTTCTCAATAGATTTAAAAAATTTTGGATATAATCACTTTATCGCATTCCTCATGGAAAAATTTAATTAGATCACGTATTCTTATTTAAAATCATTGTCTGACAAGATGCTTCAGAGTCTTTAGCAACTTCTCACTTTCCATGAAGGTCTTTTCCCATAATTTAAAAATAAATATTTAATAAAATTATACTTTTCAGTTTGCATATATGTAGGTATCAAAGAAAAATAAGCCTTGGTCTATTTCTTGATTTTATATGATGCTCATGTATAATTTATTATTGTGATTTCTCTTTACATGTGAATCTCTCTCTCTATTCTATTACTTACTGAGTACTTACTCATACCAGGTATAGTGCTAAATCTTTTTCAAATACTCTCCAAATGACTCTATGAAGCACTGCTTTCATTTCTATTTGTAGATGAGGCATACAAAAGTTAATGAACTTACTCAAGGTTTCACAGGTGGTAAGTGGCTAATCAGAATTTTAAACCAGAAAGTCTGATTTGAGAGTCTGTGCTTTGGTATGCAGTGTGGCTCAGTGTATAGCAACCCACTTTTGTTCTGCTAGAACAGACCTAGAAATCCTTGGCATGACAAATATTTCCCCAAAATGAGGACAAGTGCAATTTAAATGCATTTAAAAACAACATTTATTAACTTAGGCTGTACCATATATTGATTCAGTCAAACCAAGAAAATTATACAAAAACTTACATAAAATCCGTACGAGTTCATACAGCCCAAGTTTTATATTCTGGATAGGATATGAGACAAAATCCACAAAACACAAAACCCATGATATAAAAACAAAACTGTTCCTCTTCCGTTTTGTAGGAGAGTATGGACCTATTGTGAGTCAAGGCAAGTGGTTAAGCAAATGAATTTGATGCCCATGTCAGATGTCAGAATGCTGCCCAGGAACTCAGCCCTAGTGCTGGCTTCTTTGTTGTTAAGGCAATTTCTTAGGATCTTTTTATAAAAGTCCAAATAAAATTTCCAAGCCCTTGAGTCTTCCTGGAGGTGGCAGATGTAGTGTTGGTTTGCAGCATATGCCAGCCTGGAAACTGAAATCACTCTGCTACAGCTTTTTGTGTTTTAGCTGCATTTTCCAAAATTTTCCTTTTCCACTCTTCATAATCCAGTGTCAGATCTTCATCTTTCTGCAGTTTATGTGGGATCTCTACTACCTTCTCTATTCCTATGAGATAAAATTTTCAAAAGTGACTTCAAAATCTTTGTTTACAAACAAAGTAGAAAAAAATCTATCTGAAGTGTCTAAATTAATTAAGGTAATAGGGAATAAGAATCCGAAATAATGAAAAATAGAAACAGCAGCTACCATGATTTTTTTTTCTCCCTACATTCCAGGCATTCCAAGATATAATAATAGCTAACATTTATCAAACATTTATCTAACATTTATCCTGCACTTGCCAGGCACTAAAACAAGTGCTTTAAATATTATCAATCTATGAAGTGGATTATTAAAACCTATGAAGTAGATGCTAGTATTAATCACTTTTTATAGATTAAAAAATTGAGGCTTACAGAAATTGTGACTTTCTTAAATTTATAGGACTTTCCTAAATTTATCCTTGGTATAACAAGATTTGAACCCAGGCAGTTTGGCTTCAGAACGTGTTCTTAATTACACACTATACTTCTGTTAATTCTGTTTATGATTGCTTGAAAACTGGTCTTGTCAATGACTAACAGTCAAGATTTATTTATGGTCTGACTCTTGTCAGGCAAGCAGCTAAACCAGCCCAGGACTGCCCACCACAGTAATCCCATCACAATAATTCCAATGTTAGTAGTGTTATTAATAAGCCTTACCCTTTATGGTGGGTTCAACTACTGTCTTCCTTTTTTTTCGTGGTGTAGTATCTAAATTCCTAGGCTGTCCTTTAAGAGAAAAAAGTATCAAGGTTAGTTCTTTTTCTATCCTCAATTTTAGTATTTGGGCATATTCTGGATCACAAAAATTAGACTAAATACTATCACACTAAGATAGAAAGAAGGCAAATGAAGTTGCTGTTCTCTTTTCTCTGGCTTCTCTTTCCAGACTTGAGAATCAATTTTATCTAGTCTCTGTATTTGGAGGCTAGCACTTAATATTTACAGCATGTATGCAACCATATTTTTGGGTTCCTAGATTATATTAAGAAATTAATGTAGTTGAATCACAACCAATTTACTTTCTAGATTAATTAAGCAGTATGAAGAGGTGACAATTTTTCTTTGAAACTTACAAGTACAATCTCTATATACATGATTTTGAGAATGATTTGTTAACTTTAACATACAACTATACTTCAATATCATTATTTTAAATTTAAAGAAATGGTTCCTCCTTACAAGAATAAAATAACCCAGATCATGAGGTTGGTTTTTCTTTTTTGTTGTTGTTTAAACAAATGTGCACCATGATGTTTCAACAAGTAAGGCAAATGCCATGAATGTGAAAAGCTGTAGCTTGCAATATATCACATCTAGAACCTAAGGGATGTGAATCACACAGAAGTGATATTCATTCTATCAGGTTACAATATGATTATTTTGTAGCATTAAAACTGTCTAAGTTTCTTTTCTCTTAATGATCAGAGATCCTACATTGTCTACAGTTTTGTGTGAGAACCATTATACTAAGTGGGAACTTTTTAGACTTTCATCAATGACAGTACACAGCTTTATCTCCCAAATCCTACATGTCAAAAGCATGTACTACCTTGGGGTTCTCTTTCTGGATGTGAAGGTTTACCATAGCTTTGTTGTGATGATTTTTAACATAACATTTTAGATAGCCAATTGCAGCTGTCCCAGCAGCAATAGTAACTGCTGCAATCCATTCAACTTAATGCTGGAATTGGATGTGAGACTCATGGCGTCAGTTTACAAGGTGTATGTACAGGATACTAACCATGTTTTTAAAGTTATTAAGCTGCTTCATTTGAAAAACTGAAAAAAAAATTTCTCACTACAAATTTACCTGCTCTACATTAAATATAGAATTCAAAAAGCAGCCACTTTGTGTTTGATGGCATTTGGCTTTCCATATTTTCAAATGACAATTTTATTAATTTTTTAATTTTTGCAGTTAAGAGAAGTTGAGGGTTTACAGAAAGATCACACATAAAATAGAGTTCCCATATACCACCCCATTATTAACATCTAGTATTAGTGTGGTATATTTGTTACCATTGACGAAAGAATATTTTTACAATTATACTATTAACTATGAATTATGGAATACTCACTGTCAATTTGCGGTCCAATCTTCTCTAATTGTTTACAAAGTCGATCAAAGATGGCTTTTTTTACACCGGATGTGGTTACCATTTTATTTTTATCCACTTTCAGCTTCAAAATCCTACAAAATAATTTGAAAAATTTACTTTCCTTAAAATAAGCATAGTTATCTTCTTTGTCTGACCAGATTATCATGTTAAAATTCGTAAATCTCAGATGTTACTGACAATCATAGCATTCTTAAGTGTTCAACTCACTTTAACCCATGGTGCTTATTTATACTACAGTATGGGCCCCCAACCCTCCTCTCAAAAACACCTAACAATATCAATAAACCACAACAAGCAGTAATATAAAATATTTAACAAACTTCTTATTCAGAATAGGAGAACTGTTTAATTTAGTTTCAAAAGTGGAGTTAATTTGTTAACAATTCTCAGTGTCTTCTACAATAACAGCCACATTTCCTCCCCCCACCCCTGCCCCATACCTTTATTTAATAAAAGGAACAGTTTTGCATGAATGCCAATTAACTACTCCTACATACGCAGCTAATAGAGCCAAGCACACCAAAATTAGTGGTTGGGTAGTGAGAAACCAACTCTTTAAGGGCCAGTAGATTTTGTTTTCTAAGGAGTTTCCCAGCAAGACAAAACCTGATAACTTCAGACAAAGACATAAAAAATTATTAATGTTTCCAGGGTATCATTTTGATATGTACACTACCAACAGTTTAAGATTCAGATATAAGAATTTATTAGTTGCAATCAATACTTAAAAAAAAAAAAAGACTGAAAAATCACAAATGACCACTGTTTAATGAACAGATTTTATTACTTACAAAAGGCAGACCCAGAAATCAGAATATTCTGTTTACATATAAATGGCTGTCAGTTGGCAAGTGGACTTCTGGCAACATCAGTTACAGGTTCTCAGCTACATTATGGAATAAACTGGGGCTCTGATCACTTGGCCACCATTCCTAACATTACTCACAGGGAAAAGTATTCTCGAAAATACTCGAGAAAAAGGGAAAAGCTGAGTTGCAATCAGCTAAGTTTGAAGTATTCTTCAGAATGAGAAGCCCATTTGTAAATTGGGGACTTTTCTGAATACTAAAAAGCACACTTACCTGCATGCTGAAAGTAATGCAGCAGTGGTGAAAAGGGGCCTCGATAAGTCAAGGTCCACTTTCTGGGTCTGTGGAAGACTGGACTCATAGCTGAAACAAACAGTGTTTGCAGAATCATGTGTTATATTATTTAGCATTCAAAAAGGTCTGATAAATGCAAATCAGAGCTTAAAATGTATGAGATATATGTTGCCACTTCAGCATAGTATTTTTTTAAGGGCACTGGACAATTCTATTTTATGTATTAGTATAAATTTTCAATTAAGGTTCTTTATGCTCCTTACCTTTCCAGTATCTTTGAAGCCATGTTCACTGCTTCTGTACAGCCAAACTGTATAGCTAGGTCTCTTATTCCACTATTTGAGTTCAGGCCCAGTAAACACTCGAAAGATTTAAGGCAGCTCTGATACATCTTCTTGTTCAAACCAGAAAGTTTAATTAAATAAGCCTTTGAAGAGGAAAAAAACACACATCAATCATAAATACCATAAGTCAATATATTAGCACTCTTAATCTAATAAGATGACACTTGTTTAATAAGTGACATCACCTTTTTAAACTTAATGAATTCTGTGGCAAGTCATTCACAGTACCTAAGGATTTAGGTACATTTAGTCAAAAATCAGTAGTTAAGGCAGAGTGTTGTTTTCAAGGAGCTCATATTATAGAACTCTGTCACATAACAGAAGAGATAATTTACAACACAACAGTGTCACTATAACCAAGTTATGAATAAAAAGTTGTGGGAGACATATATATATATATATATATTGCTACTTAGTGAGAGTGGAGTGGGTAGAATGTGTGTGTGTGTGTGTGTGTGTGTGTGTAAGAGAAGGAAGAAGAGAAGGGAACTGGGAGGATCAGTAATTGTTGGAAGCCAACTCTGCATGGGAGAATAGAGGAAAGTGTCATAAATGTTGTAATAACAAGGCGGGGTCACATAAGACAAAGTATTCTTTGCCAGAGGAGCATTCCAGGAAAAATGTTGCATTTACAAAGCTCTGAGTCATTGAAGGCCACAGTCTGGTCAATAAACAGTTTAGCTAGAGCTTAGGACCCAAGGGAGGCTGGAGAATTTGATGGTAATGGGGAGCCAATACAGTTTTCTTTTTAATGCCAACATTTAACAAGTGTATCATCATGTGCCAGGCACTATGTTAAGTGCATCGTATAGTTTACTGTCTAATCCTCATAGTATTCTAGCGAAATAGATATTCTTATCCCAACTTCATTGATGAGGAAACTGGATACTCTGAGAACTAGTTACTGGCGGTGCTAAGATTAGTAATCAGTTCTTTCTGGCTCCAGAGCCTGTTCTCTCAACCACTGCCACAGTGGGAGGAAAAAAAACACAACAATTTTAAAGTAAATGCTTTAGGAAGATAATGCTAGTGGCAGTATGGAAGTTGGCCTTGAGTACAGAAAGAAGTGACCAGGGAAATCATAAGAAAGAGAATGTACAAAAATTTTTTTTTTCTTTTGAATCTGATACAATGATTCTAAAGTTTATCAAGAATAATAAGTATATGAGAATAACCAGAACAATTCTAAAACATAAGATAATGGTAGATATTATCAACCAGATATTAAAACGTATGATTGCACGTCAGTGTTGTACTGGATTATTCTGAGAGTTTAATGGGACCTACTTACCCTGTCTAAGGGGCACGTCATACAGGAAGCTGCAAGGTCCAGGCACATGACTGCATTGCTGGTTTCTGTGGTATGTGCCGCCAGGCCAATACACTTCACCTGGGAGAGTCGCAAATACTCCTCTGCTTTCCTGGTTATAACAGCAAGGTGTTCATTAAAACTCTTTTCCAGAAATTTGCCCAACACTTCAGTAAACAATGTTGGACTTCATCCTGGGCCTACCTGTTACACAAATTTGGGGTTGGCAATTTGAATGTGAGAAAGCTCACATTCTTTGGAGGGCTCTATAAGAACAGAATCAGCCTCCCTCCCCAACTCCATACACCACTGTGCTCAAGTGCTTTGGGGCAAAAGCAAGTTCTTCAATTCCTTCAAAAACCAACCCTTCTTTCTATCTTCCATTGCTAAAACAAGCATGAACAATCACAGAGGCAGGCAGCTTAGAACAGGACTACTCCTTTTTTACACCTTCCTCTAAATTAGTGGTTCTCAAACTTGTGCATTAGAAGCACCTTGAGGGTCTGTTAAACTGGGACCCATCACCAGAGTTTCTGACTTAGTAGGCCAGGGGCAGCTCCAAAGAATCTGTATTTCAAAGAAGTGCCAAGATGCTGCTGCTGGCCCAGGAGACCCATTTGGACAACTACTGGTTACTTACTTCAGGAAGCCTTACTTCAAAAGACTTAAGTACTCCTTCCTTTCCCTTGCCTAACTGACTCCGGGGGCACCCAGCCTTGTCCTGCTCTCCACCTTTACCTAGGATGGCTTTATTTCTATCTCTAGTTCATGCAGAGGTGATTCCCATCCCAAGGTCTCTGCATGACCTGTTATTTCTGCGGCGGCCGCTCTTCCGAAGGTTCCATCAATCGAGTCTTGGAGGAAACGGAACCTCCTCGGAGGTCCTTCCTGAATATTTGTATCTAAAGCAGCTGCTCAGTACCACACCCCTGTCGCTATCACATCACCCTGCTTCATTTTCTACATAACTCCTGCGGCTATAGACAATGACCTCCATGGCGTCTGTACCACGTCTGTAAAAGCCCCTCAATACAAATGCTGAATGTACTTTCCGACTTTTTCCTTTTCCCATCTCCGCGCATCTCAAAGAGCTAGCTGTTTGCAGGGACGTCCACCCTGACTCTTTCGAACTACCCCCTATAAGCCCACAGTCGGGAAGCCTTTCTTGACGTAGGAACTAGTTCCGCCTCGCCCAGGCGTAGCGCTCACGCTCCCGAACCTCCCGTGGCGCGGACTTCGGTCCAGGAGGGCCTAGGGCACTGCAGCAGGGGCCCCGCGGGAGTGCGCGGTCAGACTCACCTCAACACGTCGGGGTTGGCGATGCCCAGGCGCGGGGCAAAGCGCCGGATCAGCCCAGACTCCATGGCGCCGACGCCAACAATTCGCGCCAGCCGCTGCGGCGCCACGAAACCCGCGCGCAGAGCCGGCACCGGCCAATGAAAGCCCAGCCCCACCCCCAGCGCACCTGGATTGGCTGGAACGAGAAGTAAGACAGCACTGCAAACCCATCCCTGAACTTTCTTCTGCACATGTGGATCAGGAGAGTACGCGCCAAGGCAAAGGATGAATGTGGGCGGGGCAGCTCCGCATCCCCATTCCTTCCTTCTTGACCAATTCGTCGTGTTGCCTTTACCTTCTGTTGTTTCCTAGTAAGCTGGATTCCCCACTTCTCTCCGCTTAGATATTTCCACCGCTCCGTCCCCTCTCATGCCCTATAGAGACTGGCTCACAGGTTCGTCAGTCCGGCGATAGTGGCAACGGCCAATAAACACGCGAGACTTGGGTTCCTAGAAGCGGGCCAATCGAAGAGTCGCCTGGCAGTCCGAGGGCGGGGCTAGAGAGGGCGGGGCTTGAAAGGGCCGCAGCGTCACCTGACCGCGGGAGGCTCATCGCGGGTGGGTACTGCTTGCTGCTGGCTGTGGGGAGTCGCCATGGTGAGTACTGAGGGGTCGTCGAGCCCCGGACGGACCTCTCTCCTAGTCTCAGCTCTGTCCCACCGCTCTGGATCCCTGCGGGCGGAGTTAGTTCTCCTCAGCCCGACCGGGACTTACGCCAGTCTAGCTTGGCCTGCGGGACGAGGGACAGGCAGGCGAAGGCCGCAAGCGGCGGTTCCGGGCGGGGTGGGCGGTGGCTCCTGGCAGCCGCCGTTGCTCTGAGACTAGGCCGCTTCTCCGAGGGGTTTCTCGGCCTGTAGGCTCTGGGGCTCTGTGAAGGCCCATGGCCTCTCAGTGTGTTGTTGGGCACCGCCCTTTCCGACTTAGTGCCGGAGTCCCGGGACTAAGTGGCAGCCAGGGTCGGGGGCGTGTGGGGGGCGTGCGGCTCTCCGGGGGCGGCCGGACCCTCCTGGAGGTTGATCCTTTGCTTGCATTTCCGAACCTTTGTGCCTGGTGGTGCTCGGCAGGTCTCATGTCCGTTCCTGTACACGAAAGACCCACCGCAGTGGGGTGCTGGCTTTTCTTTCCTGTAGTTCCTTTTGGTTGTCAGTGTTTGTCGGCCTATTCTAGGAATCTGCTGAAGTAAATTTTCTGGGTGGAGTCGTGCTGTATCTTCCATTAATTGTGACAGACGATAAGGAGTCTGCTTGTTTTCAGTAACATTTGTTCCTTGGCCCACTGGTCCTCCTTGTCTCCTCATTGATGAAATCCAATTATTTCTCTTGCTGATGGTCATTCTCCTTGGTTTCTTTCACTGATAACAGTAAAGCGTGCTAGGGTTGTTAGCCGGTAAACTTGAACTTCCTGAAAATGTGCAGTGTGTAGTTGCTACAAAGGCAAGTTGTCACTTGAGTTTTTTCTTTTTTTTTTTTTTGCATGGGCAGTCTTCGGGAATTGAACCCGGGTCTCCGGCACGGCGGGCGAGAACTCTGCCACTGAGCCATCGTTGCCCGCCCTCACTTGAGTTTTATTAGCGTTTGACTTGGTTTGTGCTGTATAAATGTTTTTTGGATGTTGGTGTATTGTATGACTGTTTTGATTATCTCATTATTCTCAATGTAAACAAGCTTCTGCAAACCTGTTTCCAGGTTCCACTTTAATTATGTTTTTACCAGAAAGCAGAATTAAATTTTTGCTATTTACTGCTGTCATAGATATTTTTCACAAGGTTTACCGTTGCGAATTGATATGGGACCAGTGTAAAATTTTAATTGAGAATTGATTTAGGTCCAGTGTAAAAATTAAATTGGGATTTGTCCGTTGCTGTATATTTATCGACTGACATTTATAGTGTTTTGTAGTAGAAAGCACTTTACTGAAGATGGACTATGCACCTGGTATTGTATTGGATAAACCAGTTGGGAGCAGTGAGCCAGACCCACAGTGCTGTCCTTAAGGATTTTATTGGGAAGGAAACTTGATTATCAGTCTTGTCACAGTTACTATCTCTGTGATTTGGGCATTTCACTCAGTCTTCTCCGAGTCTCGCTTGTGCAACTGAAAACAAGTGTTGTCCTACTTGGCTCTTCCCAAGCCTAAGATTTTAGGATTTACTTCAGTTCATCAAACATCTTCCATGCCTTTTAAGTCAAACACAATGCTAGGCACTGGATGCAAGCAAAGCATAGTCTTTGCTTTAAAAAACTTTTAAGAGTTTAGCAGGGGTGACAACTGTTGTGAAACTTATAATGGATTGTGAGAATTATTTTCTTAAGCATTGCCAAATCAGTGCTTTGGAGTCATGGAAAGAGAGTACTGCCTGGGGAGCTTGGGAGAAACTAGAGGAAGTAACATGTGAACTGAACCTTTGAAGAGGGTAAGCAGTGTTTCTGCAGAAGTGAAGTTGAGAGGTGTGAATGTTTGTAGTGTGCTTGATCATAGGATACCTGGGGAGATGTATTGGTAAATGAAATTTATAAATAACTTTTTTGTTGAAGGGTTTCTGCTCTTTGTCTTCCTTAGAGGAAAGCCCTGGAAGATGTTTAAGCTGAAAAGTGACAAAATGAGGTTTGTGTTTTAGAAAAATAAGGGCTTGTGCCACAGATTGAGTAGAGGCAACCAATTATGTAACTTCTAGTCTTTTGTGCATGCAAATTGAAATATTTTATTATATGGATTCTTTTGTGTATGTGACAGGTAATCAAAATAATGTGTAAAGAGTAATAAACCAAAATGAAGATTAAAAGAATATCTGATCAAAAATCAAACTGAAACCATATTATTACAGAAAAATTTATTGTTTTGCATGTCTCTTAAGAAATATGGGAAGCCTCTGAGTTCCTATAATTGCTGAGAAGAGGCTCCATCCTTTGTTTTTGAAAGTTAACCTGTCAAGTTAAATGTTTAGTCCCTTATACTTTGAGTGCAGTTTCAGTGGATTCTTAGAGACACACAACATCCCACTTCACCATCCTAGATGATCCTTGCTGAAAGGATAATAAAACCTTAAATGCCATAAGTCATTGAGATACTGCAGTTGCAGAAGGGCATTTATTTAAGAAGAGAACATTTATGGGATATTACCAAAAGAGGACTTAAATGATTTTGATTTGGAAGATCAACTAAAAAGATTCAGTAAAGTATTTGAGCCAGTATTCTAGTTTGCTAGCTGCCGGAATGCAACACACCAGAAACGGATTGGCTTTTAATAAAAGGGGATTTATTTTGTTATTCTTCAGAGGAAAGGCAGCTAACTTTCCACTGAGGTTCTTTCTTACGTGGGAAGGCACAGGATGGTCTCTGCTGGCCTTCTCTCCAGGCCCCTGGGTTCCAACAACTTTCCCTGGGGTGACTTCTTTCTGCATCTCCAAAGGCCTGGGCTGAGTTGCTAGTGCTGAGATGAGGAATGCCGAGCTGCTTAGGCTGTGCTATGTTGTGCTCTCTCATTTAAGCACCAGTCAATTAAGTCAAACATCATTCTTTGCAGCAGGCACGCCTCCTAATTGACTGCAGATGTAGTTAGCAACAGATGAGGTTCTTGTACCATTGGCTCATGTCCACAGCAGCAGAACTAGGCATCTTCACCTGGCCAAGTTGACAACTGAATCTAACTACCACATGTCCACCCCTTGTCAACTTGGCAACTACACACATCACCTTAAATGATATTAAGGTGCAAAAAATTCTCTTCTGGCTGCAGACTTGTGAATCTCAAAACAGATTGTTTGGTGCCAAGATGCGAAGGAGGATATTCACAGGATATAGGTTTTCATTTCCATAGGGAGAAATTGGAAGAACACAGATGTAAAACCTGCAGGGCAAACACCATTGGATTTCAAAGTCTGAAAGTCATTCATCCTTTGGCTTTAGAAAGTGGCAGTCCCACCCTTTCTGAGGGCCCATTCAGTGGTCCGACTCTTTTCAAATCAACCTCGGAGAACATTGAGGAGACCACCTCTCAGCTCCACTCTCTCCAGGCATCAGGGCCACCCCTGGGCTCTCTGCCATTTCTGGGGCACACGCTTAACCCCACCATGTGGTGGCAGCCAGGCTCTCCCAGTCCCCCAAGGAGCGTACTACACCTTTTCCAACACCTGAGGCTGCACAACTCTTCCACTACAAGAGTGTGGGAGGCTAATCCTTGCCCTTGAGGGCAAACTCACTCTCTCCATACATATGGGTGGGTCCACTCTCCTGGCCGAGCTTCCATGGTTCTTACTCTGCAAACTCCGGTTTTTCCCTTTTGTGTCCTCCTTTGCCAAGATTGGCAGTGGTTTCATTTACACCAACAGTCTCTTAAAGCACTCCAGGACTTCTCGATCATTCTCTTCACGGTTCTTCCAAAATCTTCCCCTTAACCGTACAAAACACCGTTCCAAAATATCTGGTATTTGCAAACCGCAGCAGCACCCCACTCCGGTACCAAATCGGTTCTAGTTTGCTAGCTGCCAGAATGCAACACACCAGAGACGGATTGGCTTTTAATAAAAGGGGATTTATTTTGTTAGTTCTTAAGAGGAAAGACAGCTAACTTTCCACTGAGGTTCTTTCTTACGTGGGAAGGCACAGGATGGTCTCTGCTGGCCTTCTCTCCAGGCCCCTCAGTTCCAACAACTTTCCCTGGGGTCACTTCTTTCTGCATCTCCAAAGGCCTGGGCTGAGCTGCCAGTGCTGAGATGAGAAATGTCGACCTCCTTAGACTGTGCTATGTTGTGCTCTCTCATTTAAGCACCAGCCAATTAAGTCAAACATCATTCTTTGCAGCAGGCATGCCTCCTGACTGACTGCAGATGTAATGAGCAACAGATGAGGTTCATGTACCATTGGCTCATGTCCACAGCAACAGAACTAGGTGCCTTCACCTGGCCAAGTTGACAACTGAATTTAACTACCACGTCAAGTAAAAACTGGGTGTAAGAGCCAAAGGTGAATCAGCGATTGAGTCTATCCTACATAAGAATGTAGTCTAGTGCAGTGTTTTCTTGCCTTTTTTTCACTGTAACCCTTTTAAATATATTTTTATCATGAACCAGCACACACACAGACATACGTAAAGCAAAATTTTCACAAAATAGTAGTTTACTTTGTGTGATGCCTTCTAATATTTTCTATTCTATTTTAAAAAATTTGGCTATGACCCATTTTATTGAATTTGTGACCCGAGGTCAAGCAGAGAATAAAACATAGAAATAATTAAAATTAATTATATTAATTATTAAAATACGAATGTTATGTTAAGGAGAATAGATGAAATCTCAGTGACTTCAATTTCAATGACAGAATGAATTATTTTTGTGAGGAAGCCTTTTGGGGAAGGGTGTGGTATTTGAATAGCATCCTGAAGGGTAAGTGGGATTTGTCCATGTGAAGATCCAGGTGTATGAATGACAGTACAGAAGGTCATTGGTTTATGAAGTTGTAATTGAAATTATAAAAAGGCCAGGTGAAGTCCAACATTTCATAGTGGATGGGGGGTTGTTTGGGATTCTATCTTGAAAAAAAAAACTAAATAATGAAAATAAGTTTGCAGATCTTATATTTTAAAAAGTATAAGCTGTAACTACAGTGAAGTACTAAGTCTTGGATTAAATAAAGAATAAATCAAGTTTTGATTGTTGGAAAAATCACTTTGCATTAACCTTTGCAGCACAAAAATTTTTTTCCAGAAATATTTGAAGAATTTGGTAATTTTCTATCCCTCTCCTTTAATCCTTTGGCATTCAAATTATTATGTTCTGAAGTTTCCATCCCTCATCATCCTTAATTTTCTCTACTTCAATTGTTAATTTCTGTCATTTTCTCATTTTTTAAATAACACTTTCTTTTTACACCTTGAAATTCTTCAGGTTTGTGAGAGTAGCATTTCATTTATAGTTGATTTGCGTTATGTTGTCAGATTACATCTATAACATTTAGGAGGTGAGATTGACTGTATTAGTTAGGGTTCTCTAGAGAAACAAAATCAACAGGAAACAATCGCAGGTATGAAATTTATAAAAGTGTCTCATGTGACCACAGGAACGCAGAGTCCAAAATCTGCAGAGCAGGGTGTGAAGCTGATGATTTCGATGGAGGGTTTGGACGAACTCTACAGGAGAGGCTTACCAGCTGAAACAGGAAGAGCCTGTCTCTTCTGAATCCTCCTTAAAAGGCTCCCAGTGATCAGATTAAGCATTGCTCATTGCAGGAGACACTCCCCTTTGGCTGATTACAGATGTAATCAGCTATGGATGTAGCTGACATGATCATGATTTAATTCTATGAAATGTCCTTATTGCAATAGACAGGCCAGCACTTGCCCAACCAGACAAACAGGTACCACCACTTGGCCAAGCCGACACATGAACCCAACCATGACATTGACCGATAATAATTTGATAGTATAAGGGAGATAATTGCTTGTTCTTAAGGGGGATATAAAAATAACATTGCTAGGCACCTTTTAAGCTTTACTTACCTCATTTCATTTATTCCTCATAACATTAATATGTAAGTACTCTTAATATCCTTCTTTAGAAGAGGAAACTAAAGCACATTGTTTGAGTGGAGAATAATTTTATAAGTGATCAGTTCATGAAGACCTTTGCTTTACTCTGTACCTCATAACTGTGTGGACTCAGGAGGGCTGTTTGGCCTTATGTACATTGCATCTCCATTTTTCTAGGGTCTGTGCAGCCGAAAGTACCAAGGTTGTTGCTAGTCATTTGTTAATGACTTTCAGAGTGGAGACACTGTGGCTTGTATGTGTGTGTGTTTTTTTTTTGTATGGGCAGGTACCTGGAATTGGACCCGGGTCTCTGGCATGGCAGGCGAGAACTTGGCCTGCTGAGCCACCGTGGCCAGCCCTGGCTTGTGTTTCAATGATAGAATGTTTATAACTCTTCCTGCAGTATGTGATCCTTTGCATGAAGTACATCAAAATACTTCTTTAGGATAGCTGCTTCGTATCCTAACTATATTGCCTGATGAATAATTTTTTTAAATATGTATCTTTATTATAACTTTATTTCATTTGTAGCCTACTTTGTATTAAATGGTCTTCTGTAATTTTCAATATTTTGTATTTACTTTTCTATTAGTTTTGATAAAAATAGAATTTTGTTGAAATTTTATTCATGTTTATAATTCTATAAAATATTTTTTAAACTGTTTGTAATTTCTTTATAACCATAGTTTTATTTAATATAAAAAGTAATTATAAAAATTTCCTAATGTATCACTAGTTCTAAGTTGACCATCTGAACTTAATGAAATCCATTGATTCTAATGATTTTTAAATCTATTTTATCCAAACAAAACACCAAATCATGGCTCTACTTCTCTGAACCTCTCAGAGGCTTGCTCATAATTAATAGTGAATTGCATTGTCAGAATCTTTAAATGCTGGTGACATCCTTGCCTTGGAAACCAGCCTTTTATGCTGATAGTCCTGCCTAAGTTAATGTTTCCTTGAAGTTTGATTTAAAGACCCCTAAAGTTTTCTTTGAAATTTAGTCCGTGTTATTTACGCTTCTGAGGAACAGCCTGGTTATAGGGAAACTCCGTTTGTCATAGAAAAGAAATAAAAGGAAATGCTTGGCACTACTAGCTGTTCAGTTAATTTTTTTCTCTCTTTTCCAAATTAGACCAGTAAGAAGCCCTTGCCTTCTACCTTTCTAATTTATTTGTCTAGGAGGCAGTCCGTCTTTAGTCATTTTTAATTAAATGTGTAATCTAAACATTCTCAAACCAACTCATTCACTCATACAGTGAACATATAAGAAGCATCTATTATGTGTCAGACAATGTGTTGGTTCCCAAGAACATAAGAATGACCACAATTTACAGTTACAGCATGATGCTGCAGTAAAGATGGAAACACAGTGTTGTTAGCAAAAAGGAAGGAGTGGTAAATTTTTCTTGACAGATGGATCTAATTTAATTTGCAGATTTTCCCTGGCGGCGAAGGGAAGAGTCTCTGGATATATTTTGTTCATTATAGCTGTAAATACAAAATATTTGCACGTATTATTTTTATGTAAAAATGTGTATTTGAAATGGTGAAAGCTGGGTGCTTGAGAGTACTCCTCATGGTATTCTCGTGTCAGTCACTAACAGTAATTTCAACTTAGTTTATTTCTAACCTGATAGTTCCTTGTTATATATTGCCTAACGAGAGAGAGTCATTGTTCTTATAAACAAATTACTTGGTCTGTTTAAGAATGGATTAAAACTACAGCTGAACAGTAGTCTAGAGAAAGAGAGGCTTTTAGAGATTTAGGTTAGACTATACCTATCACAAGAATCAGGTCAATTGGATGGTTATGTTCTGTTTGGTTTCAGAGTGTATTAGCAGAATATAGGCACCCATAAATTACCACCACATGTTTCTTTGAGAGCAGTCTTCTACAAGAATATTGAGTCAGTTTGTGAGAATGAGGCAGTTTTCTCTACATGTTACTGTTCCCTGTCAGCAGTGCTATTAACTTCAGTGTATCTCTGTATTCATAATTTGTCAAAAATTGATAAATGTGTTTTATTTGTAGAACTGGAGTGCGCCTTATATGAAAGTCTAGGAGGAGGGCTATGGCTAGAACTGGAGAAAGTGCTAAAGAGATATTAATAGAAGTATTTTTTATTTTTTTTATTTCTCAGCCTACAACACAGCAGTCACCTCAGGATGAGCAGGAGAAGCTCTTGGATGAAGCCATACAGGCTGTGAAGGTCCAGTCATTCCAGATGAAAAGATGTCTGGTAAGAATGACAATATGGGAGGCATGACTACAGCCTAACTAAGGAAGCATTTAATCTGTTTTCTAAAGTTGTGTATAGCACCAGTGCTTCTGGTAAATCTAGCATTTATCTCCAAGAACTTTAAGAACCTCCCTCAAATACTCTGTGAAGCAATTTCAATAGATAGCCTTGTTTACTCACGTTTATCTTGATGATTTGAGATTGTCTGCTTTCCCTACCAGAATGTAAGATCCACAGGATAAGAGACCCTGCCTTTTATTTGTAAATCACTATATTATCACCACACCAATATCTGACCTATATCATTAGCCTCTTAAGTCGTAAGTTGCTATAATGGTGATAGTAATATTTTTAAGAAAATTATATATATATATTTTTATTGTAAAAAATTTTCATACAAAAAAGCAATAAATTTCAAGGCAAATTGCAACAATTAGTTGTAGAACAGATTTCAGAGTTTGGTATGGATTACAGTTCCACAGTTCTAGGTTTTTACTTCTAGCTACACCAAGATACTGAAGACTTAAAGAAATATATAATGATTCATCAGTCATACTCATTTGTTAAACCCTCCCTTTTCTGTATAATTCCACCATCCCCTTTGATCTTTCTTCCAATTTTCAGGGTTATTTGGGCTATGCCCATTCTAATTTTTTCAAGTTGGAAAGAGCTGTCAGTAATTTGGTACAGGGTGTTGGAACTAGTTGATGTTCTTTAGAGGCTGGCACCTCTGGGTTTCAGAATTTATCTGGCTTGAGAACCCATGTAGAGGTTGTAGGTTTATTATTATTATTTTGGTTTGAAGTTTCTGGAAAGTAATCATCATGCATGTAACTTTGTAGAATCTCAGATAAAGCCGTAGGTATTCTTTTGGGTTGGCAGGAATGGTTTTGGTGGGTGAACTCTCTCAGCTACTGATATCTTATTTGTTATACTTCTATTCCCCCTTTTGGTCAGAATGGCATTGTTGATCCCATGGTGCCAGGTCCAGGCTCGTCCCTGATTGTCATATCCTTTGTTGACAGGGAAAATTTCACCCCTAGATGTCATGTCCCATGTAGGGGGGAGCATAATGATTTCACTTGCTGAGTTGGGCTTAGAGAGAGGCCACATCTGAGCAACAAAAGAGGTCCTTTAGAATTAACTTATAGGCGTAACTATAGGTAGGCTAAGCTTCTTCGCTACATAAATGAGCCTCACAAGGGCAAGCCTCAAGATTAAGGGATTAGTTTTTTTTCCTCCCGGCGGCTCCCCTGGGCAGAGGCTGTAGGCAGCCATGGCTCCCAGCCGGAATGGCATGATCCTGAAGCCCCACTTCCACAAGGACTGGCAGTGGCGCGTGGCCACATGGTTCAACCAGCCTGCCCGGAAGATCTGCAAACACAAGGCCTGGCAAGCAAAAGCACGCCGCATTGCCCAGTGCCCAGTGTCTGGACCCATCCAGCCCATCGTGCGGTGCCCTACGGTGAGGTACCACACCAAAGTGAGAGCTGGCCAGGGCTTCAGCTTGGAGGAATTGAGGGTGGCCGGCATTCACAAGAAGGTGGCCCAGACCATCGGGATCTCCGTGGACCCCAGGAGGCGGAACAAGTCCACCGAGTCTCTGCAGGCCAACGTGCAGCGCCTGAAGGAGTACCGCTCCAAACTCATCCTCTTCCCCAGGAAGCCCTCCGCTCCCAAGAAGGGAGACAGCTCTGCTGAAGAGGTCAAACTGGCCACGCAGCTGACTGGTCCAGTAATGCCCATCCGGAATGTCTACAAGAAGGAGAAAGCCAGGGCCATCATGGAGGAAGAGAAGAACTTCAAGGCATTTGCCAGCCTCCGGATGGCCCGTGCCAATGCCCGGCTATTTGGCATCCGGGCAAAGAGAGCCAAGGAAGCTGCAGAACAGGATGTTGAAAAGAAAAAGTAAAATGCTGTTGGGACTTGTTAATAAATCAGTAAAGACAAAAAAAAAAAAATATTAAGGGATTAGCCTGTTGACTTGAGAGTTCCTGATGTTTGAGACAGTATCAGGGATTTCCCCAGTGGTAAAGTTTAGTAGTTCCACATTTTTTCTCCCAGGTAATAGTATTCTTACGTGTAAAGTCCTTATGGTTTCTAAGGCTTAATAAATATACTCTTTTAATCAATTGAACCTATTGCATTGATTTCCTTTCTATACCATACTCCTGCCTTTTTTGTGCTTGGAAAATGTTTCCCTTATCTCAAGGAATTGTTTTGAAATCGGGTATTGTAAAGGTTTGAAGAAAAGAAACTTACATGGATAGTCATTTCAGACAGCTTATGACAGATTTGCTAGATGTGAAGAGTATTTAACGTGTGACAGAGCCGTTATCCAGATAGTATCTTGCTTCAAAAGAATCCATTTGCCAGGTGTCTTAATTGCAAGTGAAATGTGAATTAATGGAGATAGTTTCATAGTTGATAAGATTAGAGCTTAGGAAGAACATATAAGACTTGCTAACTCTGCAGCCTGGGTGAGGAGTCATACCTTTTTTTATTCAATAGAGAGAGGGCAGGGTACAACCATCTAAAGTGGATTTTGTGGTTAAGTACTTTATACTGTTAAAATTTTGAAATAAATTATATAAACAAGTTAAATGTTTCTATAAATGAAGCATTCTCATTAATTCTCTTGGTGTTTCTATAGGACAAAAACAAGCTTATGGATGCTCTGAAGCATGCTTCCAACATGCTTGGTGAACTCCGGACTTCTATGTTGTCACCAAAGAGCTACTATGAACTTTGTATCTTTTGAATATGGAAGAATAAACATTTTGGACCATACTTCTTGATAAGGCCACGCAGTATTTGTTGCTTATTAAATATGCAGATGTGCTAAATGAGGAAAATCAAAAATTCAGTTTTAGAATACTTTTTTTCTATGCTTCAATCTCTTTAGAATTTTTATTCCACATTTCAAACACCTCATAAAGGATGTTGGAACTGATAGATTTTTGTCATGTAGGACTCTAAAATGGAAAGGAATGCAATGATTTTGCTGTTTCTAACCCTGTTAGCAGTCTGACAGGCAAGCATTGATTTAACTGCTTTGTTTCACCAAACACCCTTGATTTTGGCTATTGTGTTTTAAAATTAAGGATATTCTAATTGAAATTCTGTTTCCACTTAAACATGCTCTCTTAAAGGACTAACTTAAGTATCTGCCTAAAAGTTTAATGATTCTAATAAGCTCCAGACTATTGCTTAGGTTGACTTAGCTTTATTTTTTTAAACTTTTTATTGTAGTTGCATATATACAACTCACAGTTTCCCATTTTAACTACTTTCAAGTGTACAATTCAGTGGTATTAATTATATTTACAATATTGTGTTACCATCACCAATAGCCATTACCCAACTTTTTAATCACTTCGTACAAAAACTCTGCACCCATTAAGCCATGCCTCCCTCATTCCCCTTTCCCTCCATCCCTGATAAACTGTAATCTATACTCTGTCTCTATGAATTTGTGTCCTTAATCATAATGAAAAGATATGGCTATTTCTGATGAACTGCACTACTTGGAGGTCTACCTGACAGATGAATTTGCTAAAGGAAGGAAAGTGGCAGATCTCTATGAACTTGTACAATATGCTGGAAACATTATCCCAAGGCTGTACGTAATTAAGAATTTGAGGACTTTTATATCCTTTAAAATTAACAGCTTTTTATCAGTTTTAAGGTTGTTTAATTTATTAACAAATTGAGATTAACATTTTTGGCAGATATCTGTTGTTTTTATTTTAGGTTTTAGAGTGTAGTTAAATTAACTTTTTATATAGATATTTGTACTTTGGAAATAGGAAAAAAATACGTGTTATTTTGTTTAATGTTTTAACTACTAGAAAAACTAATATCAACAATTATTCTCTTCCTAACATGTTTAAAAACTGGGAGAAATAGATGGAGAGGTCACTCAGTGGTTATATTGTAAATAAGGTGGTATTTTCTTCATTGTACAGGAGAAAACAACCTGGTCCCTGTCTCATTCATTTAATGTTTGTTTTCAGAGTGTCTGAACATAATTTGAATGTTTTATTTCTAATCAAATGTTTCCTTATAATTCTTCTAGTTATCTGTTGATCACAGTTGGAGTTGTATATGTCAAGTCATTTCCTCAGTCCAGAAAAGATATTTTGAAAGATTTGGTAGAAATGTGCCGTGGTGTGCAGCATCCCTTGAGGGGTCTATTTCTTCGAAATTATCTTCTTCAGTGTACCAGAAACATCTTACCTGATGAAGGAGAGCCAACAGAGTGAGTAGTTTTCTTTTTTAATTATAGTTGTAATATGTTTTCATTATAGAATACATAAAAAATAAGGAAATATATAAGAACAAAATAAATATTAAAAATTCTTCCATGCATAGTAGGCCACTGGTTGCATTATGTATAGTTTCCTTTGTGACTTAGAATTCACTATATGTAGTATGATACAAAGTGTGCTCATATAAAGTAGATGTAATACTAGATCCTACTGTTTTTTTTTAGCAAGCTTTTTTAAAAAACTGCTAATTTTAAAGGCTATGAAAGTCTTCAGATTCTTAATACAGTACAGCTTTGGGATAATTCCCAGCATAATTGAGAGCATTTTTCATTATGTTAAATATTCTTTGAAAATAGGACTTTTTAAATATTAACATTTTGAAAATTGTATTTGTGATGAAATAATGAGGTATGCTTTACTTTTTCCGTGAGCTAGTCAGTTATCACATTGTTCCTTGAATGTCTATCAGTTTTTATAAATACTGAATTTGTGGAATCCTAGAATATAAATGACTTTAATGATCTTTGCACACAAGTTTACTAATGCCAGAAAAGGAAGACAAAAGAAAGCCCACTCAGAACTGTCTAATATGTGACTAGTTTTCCAGCATCCAGGTCCACTATTCTTTTATCCCAGAGCATTGGCAGATAGTCACCTGGCTGTGGTCTTCAATCACCTTGGATATAACAAGTTCCCTGGATTGAGGGACTTCTTTTTTTTTTTTTTAAGTTTATTCGTTCATTTATTTATTTTAAGATATGCTATTCAGTGGTTTTAAATATATTTAGATCAATTCATTTTTTAAAAATATTTTTATTGAGAAATCTTAACATACAAACATTCCATACATGGTTTCCAAACAATGGCTCACAATATCACCACATAGTTGTGCACTCATCACCAGGATCACCTTTTAGAGCATTTGTATTATTCCAGAAAAAAGTAAAAAGAAAAAGCTCATATATACCATACCCCTTACCCCCTCATTGACCACTAGTACTTCCATCTACCCAATTTATTATAACCATTGTTCCCCCTATTATTTGTTCATTCTCCATCTGTATTTTCTACTCATCTGTCCAAACCCTAGATGAAAAGAGCATCAGGTTTTCACAAGATCAGTTCATTTTTAAAAGAAAAAACAATTTTGTGGTGCTTGTGACAAAAAAATTTAAATAGTACACAAAAGATAGAAATGCAACAGCATAGAAAATATGGTGAGATCATTTTTTATTATAATATTGACTCAGTTTTGGGCATTTAATTAGCCAATTAATAAAAAATTTGACAACTATTAAATTTCCTGAGCTAGAGGATGTAGAAAAATAAAGCAAGGAAATACATGGCGCCTTCCCTTACAAAGCTTACAATCCAATTGAAAACATAAACCATTCAACAGTAAAATGACATAGTAGTGTACATCATAAATGCCCATTTTTAAAGGGTTTTTGAATTAAGGGAGTTGCCATAAGAGCAAGTCAAACTGGCCCAGGAAAGGAAATTGGGGAAGGTTATTTGACCCTTTAACCTTGAACTGTGTCCTCCCTCTGGTACTTTTTTCCCTTGAGTCTATTCCCTCGATATTTAACACCATGCCAGATAAAGTTGAAAGTGGCTTCGATGAACTGTTGGTGTATTGGAGAGATAAGAAGGTAATGCACAAAGGAGAGGGGCCGTAGTGAATTTGGTTCTGTAATTTAAATTTTATATAAAGGTTTTCCAATTGTATCTTTGCAGTGAGGAAACAACTGGCGATATCAGTGATTCCATGGATTTTGTACTACTCAACTTCGCAGAAATGAACAAACTCTGGGTGCGAATGCAACATCAGGGGCATAGCCGAGACAGAGAAAAAAGAGAACGAGAACGACAAGAACTGAGAATTTTAGTGGGAACAAATTTAGTTCGCCTCAGTCAGTTGGAAGGTGTAAATGTGGAACGTTACAAACAGGTTTATATCATTTTAGTTGTCACCTTTTCTTATGTAACGAAATATAAATTGAAGTCTGATTTTCTGAATCTAAATGTTTTTGGTAAATAATATAACTTTGGAAAACATTTTTAAATGGCTTTGATCAAAAAGGACCTAAATAAATGGAAAGATATGCCAAGTCTGTGTATTAGAAGACTCATTCAATATGTCAGTTTTCCTCAAATTGATCTGTATATTCAGTGCAGCTACAATCAAAATCCTAGCAGGCTTTTTTTTGTAGAAATCAGTAAGCTGATTCTAAAATTTATTTGAATAAGCAAAGAACAAAGAAGGTCAAAGCCATTTTGAAGAAAAAAAAGTTTGAGGACTCAGACAATCTGAATTCAAGATATGCTCTAAAAATATGGTAAAATAGTATGGTGCTGGCAAAAAATAGATGTGTAAGTCACTGGAAGAAAATAAAGTAGAGATCAGCAAACTTTTTCTCTAAAGGACCAGATAGTAAATTTTTTTTGACCTTG
Source organism: Tamandua tetradactyla (assembly GCF_023851605.1). Taxonomy (NCBI): domain Eukaryota; kingdom Metazoa; phylum Chordata; class Mammalia; order Pilosa; family Myrmecophagidae; genus Tamandua; species Tamandua tetradactyla. The sequence continues at coordinate 39,947,500 of NC_135342.1, read as the reverse complement.
CAAGCCATATGGTCTATCACAACTACTCAGCCCTGAAGTACAGTGCAGAAGTAGCCATTGACAATTCAGAAGCGCCATAGAAAATACATAAGTGGATGGATATTGCTGTGTTCCAGAAAAATTTTATTCATAAAACAGGCAATGGGCCAAATTTACTGATCCCTGAAATACCCTGTCCAGAATAGACCCACATGTATGATAATTGATTTTTGAGAAAGGTGCAAAGCCAAGTTTTTTGACAAATGATTCTGGAACAATTGGACATACATATACAAACAAAAAATGAGCCTTGACCCCATCATCCTTCACACCAAGTACAAAAACTCAGAAATGGGTCATAGACCTAAATGTATATAAAATTTCTGGAAGAAAACTCTCAGAAAATTTTTATGATCCTGGGTTTTGCAAGATTTCTTAGCATACAGAAAATAAACCATAAAAGAAAAAAAAACTGGTAAAAATGACTTCTCTTAAGTGGCTTTCACTCAGTAGAATGTTTGTTTTGAAACTTGCTCTGTAAAATTTTAACGTTTAATCTAGAAATGAAGTATGGGTGAGAAGAATCTGTACTTTAATATGAGTTTCAAGTTATAATAAATGTGTTATTAGAGGAATAGCTTAGGATTTTAAAAATATTCTTTTAATTTACACTTCATTTTCTGTTTTAGATTGTTTTGACTGGCATATTGGAGCAAGTTGTGAATTGTAGGGATGCTTTGGCTCAAGAATATCTCATGGAGTGTATTATTCAGGTAGGTGGGAACATTTTTTATTTTTTTAATGGACCTCTTTATTTCATTAATTTTTATTGAAAAATTCTTGATAAAATAGAAAATATGCTTTCTTGTGTAAAAAATTTTTTTTTCTAAGCAATAAGTTGGTTTTTGGTATTGCCATATTTTTTTCCACAAAAATTAGGGTGAAGTAACTTCTGAATTTTCTGGATTTCATAAGTTTAAGTTTAGCTATAGATATACTTTAGTTAGTGAACTATCTTCATTTGGGCTAACTTCAGAGAGAAGTATTTGAGTTTAGTTATATAAGATTAAATTTTTTTTTCATAATTTTAAATACTGTAGATACCATAGATAAGTCAAAGCATTATGTGAAATACTTTTACTTGTTTCAGTCAATTATTTTTTGATTTTCAGGTTTTCCCTGATGAATTTCACCTTCAGACTTTGAATCCTTTTCTTCGGGCCTGTGCTGAGTTACACCAAAATGTAAATGTGAAAAACATAATCATTGCTTTAATTGATAGGTAAGAGCTTCCAACATTGGAGGGCAAAAGCTCTGGTTTGGGAATAATTAATTTAAAATGTTTTTATGGATTATTTGTTTCTGTTGCATCTTTATTGTATCAGTGGTTTTAATTTAATTGTAATATAAATGATTTTGTACATTCAGTAGGTTAGAGAAGTATGAGGTGCTTGTGTAGTTAAGGTGGAAAAGAGGTTTAACTTTTAGTTGTACCAGAGGCATGAAGCTAATGGATATTTTTCTTAAGATCTCAATAAAATCTGTTTAGTTGACATCTAAAGACATTATGCAGATATGTCATTTAGATATTCTAAATCCAAAGATTGTTGAAGAGCAAAATTTGTTTTTTACCATGATGAAAGTTATTTTTCATTGGGAACTGATTTGAGTTGGGGTATACTTCATTAAGTAACTATAAAATATCTATGTTTGAGAATATTCAAGTTATTACTCTTTGATCAGAAAATTTTCTTAAGAATTTTTAAATATCAAGTAGGTTTAGTAAATCTCCTTTAGGTTCAAGTTTTATTTATTTAGTTTGGCTGTTGGTCTTAGTTTGTTAAAGGTATAAAATTGGCCTTTGATAGTGGCTTTAATGAGTAACTGCTTGGCCACCATGCTGAATGATAGTGTGTAAGATTTGTCCGATTTGTGAGCATGCACATCATTGTCATTATGAAGTCAGAAATTCAAGCAAAGATTTATTTCTGCAAATACCCTTTGATATGTTTTAAATACCTAAGTATGAGTTTTAAAGTCTGAGAATTTGTACAGCAGCATTCTCCAAATTATCAGCTCAATTTTGAGCAGTGAGAATTATATACTAATTGGACCTCCTCTTAAAAGAAGCTGTTTCCTATGTTGAATGTAATGTCACTTAGCCATTCTTGCCTATAGTTCATACAAAATGTGGATGTAGTATTTGACCCTGACAAAGAGAATAGTAATTGTTATACTGTTCTAGTTTGCTAGCTCCCGGAATGCAATATACCAGAAACAGAATGACTTTTAAAAAGGGGAATTTAAAAGTTGCTAGTTTATGGTTCTAAGGCCGAGAAAATGTCCCAGTTAAAACAAGTCTGTAGAAATGTCCAATCAGAGGCATCCAGGGAAGGATACCTTGGTTCAAGAAGGCCGATGAAGTTTAGGGTTTCTCTCTCAAGTGGAAGGGCACGTGGTGAACAGAGTTTCTCTCTCATCTGGAAAGGCACATGGTGAATGCAGTCAGGGTTTCTCTCTCATCTGGAAGGACACGTGGCAAACACAGTGTCATCTGCTAGCTTCCTCTCCTGGCTTCAATTTTCATGAAGCTCCCCGGGAGGCATTTTCCTTTTTCATCTCCAAAGATCGCTGGCTGGTGGACTCTGCTTCTTATGGCTGCGTTGTTTTGCTCTCTTAGAATCTCTCTTATTCTCCAAAATGTTTCCTCTTTTATAGGACTTCAGAAACTAATCAGTGCCTACCCAAATGGGTGTAGACATGCCTCCACCTAATCCAGCGCAACAACCACTCTTGATTAAATCATGTCTCCAGGGAGATGATCTAATTACAGTTTCAAGCATACAATGTTGAATAGGGATTAGAAGTGGCTGTCTTTACAAAATGGAATTAGGATTAAAACATGGCTTTTCTAGGGTCCATATATCATTTCAAACCAGCACATATACTTATTAGGAATGGGACAGGCTTGGTTTTGAAGTAGATTTTGGAAATAGGATTTAATTTTACTACTTTGGAATTAGTTGTGTTTCACGCTTTACAATAGTAGAAATGCAGTACCTTAAAATAGCTTATGTATTTTTTCTCTTCTAAAAATTGTGTATTTTAAAATCATGCCTGTTGAATGAATGTTTGTCACTTTTTGTGTTTCCCTCTTTAGCTTTAATATTTTCTACCCATATTTACTTAATTAGGCCTCAAAGCATTAGGGAAAATCAACTTGTTTAAATTCTTAGTATGGTATAAGTAAGAAGGCCAAAGAAATAAGGTATCATTGGCAAACTATAAAAACTAATTGAGGGAATGATTAGCTATATTCCAAGTCCTTTTGTTAAAATCATTTTTAATGTAAGAGAAATAAATTCATTGTAGAAAATACATAAAAGCATAAAGAATAAAATGTCATCCATGTCCTACTACCCATGTCCCTATATCTTTTAAAATAAGGATTATTTTCTTTTTAGATTAGCTTTATTTGCTCACCGTGAAGATGGACCTGGAATCCCAGCAGATATTAAACTTTTTGACATATTTTCACAGCAGGTTGCTACAGTAATACAGGTTTGTGTGTATTTTCTCCTAAATTTCTAAACAACTCTGTTTTTTGCAATTGTTTGAAATAAATCCTATGGTTTCTAAACTTTCCAGTCTAGACAAGACATGCCTTCAGAAGATGTTGTATCTTTACAAGTTTCTCTCATTAATCTTGCCATGAAATGTTACCCTGATCGTGTGGACTATGTTGATAAAGTTCTGGAAACAACAGTGGAGATATTTAATAAGCTCAACCTTGAACAGTAAGTCAAAGTTATATTTTTGTTAAAATGCTCATAAAGTAAATTTTGTCCCAGATATTTTTTTCTTTCTCATTGCTTTTTGAAATGTTAGCATTTGTCTTGTTTTAAGCATTTGTTAGGTTGTCATGCTTGGTGTAATCAGGGCAGAAAATGGCAGCCAATTATTTGGTTGTATACATTGGTCAAGTGGTAGCATTTATGGAGCATAAGTAGTGACCAGGGACCAGTGTCTCCAGTACAGAACCATTTTTATATGTGAATCTGTTTCTATATATGAATCAAGCAAATTTCCATAAGTGGTTTTGTACAAATGAATGAATTGTGAAGAATTAGGGGTACATGTATATTTAAGGTGTAGAACTCAAATTGGTTTAAAATATTTTCTCTATTTTGAGCTTTGATTTTGATAACCATTAAGGAAAGTATAATATTCTGTTCCCTACCTGGAACTTCCTCAACTATGATTTCCTAGACCATTGGTGTCCTCTAGTGGCTACTGTGGGCAGTTCTGACCCTATTATCTTTCCCTAGCAGTCCTCTTACTACATCTCCCAGCCTTAATTCCAGTTTCTGAACTTGAGCTCAAGTCAGGCTCCCCATTTTCCCTATATGATTTATAATTTTAACTCATAGAAATTCCTTTCTGTCTCCCTTCCAGTAGTTGATCTATATCCAGTGTATTTCTTTTTACCTCTTTTTGTTCCCCTTTTTATTCTTTTAGTAACTCCTACTTTTTGTAACCAAAAAACAGTCCAGATCTTAGATGCTTAGTGTGAGAGAAAATCAAATGATGTATTTGTATCACCCCCACCGAATGAGTACTAAGATAAAATTAGACACGGAATTGGAAATCCCAACCTTTAAACGTCTTATGAGTATCTGGATGTACCTCAGTCTCCAATACTCCTACAAATTACTACCTTAAATTCAGCCTGTTATTCCTTAATCACCAACATTTGATGCAGAAGATAGAGTTTGTATGTTTGTTTTGTGGAATTACTGTTTTTACATGGATTTTCCTCTTAATTTTCATCATTAATATACAGTACTTGTTTGGTGCCCTAGTAAATCAACAACCATTTAAAATACTTTCCTTCAAAATGTCAAGCTCTAGAAAGTTATCTTAACTCCAGCTATAAGCCTGTTCATGAGGTGGATACTGTTATATCAGTAATAAATGGTTAGCACTATGTTTAAAATAAGCATGTTTATCCTTTCGGAAGTAGGTTATTGGAGTATTTTTAGATGATGTGATTCATCATGGCCCATTTCCTTTAATGTATAAACGAAAAATTTGAAAGTTTTATGAATTGTTTTGTGAAAAAGTGCTATGTGTGTATATAGATTGTTAATTTTATCCATTAAAAGGCTGCTGTTCTTTTTGTAGCATTGCTACCAGTAGTGCAGTTTCAAAGGAGCTTACCAGACTTTTGAAGATACCTGTTGACACTTACAACAATATTTTAACAGTTTTGAAATTAAAACATTTTCATCCACTCTTTGAGTACTTTGATTATGAGTCCAGAAAAAGCATGAGTTGTTATGTACTCAGTAACGTTCTGGATTATAACACAGAGATTGTCTCTCAAGACCAGGTAAGAGAATACCGACTTTTCTTTTTAGGGAAAAAGAAACAGAGTACTTACTGTTTTAGGCCTTGGGACCAGAACATCTGAGATGAGAGGGAAGGGTAATTTAATACTTAAAAAAAAAGTTATGAATTACAAAATTTGAGTTGTATAAGGAAGAAATTATAACGCCCGTATAATCCCATCAGAAAGAGAATAATAATTGTTACTTAACATTTGGTGCATCTCTTTCCAGGCTGTTGTCAATATATGTAACTAGTAACATTCATATACTTTCTTACAAAAAAGACATTATCTTATTGATACTATTTTGTACCTTTATGCAGCTAGAAACTTTGTTTATAATTGTTCTAGTTTGCTAGCTACCAGAGTGCAATATACCAGAAACAGAATAGCTTTTAGAAAGGGAAATTTAATAAGTTTCTAGTTTACAGTTCTAAGGTCAAGAAAATGTCTCAATTAAAACAAGTCTATAGAAATGTCCAATCTAAGGCATCCAGGGAGAGATACCTTGGTTCAAGAAGGCTGATGAAGTTCAGGTTTCTCTCTCAAGTGAGATGGCATATGGCAAACACAGTCAGGGTTTCTCTCTCATCTGAAAAGGTACTTGGTGAACATGGCATCATCTACTAGCTTTCGCTCATGGCTTCCTGTTTCATGACGCTCCCCGGGAGGCATTTTCCTTTTTTATCTCCGAAGGTCACTGGCTGGTGGACTCTCTGCTTCTCGTGTCTGTGTCGTTCTGCTCTGCTCTCTCTGAATCTCCTCCTTTCTCTGGAATGTTTCCTCTTTTATAGGGTTCCAGTAAACTAATCAAGACCCACATAGAATGGGTGGAGACATGTCTCTATCTAATCAGTTTTAATACCCACATTGATTGAGTCACATCTCCATGGAGATAATCTAATGAAAGTTTCCAACACGCAGTACTGAATAGGGTTTAGAAGAAATGGCTGCCTTTACAAAATGGGATTAGAATTAAAACATGGCTTTTCTAGGATACATTCATCCTTTCAAACTGGCAAATATTACTAAGGAAGTTGTGGTTTTACAGAAAACTCATGAATAAATAAAGAATTCCGCCCTTTAATATGATATAATATTAATTATATACCACCCTATAATTAATACTTTGCATTGGTGTGGTACATTTGTTACAGTTGATGAAAGCACATTTTTATAATTGTACTCTTATGGTTTAATTTAGGGTTGAATTTTGTTTTGTGGAGATTCATGCATTTAAAAAAAATTTGTATTCTAGTAACATACAACCTAACATTTCCCTTTTAACCATGTACAAATAAATAATTCTGTACATTCACAATGCTGTGATCCCATCACCACCATTCATTACCAGAACATTTCTATCATTCTAAATAAGAAATTCTGTATATTTTAAGCCTAAATTCCCTATTCCCTACCCCAGCACCATCTCCTGGTAACCTGTGTTCTACATTCTGACTCTGTGAGTTTGCTTATACAAATTATTTCATATCAGTGAGCTCATAGAATGTTTGTCCTTTTGTGTCTGGCGTATTTCACTCAATATGGTGTCTTCAAGGTCCATCCATGTAGTTGCATGTATCAGAACTTTACGGCTAAATAATATTTCGTTGTGTGCATTTACCACATTTTGTTTATCTGTCAGTTGATAGACACTTGGGTTGCTTCCATCTTTTGGTAGCTGTGAATAATGTCACCATGCACTTCAATGTGCAAATATCTGTTCAAGTCTCTGCGTTCAGTTATTTTGTGTATATACCTAGCACGGGTTGCCAAATCCTATAGTAATTCTGTATTTAACTTTCTGAGTAACTGCCAATTGTCTTTCACAGCAGCTACACCATTTTACATTCCTACAGGCAATGAATGAGTATTCCTATTTCTCCACATTCTCTCCAACATTTATAATTTCTTTTTTTTTAATGGTAGCCATTCCATTGGATGTGAAGTGGTATCTCATTGTGGCTTTGGTTTGCATTTCCCTGATGGCTAATAACACTGAGCATCTTTTCATGTGCATTTTGGCCATTGGTATGTCTTCTTTGGAGAAATGTCTATTCAAGTCTTTTGTCCATTTTTTAATTGGGTTTTTTGTCTTTTTGTTGTTGAGCTGAAGGATTTCTTTATGTTTTCTGAATAGTAACATCTTATAGGATATGTGGTTTCTAAATATTTTCTCCCATTGTGTAGGTGTTTTACTTTCATGACAAAATTCTTCGATGCACAAAAGGTTTAAATTTTGAAGAGGTCCCATTTATTTTTTTGTTGCTTGTGCTTTGTGTGTAAAGTCTAAGAAACCACTACCTAACACAAGATCATGAAGATGTTTCCCTACATTTTCTTCTAGGAGTTTTGTATTTCTGGCTCTTAGATTTAGGTCTGTGATCCATTTCGAGTTGACTTTTTGTATGTGGTGTGAGATAGGGGCCCACCTTCATTCTTTTGCACATGGAGATCCATTTTTCCAGCACAATTTGTTGAAGTAACTACTCTTTTCAATTGAGTGGTCTTTGCACCCTTGTCAAAGATCCGTTGGCCATAAATGTGAGAGTTGATTTTTGATCTCTCTGTGCTTGCCAATACCATGAAGCTTTGATTACTCTGGTTTTGTTATAAGATTTAAGATCAGGAAGTATGTCTTCCATCTGTCTGTGTTCTTTCTCAAGATGGCTTTGGCTATTTGGGGCTTCTCACCCTTCCATATAAATTTTTTTTTTTTTTTTTTTTTAACATGGGCAGGCACCGGGAATCGAACCCGGGTCCTCTGGGCATGGCAGGCAAGCGTTCTTGCTTGCTGAGCCACCGTGGCCCGCCCCCTTCCATATAAATTTGATAGTTAGCTTTTCCATTTCTGTAGAGAAGGTTGTTAGAACTTTGATTAGGATTGCATTGAGTTTATAAACCCTTTGGATAGAATTGACATCTTAATAAAATTAGTCTTCCAGTCCATGAGCAGGAACTGTCCTTCCATTTATTTAGATGATCTTTGATTTCTTTTAGCAGTGCTTTGTAGTTTTCTGTGTACAAGTCCTTTATATTCTTGGTTATATTTATTCCTAGGTATTTGATTACTTTAGCTACTATGGTAAATGGAGTTTTTTTCTTTCTTCTGATTGTTCATTACTAGTGTATGGGAACACTACTGATTTTTGATTATTGATCTCACTTGATAATGGTTTATAATTCTTTCAATGTGCTTTTGGATTGTTTGCTAGTATTTTGTTGATAATGTTTGCATCTGTAGTCAGTCTTTTTATTACTGATTGCTTTTTTGAGATTTTCTGTTTCTCCTTAAGCTAGTGTAGGTAGTTTGTGTGTTTCTAGGAATTTGTCCATTTCATCTAGGTTATCTGAATAGTTGGGGTACAGTGTTCATAGTATCTTTTTATAGTCATTTTTATTTCAGTAGGGTCAGTAGTAGTGTCCCTGTTTTTATGACTGATTTTAGTCATTTGTGTAATCTTATCTTTTTTTGCCAGTCTAGCTAAAGGTTTGTTACTTATTGATCTTTTCAAAAAACTTTTGGCTTTTTAAATTCCCTCTTCGCTTTTTTATTCTCTGTCTCATTTATCTCCACTCTAATCTTTATTTCCTTCCTTCTGCTTACTTTAGGTTTAGTTTGCTCTTCTTTTTCTAGTTTTCCAGTTTTGAAGCTAGGTTTCTGTTTTGAAGTCTTTCTTCCTAAAAAAGACATTGAGAGCTATAAATTTTCCTCTCAGCACTGCCTTTGCCACATCCCATAATGTGCTTTCATTTTCATTCACCTCAAGATCTTTCCTAATTTCTCTTGTGATTTCCTCTTTAACCCATTGGTTACTTAAGAGTATGTTGTTTAATTTTCACGTTTATGAATTTTCCATTTTTCCCTCTTCTTTGATTTCTAGATTCATTCCATATGGTCAGATATAGTGTATCATTTCAACACTGTTTAATTTACTGAGATGTTTTTGACTCGATTAGCTTCTGTAAAACTGTTTGATATATATCTGTTAGGTATTATTGGTTTAGAGTATTGTTCAAGTTTCTGTTTCCTTATTGATCTTCTATCCATTGTATCTGTTATTGAAAGTGGTGTATTAAAGTCTCCTACTGTTAATGTAGAGCTTTCAGTTTCTCTTTTCAAATCTGTCAGTAATTGCTGCATATATTTTGGGGCTCAGCTGTTAGGGGTATGTGTATGTATGTCTATATTATTGGAAATGTCTTAATCTCTAATTTTTTAAAGAAAGTCTCATTGGATATCAATTTCCTGATTGGCAGTTGTTTTCTTTTAGGGCTTTAAGTACTTCAACCCACTTCTTTCTTGCCTTCATGATTTCTAATTAAAAATCAGTACTTGGTCTAATTGGCTCTCCCTTGTAACTAACACATTGCTTTTTTTTCTTGCAGCTTTCAGGGTACTATCCTTGTCTTTTTATTCAACAATTTGGTCAGTATGTGGCAGGGTATATTTTTCAAGTGTATTCTGTTTAATGTTCTCTGGGCTTCTTGGATGTGCATATTTACATCTTTTGCTAAGTTTGTAAAGTTTTCGGTTGTGATTTCTTTGACTATTCCTTCTCCCTCTTTTTTCTCCTTTTGGGACTTCCATGATACTTATATTGATATGCTTAACAGTGCCTGGGGCTCTTGTAGGCTATTTTTATTTTTGCTTTCTATACTTCTTTTCTTCTTTCTGCTCCTCAGCCTAACGCATTTCAATTTTCTAATCTTCACGTTTGCCTGTTCTTTCTTCTGCTGGCTCCAATGTGCTGTTGAAGCTGTCCTGGGAAATTTTCATTTCAGTTGTTGTGGTCTTCAACTCCAGTAGTTCTTTTTGCTTCCTTTTAATTTCTCTATCTCTTTACTTTATTGTCATATTGCTCATTCTCATTGTTTTCAGAATATCCTTTAGTTCTTTTTTGTATTTTCCTTCATCTCTTTGAGCATTTTTAAGATCTGTTTTTAAGGGATTTGTTTAGTATGTCCACATTCTCCTCGTCTTCATTGGTGTTTTTTGGATTTTTGTCCTCTTTCAGTCGATGGGCCATCATTTCCTGTTTCTTTGTCTTGTTCTTACACACAGTGATCCGACGTAGCTAATCAAAAGCAGTGATCCATGATTGGACACATCCCTCTGTTCCCCGATTTTTGGGAACTGAATTTTTTATCCCTTTCTGGTACTAGCAAGCTATGCCAGTGGCCAGACCCCAGTGCTCCATGCCACAAATGTGGGGGATGGGCAACAGTAACTGCCATGTGAAGAGAGCGATTTACTGGTATTTACCATAATTTACTAGCCTCTTCCACCCACTGTTCCCTGGATGTTGTACAGTGTTTTACTGGACTCTGGAATTTTGAAATAGTTGATTCAGACAGTTCTTTTCTCTTTAATAGTTGTTCTGGTGGTAGACAGATTCCTGGAGCTTTCCACTTCACCATTTTTCCATCTCATCTAGAAACACTTATTAGTGACTTTATGTGCTGATGGCTTAACCCCAGTGGGTTTCTTGTGTCTTTCCATTTTACAGGTGGATTCAATAATGAATTTGGTGTCCACGTTGATTCAGGACCAGCCAGATCAGCCTGTAGAAGACCCTGATCCAGAAGACTTTGCTGATGAGCAGAGCCTCGTAGGCCGATTCATTCACCTACTGCGGTCTGAGGACCCTGATCAACAGTACTTGGTATGAGTGTACTCTTACTATAATTCCTTCATAAGGGCCTAGGGAGATCATGTATCAAAGTGCTTAACATGATCTACTCAGCTTTTGGTCTTATTAGAAGGTTTTGAAAGAATTGCAATTCAGTAAAAGATTAAGTGGTATCCATGGGCTTTTGCTTTATATATAAATTCGTAATTGTAAAGTTCTGGAGCTTGTGAAGAACAAGTCAGTTGCTCCAGTATCTTTTGAAGGCTTAGTGCTACTTGCAGAAAAGCCTGTTTCTTCAGTTGGGTGTCCCATAATTATTCCATTTTCATTTTCTTTTTGAATTGTGCATCATCTTTAGAAATGTTCAACTGTTTATCGTAAACTTTAAATATAGGGATAAATAAACAGCTGCATATTCAATTGTATTTATATTTCCAGAGTTTTTACATGATTTGTATTTGTTTGCCACACTGAAAATGTGTGAAGAGAGTTTGAGATTAGAAGTGCCCTTTTCTTAACCTTTTTTTTCCCTGGCAAAGAACAATCAAGTGAGGTTCTTCTCTCTTTATCATTAGTCCTCAGTAAATCTTTGTGAAATGAATAAAACATGTTCCCTGAATAGAGGTACTAGTGGTTGATACTGGATCATTCATTTTAAGTAAGTTTAACATGGATGACTGCTTAATTATTATTTTGGCAAGGTAGTTTGACCATTGATGGATGCACAAGGAAGTGTTAGGCCACTTTAAGGAAGAACGTTTTTATTTGAGGATATCTCCTACTTTCTTCTTCTGATGACTTTCTTTGTCATAGCCGACACTCTTGCGTTCCTTCATAATTGGTATGGTGAAATAAGAGACCGATTTCTATTGGTAGTATGGTATTGTGCACTGTGTCTGATTTGTACAGAGTGGCTGATAGTTCAAGTATTTTAACTGATTCCCTTACATTTCTGAACGTAGTGTGTATATATAGACGTGTGTGCTTTTATCTGCTGTTGTATACCAAGTGTAGTTAGAAAATATGCCTTCCGCACGTAACTGGTTTTGCCCATGTGCATAGCGACCTTTCTTTTCTTTTATTTATTAAACATACCCACATACAAACACAAACATTCTTACCATATGATCATTCCATTCTACATATATAATGAGTAACTCACAATATCATCACAGTTGTATATTCATCATCATGATCATTTCTTAGAACATTTGCATCAATTCAGAAAAAGAAATAAAAAAAAAAGAAAAAAATTCATACATACTATACCCCATACCCTCCCTTTCATTCATCACTAGCATTTCAATCTACTAAATTTATTTTAACATTTGTTCCCTTTAGTATTTATTTTTAATCCATATGCTTTACTCGTCTATTGATAAGGTAGATAAAAGGAGTATCAGACACAAGGTTTTCATAATCACACAGTCACATTGTGAAAGCTGTATCATTATACATCATCTTCAAGAAACATGGCTACTGAAACACAGCTCTACATTTTCAGGCAGTTCCCTCCAGCCTCTCCATTACACTTTAACTAAAAAGGTGATATCTATTTAATGCATATGAATAACCTCCAGGATAACCTCTCGATTCTGTTTGGAATCTCTCAGCCATTGACACTTTATTTTGTCTCATTTCACTCTTCCCCCTTTTGGTTGAGAAGATTTTCTCAGTTCCTTGATGCTGAGCCCCAGCTCGTTCTAGGATTTCTGTCCCACCTTGCCAGGAAGGTCCACACCCCTGGGAGTCATGTGCCACGTAGAGAGGGGGAGGGCAGTGAGTTTGCTTGTTGTGTTGGCTGAGAGAGAGAGAGGCCACATCTGAGCCACAAAGAGGTTCTCTAGGGGTGACTCTTAGGTCTAATTTTAAGTAGGCTTAGCCTGTTATTTGTGGGATTAAGTTTCATATCAACAAACCCCAAGATTGGGGGCTTGGCCTATTGCTTTGGTTATCCCCACTGCTTGTGAGAATATCAAGAATTCTCCACTTGGGGAAGTTGAATTTTCTCCCCCTTCTCACCATTCCCCCAAGGGGACTTTGCAAATACTTTTTTATTCACTGTTCAAATCACTCTGAGATTTATCAGGGCATCTCTCTGGACAAACCTACAGAATCTCATGCCCTACTCAAGGTTCCATATACTTATGGTGTTCAATTAAGCTGTCCTCCCACGTTATATTAGGAAATACAGCATAGCAACTTTTAAGGGCAGCATCATTAGCTCTTATTTTGCCAAGGGGGGTTGTGTTCTGAGGTCTGTTATCCATCTACCATTTCAGAGAAATTCAGAAAACCTGAATATGTCACACATACTTCTCATGAATGCTGTGGTTTTCTTGTAATTTTTTCTGAGACAATCAGACATTGGTTTCACAATGGTAGTCTTTTAAGGTGTATTGGCATTTCATTTGACTTAAATGGCCTGAATATTTTTCTGAATTAGGAAGGATGATATGTCAGAATATGCCTAAAGCTGTATATGTATCATAATGATAGCTAACATTTTCTGAGTACATGTCTGGTGCTTGCTGCTGGTAAAGGCTATAGATATTCCTATTTGACTATTTTAACTTCCCAACAACTGTGGAAGTATCCTACCCCCATTTTTCAGTTAAAACTTGTAGCTAAGAGAAAGTAAATTTTCCCAGGGTCACATAGGTAAGTAAGTGATAGAATGTATTTTTTTTTCCATTTGGAAAATGTTTTTATTATTTTTAGTGCTTTGCTTTAAAAAAAACAACAAAGCTTTCTATTGTATACTATAACAGATTTCAGAGTTTGAAATGGGTTACAATTCCACAATTTTAGGTTTTTACTTCTAGATAACAGCAACTAAAAGTAATATCAGGGCCGTGCAACTGTGGCTCAGCAGCAGAATTCTTTGCCTGCAAAGTCAGAGACCCAGGTTCGATTCCTGGAGCCTGCCCATGCCTAAAAATAGAAAAATAAAAAAAAGTAATATCAATATAATGATTTAGCAGTCATACTCCTTTGTTAAATCCTGCTTTCCCTGTATAACTCCACCACACCTTTGATCTTTCTCCCACTTTTTATAGGTATTAGGGCTATACCCATTGTAACTTTTTCATGTTAGAAGGGGCTTTCGATAATATGGGATAGGGAGATGGAACTAGTTGATGTTCTAGAGAGGCTGACCCCTCAGCATTTCAGAACTTGCCTGGTAAGACAGGCACCCATCTGGAGGTTGTAGGTTTCTGGAGTGTTACTCTAATACATGGAACCTTTGTAGAATCTTTTATATCACCTTAGGTGTTCTTTACGATTGGTTGGAATGGTCTTCGTTGGGGGTTGGCAAGTTATGATAGATAGCAATGTCTAACTGAAGCTTATCTAAGTGTGACCTCCAGAATAGCCTCTCTACTCTATTTGAACTCTCTCAGCCACTGATGCCTTATTTGTTACACTTCTTTTCCCCCTTTTGGTTAGGATTGCATTGTTGATCTCATGGTGCCAGGGCCAGGCTCCTCCCTGGGGGTCATCTCCCTCACTGCCAGGGAGACTTTCATCCCTGGATATTATGTCCCACGTAGGGGAGAGGGTAGTGATTTTACTTGCAGAGTTGGGCTTAGATTTAGGTCACATCTGAGCAACAAAAGAGGTCCTCTGGAAGTAGCTCTTAGGCATACCTGTAGGTAGGCTAAGCTTCTCTGCTACATACATAAGCTTCACAAGAGGAAGCCTCAAGATCAAGGGCTTGGCCTATTGATTTGGGTGTCTCTAATGTTTGACACAGTATCAGGGATTTCCCCAGTGGTAAAGCTTAATAGTTCCATATTTTTTCTTCCATCTCTCGAGGGACTTTGCTAATACTTTTTGATTATCTGCTTGATATACTCTGGGATATATCCAGACATTAAATTAAGCTATACAGGATTAAAGGCCCTCATTCTTACTGTGGGCTCTTTGTGTTTGGATTGTTTAACTGATCTTTCCAGACAGTTTGAGTTAGATTAGTACTACAGAAAATTTAAATTCTGGACAAAATAAACCTTTCTTCCTTTGGTCTCAAAAAATAGATGAGGTTCTAAAATAGACAATGCCTTCCTTACCTTATATTCTGAATTATCTTAATCCCAACCTGATTGGCTTCATTCTTATCTCTAAATACCAGATTTTACATATATAAAATAGCCTTTCAAAATCCAGAAATAATAATTACCACTCCCGACTAAATATGACTGCTTTAAGAGCTTACAGTCTAGATCCCTGTTTTTTTTGTTTGTTTTGTTTTATTAATTTTTAAAAAAAATAACAATGAACAAACGCAAACATTCTTTACTTATGATCATTCCATTCTGTGTATATAATCAGTAATTCACAATATCATCACATAGTTGCATATTCATCATCATGATCATTTCTTAGAACATTTGTATCAATTCAGAAAAAGAAATAAAAAGACAGCAGAAAAAAATTCATACATACCATACCCCTTACCCTTCCCTTTCATTGATCACTAGCATTTCAGTCTAAATTTATTTTAAAATTTCTTCCCCCTATTATTTATTTTTATTCCATATGTTTTACTCGTCTGTTGATAAGGTAGATAAAAGAAACATCAGACGCAAAGGTTTTCATAATCACACATTCACATTGTGAAAGCTATATCATTATACAATCATCTTCAAGAAACATGGCAACTGAAACACAGCTCTACATTTTCAGGCAGTTCCCTCCAGCCTCTCCATTACATCTTGACTAACAAGGTGATGTCTATTTAATATGTAAGAATAACCTCCAGGATAACCTCTTGACTCTGTTTGGAATCTCTCAGCCATTGACACTTTATTTTGTCTCATTTCGCCCTTCCCCCTTTTGGTCGAGAAGTTTTTCTCAATCCCTTGATACTGAGTCACAGCTCATTATAGGGGTTTTCTCAATCCGCCTATGTTGCCAGGAAGGTCCACACCCCTGGGAGTCATGTCCCACGTAGACAGGGGTAGGGCAGTGAGTTTGCTTGTTGTGTTGACAGAGAGAGGGGCCACATTTGAGCAACAGAAGAGGTTCTCTTGGGGGTGATTCTTAGGCCTAATTTTAAGTAGGTTTGTAGGTCCCTATTTTTTAATAAGCATTTTCTTACATACAGTATATTGTTCTTTTGTTTCTGGCTTATTTTGCCTCACCAAATGTCCCACAGGTTCATTCACAGTGTTGCATGCCTGACGACTTTGTTCCTTTTTGCAGTAGCACAATATTTGATCATAGGTATACACTGTTGGCCAGTCTTCTTCTTCTCAGTCAGTGTATCCTTCAGCCACCTCCATTCATTAGGCATCATGTATAATATCCAGAGTCCATACATGCTCTCAATTTTAGATAATTTCATTGTTCCCAAGAGAAAGATAAGCAATAAACATACCCTCACCAAATATAAGGTCTAAACTTTCCCTTAATTCTTGTTACCCCTCTACACACCCCTCATTATTTACCCCTAGTGTTGCTGCGGTATTGTTTTCCTGTTAAATATAGCCCATAGCATGCAATAGCGGTTTTTCCCCTGTACCCTGAACTTGTACACTCTTTGTACAAGATTCATACCTTTGAAGTAGTTCATGCAAGAACTTAGTTATATTTATAGTGTCAGTGGGACACATGGGTCTATACAACCCCTTTCAATCATGTTCATCTTCAATATGGTAATATGACTTATAGACTCACTAGTGACCTGCCTTCACTTCTATCTGTTCCCTTAACATTTGAGTTCAATCTCATTAGCTACCTGTTCACCCATCTCTAGCTTCCATGTATCTCTAAGTCCCCTATATTCTGTATTATAAGCCTCTGATTTTACCTTTACCATGGTCATGAAAGTGGAATCATGCAGTATCTGTCCTTTTGTGTTTGGCTTATTTCACTCAACTTCAACTTCATGTCCTCAAGGCTCATCCATCTTGTCCTTTGCTTAAGAATGTCATTTTGTCTTTTGTATAAAATTCCATTGTGTGGCGGGCCACAGTGGCTCAGCGGGTAAGAATGCTTGCCTGCCAAGCCCGAGGACCCAGGTTTGATTCCCGGTGCCTGCCCATGTAAAAAATTCCATTGTGTGTGTGTGTACATATATATACACACACACACTATATATACACACATATATATATTGCATAAAATTCCATTGTATATATATACATTTTGTTAATCCACTCGTTTGTTGACAGGCACTTGGATTATTTCCATCTTTTGGCGATTGTGAATAGTGCTCCATAGTGAACATTGGAGTGCAAATGTCTGTTATTGGTTTCAGTTCTTGTGTGTATATACTGAGTAGTGGTATTGCTTGGTTACAGGGAGGAACCACCAAATTGTCTTCCATAGTGGCTATACCATTATACATTCCTACCAGCAGTGCATAAGTGTCCCAATTTCTCCATATTCTCAACACCATTTGTAGTTTCCTGTTTAATAGCAGTCATTCTTATAGGTGTGAGGTGGTAGCTCCTTGTAGTCTTCATCTGTATTTCCCTTATAGCTAATGAAATGAGCATCTCTTCATGTGCTTTTTAACCATCTGTATTTGCTCTTCAGAAAAAATGCCTAATCATATCATTAGCCCATTTTATAGTTGGGTTATTTGTTCTTTTGTTGTTGAGTTGTATGATTTCTTTGTGTATGTAGTATATTAAACCTTTGTCTGATGTGTGATTTCCAAATATTTTTTTCCCTTTGAATTGGCTGCCTCTTCACCTTTTTGACAAAGTCTTTTGAGGTACAGAAGCATTTAATTTTGAGGAGTTCCCATTTATCCATTTTCTCTTTTGTTGATTGTGCTTTGGGTATAACGTTTAGGAAGCTACCTCCTATTAATAGGTCTTGAGGATGTTTCCCTACATTTTCTTCTAGAAGCTTTATGGTACTAGTTCTTATATTTAGGTGTTTGATATAATCTATTTTTAAATGTGAATTTGGCTTATATCAGAAGCTGTACTTTATTAACACAAGTATTCTTTGTACATGTAGGTATGAAAATATATATGTGTGTAGGTATAAAATATATTCATACAAGATGAATCTTTTTTTGTGTGTGTATGGGCAGGCACTGGGAGTCAAACCCAGGTCTCCAGCATGGCAGGTGAGTACTCTGCCTGCTGAGCCACCATGGCCCTCCCACAAGATGAATCTTGTCTCTGTCCCTGACTAGCTGTGTAGCTTTGAGCAGGTTCTGTAACCTCTCTGAACCTCAAGTTTCCCCATTTGTAAAATGGGGTTAGTATCTATTATGAGTGATTGTGATGACTCAGCAAGACAAAGCAATGGTAAGTATCTACTGTAGAGCTTGGCGCATTATATGGATTCAAAAGATGGTTGTGATGATAATTAGAACCCTCATTTAGTTTTGTCAAGGTTTACAATAATGAGAGCCCTCATTTAGTGATTGATCATATTGTATGAAAACTAGCAACTTTTTCTTTTTTTGTCAGATTTTAAACACAGCACGAAAACATTTTGGAGCTGGTGGAAATCAGCGGATTCGCTTCACATTGCCACCTCTAGTATTTGCAGCTTACCAGCTGGCTTTTCGCTACAAAGAGAATTCTAAAGTGGTGGGTTTATTTTTAAGTATGTCACTACTTTTTTCTTTTTTCCTTGCTGTGCGTGTGCTAGTTTTTTATTATGTAAAATTTTAAACATATTTAGAAATAGACAATAGTGTAATTAAACTCTAGAAACTATCAATTCATTACTCATCCTGTGTTAAGTTTCCCTAATAGTAATGTTGGTAGATTACATAATAACAGAGGGATCACTTAAAAAAATGAAAGATTAAAACAGTTGAAATATATGTTAGAACTTTTTTCCAGTTTAAAGATCACTTGTGAGATATTGATAAATTAACAAAGTTGGTATAGAATGTGCTTTAGTTTTATAAAATGATTTTATTTTCTTGGAGTTTTAAAGTACCAATTCTAAAGTGATGCAGGAATTTCATGCAGAGGTTGCAAATTACAGATAAGTTATAATTCGAGTAGCTTTGTCTAATGCAAAGAGCCTAGTTATATAATCACCTCTCTTCTAAAAGCATATAATTGAATAATTGAATGAGCAGTATGCATTTTTTATGGTTTATAGTTCTTACAAACAGAATCATGGCTTCAGTCTTTAGTGGTATAGTTTTGAATAAAATACCTCAAAGTATTTGATTTGTTCAAAGTATTTGAACACTTGAAAGTCAGATTTATGTTAAGAAACAAATCTCAGTAAACTGATTTTTCTAGTAATGGTGGAAAAGATTTATTCATTCAGCCCACCAGCACAACCTAGATGCTTTTGGTTAGTTTCATTAGGTCAGCCTCTAGTTCACTCCTTTTCCAGCATTTCTTGGATAGATATTTGTGAATGCAATGATAATAGCAGCTGGCGTTTTTAAACTATTACCATGCACTGTGCCAAGCACTGTATATTTGGATTATTGCGTTTAATCCTTGTAACAAGGCTTTGACTGTCATCCTCTTTTTGAAATGGAAAGAGCTGAGTAATACTTTGATTGCTTTAACAAGAAGGAATTTAGATAGTTAAGCATATGGATAAAATATTTAATCACACTAATGATTGCTAGAGTGAACATTAATAAAATTTGCATAGAAAAGAAAAACACAGTTCAGCATTGGCAAGGGAGTGATGATAATTCATTTTCATTTAGTAGTGGTGGGTTGTGTCTTTCTTAAAAACTCTGACAATATGTAACTAGAGCCTTAAAAGATCCAATACTTTTAATGGAAGTATTAGATAAGAAATTTTAGAGATTCAGATAAAGCATTGTGTACATAGACCGTTCATTATGATAGTGCAGATTATTTCCAAAAGGGAATAATTAAATACATCATACTACATGCAGTTTGTGAAATATTTTGTGGTCATTAAAATGTTTTTGAATAACTTAGTATCATGAAGAAAATTATTTCAAAATAAGTGAAAGAAAAAGAAGTTGGCAGTATGAGCCAGAGTGTGTATTTAATTCTTCTTCTGTGAGCTATGTTAAAGTAGAAAACAAAACCATACACGAAGATCCTGGCTATGTTAAAATATTCCCCTTACATTTGCATTGAAAAAAGATGTTAACATCAGAATATTGAATAGTGGTCATCACTGGGTGGTAGACTTGGGGATAATTTTAATTTTTAAGTCATTTTTTATGTTTTCCAAATTTCCAGATGTGTAAAAAAAAAAACAAACACTGAATACCTAAAAATTGTAAAGCTAGTAACCTCAAATGGACGTTTTGAGAAGACATCTTCCTTGGTTTACTTGGGTGTTATATAAATGGGACAGAGAAGAAAGATGACAAGAAAACTGAACTCAATTTACTACTGTCACTCTCTGTTCTGTTGGAAGTTTTTCTGAAAAAATGGATATTCTTGAGCAAATTAACTTTGAATGTAAAAGTAATTTACAATATTTTTCTTGTTTTAGGATGACAAATGGGAAAAGAAATGCCAGAAGATTTTTTCATTTGCTCATCAGACTATCAGTGCTTTGATCAAAGCTGAGCTGGCAGAATTACCCTTAAGGCTTTTTCTTCAAGGAGCTCTGGCTGCTGGAGAAATTGGTTTTGAAAATCATGAGACAGTAGCATATGAATTTATGTCCCAGGTGATGATCTGCTCTCCTCCTTTCTGGATGTTAAAATAGTTTTGCTGAGTCGAGTCACTTGTCTGAAGTTGTGGTGGTAGTGCACATCAACTTAACTCTTTTTTTTCACTGAACATGTAACTACCTCCTTCCTACCATCTTGGAACCTCTTAATAATGTCATCATATTGACTGGCTTGGAGCAGCAAAATTGATCAGATCCTCATAATAATGAAATCTAAGATTTCCAAGTGGGGCATCATAAAAGTGTTTTCATGGAAAAGAAGTTTGTTAGTTCAGTTAGGGAACCCTGAGTTAACCAAAGTTAATATGATCTCTTATTGCAAGACGTGTCAGCATCTTTAATGTATCAGCTGTGTCTTGTGCCTTTGCAAGAGAGTACACCGTATGCTGATTTGAAGGAAACATCTGCAAAGTGTCTTATAGATAGAGGTTCTGTGGGATGTACTTTGGAAAATGCTGGGGTGGGTGATTGGTTCCTAAAAGTCTCTTTTGTTTTTATCCGCTAGGCATTTTCTCTTTATGAAGATGAAATCAGTGATTCCAAAGCACAGCTGGCTGCCATCACTTTGATCATTGGGACTTTTGAGAGGATGAAGTGCTTCAGTGAAGAGAATCATGAACCCTTGAGGACTCAGTGTGCACTTGCTGCATCTAAGCTTTTGAAGAAGCCTGATCAGGGCCGAGCTGTGAGCACCTGTGCACATCTCTTCTGGTCTGGCAGAAACACAGACAAAAATGGGGAGGAGGTAAGGTGGGAGGACATTCCTTAAGTTTGGGAGAGGGGACCATTAACAGGGAACAGCTGTCAAGGCCTTGTGCCCTGGAGGTGAAATATTTGCAGTTCTTAAAAATACAATGAAGAAAATTGCTTTATTAAAAGAAATGAAGTGGACAGTAATGCACTGAGAGTCACAGCTTGTGGTGAAGCATCCAAATTGAGGATATTGTAACTTAGCAAGTTTGTGCCACTGCTTGTTTTAAATTTAGTTTTATACTTAAAAAAAAAGAATGAAGAGGATTTAAATTTGTTGTATTCTTTTAAAACATGAAAAGTACTGTAGGGTGTTTTTTTTTTGGCGTGAAAATAGGACATTTGTGATTTATTAATGCCTTCAATATCTCCCCCTGCCTTTTTATTGTAGCTACATGGAGGTAAGAGGGTAATGGAGTGCCTAAAGAAAGCTCTAAAAATAGCAAATCAGTGCATGGACCCCTCTCTACAAGTGCAGCTTTTTATAGAAATTCTGAACAGATATATCTATTTTTATGAAAAGGAAAATGATGCGGTAAGTGAACTAATACAATTGTAATGAAATAATGAAGTGTTAGTTTTGAGAGCATGAAGATGAACTGTTGGTTTTATTCCTGAGCCTGATGCCTTGAGCCTACTGTTTTGCTCTTAGAGATAATAAAATATATTCAGTTTTTATTCAAGTTTGGTTTCCTCCTTCTCCAAATCATTTCCCTCTGCTACTGTTGTGAATGTGGGAATTTGGGGAAGAGGATGTGATTGACAGATGGTATGGACCACTCTTATTTAACTCGGATTGGGCTTTCATTTGGTTATTTATAGCTGTTTTCATGGACACTGAATGTTTAACAGCCTTGAATTCTTTATATTTGGGTTCTTCTCTCACCTCTGTGCTATCTATTTGTTCATCACTTTATCTCCAATTGTTAACAAGGTGTCTGTCAGTGCTAATAAAATCTTGAATGAATGGATGCGCAAATGGAATTTCTTTGTCCAGAAACTTAACTCTGTACTCCCAAACTCCCAAAGTTTACAGTGATAATAGTTTGATGTCTTTTTGCTTTCTGTCATGTTTATATTTGTTTAGTCAGATTTTATTGGGAATTTTGATTGCTAAAAATTTATCTTTACCAGAGAGCAAAGGTGACTTCTTTTTTTTGTATACTGAGTTGAATTGCTTTATTGCATAACTATTGACATCCAGTCCTTTTGTTCTCAGTTGACCAGACCAGAGTAGATTAATGCTCATCATTCCAACTCTTTCTCAATGATGATGAATATGTTGTATATGGCCTCTTCCTGCTTTTAATGCTCATCATCCCAACTCTTTCTCAGTGATGATGAGTATGTTGTGTATAACCTTTGTTATATAGAAGCCATTTCCCTTCTTGAACTTAGGAAGTTTGATATAAGCAAAAAGTTTAGTATTCTGATACTTAGTTTTTTGTTGACAAAGGTCAGAGTTTGCAGGTCTACCTACTGGTTTCTTTCACTCTCCAAAATCCTTTTCTGTCTATGTAAATACCCTTTGTAGTTTGTTTTGTAAGAAACAAGATGTTGATTCATTCTTTGATAAATATTGAATGCTACTGGATGCCCAGGCATTGGTAATATGTTCGGGATGTAGTGTGAACAACACAGATATAGTTGCTACCTTGGAACTTGCAGACTTATAACCAAGTCAGCTCATTTCTCTAATGGAAGAACTAATTATGTACAAAGAAAGTTCTCATCTCTTTTGCTTAGGAATGCTATATAAAATAATCACCATCCATTTGAAAAAATATGAAACAATTTATAAATACCAAATAGTTGGCTGATTTCTCATCTTGTACAAGTTTAGACTAATTGCTAAATGCATTATCCTTTAAGCAGTAGTGTTGGTCAAGATTAGTAGGTTGAATAAATTTTTCCTTTTGTTCTTTTACTAATTCATGTTGCTTTGTAGTATTTTATGAAAATTTTTTGTGGGTTTTTTTTTTTTTTTTTTTTTGATGATGAGGCAATTGTTGCTCAAACCAGGAATCATACTCTCATCTGTTCTTATAATTGATGAGAGGTAACACAGCTTCCTCAGAACAATTTAATTAAATCATCTTTTCTTTTTGAGGTTCATCCTTGGTCTTAAAATTGTGCATATTCTTTTATAGGTAACAATTCAGGTTTTGAACCAACTTATCCAGAAGATTCGAGAAGACCTCCCGAATCTTGAGTCCAGTGAAGAAACAGAGCAGATTAACAAACATTTTCATAACACACTGGAGCATTTACGCTTGAGGCGGGAATCACCAGAATCTGAGGGGCCAATTTATGAAGGTCTCATCCTTTGAGAAGGAAACAAGCTCACTATACACCTTTCCATTTACATCAAGTAAAGGTTTTATTATACTAGGTTTCCCTTCCATAGATTGTGCCTTTCAGAAATGCTGAGGTAGGTTTCCCTCTTCTTACCTTTAATGTGTTTTTTACCCAGCACCTCCAGACACTCACCTTCAGGACCTTAATAAAGTTATTCACTTCATAAGTGTTCAGGTCTGGCTGATCACCCAAGTGGCATGACTTATTCTGCTATTTAAAATTCCTGTGATCTATTAAGAAAAACATCATCACTTATCTTGGGTACTAATGAAGCTCTTATCTTTTTTTCCTCCTTTGTTTCATTGTTGTTTGTGTAATTTTCTTCATTATTGGGGAGTACTAACCCAAAGGTGTCTGTTTCTTTGTTCTATAGTTAAACTTGAATTTAATTTAGAAGAAAGGAATACTGTATGTGGAATTCAGCTTGAACTCTTTCCTAAATGCAAGATGAGGCCATGTGTAATATTTTCCCTAAAACTAGAATATATTAATGCATGTTTGAGAGTTTTTAAGTTCCATGGTCAAAACCAGAAGCTATATTTTGCATATTTGGACCCAGCCACCCATTAAGAACTTTGTTGTCCTTTGGCCATATGTATTGAAATAATTTTGTTCTAAATACTATAAAACAGAAAATTTGTGATCTATATAATTTATGTATAATCGTCATTATTGTAAATTTAAGGGGAAAATGCATCACACAATTATGTTTTTTGTTTTGTTTTATTTTGTTTTTGCACAGTGAAACAATAAAGTTGCTATTAACAATTTTGGACTTTCCCCCCCTCTTTTCATACCATTTTTCATAAAAAAAGAACTAGTAGAATGCTTTGGAGTTTAATAGACATTTTCATACATTCACAGAGATCACTTGTTCAACTCTGGTTTTATATACATGTTGAGCAAAGTGTCATCTGTTCTTTTAGTTACTTTTTTTTTTTTTTTTACCTATTTGTCTTCCTCAGCCTTACCCTACTTTGCCTAGGTATGCTAAGCCCTTGTGAACTACCAAAAGGCTCAACACCTGAATTAGTTACCGACTTACTGTATAACAAATTATCCCCAAACTTAGTGTTTTAAATATTTATCTCTCAGTTTCTTTGGGTCAGGGATTTGGGAGCAGCTTAGTGGGTAGTTCTGTCTTAGGGTGTCTCATGAGGTTGCAGTAATCTGAAGTCTTGAAGCTTCTTCACATAACTGTTAGTTGGAGGTCTCGCTTCCTCTCCTTACGGGCCTCTTGAGGCAGCTTGTGTGTTTTTATAATATGGCTGCTGGCATCCCAGAATGAGTGATCCAAGAGAGAGAGCAAGGAGACCACAATGCCTTTTTATGATCTAAACTTAAAACTGACACTAGTTTGCCTTATTCTTTTTGTTAGAAGGGAGTCAGTAAGTGTAGCCGATACTTAAGAGTAAGGATATTGAAGGAGAAATAGCAGAGAGCTTGTGGACATTTTCCAGTGACCACATCATTTAACACCTTACCATTTTCCTTCCAGTTGATAGATGTCTAACACTTAAATTTTATAATACATGTTTACAATGTTATAAAATCAGTACCATTAAAATCTATCAAACATGCCCAGCCTTTCTGTGGTAACTCATAGTTTAGGAAATTCTTTATTTTCCTTGCAGGTGTTATATGTAAACCCGACTATGGATTAGAGGTTGAAATGACCATTTTATTCACATTTCCATGAAATACTGAAAGTAAAGTAAAACATGATTCAGGGGAGAGAATGGGTCATAGTCAAAATTGTGTCAGTACTGGGTACAAAGTATTTCAAATATTTTCTTGGTAGAGGTGAAGAGACTAGATTTTTTTTAAAAAAAGAAACCAGTGTTCTGTTGATATTCACAACTTATGGATTTCTTTATTAAACAAGAATTGACTGAGGACCTACTATATGCCAGACACACAGTGAATATACAGGTGACAAGATAGTGTTCTTAGCTTCAAGAATTTTAGCCTGATGAAAATACAGAGCACCAATTACAGAATATGATAGGGTCTGCCCAGGAGAACACAGAAGAGGGGCTTTCAGGGGACTGGATTGATACCAGACAAAGGTGGTGAATTCTCTGTCCAATGGCTCAAATGATCAATTCCTGATACACTGGAATTTCAAAGAGAGAGAATTTTTTGCTAGGTGTGAAGCAGGAGATCGCTCAGATGGCCTAGCAGCCCCAAAATCTATCTCTTTGTGTTTAGGGAGTTCAAGGTTTTTATGAATTCTAACAGGAAGAGATGAAGTCATTACAATTTCAATAGTAAGCAGAGAGGAAGAGAGACAGTTATCATTTCCATAGCAAATGTAAGCAGAAAGGGAGACTTATTTTGATAGATACAGGCTGAAACAATTTACAAATGTAAAGGAGCAAAATGGGCTACACCTAGTTAATGGCTGACTTGGGTTCCTTCTTTAACATTAGGATATTTGCCCTTATAAATTTCTAAAGTGAAAAAATGGACACAGGCATAAGATGAGGATATTTATAACCATTCTCAGGGATTAGGGCAACTGAACTGGGTTATAATTCAGAGATTTACTCTAATATACTAGATAAAAATATTTATATGGACATAATTATTCATTAAATCTGAGTTCCTTGGTTACAACTTATCCCTCTTGTTTGATAATTCCTCAGTCTTGAGGGATATCTGGATGATGGCTGCTGTGACTTCTTTCAGCTGAGAAAAAAGCATCAACACCTTGGGGGAGAGGGATGAAATTGTTTTTGGAGTGACCAGTACCTCTGAGTTTCAGGGCTTTTATCTGCCATAGGAACAATCAGGAGGCTTTAAGTCTCTGAAAAACAATAAATAAAACTTTTGTAGAGCCCAGAGTGTCCTTTAAGGTATCCAGGAATGCTGTTGATTGGGGCTTGCATTACTGTGGCAGTTTGCAATATCTGACTGAAACTTGTATAATAGTAACCTGCAGAATGACATCTGGACTCTAATTTAAACTTTCTTTTTCCCTTTTATCTACTAATTCCATGATGCCAGGGCTAGGCTCATCCCTGCAAGTCTTGTCTCATGTTATCAGGGCCAAACTTATCCCTGAGAGTCAAGTCCCATGTTGTCAGGGATACTTGCGCCCCTGGAAGTCATGTCCTACATAATGGGGAAGGTCAGAGTGGCTTAAGAGAGAGACCAAAGTTCTCTGGGAATGACTCTTAGGCATTAATTATAAGTAGCCTTAGCTTTGTCATTACAGAAATGTTTCATAAGGGCAAGCTTCAAGATTGAGGTATTAAATAATACCAGGAAGATGTTAGTTCACAAGATTACGTTATGGCTTTTACAAAAACAATTCAAAGCTCTATTTATTCGATTACTACTTCCTTATTTAAAGGTCGTACAAGTGTCATCTCTTCTATGAGGTCTTCTTATGTCATTCTTTATCTGCTTTTAAAAATTCTTCCAGCATTTTTATTCCTTTAATCCTACTGTCTTATACTATACTCTCGTTCAAGTATATCCTAACTGGAATATAAACTCTTTGAAGCTAAGCATTACGTCTTCCCTATTCATGACAGCACTTACTAACAAAAATATACTGATTAGCATTAACAAAGCCACTATAAATTCAAATTCTTCCACATACTGAGTGTTAGAAAGAAAGCCATACCTGAAAGAGAATAAATGCTTACTCGATTGTGGCGAAGAAAAGAATTTATTAATGATCTTGTAAGAATGGACACGCAACAAAAAAAATGGTGGCTGGCACCCTGAGTAACTAAAAGCAGTAGTATATATTCCTTAAGCCTAGCATGCAGGTCCCTCCCCAATTTCTTCACTGATTGGATACTCTAGAGATTACAGTCTATCTCGATAGCCTAACTAAGTCAAATTTCCTGCCAAAGGTTCCCACTTTTGATTACCCTTTACATTTCAGTGACCCTGGTCGTTTATTTAAAATTGTTTCTACATATTTGGTGGCAATTCTAGACCTGCGTCAGGGGCTCTCTCCTTTCCCTACCTTCAAGACCAGTTTGAGCTGTCCTGAACCATCCTGTGTGAAAGCTAAACTGAATTTCATTCTTACATTGAGGTAACAAATGGCAGGGTAACTAAAATCCAGATTCCTTGAAATCCAGGTAATTGAGTTTATAAAAAAATTTCATTTAGAGCGATGCAATGGTGGTTCAGCAGGCAGAATTCTCACCTGCCATACCGGAGACCCGGGTTCAATTTCTGGTACCTGCCCATGTTAAAAGAATTTTTTTTCATTTTTATTTTGTACTAAACTTAACTGATTTTCTTAAATAGGATATACTTGAAGCATCAGCATATTTGCATTTTATTATATAAAAGTGATTTTGAGAATGTACTTATAATACTAGTTCAATTTTATCCTTAAGCTTGTATAAATTTAGGGAGAACATGCTTACACAGAAGGAAATTGCATTTGCTCAATTCAAAAAGTTATAAAAACATGAATCTTTTTATTCTATTGGAGGTTAAAAAAAATCTCCTTTGTTTTCATAATATTCTAAAATTATGAACAACCTGAAAGTACATTGACTATAAAACTTGGAAAATATACTACAATTGTTTAATTTGCCCAAGCCTAAATCTAGGAAAACATTTCTATAGTTTTTAAGGGCCCTTCATTCTACTCACTGAAATTTGGCAGTTGGATCTTATTGATTACTCCGATTGCAAGGCTATTCATATTTTAATAATCTGCTTTATTTTTGTTAAAATAATTTTAACAAATATGGCCTATTCCAAAGTATTTTTGTGCCTACTAGTTCTAATTTCCAGGCCTAGTTGGGAGGATTTTAAACCTTGGGCAGACAGCCTCCTTACTTCTTAGGACCTTTTGGTCCCACCAGTCGCCAACAGATACTGGACAAGGCAGTGAATTCTCTGCCTGATAGTTTAAATGATCAATTCCAGAGACACTGGGTTTCAAATAGAGAAAGAGTTTTTATGCTAGGCACAAAGCAGAAGATCAGAATGCCTAGCAGCCCCCAAATCTGTCTCTTTGAGTTTAGGGGTTTCAAGGTTTTTATGGATTCTAGCAAGGGGAGAAGAAGTCATTACAATTTCGATAGTAAGCAGAGAGGAAGAGAGACAGAGTTGTCACTTTATAGCAAATGTAAACAGAAAGGAAGGGAGACAGAGTTATTTCAAAAATAGGTGTAGTCTGAAACAATTTACAGATATAAAGGAACAGATCTGGGGCTGGAACTAGTTAATGGCTGACAAGTTCCTTCATTAGCATTAGGGCATTTGCCCTCACGAATTGCTAAAGTGAAAAAGTGGACGAAAGGCACAAGATAAGGGCATTTACAATCATTCTCAGAGATCAGGGCAACTGGATTACAGTTCAGAGATTTACTCTAATATACTAGAAAAGAAGCATATTTATATAATCATAATTATTCTTTTAAGTACTAATTCCTCAGTTACAGGGTTGGAGCAGGGAGGGTTTGGGGGAAAACCTGGAGAGAACTGTATGAATTGTCACGAGATTTCACCATGAGTCCCATTACTTGTTTATCCTTGGTGAGCCTAGGGATTGATCTGTAGTCCCCATATTTAGCAGAGCTAGACTACTCAAACAGTGGTCTAGGGATTAAACCAGGTGTGTTAGGGTTCTTTAGAGAAACAGAACCAACAGGGGAGAACTATAAATATGAGATTTATAAAGGTGTCTCATGCAACTGTGGGAATGGAAGAATTCACAATCTGTAGGGCAATCTGTGAAGCTGGCAGTTCTGATGAAGGGTCTGAATGAACTTCACAGGAGAGGCTCACTGGCTGACGAAGCAGTGAAAGAATCTTCTTCCTTAAAGACCTTCAACTGATTGAATTATCTCATTGTGGGAAGCATGACTTAGTTGATCACTGATGCAATCAACCGACTGATTATTTAATACACCAGCCTTCTGGTTTATCAACCAGCCACATAATATCCTTGCAGCGATGGTCAGGCCAGTGCTTGACCAGACAATTTGGCATAATCACTTGGCCAAGTTGACACCAGAACCTAACCATCACACCTGGTAAACACCTCTCTATGATGAGATAACTAAAAAAAAAAAGCTGTCTAAACATTTGGAAACATGGCAATTTGACAAAGTAACTTTATGTCTGTCAAATCTAATTACAAAGAATTTGGCCTTTAATCTTCTATGTCAGGTTCTGCCCCCCAACCATTTTTTTTTTTTAAAATAATCTTTATGTATCTTACAAATAGTACAGGTCCTTAACAGATTGATATTTTCTAAAAGACAAACAAAAATTTCACATCATGGTCAGATAGAAGCACCAGGCTAGAGGGGGCAGGCTTAGTGCTGAATGGTGCTGAATTCCGTTTGGTGGAATAGTAACACTGAATTCCATTCAATAGGATAGTTATAGTCAGGAGGAGGAATATAAGAAAGTAATAGGAGTAATGACCCTTTCTCACTCTGAGGTTCCTACTGCAGTTGGACATTCCTGCCCTGCTTCTCCTGTGTCTTGACTTAGGAAACCTGGTATTCTTCACTTAGAAATGCATTCTTTTGACAGGACCCTAAGCTCAGTGGCCATTAGGTTAATGGAGAGGGACATTACCCTGTCCATTAAGGGCCCTGGTTAGGTTGTAGAGTCGATAGAGCTGTATCAGTGTGGCTAAAAGAGGTAGCATTGTAGAGTTCTTCAAAGGAGAATGATGAGTGATTGTAGTACAGTTCATGTATAACACTCAGAGCATTAAGAAACATGACAAACCATTGGGAGTTTAGACATAAGGTCTTGATTTCAGTGGACTCTTCCATTACATTTACTCTCTAATTCTGAGAATCTAAGAGAGTAAATTCAAGTAGAATGAGTTGGAAGGATTTCGCAGCAGAATTGTCTTTGATGATGATCATTACAAGTGAGAGGTGCTGACTGAGGAAATCTCTGAGAAGGAGACTTTCTTGTTCATTAGAGTTGGTCCTGTTAGGATGTCCTGGGGTGTCAGTAGACACTGATTCAGCTGCCAATGTCCAAAAATTGGCTGCACACTTGTTATTACCTATGGCAGTGACTTGCCATAAAGACAAGTTTCCTGGATGATTCAAAATAATTCATTTGGAAGTAGGTTTACGATTGATCTTCCATTGCTGTTCACTTCCCTAGGCATTCTGCAGCAGGCCAACACAATTGAGTCCAGTATGTCTGGAGTAGCATTGTACTTTTTCTTTTACTACTTATTGAAGTATTTAATAAGACCTAGGCCAAAGTTACTTATGGCTAAGTAAACTTTGGCTGTGGCTTTAAATCCATTTCAGTCCTCTCAGCAGAGAGGTGAATACAAATACAAAAAAAGTTTTGGAGGTTTCATGGCCCTTAGATATAATCTCTTGCATTTGAAATTTGAAAGGAGCACATTTTTTCAGGTGTGTTATTTTGTAAATGGATTTTATCATTTCTGTTTTCAAGTCTTATTCTCTTTAAATATACACAGAAAGAAAATGGGATATTCTCATACCATACTCCTAACAAAAGATTTGAGATCTATTTAAATTGGTGAACCTTATCAAGGAATAAAATGGATTGATAGGATAGTGTGAAATTGTGTAAAATCAACATAAACTTGGGCCAAAATGATTTTAGACCTTAAAATACGATGTTTCCACAAAACATGGGGTATCATCAAAAGTGTTTTAATTAGTCATTTTTATCCTACACATCCCTGGAACAGTGCTTCTTAAAATTTATGTGCAGATCACAGAGGGATCTAGTTAAAATGCAGGTCTGTTTAGGGGCCAGATTTACATCTCTAGTAAACCCCCAGGTAATTCCAGTGCTCCTTTTACAGGGACTGTGCTTTCAGTATCCAGATGATAATTCCACAGGAAATATTTTAATGATACATTTAGTATTTTGCTCCACTTTTTTTATTAATTAAAAAAAATTAACAAAAAACATTTAGAAATCATTCCATTCTACATATATAATCAGTAATTCTTAATATCATTACATAGTTGCATATTCATCATTTCTTAGTACATTTGCATCGATTTAGAAAAGGAAATAAAAAGACAACAGAAAAAGAAATAAAATGATAATAGAGAAAAAATAAACTATACGTACCATACCCCTTACCCCTCGCTTTCATTTACCACTATTTCAAACTGAATTTATTTTAACATTTGTTCCCCCTATTATTTATTTTTATTCCATACGTTCTACTCTTCTGTTGATATAGTAGCTGAAAGGAGCATCAGACATAAGGTTTTCACATTCACAGAGTCTCATTGTGAATTGCTTCACTTTTTAAATAGGATTTTCACATACAGTTGTGGCAACGTAGGCATTGACTGCAGAATTGAGGGACAGAAAAGGTATAAGACAAAGACTAAATAACAAAATCACAAAAGAAAATCCTGCATTATCAGTAGTAAACACTCCAGCCAAAAGGCAGAGATTGGCAGAATGGATAAAAAAGTATGACCCAACTATATGCTGTCTACAAGGCACTCACCTTAAATTCAAAGACAAGTAGTTTGAAAGTGAAAGGAAGGAAACAAATATACAATGTAAAAAGTAAACAAAAGAGAGCTGAGGGTAGCTGTATTGATTTCAGATAGAATAGACTTTAAGTAAAAAATTATGAAGGACAAAGACAGTCATTGTTTACTGATAAAGGGTCAATTCAACAAGAAGACGTAACAATTATAAATATACATGTAACTAACAACAGAGCCCCAAAATATGTGAAGCAAATACTGACAAATTTGAAGGAAGAAATTGATGGTTCTACATAAACAGTAAGAAACTTTAATGAAACACTTTCAATAATGGATAGAACATCTAGACAGAAGATCAGTAAGGAAACAGAAACTTGAATGATATGCTAAACCAACTAGATCTAACAGACCTATAGAATGCTCCTCTACTCAAGGGCACATGAATCATTCTCCAGGATAGACCATAAAATCTTAGATAAATTAAAAAAAACAATAGGACTCAATACATTAAAAAATATCAAAGTCATTATAATATGTCTTCTCTGACCACATGAAATAATACTAGAAATGAATAACACAGGGAGAAATGGCAAATTCACAAATATGTGGAAATTAAACATTGCTTAAAGAGGAAATAACAAGGAAAATTAGGAAATACCTTAAGGTGAATGAAATGAAAATAAAAGCAAAACTTATAACAAAGGCAGTGCTGAGAGGGAAAATTTACAGCTCTAAATGCTTGTAGTAAAAAAAGAAGAAAAATTTCAAATAAGAGAACCTTAGAACTAACTGGGAGTCCTAGAAAAAGAAGAACAAACAAAACCCAAAGTGAGCAGAAGGAATAACAAAGATTAGAGATGAGATAAATGAAATAGAACATTTAAAAAAAATAGAGAAAATCAACAAAACCAAAAGTGGATTCTTTGAAAAGATCAATAAAAGTGACAAACCTTTAACTAGACTAACAGAAAAAGAGTACACAATAACTAAAATAAGAAATTAAAAGGGAAACATTACTATTAATTCCAATGAAATAAAAAGGACTATTTAAGAGGATACTATGAACAACTGCATGCAAATAAAATAACCTACATGAAATGAAGAAATTCCTAGAAGCTCACAAACTACCTACACTGACTCAAGAAGAAATAGAAGATCTCAAAAAAGCAATTAATAATAAAGAGATTTAATCAGTAATCAAAAACCTCTTGTGCTAGTTTAAAAGTGCTGCGTACTCTGGAAAAACCATGTCCTTTGATCCTGATTCAATATTGTAGGGTAGAAACCTTTGATTAGATTGTTTCCATGGAGATTGACCTACTCAATTCTGGGTGTGATCTTTTGATTAGATTACTTCTATGGAGATGTGTCACACAATTTGAGTGTAAACTTTTGATTAGATGGAGATGTGACTCCACCCATTCTAGGTGGGTCTTCATTCGTTCACTGGACTCCTTTAAAAGGGGAAACATTTTAGAGAAACCTCAGGTGCAGATGCTTGGAGAACAGTTGCTTCAGAGATGCAAACACAATTACAGATGTTTGGAAATGCAGAAACCTCAGGAGACGCAGGAGTTAGTAGAGCCAACAGTAGATAGTTGCTAGAGAGCTGACAGAGATGCAAACATTAGGAGATGCTTGGAGTACTGACAGAGAGCACAGATGCCTAGACCCAGATGCAGAGCCCAGCAGATGTCACCATTTGCCTTCTCATGAGATGCTAAGCAAGACAGAACAAGAGTTGTGTCCTAGAGGAGCTAAGTGAATGCCACAGGATGCTTAGAGAAAAAAACACTGCCATCAGAAGCTAGAAATAATGGAACTGGGAACAAGGACCAGCAGATGCCAGCCACATGCTTTTCCATATAAAAGAAATTGGCCTTCCTTGAGTCAAGTATGTTTCTTTGGATGCCTTAGTTTGGACATTTTTATGGCCTTAGAACTGTAAGCTTATAACTTAATAATCTCCCCTTTTAAAAGCCATTCCACTTCTGGTATATTGCATTCCAGCAAACCAAAACACCTCTCAACATAGAAAGCCAAGGACCAGATGGTTTTATACAGGGGAATTTTGCTAAACAAGAAGAATAATACACAAAATTGCAAAGGAGGGAACTCTCTCTAATTCATTCTATGAGGCCAATGTCACCCACATACCAAAGCCAGATAAAGATACCACAAGAAAAGAGAATTACAAACCAATATGTTTTATGACTATAAAAATGAAAACATCCTCAACAAAATACTAGCAGACTTTCAGGTCAAAGATGGTGGCTCAACAATGTGCGCATTTTAATTCATCCTCCAGAACAACTACTAAATAACCAGAAACAGTACAGAACAGCTCCTGGGGCCACGTCAGTGACCGGACACACAGCGTACCCCAATCTGGACCAGCTGGACCAGCTGCAAGACCCCCCAGAACCGTGAGTTCCCTAAACCATGGCAGCTGGCACCCCTCCCCCACAGGGTGCTTCCCAGAGGGGAAAGGAAAGAGACTTTACTAGCAGCAGGGGCTGAGCCCAACCAAACGCCAATTGTGGAATTAATTAACAAATTCTGACTACTAAAAATAGTCCCCCAGCTCAGGTGAAACTGATCAAAGCAGAGGTTGCTCATTTTTGCCCCGGTGCCAAGGGGGCAGGGCTGACAGAAAAAGAAAAAAAACAAAAAGAAGGAAACAGAGGTTTTTGTGGCTGTCTTTCTACAAAGGCTTGACTACCTTTGGATATAGTGGCAGGACTTCTCAGGCTGCAACTATCCCAGGCATAGGCGGAAGCGAGCTCATTTGGGGGCTTGTCTGGAGTCTGTGCCTTCCCCAGGGGAGGGGTGAAGCCCAACTCAGGTGGAATCGTCTGCCAAGCTTAAAGGTACCACATCATCTTACGCTGGTGGGACCTGCAGGCAGACAAGCACCACATACTGGGCAGGATAAGAAAAACAGAGTCCAGAGACTTCACAGGAAAGTCTTTCAACCTGCTGGGTCTCACCCTCAGGGAAAACCAAAGCAGGTGACTCTTTCCTCATGATAGGAGGCCAGTTTGGTCTGGGAAAATCTGGCTGGGGTCTATAATACCTAAGTAGACCCTCCTAAGGGTGGCAAGCAAGGCAAGAAACAAGAAAACAAGAACTGAAAAATTCTCCTCTGTTAAACAAAACTTAAGCTCAAGGGTGGGCCACAGTGGCTCAGCAGGCAAGAATACTTGCCTGCCATGCCAGAGGACCTGGGTTCGATTCCTGGTGCCTGCCCATGTAAAAAACAAACAAACAAACAAAAAAAAACTAAAAACTTAAGCTAGAGGTCCAGATAAAGCTGAACTGAATGCCAAAGAACAGATAGACAACAAATTCATCCAGCAAGAAAACCCTAGGTAAAAGAAGTGAAAGCAATCTCTAGAATAAACTAATTAAGGTAATTAAATGCCTGGATGCCAGCAAAAAATAACAAATCACACTAGGAAAATTGAAGATATGACCCAGTCAAAGGAACAAACCAACAATTCAAATGACATGCAGGAGCTGAAACAATTAATTCAGACTATACGAACAGACATGGAAAACCTCATCAAAAACCAAATTGAATTGAGGGAGGATATAAAGAATGCATGGAATGAACAAAAAGAAGAAATTGAAAGTCTGAGAAAACAAATCACAGAACTTATGGGACTGAAAGGCAAGGTAGAAGAGATGAAAAAAACAATGGAAACCTACAATGGTAGATTTTGAGAGACAGAGCATAGGATTAGTGAACTGGAGGACGGAACATCTGAAATCCTGCAAGAGAAAGAAAATATAGGGAAAGAAATGGAAAAATATGAGCAGGGACTCAGGGAATTGAAAGATAATATGAAGCGCACGAATATACGTGTTGTGGGTATCCCAGAAGGAGAAGACAAGGGAAAAGGAGGAGAAAACTAATGGAGGAAATTATCACTGAAAATTTCCCAACTCTTATGGAAGGCTTAAAATTGCAGATCCAAGAAGTGCAGCGTACCCCAAAGAGAATAGAACCAAATAGAAGTACTCCAAGACATTTACCAATCAGAATGTCAGAGGTCAAAGAGAGAGAATCTTGAAAGCAGCAAGAGAAAAGCAATCCATCACGGACAAGGGAAGCCCAATAAGACTATGCATAGATTTCTCAGCAGAAACCGTGGAGGCGCGAAGACAGTGGAATGATATATTTAAATTATTAAAAGAGAAAAACTGCCAACCAGGAATTCTATATCCAGCAAAATTGTCCTTCAAAAATGAGGGAGAAATTAAAACATTTTCAGACAAAAAATCACTGAGAGAATTTGTGACCAAGAGACCAGCTCTGCAAGAAATACTGAAGGGAGCACTAGAGACAGATATGAAAAGACAGAAGAGAGAGGTGTGGAGAAGAGTGTAAAAAGGAAGACTACAAGTAAAGGTAAAAAGAAGGAAAATTAGATATGAAATATAAAATCTAGAAGGCAAAATAGTAGAAGAAAATACTACCCGTACAGTAATAACACTGAATGTTAATGGATTAAACTCCCCAATCAAAAGGCATAATCTGGCAGAATGGATTAAAAAACAGGACCCATCTATATGCTGTCTCTACTCAAAGGACATGAGGGCAAGGACACAAACGGACATTTACACACCAATGTTTATAGCAGCATTATTTACAATTACCAAGAGATGGAAACAGCCAAAATGTCCATCAACAGACAGTTGGCTAAACAAACTGTGGCATACACATAAGATGGAATACTATGCAGCTGTAAGACAGAATAAAGTTATGAAATATGTAACAACATGAATGGACCTTAAGGACATTATGCTGAGTGTGATTAGCCAGAAACAAAACGACAAATACTGTATGGTCTCACTGATATGAACTGACATTAGTGAATAAACTTGGAATATTTCATTGGTGACAGAGACCATCAGGAGATAGAAATAGGGTAAGATATTGGGTAACTGGAGCTGAAGGGATACAGATTGTGCAACAGGACTGAATGTAAAATCTCAGAAATGGACAGCACAATATTACCTAACTGTAATACAATTATTTTGAAACACTGAATGAAGCTGCATGTGAGAATGATAGAGGGAGGAGGGCTGGGGGCATAAATGAAATCACAAAGAAAGATAGACAACAAAGATTGAGATGGTATAATCTAGGAATGCCTAGAGTGTATAATGATAGTGACTAAATGTACAAATTTAAAAAATGTTTTTGCATGAGGAAGAACAAAAGAATGCCATTACTGCAGTATGCTGAAAATAGATAGTAATTAATATTTTAAAATTTCAGCTTATGTGTGAGACTAAAGCAAAAAAATATTTATTTGGTACAAATTTACATTTTGACTAGTGCATCTCCTAATATAACTTATGTAAATAGTTGGTTGAACACCTTAAGTACATGGAACTTTGGGTAGGACATGAGATTTTGTTGGTTTGTCCAGGTGATGCCCTGATGAATTCCAGGGTGATTTGATCAGTGAGTGGAAAAGTATTTGCAAAGTCCCCTTTGGGGAATGGTGAGAATGGGGGAAAACTCAACTTCCCCAAGTTGAATTATTGATATTCTTACAACCAGTGTGGACAACCAAAGCTATAGGCTGAGTCCCCAGTCTTGGGGTTTGTTCATAGGTAACTTAACCCCACAGGGGATAGGTCAAGCCTACTTAAAATTAGGCCTAAGAGTCACCCCCAAGAGAGCCTCTTTTGTTGCTCAGATGTGGCCTCTCTCTCCAACCAACACAAAAGCAAACTCACCACCCTCCCCCTGTCTACATGGGACATGACTCCCAGGGCTGTGGATCTTCCTGGCAATGTGGAACAGAAATCACAGAATGAGCTGAGATTCAGCCTCAAGGGATTGAGAAAAACTCCTGAATGAGCTGAGACCCAGTATCAAGGGATTGAGGAAACCTTCTCAACCAAAAGGGGGAAGAGTGAAATGAGACAAAGTGTCAATGGCTGAGAGATTCCAAACAAAGTCGAGAGATTATCCTGGAGGTTATTCTTACGCATTAAGTAGATATCATCTTGTTATCCAAGATGTAATGGAGAGGCTGGAGGGAAATGCCTGAAAATGTAGAACTGTGTTCCAGTAGCCATGTTACTTGATGATGATTGTATAATGATATAGCTTTCACAATGTGACTGTGTGATTGTGAAAACCTTGTGTCTGATGCTCCTTTTATCTACCTTGTCGACAGAGGAGTAGAACATACGAAATAAAAATAAATAATAGGGGGAACAAATGTTAAAATAAATTTAGTTTGAAATGCTAGTGATCAATGAAAGGGAGGGGTAAGGGGTATCGTATATAAAATTTTTTTTCTGTTTTTGTTTTATTTTTGTATTGTCTTTTTATTTATTTTTCTGAATTGATGCAAATGTTATGGGAAATGATCATGATGATGAATATGCAACTATGCGATGATATTGTGAATTGCTGAGTGTATGTGTAGAACGGAATGAGCATGTGTTGGGAAAGTTTGTAATTCTTTCTTGTAATTTTTTTTTAATTAATAAAAAACTAAAAAAAAATAAAAATACTAGCAAACCAAACCCAACAGCACATTAAAAGGTTACAAATTATGTTCAAGTGGGATTTATCTCAGGTAGGCAAAATAAGAAAATAAGTTTAAGTAATTCACCACATTAACACATTGAAGGAAACAACCCACGTTATCATTTCAATTGATGCATAAAGGGCATTTGACAAAACCCAGCACTTCTTTTTCATAAAAACACTTAGAAATCTAGGAATAGAGGAAAACTTCAATATGATAAAGGGTGTATGAAAACCTACAGCTAACGTCATACTCAATGGTGATAGACTGAAAGCTTTCCCTCTAAGATGAGGAACAAGACAAGGCTCCCCATTGTCATCATTATTATTCAAATTTTATTGGAAGTTCTAGCCAGAGCAATTAGGCAAGAAGAAGAAATTAAAGCATCCAAATTGGAAAGGAAGAAGTAAAACTTTCCTATTTGTAGATGACATGATCCTATATACAGAAAAATGCACACGAAAGCTTGTAGCACTAATAAATAAATTTCACAAAGTGGCAGAGTAGAAGATCAACATATAAACATCAGTAGTGTTTCTACACATTAGCAATGAGCAATCAGAAGTAGAAATCAAGAAAAAAATTTCATCTATAATAGCAACTTCAATGGAAGAACATTCCATGTTCATGGATGGAAAGACTACATTTTAAGATGTCAATTCTACCTGAAGCATTTTACACAGTCAATGCAATCCTAATCAAAATTCCAACAAGCTTCTTTGCATAAATGGAAAACCTAATTATCAATTTATATGGAAGGGTAAGGGGCTCTGAATAGCCAAAGCCATCTTGAAAAAGAAAAACAGTTGGAGAACTCACACTTCCTGATTTTAAAACTTATTACAAATCCACAATAATCAAAACAGCATGTTACTGGTACAAGGACAGACATATAGACCAATGGAATAGAATTGAAAGCTCGGAAATCAACACTCACATTTATGGCCAAATGATTCTTGACAAGATGGCAAAAAACAAAATAGGGAAAGAACAGTCTCTTCAACAAATGGTGTTGAGAATATTGGATCTCCATTTGCAAAACAATGAAGGTTGGCCTCCTACCTCACCCTATTTACAAAAATCAACCCTAAATGAATCAAAGAACTAAATACAAAAAACAGAACTATAAGACTCCGAGAAGAAAATATAGGAAAGCACTTACAGGATCTTGCCTTAAGCAACGGTTTCTTAGAATTTACACTCAATGTACAAGATAAAAATGAATGATAAATAAATGGGAACTTATTAAAATTAAAAACTTTTGTGTATAAAAGAACTTCGTCATTAAAGTACACAATGAGGGGAAATATTTGGAAACTGCATCCCCTGTTTAATATCCAGAATATATAAAGAATTCCTTTAACTCAACAACAAAAAGAAAAACAACCCAATTAAAACATGAGCAAGGACTTGAATAGACATTTCTCTAAAGAAGATATGCAAAAGGCTAAAAAGCACATGAAAAGACGTTCAACATTATTAGTCATTACGGAAAAACAGATCAAAACTACAATCACATACCATTTCACACCCTCTTGAATGATTATTCTCAAAACAATAGAAAAATCATTCATTCACTGGTGACAGGACTGTAAAATAATACAGCTACTGTGAAAGACATTTTGGCAGTTCCTCAGAAAGGTAGGTATAGAAATACCATATGACCCAGCAATCCCACTTCTATGTATAGACCCCAAAGAATTGAACACAAGGATTCAAATAGAGATTTGCACACTGGTTTTCATAGTAGCATTATTCACAATTGCCAAAAGATGGAAGCAACCCTTGTGTTCATCAATTGATGTATGAATAAACAAAATGTGGTATATTACACAAAGGAATATTTTCCAACCCTAAAAAGGAATGAAGTTCTGATACATGTGGCAACAGGGACGAACCTTGAAGACATCATGTTGAGTGAAAAAAGCCAGACACAAAGTGACAAATATTGTATGACCTCTCTTGTATGAAATAATTTAAAAAATAAGCAAACTGTTTGAGTCAGAACCTAGAATATAGGTTATCAGGAAACAAGTCAGGAGTAGGGAATAAGGAGTTAAGTCTTACAATGTACAGAGTTTCTAGTTTGGATAATAGCAAAGCTGTGGTAATGAGTGGTGGGGATGGTAGCACAACAATGTGACAGAACAACATTAAGTATATACTCGAATGTAGTTAGAAGGAGGTAAATTTAGGTTGTGTATCTATTACCAGTATGAAAAAAATCATGGAACTGCACAACACACACATATGTACACACAACTTTAATATCAATTTACATGTGCACTGATCTTGACCTGCATTTGAAAAACAATGAACTCTCCCACTTTATACATGGGAACACTGGGGCCCGAAGGGGAAGAGATGCACCCAGCGACATTCAAGGAGTCCAAGCAGAATAGGGCTGGAACAGGGTCTCCTGGCTTTGAGACCAGAGCTCTTTGACTTCAACTGATACTGACAAACAGGGATGATCAGGAGATGAGCATCTCTCTCAGGGTGATATGATGCTTTCTGGAAATGACTCTGATTGAGGAAGGAAGAAACAAGCCAACTTAGATTGTCCACTTATTGTGTTTTCCTTTTGCTGAAAAGGCCCTCCTCCCTCATTGCTTTTGGTATCTGAGCTAATTAGCAGCAATCACCACACACCATACTTTGGAGCAGGTTGAAACAACGCTTGGTGGAGCTGTGGGCCCATAAGATTCACTGAGGGTCCCATCCAGCCTGGGCTTTCCCAGCTGCTGAGAGCTTGCCAGGGAAGGGGATGGCAGGCCAGGTAGGGGATGCACATTGTATTGCCACTGGCATCAGTGCATAGGAAGACAGGAGGGTAGGTCTGGCAGGTACACATGTCTCTCCATCAACTAATTAGTGCTTAGGTAACAGGCTTAAGATAATTCCCTCTTCTACCACTGGAGAAGAACAAGACCTCGGCCATGGCTCACCCTTTCTGAGCCTTCTTTTCCTCATCTACAGAATGGGGATAATAGTAGTTACTGTGTCATACGTCTGTGGTTTAGGATTCAGTAAATATGTAGAAAGCATCTACTGCAGTGCCTGGCATAGAGCAAGTATTCAGTTAATGGGAGCTGTGAGATTATTGTTATCCATTTGGAGGATATTCTTTGGGGCACTTAAACCTTTGACCTGCACTTTCCTCTTTCTCAGTACATCTCAACAGCCTCCGCCATGGGAGGCATAACTGAGAAGCCAAATCTGCTACAAAAAAGAAAAGGAAATCATTGCCTTTTAAAGTGGAAGTAAAATGATCTTTATTGTTGCTATCATTGTATCTGGGCTTCTCGCTGCACAGTTGCATTTACTGAAACAGGTGAAAGGAGCTGACTTCTCTCCCTGCCAGGGTGTGTGGGGTTGTTGTGTATAGGATCAGAACAGAGGAGAGAATGGGGCCATGAGCAGAGCTATCTTCTCCGTCCTTTGGCTCCCACGGCACTCCATCCGCTTCTCAGTCTCCAGACTGGCTTCTGCTTCTGTGCTCACACATACTCGAGTTTGAATCCTGGCGCTGCCATGAACTTGTTGGGTGACATTAAATTTCAAAACCTTTGGATCTCATTCAATCAGACGTCAGATGGTAATAATAGTAATGTAGCCTTGCTGTAAAGATGATCAAGCATTAAATACGTAAGGCACAGCCCACAGTAGGTATACAATAAAGACATCAACTGGGGCCTCTCTTGAGTAGAAGGTAAGGTTGTTGAATCTTAGCACATCTGGAGGAGTCTGAAGACTTCCCCTAGATCACTTCAAGTTCCCAGAACTTGGCTTGGAACTCTGCCTCTGGGTTAATTCACTATCCCTTGGGTGTCTTCTCTCTTCTGGACCATGTCATCCTAGGAGGGAAACTCATCCCCTTCCTAGATTTCAGTAAAACCCAGTATTCAAAATTTGGGAAGGAGATACAGGAAGGACTTACACTTCAGACACACAAGCTTAGCAGCTATGAATTGTACTCTTGACATTCCTACTCTAAAAATGCTTTCCTGCCACCCCACCCCACCCCCGCAAGGGAATTTTTGTGGACTATTTTAACCTGCATGGTGTCCCAAACTCATGTTATTTCTTAGCTCTCACTTCCTTCTCTCCGAGCAAAATATGTCTTCCCTTTTTCTCCTGATTATCAGTGTAGTTTCTCTTTTAATTTGCTAGCTTTCTACTGACAATTCTAGCTCAAGCAGTTTATCAAATTGTTTTCTGGGTCAAGGTCATCTCTCCTTAAGAGAAATTTCAGTGGCACTAGAACTTCTATCCCTCCCCCATTTTTGTTTGAAAATTTATTATAGCTCTTTATTATATATCAATAGCTCTTCTATGTACCAGCAATAACCAATTAGAAACTTGTTGCAAAAAATCCCATTTACAATGGTATCAAAATGATAATACTTAGGAATAAACTTAAAAATGCACAAGAGTAGCATGAGGAAAAGTTTTCAACTTCATTGAAAGACTTAGAAGCACCAAATAAATGGAGAAACAAATAGTTCCTTATTTGGAAAGCCCAACAATGTAAATATACCATTACTCTACAAATTAATCTATAAATTTAATTCAACCCCAACTAAACTCCAACAGATTGCCAAGCAAATTTCACATTGAAAAGAAAGTGCACAAAATAGTCAACATTCTTGGAAAAAGATCAAAGGGGCTTGCCTTATTGTAAATAAAAATATTATAACCCTATAGTGATTAAGATAGCACAGGAATCAATAAATACAATGATAAACCAAAATGCAGTATTCAGGAACAAACTTGTGTATATATGGGAATATAGTGCATGATAAAAAAGACATTTCATATCAGAGGGAAAAAGATAGATTATGTAATATATATATTCAAGCAAAGGGCTGAAAATTAAGAAAAAATAATATTAACTCCCTGTCTTTTACTAAGGGAGAAGAATATTCCAAATTAACTAGGCAAATAAATGTAAATATGAAAAATCTGTAAAAGTGGTGTTATGAAAAATAATCTTGGGGTGGGGAACACCTGTTTAACCTGACACAAAACCCAGAACCATACAGAAAAAATTGACAAAAT
Source organism: Tamandua tetradactyla (assembly GCF_023851605.1). Taxonomy (NCBI): domain Eukaryota; kingdom Metazoa; phylum Chordata; class Mammalia; order Pilosa; family Myrmecophagidae; genus Tamandua; species Tamandua tetradactyla. The sequence continues at coordinate 39,903,702 of NC_135342.1, read as the reverse complement.
TGGCTACATCAAAACTGTAAATGACAGATGTAAAATGACAAAGTTAAAAGATAACTGACACGTCACAGAAAATGTTTTCAAATAATTGATATCCAAAATAGAGAAATTTTAAAAATCAATGAGACACACAACTTGATTAAATGGCCAATGCCAAAGATGAACAAATTACTTAATAGAAGAATACATATGCCTTGTAAACATATAAAATGTTCCAATCACTAGTAATCGAATCAAATGCAAATGTAAATTGAAATAACAATGTAAATGAAAATGATAGTGAGATAGCATTTAAAACCCATGAAGATTGGAATAATTAAAAAACATTGATAACAGCCATGGTTGGCAAAGACGCAAGGAAATGAAGACCCTCCTATAGGTGGGAATATACATCAGTATCTTTCAAAATGTAAAATGCTCTTTGACCCATCAATTTTAGTCCTAGAATCTATCAAAATAATGACACATATATATAAAGATGTATGTAAAAAAAGATGTTCATTGCAATATTTCTCATTATAGTGAAAATTTTGGTAGCAACCTAAATGTCCATCAGCAGGGGAGCAATGAGTAAATTTTGATCCATCTGTGGTAGATTGTAAATTTGGTCACAAATTCTGCCCATTCCTACATCTACACCCTTACAATGCATATAGTTATATATAGTCATGATAAAAGTTGGAGTCTATTTCTTTACTCACTGAATCTGGGTTGCCCCTGTGACTTCCTTGTCTAGTGGGACATTAACAATATGTTCTCAGGCAGAGGTTCGAAAAGCACTGCACATTGAGCTTGTTCTGTTGCTACATTTGAAACTTTGATACCCTGTGAAAGATGAGCCTGAGCTAGCCTGCTGGAGGAGAAGTCATGTGGAGAACTGAAGTTCCCTGACTGATGCCCTTTAGTCTCTAGAATATAGTGAAACCGTTCTAGACCACCCAGACTCCAGCTAACCTCACAGCTGACCGCAGATGCATGAGTAAGCTCATCAGAAATAAGTAATCCTATGTGGATTAGACTGGAAGACTTGTGCAGCTGACCACAGAGCTGTGAACTATAATAAATTATTGCCTTTTTTTTTTTTTGCATGGGCAGGCACCAGGAAAAGTGATTGCCTTTTTAAGCCACTACATTTTGGGATGGTTTATTTCATAGCAATCGATAACCGATACCCAACCATACAATGAAATGTCATGGAGCAATTTTAAAGAAAGAGGTGAATGTATGTAGATTAGTATACTGACATGGAAAGCTTGCTGACACAAATTAATAAGAAAAAACAATGACCTTGCAACTTTATGAGCTATCCTGTAGCCATCCAACAGATTCCTTTGTCTTCTTAAGTTAGCCGAAGTTGGTTTCTTTTGTTTGCAACCAGACAGCTATGCATAGGTGTTTTAAATTAATTTACAAATTTAAAGTAAATTTGTAAAATCTCAAGTTAAACAGATTTTTTTAATTGCAGGATTTGTCAGAGACATTAACATTCTAACTGACACGTTGAGTCCTCTCCCAAGAGATAGAGTATGCAGCTATCCCCAAATTATTTTTTATGTTTTTTTAAATTCCCTCTTTTTAAATTTTTTTTTAAATACAAAAAAACCCAAATAAACACAACCATTCCTATTTTGATCATTCTGTTCTACATATATAATCAGTAATTCACAATGTCGTCACATAGTTGCATATTCATCATCATGATCATTTCTTGGAACACTTGCATCTATTCAGAAAAAGAAATAAAACAAAAACAGAAAAAAAAAATTATACATACCATACCTCTTACCCCTCCCTTTCATTGATCACTAGCATTTCAAACTAAATTTATTTTAACATTTGTTCCCCCTATTATTTATTTTTATTCCATACGTTCTACTCGCCTGTTGATAAGGTAGATAAAGGGAGCATCAGACACAAGTTTTTCACAATCACACAGTCACACTGTGAGAGCTATATCATTATACAATCACCATCAAGAAACATGGCTACTGGAACACAGCTCTACATTTTCAGGCAGTTCCCTCCAGCATCTCCATTACATCTTGGATAACAAGATGATATCTACTTAATGTGTAAGAAGAACTTCCAGGATAACCTCTGGACTTTGGAATCTTTCAGCCATTGACTGTTTGTCTCATTTCACTCTTCCCCCTTTTGGTTGAGAAGGTTTTCTCAATCCCTTGATGCTGAGTCTCAGCTCATTCTGGGATTTCTGTCCCAAGATGCCAGGAAGGTCCACATCCCTGGGAATCATGTCCCATGTAGACAGGGGGAGGGTGGTGATTTGCCCCCAAATTATTTTACAACAATATCTTTCTTTCCACTTTCCCCTATCATGCCAAAAGATGAATAATCCATAGAACACTTTGGGAAACTCTGTCCCATTTGGCTCTAAGCATTCCCATTTCCACTTACACTTTAATTGGAAGGCTTTCTTATTTGTGTGTTGTGCTACATCAGCTGTAAATCTGAGAGCTAGCAGAGGGTTGACATCAGCTCAGGGCCCAGCCCCCACCCCCTCCCACTGCACAGGGACTGGTCTGGCCTCTGGAGGATTTTGAGGCAAGGGATGTGGGGTCTTCTGGGGGAACTGAGTATCAAGAGTAGCCCACACTTCAAGGGAGGGGAATTAGGCTCCACTTTAGGAAGAGGGGAGCTTCAAATAATTTGTGGACATCCTTTGTAATCACCACAATAAGAACACAAAAGAAAAATACACATGGTCAATAAGCACATGAAAAGTGTTTGACTGCATCAGTGGGGACCCCTGGAGAGGAGTGGACAATGGTGGATGAGTTTATCTCCCCAGGGTTGAGGAAGGTGTACTTCAGGGGGCTGCCTGGTGAGACAGATATTGGTCAAGGTTATGAGCATTACAAGAGAAGGGAGCCCCAAAGTGCCCTGGGAATAGTCGGCTCTCTTCACCCTGGCCTGGAGCTAAATAGTAGCTATTGAGGGTAGGACGACCTAAGGAGAAAAGAGAGAGAACACGTGCATACAATGGTCTGCAACAGTGGTCAATAACTGGGGGACTTTAAAAAATACCAACCAGATCTCTCTCCAGAGAAGGGAATCAGACTTTCCACTGGAACAGAGAAGGCTCAGTCCTCTTTCCATGCAGACCCCAATTGGGGATTAGGGTGGAGATTTAACACCAAGTCAGGTGTAAGGTTTTGATTCTTGTACCCAACTGAACATTTTAGTTTCCAAATAAAACTGTTTTGATGATGAAAATTGATTGGAAACTCTTTTTTTTCTTGGTAGCACCCAAAAGTGACTGAAAAAGTCATGGGGCTGGATCCTATCTTCACCCAGGGTATAACCTCTGCATAAAGTTTAAAAGGACTTTGGGAGACAAAAATAAAGACGTATTTTGACCACATCACCAGGGGTCCTTGTTTAATATTCCTGTCAACTATGTGACAAAGACCATGGATATGTGTGTCCAAATTATCTTTCATAAAGATCGCACCCATTTTTCTCTCCATCAGTAATGTATGTGAGTGGCCATTACTGGGAATCATTATTTTTATTAATTTCTAAATTTAATAGGTGAAGTACAATGGTTCCTTGTCCTAATTTGCATTTCTTGAATACTAATACAGTTGAATACTTTTTCATGTGCTTATTTCTTCTTTTGTGAATTCTTATTGTTATGATTTTAAAGGATCTTCACAAATTCTTTGATACTTCTCCCCTCTTAAGGTAGAGCCTAAGAAGCTCCATGCATTGAGTGTGGACTGTTACAAGTACAGTGATGCGTGACTTCTGAGATTAGATCATAAAAAGCATTGTGATGTTCTTCTTGAGGAAACATCTCATTTGGATCACTCATTTTGGGGGAAGTCAGACACCATATTGTGAGGACAGTCAAGTAGCCCTGTGGAGAGGCCCATATGGCGAGGAACTGAGGTTTCCTGTCAATAACTGTGTGACTGAGTCACCGTGGAAACAAATCCTCCATTCTACCCCCTGCCAAGCCCCAGATGCCTGCAGCCCCGGAGGACATCTTGACTGCAACTTCATGATAGACCCTGAGTGAGAACCACCTAGCTAAGTGGCACTTGGATTCCTGACCTGCACTAAATTTAAGGTTAATTTGTTATGCAGCCAAGTTAACTAATACATTTATTCATGCCCTTTGTTCATTTTGCTATATGGGCTGTTCATACTTTTTCTTACTGAATTCTAAGGACTCTCTTCACATACTTAAGATATTAAATTCTGTCATACATGTTGCAAATATGTCTTCAAGATACATCCCTTATCAGGAACAGGTCCAGAGTGGGTAGCAGTGGCAGGTATATTAGGATGCTGGGAAGTCAGGAGACTGGGACACAAAAAGGGGCCAGAAAGACCTGAGGACAAAATTTGCCTTTGTCATTACTTTATTGAGGATGGGCCTTAGAGGAAGTTAATTTCTGGGCAGCAGCTTGTCCATGTGAAGTAGAAGTGAAGAGGGAGTGAAGAGATCTGCTTCTCATCTGAACTCTGCCACTAAGCCATCAAATGGCCTTGGACAAGTCCTTCTTCTTGCTGGACTCCAGTTGCCATCTGGACCACAATGGGTGTAGGTGGATGATATAATCTCTGAAGTATCCCTCAATAATGATATTATGGATCCCCAAATTCCCATCTCCAGTGTGTGGGTCTTCAGTGTATGTGCCAACTGGGGGCCCAGGCTGTGTTCCTTCCTTCCCTGGGTTGACTCATGGGCTTATGCTCCACCTTCATCTGCCTGGCTCAAAGGCAGAGCCAGGGTCTGCCAGGAGCATAGTGGAGGGGAATGTTGGCAGCAAAGAGGTTTGCTGAGAGATGGTGGGGAGGGAGGTATGTGGGTGGGTGGCGCCTCCACAGTAAAGTGAGAACAAGCCTCTGTCTGGGCTAGGGGTGCATCTGTCTGGGCTAGGGGTGCATAGGGGATTTTACTGTGTCCAGATTTCTTTCTAGCTGAGAACAGCAGGTTGAGTTCACATTTTCCTGGATGGGGAGAGGGGGCAAGGAAATGAGTGTCCCAGACAGAGGGAACGGTTCTAAGGTGGGAGAGAGTGTGATGTTTGAGCACCTGAAAAAAATAAGTGAAAGAATCATGGAGACAGGCAGGAAGGAGCAGCAGCTGGAATGCACAAGGTCCAGCTGGCCATGGTGAGGAAGCTGATGATTCTGAGACCAGTGGGGAGGCTCTGAAGAGTTTTGAGACTAGACTGTGGTTTAGCAGCAGTAAGGAGAAAGGGTTGAAGCAGGGCCAGAGGGGGCATGTCATTCTTCTGGGATGCAAACACAGTTGACCTGGGGAGGGGAGATCGTGGTGGCTTGGCACGGAATTGGTGGGATGGGAGAAGCGGATGGATTCATATGTACAGAGGAGGAAAATTCCCAGGATTGATGTCAGAGTTGCAGGTGGGGCTTGGTCTGAGTCGAGATAAGGATAGAAATTGGGAGTTAGCGCTTAGAGACATTATAGAAGTGATTTTACTTCCGTTGACACTAATAATAAAGAGTGTGGGCTCATATTTTGTTGTCTTTGTGTTTTTATTTCGTTTTTCTAGTAATTCATTTTTGTTTTATTTTACAAAAATATCATCCTGCAATAAATTGGAAATAAAAGTAAATAAAGATCATTCAGTCCAGATAGTGTGAAAAGCCCTGATGTAAATTATCTTGGGCAGTCACTGCCCTCTCCAGGCCTCAGTTTCTCCATATGTGGAGATAAGCATGTTTGGGGGTTTTGGGGGGCTTTCGATTCTGAATTCTCATTTATTCATTCCTTCATTCAAGGAATATCTATGGGCATTTACTTTGTGCCAGGCGCAGTAGCAGAAGCTCTGAATAGCTGGTGAGACATACTGGATGTGGCCCATGCTCTACAGTTTACAGCTTACAGGCTAGTGGGGGAAGGTGAGCATGAATAAGCAGGCACACACATGCGCAAACAGCCACAAACTATGACATGTAGAGAAGGAAAGAAACACTGTTTTGTTGGATTGTATCAACAAAAGAAACGGTCCTACCTTGGGGGTCTAGGAGAGTTTTCCTGAAGAAGGATGTCTGCGCTAGATTTTGAGAGATTTATAGGAAGGGATTAGATGGCGAGAGGGGAGGAGGATGCATCTTTGTGAAGAATAGATTGGGTGGGGTGTGGATTGGATGAAAGGGAAACTAGTTAGGAGGCTATTGCAATGGTCCAGTTGAGAGATGCTGGTGGCTTGGACCGGGAGGGTGAGACTGACAATGGAGAGCAGGAGGTGAAATTGGCAGCATTTGAAGGTGGATTGGATATTGGGGTTCAGGAAGAGGGATATGGAAAGAATGACTCCTAGACTTTGGCTTATATTCCTGGAGGAAAGGACATAGGTGCCATTCACTGAGCCATGTACAATGGAAGAACACCAACTTTTTCCTTTTGGAGTCATTAGTTTGATCTTGGACCCATTAAATTCGCCACTGAGAATGACAAGTGGAGAGGCAAGGAAGCAGCTGAACCCATGTCTGTGCAATCACAAAGAGGAGAAGTCTGGGATGGAGACAGAGAGACTTTTGTCATTTACACATACGTATACATGAATGAGATTTCTTGAGTAGAAAAGAAAATTAAAAGAGAAAACACTTTAGAACTGAGCCTTGAGAAATTTCAACATTTAATTGTCTGGTGGGGGAGAGTGGGCCTGCCATGATATTGCTTATGAGAGGCCAAATTGATAGCAGGGAGAACCTGGTGCATGTGTCACAGAAGTTCTCAAAGACAATGCTGTTCAAGCCTGTGGGAGTGGCCAAGAAGTCAAATGCTGCTGCAAAGTGAGGCAAGATAAAAACCATAGTGTTTTGGTTTATTAAAACTGCCAGAATGCAACATACCAGAAATGGGTTGGCTTTTACAATGGGGATTTATTAACTTAAAACTTACAGTTCTTAGGCCATGAAAATGTCTCATTTAAGGCTTCAATGGGATGATATATATGGACTCTGAAGAAAGGCTGTCGGCATCTGGGACACTTCTGTCACATGGGAGGGTATATAGCCGACATCTTCTGATCCTTCACTCCTGGATTCCATTGCTTTTGGCTTCAGATTCTAGTGGCTTTCTCTCAGTGCATCTGTGAGCCCTCTCCTAGCATCTCTGGTGCTTTTCTCCCTCTGTGAGATCTCTCTCCAGGTATTTCTCTCTCTAAGCTCTCTCTGGGTGATTCTCTCTTTTTTCCTCTCAGAAAGGACTCTAATAAAAAATTAAGACCCACCTTGATTTGGGTAGATCACATCTCAATGAAACAACCTAATCAAAAGGTCTCACCTACAGTAGGTTTACACTCAAGGAATGGATTGAAAGAACATGGCTTTTTCTGGGGTACATAACAGTTTCAAACCAGCACACATAGATTGCATTGGATTCAACAAAACGGAGGTCATTGGTGACCATGGTGAGACGTTTTTTGTGATGAAATAAGTGTAGTTTGAGTATGGAAATAACACGTCTTTTGGGGGTCCAGTAGGTGGGATGTGCTGGTTTGAAACTGCTATGTGCCCCAGAAAAACCATGTTCTCCTAATCCATTCTTGTGGGTGAAGATCTACTGTGATTGGGACCTTTTGATTAGGTTGTTTCCATGGAAATGTGACCCTGCCCATTCAAGATGGGTGCTGCTGCTAGTTCCCATCCCTAGCATTCTGATTTAGTTGGTACTTGGCTGGACTTGGGGAGCATTAAAAACTCCGAGTTGTTTCTAATGTGCAGTAACATTTGGGAACCACTCTGGGAATTGGTTGTGAGGATTATATGTGAGTACCTGTGCAAAGCTGGTATACTAGCTCAGGTACAGGTGGCTGTTTGGAATAGTACTTCCCAAAGGGAGTGACCAACTGTTTTCACAGGCAGAAGAGATACTTCAAGAAAAGACATTAGTGAGAGGTAAACGATGAGCTCTCTGTCTCTTCACCCCAGACCTGTCTTCCAGAGAGCACCAGCCCTATTTCCACATGAAATACCAGATGACTGTGGGTGACTGTGCTGGTTTGAATGTATTGTGTACCCCAGAAAAGCCATGTCCCTTAATCTTCATTCTATATTGCTGGGTGGGAGCTTTATGATTATCCATGGAGATGTGACCCACCCAATTGTGGGTGGTAATTTTGTATAGATGGTTTCCATGGAGATGTGTCTCCACCCATTCAAGATGGGGTTTGCTGACTGGAGCCCTTTAAAAGGGAACCATTTTGAAAAAAGTTTGAGAGACCACACAGCCAGGGACCTTTGAAGATGAAGAAGGAAAACACCCCTGGGGGAGCTTCATGAAACAAGAAGCCAGGAGAGAAAGCTAGCAGACTTTGCCATGTGCCCTTCCAGCTTAGGGAAACCCTGTACTTCATCGGCCTTTCTTTTTTTATTCAGCTTAGTCCTAAACCCCAAATCCTCTTGCCAGTTTCTGTGAGAGTCCTCATGTCCTTCCTGCTTCCATGCCCTGAATCCCTATGGGTTGACTTCTGCTTCCCATCACATCTGCTGGATGCAAAATGAAGATTTTCATGATGAATTTACCACCATGCACTGTATGAGTTAAATAGATTCTACTGAAGATTTGATTTTTTTTAATTTTTATCTTTTTATTCAGCATATTTTTATTTTGGCATTCCTCAAAATGTGGGACTTGGGTACAATTCTATTTTTTTAAATTTATTTTTGCTTTTTTTTCAGATTATTTAAAAATTTTATTTTATTTATTAAACATTACCAACATACAATCACAAACATTCTTACCATATGATCATTCCATTCTACATATATAATCAGTAACTCACAATATAATCACATAGTTGTATATTCATCATCATGATCATTTCTTAGAACATTTGCATCAATTCAGAAAAAGAAATAAAAAGAAAACAGAAAAAAATTCATATGTACCATACCCCTTCCCCCTCCCTTTCATTGATCAATAGCATTTCAATCTACCAAATTTATTTTAACATTTGTTACCCCTATTATTTATTTATTTTTAATCCATATGCTTTACTAGTCTTTTGATAAGGTAGATAAAAGGAGCATCAGACACAAGGTTTTCACAATCACGCAGTCACATTGTGAAAGCTATATCATTATACAATCATCTTCAAGAAACATGGCTACCAGAACACAGCTTTACATTTTCAGGCAGTTCCCTCCAGCCTCTGCATTACACCTTAACTGAAAAGGTGATAACATCTCAACTCTGTTTGGAATCTCTCAGCCATTGACACTTTATTTTGTCTCATCTCTCTCGACTTTGTTTGGAATCTCTCAGCCATTGACACTTTGTCTCATTTCTCTCTTCCCCCTTTTGGTCGAGAAGGTTTTTTCAATCCCTTGGTGCTGAGTCCCAGCTCACTCTAGGATTTCTGTCCCACGTTGCCAGAAGGTCCACACCCCTGGGTATCATGTCCTACGTAGAGAGGGGGAAGGCAGTAAGTTTGCTTGTCATATTGGCTGAGAGAGAGAGTCATCGTCCTTTCTTGAGTGAAGGTAACATCTTGTTGGTGCCTTAATCTGGACATTTTCACTGCCTTAGAACTGTAAACTTGCAACTTAATAAAGTCTCCTTTTTAAAAGTTGTTCTGCTTGTGGTGTATTGCATTCTGGCAGTTTGCAAACCAGAACAGTGGCTGTGTTGCTAAATGTCCCTGTGGCCTCTTGCCCCGGACAGCTAGCTAAATAGGCACTCAAATATGTTGGTGGTGGGTGTGTAAACTGGTAAAACAACTTTGGAGGCAATTTTGCAATATCTATTTAAATTTAAAATGACGTTACACCTTTGGTCGATCATTTCCACTTCTAAGAATTTTCCTGCATAGATAGATACTTGTATACATAGGAAATGAAAATCACACAAAATTAGTCAAAATATTAGAAATAGCCCAAAATGTTCAGGAGTGCTGAAATCTTTAAATAATTTATGGCATTATGTATAATGGAATAATATCTGGCCATAGAAAGAATAAGAAAGCTCTTTGTAAATTAATATGGAATGATTTCCAAGAGATATTAAGTGAAAATAGCAAGGCAGATCATACACACATACACATTTGCTTGCATATGCATAAAATACCTCTGGGAGCATAAAAATAAAGTAACATGAGTTATTTGTAGGCATAATTGGTGGATGGTAATTGGTGGATGAGTTGGGAGAAAAAATTTTACTTCATATACATTATTACTTCTAAAATTTGTAATCTTGTAGTTTATTATCTATTAAAAAATTAAATTACAGCCAATAACAATAAAAAGACAGCACGTTGTTCAGTTCATAGTTAGTATTTAATACATAGCAGCTTATTATTATTATTATTATTATTATTGTTAGCTTAGAAATTCTTAGTCCAATTTGGAGTCAAATATGGAAATCACAGGCAATTATGACTTGAGAATATATTGAGGGAAACGTTGTTCTTTGAGAGCTTTGCATTTATAAAAGGGTAATTGGGCACATGCATTTGACTTTGTCATTTGAGGTAGACATAATTTTTTTAAATGCCTATTCTTAAGCCATTTTGAATGCCATTCTGGGTGCTCTCTGCCCGTCACAGTGAGATGAGTACTGACTGCATAATTGAGGATGCAGGAAGAAAAGCAGCATAATAATATAAAGTCAGAGGAAACTATAGTGGGGATGAGCAGATTATGATGCAATGGGGTTCAGTATCTGCTTACAATAGATCCCTCTGTTGCCATAGAAACAAAACCAAATCTCTGAAAAAGACACTGATAGAGGCACACATACAGGCAGGCATACATATCTTTAAAAAAGGGGGAAAAAACCCTAAATTCAAATGATAGCATAAAATGGCAATGAATGCTCCTGAAATTGCTCTATCTGGATGAATAAATGAGGAAAGCATGAAGATAACATAACAGGTTGAGCAAAATGCAGACTCTGAATGCAGGCTGGTTAAAGCAATCTCCAAGTGGCCAAAGAAAAATGGTATTTGAATCTCTGGGGCTCTTTTGTGATCAGGGCTCAGATGCTGTTTTCTTCTGGGATTGTAGATGAGTGAGCTGTCTTGGGGGCTGGGAGGTAGGGCCCCATCAAAGGAGGTCTGGATAACATGGGAGAACAAGAAGAGAGAGAAAGAGAGAGAGAGAGAGAGGGAGAGAGAGAGAGAGAGAGAGAGAGAGAGAGAGAGAGAGAGAGAGAGAGAGAGAGAGAGAGGAGAGAGAGAGAGAGAGAGAGAGAGAGAGAGAGAGAGAGAGAGAGAGAGAGGAGAGAGAGAGAGAGAGAGAGAGAGAGGGAGAGAGAGAGAGAGAGAGAGAGAGAGAGAGAGAGAGAGAGAGAGAGAGAGAGAGAGAGAGAAAGGGAGGAGGTAGGGAGGGCAAGAGAAGGGGGGAGGAGAGAAAGAAGAAAAAGAAGGAGGTGGAGGAGGAGATGAGGGGAGAAGGGGAGGGAGAAAGAGAGAAGAGAGGGAGAGAGAGACACAGAGAGATCTTGTTGCTAATAGTTGAAAGTCTGCTGATTGCGAGGCGGCGGGGTGAGGTTGCTTCCCTTTCAGAAGGTGGTAAACTGTACTGAGAACCATGAAAGAGGGCATAGCTGGGAATTCCAATTCCAGGAATCCCTGTGCTAGGGTTTTCACAACAGAGTCATTTACATTTGCAAAAATTGGGTACTCTGTACCCCATTCCGAGAGCTTTATCATGTCCTCTTAGTTAATCCTCCCGACAACTTTGGAGGGAGGTGTTGTTATTAACTCCGCATTACAGATGAGAAACCTGAGACCCATGGAGAATAAGATCAAGGTCATTCAGTAAATGGTAGCCCCGGGATTTGAACACTGGTCCTTCTGAGATACCATGCTTTTAACCATTAGCATTAAATGAATTATAACGTACTTAAAAGATGGAATATTCTATAGACATTAAGTGATGTTTCTTAAGAATTTTAGTGACTTGGGGAATGTTAATTATAAGTGAAAAAGGCAGGTCATAAAACCTGTATAATGTATAATTGAAATTATGAAACATTATTTTTAAATATTTGCAAACCAAAAAGATAGGAAGGAAAACTATGGATTTTTGAATATACCATTTATTTTCAAGTTAAAAAAATATTTGCCAACCCTCTGTAGATAAGAGGCTGAAGGCATGAGCAATATTAAGACACTACATTGCAGTGCTATCTTCTCAAGAGCAGACAAAACCCACTGACAGCCAGAGGAATAGCCAGAAGGAGAAAGATCTTCCAAAGGTGGTTGGTCAGAGACCAGGCTGACAATCAGGACTACTTACAGCTCGAATGGTGACCACGGAGCCAGGGATGGAACAGGGAAGCCTCCACGGCCAGGAGGGCACTTCCGACTGCGGCCCACAGGGTCCATGCAGCTCTTTCCCTAGTTCTCCCTCTTTCTTCTCTATCCTCTCTCCTCTTCCTTCTTCCTTTAATTCCTCTTCCTCCTCCTTCCCTCCATAGGATCCTTCCCTCCTACTGGTCCCCTCTACTTCCTCTTACTCCTCCTTCTTTTTCTTCTCATTCTCCCCCTCCCCTCCTCTTCCTTTCCTTCCTCCTCTTTGCCTTTTTCTTTTTCTTCCTCTGTCCCACCTCCACTGGTCACTGAATCACTCAGTATTTGTGAAATGGGTGATTAGTAGAGTGCGCATTGCTGCTTTTCCCTCTGCAACATGCGTTTTCCTTCCTGGTAACGGTGTTCACTAAAGGAGACCAATCCCTTGAAAACTTTTTTTTTTTTTTAAACTTTTCTTCAGTTCTGTAAGGTACCCTGCATGCTTGCAATATTAATTTTTAAGCCTGTGATTATACCTTTATATTAAAGTTTACAAATAAGAAGAAACCAAGAGAAGAGATGCATAGGGCAAGTTCCCCATTATTATTTTTTGTTGTTGCTGATGTTTGCTTCACTTAGTGCTGCAAATAGCAGAAGAGGTTGATTTGGGCTGTCTAGAGACAATTTCAGTAACTTGGTTCAGACATACACAACACAAGAGGATACATATTCTCTCATCTTCTTCTTTCCTAATTGTCACCCCAGATTCTATAATGTGGCTCAGGTTTAGCCTTGTTTCTAGATTTAGGAAAATGTTGCAGTTTTGGCCACCAGTCGTCCAACCAATGAGAGACCCTGTTCTGTAATGCTTCCACTCGTCTTCTTACCTGAAAAATCTCAGCCAGAGCCAGCTAAAGTGGTAGAACAGAGTGGCGATGTGGAACAGTGTACCCCAGAAAAACATGTTCTTAAACTTAATCCATTCCTGTGGGAGTGAACCCACTGTAGGTAGGACCTTTTGAAGAGGTAACTTCAGTTAAGGTTGTGGCCCAACCCAATTAGGATGGATCATTGCTGAAATTCAGACACAGAGAGAGAAAGCCACAAGATGCCAGAAACTGAAGGCAAACAACCCAGAAGAGAAGGCAGAGGCTATGAAAACCCACCATGTTCATTGCCATGTGACAGGAGAGCCCAGGACCAAGGATCACTGGTAGCCAGCCCTATAACGTCAGTCTTCATGGAGCAAGCTTCACCTTAATGATGTCTCAATTCAGATTTTTCCAGCCTCAAAACCATGAGCTAATAAATACCTATTGCACAGTATGTGCTTGAGCATTCAAGGAAACTAAGGCAGAGAGGCACCAGCCATGTTGCCTAGTCACATGGGAAATAAGAGACCAGTGAATTGTGGCATAAACAGGAAAAACCTTACAGAGCTGATGGAAAGCAAATGAGCCTGTTCCATCGAGGTGGACATTGTCTTCTAGGGATGAGTAAAAACTCCGCTTGTTTCTTTTTCCTTTTGACATTTTTGAGACACACACATAAAAGTCAGACAACATTTTACTTCTGAGTAAAATATATTATAATAACATTCACCTTGAACAAGTGATTCCTTTTATTATCCAAATCCTTTAATGTAATTAATTCCATGTGATTTTCTGGTTTGGAAAATCATGAAAGAAAACAAAACCACTACAGGGTAATGAAAAATGTTTTATTGATTTCTGTTAGATCTTTTCACAATGTAGAGACTTGTATTAGTTAAAAAGAAAGATACTAAGATGAACTATCTCGAAGATATATTGCTAAAATAGCAACTGAAGAGTGAATTATTGAAGTCACTATTTATTTTAAAAATGTAAAGAACACACACACAGACATACAACAAGTACCATCCACTTTCTAAGCGCATATGTAAATAAGCATAAAAAAACTGGAAGAATAAATCCAAGCTCATAAATCACCTGGGGATAGAAGGAAGGGGAAAGAGAGGGCTAGAATTAGGAGAGGTGGCCAAAGGAACTTAACTTTTTTGACTGAATATTTTATAACAGGATTGTATCTATATGTTTCTTATGAAATTAAAAGCAAAAATTAAAAAGCAAAAGTCTAACTGCTCAGGTTGAAGAAGAAATAGGAAGGGGGCAAAGTCCCACACCCCTTTCCCATTCCTGGAACTTCTCTTGAGTTGAATTTACAAAACGCTCATTTAACTTCATTTAAATGGGCATTAAATGAGCATGAAGTCCAAACTTCATCTAACAGTTGGGAAACTGAAGCCTAGGAAGTGGATGTTACTTGTCTGAGTGTTATTTTCTTGAGATCAGACAGAGCCAACTGAAAGCCAGAGAAATGTCCAGAACCTCTCTCCCTTTCCCAGTAGGCCGGCCACCCTACAGTCCTTCCTAGAAGAAGGAGATTGGGATCATCTTGGTAATAGGCTGGATTGAATTAGATGGGGGCATGTTAGCAGAGTGAAGGTTAATGACCTACTGATTAACAGCGGAGACTGGATTACAGGGAAATGAACTGTTCTAATTGTATCCATGAACTCAAAGCCTCAGGATTGGAGAGATTAATAAGAGGAAGCTGCGTCTGTCCCTACTTACCACCCTCCAGCCACATAGCTCTTTGCTGAGCAACAGAGGGATATATTGGGACTCAGAGCAAGAAGGAATCAAGATGTTGGTGTCTGCCCTGTCAATGTCACTAACTGTTGTAGGGCTCTGAGCAAGTTGCTCTTTTCTCTGGACCTCAGTTTCCTCCTCTGAAAAATAGGTGGAGGAATATAAGTTCCATCCCTTCTATAGTGATGGTATAAGGACCACATGAACTCTATGTGAAAGAGCCTTGAAAAGGAAGGAGTCATGTGGATCTCTTTGTGTTCTAGTTTGCTAGCTGCCGGAATGCAACACACCAGAGACGGATTGGCTTTTAATAAAAGGGGATTTATTTTGTTGGTTCTTCAGAGGAAAGGCAGCTAACTTTCCACTGAGGTTCTTTCTTACGTGGAAGGCACAGGATGGTCTCTGCTGGTCTTCTCTCCAGGCTCCTGGGTTCCAACAACTTTCCTTGGGGTGACTTTCTGCATCTCCAAAGGCCTGGGCTGAGCTGCAAGTGCTGAGATGAGGAATGCTGAGCTGCTTGGCTGTGCTACATTGCGATCTCTCATTTAAGCACCAGCCAATTAAGTCAAACGTCACTCATTGCAGCAGACACGCCTCCTAGCCAACTGCAGATGTAATTAGCAACAGATGAGGTTCACGTACCATTGGCTTATGGCCGCAGCAACAAGACTAGGTAGCTCACCTGGCCAAGTTGACAACTGAATCTAACTAACACACTTTGTTTGCAAGTGACAGAAACCAAGTTAAACAATAAAAAAAATGATATTTGTTGACTCATGGAATTGGCAAGTCCATGTGTATGTGTGTGTGCATGTGTGTGTGTGTGTCTCTGCATGTTAGGCAAAGGTGGATCCAGAGGTTCAATTAATAACCTCTTTTTCTTCAGTTCTTGGCTCTGCTTTCTTATGTGTTCTCTTCTCATCTAAGCAGACTCTGCCATGGTCTGGTGGTTCCAGTGAAAAGAGAACTCCACTTTCTGCATAGTTCCAGCAAAAGTACTGGAGAGAATTCTGACTATGTGCCCATCCCTGAACCAATCTCGGAGGCCAGGGATTTTCAGTTCCCTGATTGGTCCGGTTTGTGTGCCCACCGTTGTGGTGGGGAGAATGAGGAAAGCTCTACCCAAGCTAGGTGGACTGAACAGGGAGTGGGAGGAGGTGGGGTGGCGGAGTCCCCAAAGAGTCCCCAAAGAGAAACCAAGTAGAGAGAATATATACACCCATCATAGTGCCTGATACCATGTCCAGCAAGAATCATGCTCATGATTCTAGTCCCAGGGACTAGACAGAGGTAACGCCATTATCTCCAATAGCAAGGTGGTCTTTTGGCCTTCATATTTTGGATAAAGAACTCTACTCACTGCTGTGGCTAACTGGGTCTGCCTGTTGCAGGTGCCTGAACAGAGCCTCCGGTGCTGAGCGAGTTAACTGAACCAGATGCAGCCTTTCCCCTGTGGCTGCAGTTACTGGCTGTTGTTCAAAGAAGGGATGCAGTGGAGATAGGAGGGGGCAAATCACCCCATTGATAGTCTTATAATTTGTTTTAATATAAAAGGAGGTATGATCCATTCTATTTTTTTAAAAGAACATCATTGAATATTAAGATAAAGTCCCTTTTGACCACCACCCCTAATATCAGGCTTCACTATGCTTCACCTTGCTGCCAGTATTATGTAAGTTTGACTTATTAAAGATATTTAAAGATATAGTGCGTGTATGGAAAACCTATCTATTATTGTTGGTGGTGGTGGGTGGTGTGGATCAGGTATGGGCCAGGCTCTGCTGCAGTAACAAACAATTCCAGAATCTCATGGGCTTACCACAATGAACATTTATTTCTCACCCCAACTCATGTTTCTTGTATGCTTTTGTTTGTCTGTCTGTTTTTTCTTCATGGGCAGGCACCAGGAATTGAACCTAAGTCTCTGGCATATCAGGTGAAAACTCTGCCACTGAGCCACCTTGGCCCACCCCAACTCGTGTTTCTCAAGCTTCTGCAATAGGGCTCTTTTCAGCGAGTCAGAATGAAGGAAACCAAAAAGAAGAAGAAGAAAAAATGATGAACCGTGCACTGTCTATTAATGTCCCCACCCAGAGGTCGCTTGTTTTCATACTTAGTTGGCCAGGCCAAGTCCAATGGCCTCCCCTAACTCCAAGGGAGTGTGGAATTATATACCTATGACAACTATAATAGTTGGCAGTATTTGGAAAGCAGCATTAAAGACTCCTTCAGTAGTTTTAGTATATATTCTGCAACTGTCATTTTAATTGAACAGTGTTTTTGAGATGTGTCCATTTTTTTAATATATGGAGATTAAATGCATAATGTTGCATCAGTAAGCCAGATACACAAGAGTTAGATGCTGTATGATGACAATATCTTTGAGACTATTGATCACTGGTAAAGCTCTCTTTACTATTCTTCTTGACCTCCATTTCAGCAACTGATCAGTTAATCAAGAATGAGTTATTTATCAGTGCCTTTTTAGCACTCTGTGCCAGAAGATATTAATGATGCAAGAGGGGTAGAGTAGCTGTTGTTCTGCCCCCAAGATGCTTCATGATTGGTTCAGGAGTCAGTGAGAGGCCCAGTGCTGAGGTGTGGGCTGCCAGGGCCAAGAAGTTTAGAGCAAGGAGGAATCCCTGAACCTGGAGTAGCCAGACAGGGCTTCCTGGAGGGGTTGGCACTAGGCCTGAAAGGATGGATGAGACTGGAATAGGCAAGAAATTGGTTGGTTGGTCTGGGTATAACAGGACTCATGTACCATGTGCTAGGCTAGTTCTGGATTAGACCATTATCCCAATCCCCATTAGCAGATAGACTTGGATACATCACAAATGAAACCATGGCACATGGACCTGGGGTCATGGGTCTCGGCAATGACGTTATTGACCAGAACACCAGCACCAGCATCACAGTGTTGTGCCCTGTGACTGGAATCTTCTTTCAAATTGATGTATTGACTAATTTTTCATTTCATCCCTATACCTGTGTATTAGTTAGGGTTCTCTAGAGAAACAGAATCAATAGGAAACACTCAAAAATATAAAATTTATAAAAGTGTTTCATGGGAACGCAGAGTCCAAAATCCACAGGGTAGGCTGTGAAGCCAACGATTCTGATGGAGGGTCTGGATAAACTCCACAGGAGAGGCTCACCAGCCGAAGCAGGAAGAGAGACTTTCTCTTCTGAATCCTCCTTAAAAGGCTTCCAGCTATTAGATTAAGCATCACTCATTGCAGAAGACACTCCCCTTTGGCTGATTACAAATGGAATTAGCTGTGGATGCAGCTGACATGATCATAATTTAATTCTATGAAATGTCCTCATTGCAACAGACAGGCCAGCACTTGCCCAATCAGACAAACAGGTACCACCACTTGGCCAAGTTGACACACGAACCTGACCATGACAACCTGCAACTGAAAATTGTGGTATAAATGACAATGGGAGATAATTATTGAGTGCTTACTTTGCACCAAACCCCTCTGAGGTCATGACTGTATTTTACAGGAGAGGCTGATTAAAGTGCCCTGGTCACTCAAGCAGTGAAAGGTGAGTTAAGGCTAGTAATAGCAGCAATGAAAGAGGCACCGCTGTATTACTTACTATTTACCAGCCTTTTTTCTATTGATCTATACCTATTAATGTGTTTATATCTCCTGACAATCCCACAAGAGTACTCTTATTATCTCCACATCATGATTGAGAAAGTAGAGGCAAGGCAAGTGACTTTTCCAAGGTCACCTAACTAGGAAGTGGCAGAGACAGGATTTGCATCTACCTCTCCCAGCCCCACCTAGCCATCGAACACACAGTGGTGATGACCCTGGAGTCACCATTAAATCCAGTGGGAGACTGGGTCTGGTCAGGGCCCAAACTGGCTGAACCCACAGATTTATTTTCATCTGATAAACTCCTACTCCCTGTAATGGTGCCTGATGAGAGGCTGGATCTTCACATCTGCTGTAAGCAGGGCTCCCTACACGTAGGGCCCTTCTTGAAAGTGTTTTCCAGCAGGAAGGAGGAAGATTACAATTCCTGGAGGAGGAAGGCACTTCCTCCACAGCCACCATGATGGCTGTTTTAGATGCATAAAATAACATACATAGGATTGCAAAGGATAGAAAGTGTACTGAAACACAGTTACAAAAAAAATGTTGGGAAAAGTTTCTAGATCTTGTTATTTGATATGTTATTTTTTTATTTCATCAAATAATACGATCTAGAGGTAGATTTAATGACGACTACAAAATATTCAGTGGGGAGATTGCAAGGAAGACTCTCTGGAGGATGTGGAACTTGTCCTGTGTCTTAACAGATGGGGGGATTTGCAAAGAGAAGGAGAATAGCTTATACATATTGAAGTAGACAGGGCTGGTGTCCGGGAAAAGGTGACTCTGAGCTCAGGAGAATGTGAAACAAAAACCGGGGGTGTGTTAGTCACTTTAATTGGGACCACACATAAATTCTAACATTTTAATTCCTTTATTTTACTTTCCATCTCTATCAGTTCCAACTACCTAAAGTAATGAAATGAAAATTCAATGAAAAATACACTTGCCTTCAAATAAGATGTTTCCTGAGAATCTTGTCCTTCTTTGGGGCATCAGATTATACACAATGCTCATAGCTTCTCTGTCCACATCAGGTGTGGGCCAGCGCAGCGGGATTTGTTGCAACTGAGTTCAAGGAAGGTGAAGTAGTACCTCTGCTATTCTCCTTTCCAGATGCTGTGTGGGTCTCTTCAGCAGTGGGGAGGTGGATCCAGGCTCTGCCTGCTGGAATCTTGGGCCATTGTGAGAATCCAAGGACAGGCAGTTGGGTTGAATCTGAGCTCAGAGGGACCCTTAGGGAGAGAATGCACAGGGGCCTGGGACATGGCTGGGTATACTTTGAGTTCCACTGAACCAGCAGCAGAACTTGCCCTGAAAGAAGAAACAGAAGATTCAGCCTGAAACAAACTCAAACCACTCTACAATAGGGTTGGCTGAAGTTGCAAAGAAGCACTCTGAAGAAAGCGGAACTAAGCACCAGGGTGATCAGTCCAAAAGCATTTATTAGGGGAACTTTTACAGAGAGCTGCAGCTGCCTCACAATGGACAGCAAGACTGGCAAGAAGTTCACTTGAGTATGTCTATGCCTGTAGCAACCTCTCTACAGATTATATC
Source organism: Tamandua tetradactyla (assembly GCF_023851605.1). Taxonomy (NCBI): domain Eukaryota; kingdom Metazoa; phylum Chordata; class Mammalia; order Pilosa; family Myrmecophagidae; genus Tamandua; species Tamandua tetradactyla. The sequence continues at coordinate 39,883,662 of NC_135342.1, read as the reverse complement.
TGGTTAGGAACCAAAAATGGCTGAATATCAGAGGCTTATGTTCAAGCTTCGGAAAAACATCTTGGTATGTGTTCTTTTCTCAAAACAAGTTGCACCGGGATGGGCAGCATTCAAGGTTATAGCAGGTCGATATGCTTCCAAGGAGATATGGGGAGAGATGCCTAAGAAGGTAGCCTTAGCAGGTGGTGAGGTCAATCCTCAGTCAGGTAGGATATGCAATATGTATCACTTACATGCTGGGAAAAGTGGACATCGTTTCTGGAAGTCAATGTTATTCCAGACTCCCTTGGCCTGGATAACTTCCCTGCCCCATCTTCATATGTCTCTGTCTTATCTGATGTTAAAGACTGCCCTCAATGTAATCTTGTCCAAGTTTCCTCTGATCCTTAGTCTGTCATGGCTGTTCCTTCCTGTGAACAAGCTCCATGCTCTGCCTTGCCTTTCTGAAACCTTCCCACCTTCTTTCTCCCACTCGGTACCTTGCTTCTCTGGCCCATTGGATCGTGGGCTCCTTAGGACAAACTCACTGCCCTGTTTCTCTATTTCTTCCTCTCTCCCCTCCATTTCCCCCCTCTGCTATGAACACAAGAGAAGCCCACAATCTTTTGTTGAGTGGTAAGTGATTACTGGCCGATTTAGGAAAATGGCAGGACTTTCTTTGGGAGGTGGGATGGGGTGTATATACTGAGCAGTTGAATTCATTCATTCAACAAGTATTTATTGAGTGTCTGCTGAATGTCAGACATAAGGCTAGGTTCTCAAGTGACAGCAGTGAAAACACAAAGCCCCTGTCCTCATGGAGACTTCATTCTAGTTGAAGGGACAGAAAATAATCACAAAATAAATATGGAAAATGTCATATGGTAATAATGTCACCAGACAAAGGCCATGAATTATTTTGCTTGACGTGATTAATAACCAGTTCCTGAGACACCAGGGTTTCAAAGAAAGAAAGAGTTTATTACTACATGTGTAGTAGGAGAGTAGACAGCCTAATGACCCAAAAACTCTCTCCCCGAACTGCAGTAATTCAGGTAGTTTTATTAGAGAAAGGTGGGCAGGGTTTAGGATATTGAGTACAGTGGTTCCAGATGATGCAATTACAGGTGATCTAATTATTGAGCATGTGCAGACTGATTCCATGCTTAGTCACCAAGTGTATGAAAAAATGGCAGAACGGGGTATAGGTGACTTGTGGGTTAAAGTCTAGGCTACTGAGCATGTCAGGGGGGCCCACTTAGGTTAAATCCAGTTTCGGTCATCAAGATAACTTGGGACTTGGGTGGATTAGTTCTGGGTGGATTCAAGACCCTTCATTAACAGTCATTAGGGGTTATCCTTAGTGATTACAAGACTCTAAAGTTGAAAAACTGGATACCGAGGTACAGATGAAGGTTAGTCACAAGGTTTTTACAATCACAGGGGCAGAAGATAAGGGCTGTACAATCATTATCAGAGATCAAGGCAGCAGCTGGATTACAATTCAGAGATTTCAGGTATTTCCCTGTCTACTCCAATATGCCAGAAAGCAAAAACATATTTATAGAGTGATTCAGTAATCAAAATCATCCCTTAAATCCTGATTTCTTGGTTACAATAATTGCTATGAAGAAAAAAAATCAGGGAAGGGGGAGAGAAAGTAGGGATCCAATTTTAGGGGAGTTGTTCGGGGAAAACCACTCTGAGAAAACACTTGAGTGGAATGAAGCAAGGAATGGGCCACACTGACACTGGGAAGCAGTGTGTCTATGGGTTCAAGCAACAGGAAGTGATGGGTTTGACCAGAGAACTGTGAGCTGTGGGGAGTGGGCGGTGACTTGTGGGAAGGTACGGGAAGTGCTCAGATGATGCCAGGCCCTGGAGGCCACCGCTAAGTCTGTGATTGACACTGAGTGTGACAGAACCATTGGAAATCCTGAGCAGAGGACCTTAAATGCTCTCACTTGCATTTTTTAAACTTTTTTTTATTGTATAGTATAACATATATACAAAGCAAAGAAATAAAAAAGCAACAGTTTTCAAAGCACTCTTCAAAAAGTGGTTACAGGATAGATCCCAGAGTTTGTTATGGGCTATCATATGATCCTCTCATATTTTTCCTTATATCTGCTCCAGAATATAGGAGGCTAGGGGTTTAAATACTTTTTTATCATCACAATTGACTTCTTTTTGTGTGTGTGAAAAATAGCATATATACAAAAAAGCTATAAATTTCAAAGCACACCACCACAATTAGTTGTAAAACATATTTCAGACTTTGACATGGGTTATAATTACACAATTTTAGGTTTTTACTTCTAGCTGCTCTAAAATACTGAGACTTAAAAGAGATGTCAATTTAATGATTCAGCATTCATATTCATTTGTTAAGTCCTATCTGCTATGTATAATTCCACCATCACCTTTGATCTTTCCATACCTATCTTTAGGGGTGTTTGGACTATGGCAATTCTAAATTTTTATATTGGAAGGTTCTGTCACTAATATGGGGTAGGAAAATGAAACTATCTGATATTCTTTTATCTGATAAGTACTGATTTCAGTACTTATCTGGACCAGGGACCCATCTGGAGGTTGTAGGTTCTGGAAAGTTATTCTAGTGCCTGGACCCCTTGTGGAATCTTATAAGTTGCCCTATGTATTCTTTAGGATTGGCTGGAATGTTCCTGTTGTGGATTGGCAGTTTGTGCCAACACAACCTTCAGGTAGCAAGGTCTATCTGAAGCTTGTGTAAGAGCAACCTCCAGAGTAGCCTACCAACTCTATTTGACTCTCTCTGCCACTGATACTTTATTAATTACACTTCTTTTCCCCTTTATGGTCAGCATGGAATTGTTGATCCCACAGTGCCAAGTCTGGATTCATCCCTGGAAGTCATCAACCATGTCGCGAGGGAGACTTTCACCCCTGGATGTCATGTTCCACCTAGGGGGGAAGGCAATGATTTCACTTGCAGAATTGGGCTTAGAGAGACTGAAGCCACATCTGAGCAACAACAGAGGTCCTCCAGAAGTAACTCTTAGGCATGCCTATAGGTAGTCTAAGCTTCTATGCTACCTACATAAGATTCACAAGAGTAAGCCTCATAATTGAGGGCATGGCCTATTGATTTGGATATCCCTAAAGTTTGACACAGTATCAGGGGATTCCCTGATGGTAAGGTTACATAGTTCCATAGTCTTTCTCACCTCCCTCAGGGGATTTTGCCAATACTTTTTGACTATCTGCTTAATATACTCTAGGATGTTTCCAGGTATTACAATAATCTATACAGGGTTAAAGGATCTCTTTCTTATTCTGTGCATCCTGTGTTTCAATTGCTGAAATGAGCTATACAGATAGGTTGAGTTAGATTATGCACTATAGAAGATTTCAGTTCCAGATCAAATAAACCTTGCTTCCATTGGTCTCAAAGAGTACGTGTGGTTCTAAAATTTAGAAACTATCTTCCTTACCCCTATGTTCTGAATTACTTTAACCCCAACCTGTTCGGCTTCATTCTTATCTCTAAATATCAGGTCACATATATAAAACAGCCTCTCAAAATCCAGAAACAATAATCACTACTCCGGACTTAATGTGTCTACTATAAAAGCTTATAATGTAGGCCCCTGTTTTCTTATAAGCATTTTCTAAAGGTGACCATACAACAAAGGTGACCATGTTGTTTTTTTTGTTTCTGGCTTATTTTGTCTCACCAAATGTCCCACATGTTCATTCATATCATTGCATTCCTCACGACATTGTTTCTTTTTTGTAGCTGCACAACCTTTGTTCATAAATATACACCATCGTTCGCCAATCTACTTCTCTGTCAGTACATCCTTCAGCCACCTGCATTCATCAGGCATCATGTAGAAGGACCAAAGTCCACAGACCATCAACATTCTCAATTTTAGATAACATCATTGTTCCCAGGAGACAGAAAATCAACAAACACACCCTCGCCGAATAGGAAATCTAAGCCTCCTCTTAACTCTTGTCCCTCACCCATTATTTACCTCTGCTGTTGCTGTGGTAGTGCTGATGGTTTACTTTTCAACATAACTCATAGCATGCAATAGGGGTTTACCCCCTGTACCCTGGACTTAAACACTTCTTAAACAGGAATCATATCTTTGAAGTAATTCTTATGAGAACTCATTCATATTTCTAGTGTGAATCCATGGGACGCATAGGTTTATACAACCCCTTTCAATCTTGTTCATCTTCAATATGGTAATATTACTTCTAGACTCACTAAAGAATCACCTTCTCTCCTCTCTATTCCCTTACATTGGAATGCAACCTCATTTGCTAATGGCTCACCGATCTCTAGTTTCTATGTATCTCTAAGTCCCCTACATTCTGTATTATAAGTCTCTGATTATATCCTTATGCTGGTCATAAAAGTGGAACCATACAGTATCCGTCCTTTTGTGTCTCGCTAATTTCACTCAGCATTATGTCCTCAAGGCTCATCCATCTTGTCATATGCTTCAGGACATCATTTTGTCTTGCTACTGCATAATATTCCATCATAAGTATATACCACATTTTGCTGATTCCCTTATCTGTTGATGTGCATTTGGCTTGTTTCCATCTTTTGGCGATTGTGAATAATGCTGCTGTGAACATCGGTGTGCACATGTCTGTTTGTGTCATTGCTTTCAGCTGTTCTGGGTATATATCAAGTAGTGTTATTGCTGGGTCATAGAGCAACTCAATATTTAGTTTCCTAAGAAACCGCCAAACAGTCTTCCATAGTGTCTGCACAATTATACATACCCACCAGCAGTGCATAAGTGTCCCAGTTTCTCCACATCCTCTCTAACATTTATTTGTTTCCTGTTTGTTTAATAGCAACCATTCTCATAGGTGTGAGGTGGTATCTCATTGTGGTCTTGACTGCATTTCCCTTATAGCCAATGAAAATGAGCATCTCTTCATGTGCTTTTGAGCCACCTGTATTTGTTCTTCAGAAAAATGCCTAGTCATATCTTTAGCCCATTTTATAATTGGGTTGTATGTTCTTTTGTTGTTGAGTTGTATGATTTCTTTGTATATACAAGAAATCAAACCTTTGTCTGATATGTGATTTCCAAATATTTTCTCCCATTGAGTTGGCTGTCTCTTCACCTTTTTAACAAAGTCTCTCACTTGCATTTTAAGTTGATCCCTCTAGCTGTCATTGAAGCAGAACTGGAAATAAAAATGTGGAACTATTTTATTACTTAAAGTGAGAGATGATGGTGTCTTAGACAGGATGGTAGTGGGGGAGTGGGTGAGCAGTGGATGAGATCATGATATATTTGACAGGAATTGGTGGGAGACTGGATGTGGAGAGTAAGAGGAAGTGCTCAAAGATGATGCCAGAATTGTTGGTGTGTGAGCAACTGGATAAGTGGAGTTACCACTTATCAGAATGAGGAAGGTTGGGGGAGAAGAAAATTTGGGGAAGGGACAATGAAGAGTTAGTTTTGGACATGCTAGGTTTCAGATAAGTGGTGGACATCCAAGAGAAGATGTAAAGTGAGGAGTTGGAGGGTGGCTGGGAGATATGTTTGGACATAAGGTAATTTGGGAATCATCAGTTGTGGAGCAACACTTCTCAAACTTCAATGTGCTTGTGAGTCACCTAGTGTATTAAGTCAGGATTCTCCAGAGTGTTTTTAGGAATTGGCCCACATGACTGTGGGGATTGGTAAGTCTAAATCCATAGGGTAGGCAGGCTGCAGGTTGGAAACTTGATGAAGATGATGTTGAGTTCCCCAGGAGAAACTTAAAGTTGGGAACCCCAATAAAGATGACCATGAATTCCCCAGGAGAATCTGTCTATCTGGAGTAGAGGCAGAAATTCTTCTTTCTGACAACTGAAATCCTCAATTCTCCCTTTCAGGTTTCCAATCAGTGGAATGAGGAGACTCCTTTCACTGCAATCTCCTTTGTTGACTATAGATGCAATCGGCCATAGATGCAACCAATTGCCTAATATAGATTAATCTATGAAATACTCTCACAGTAACAATCAGGCCAGTGCTCATTTGATCAAAGAACTGGACACCATAACCTAGTCAAACTGACACCTGAAATTAACCACCACATCCGGGGATCTTGTTAAAATGCATATTCTGATCTGTGTTGGGCCCAGAAAATCTGTATTTTTGAAAGGCTCCAGGTGGTGCCAATGCTGCTTGTCCTTAGAATACGTTTTGACTGGCAGGGTATAGACAGAATTTAGAGTCATGGGACTGGATGGGATGAATGTAGAAGAGAAGAAACCTTAGCCCTGAATAAACAATTTCTCCTTGGTCTTTTTCTGAGTTCTGACCTGGTGTGGAATGATTTGGGGCCCTTTCCCAGCATTCTACAGTGGGCAAGATTGTCCTGAAAGGAAGAATGAAAGTTGGGGCTCCCTCAAAAAGAAGGTCCCTGGCAGGGAGGGGAAAAGAGTTTAGACATTAAGGAGAGGCTGATATATGATTTCCAAGCCCCCACACCCATCTTGCTGCCTGAAAGCACTCATTAGAGTTTCAGTCCTTTGACTTGGTAGCTTGCTATCATGCAAATAAATCATACTGAGGGCAAGCAGGAGGGAGGTTGTTGTGCTCTAAATGGATGATCTGATGTGGATCTTTCCTTAGAACCAGAGGAGGAAGGTCTGTGTGAGAGCGGTGATGGCTGGGGGGAGGGGGTGGGGGAGGTTGAGTCAGGCCCTCTGGGTTATAAACCAGCTCGCCCAACTGTGCTGAATGTCGAGTAATTTCTGAGATAGCTGAAATCTTAATAAGCATTCCAATTTTAAAGTCTTAATAGATATAGCCAGCTTAGTGATAATTGAAACACAAAAATCACATTCCTTCCAATTTCTGAGAAACATCCTGTTCTGGAATTGGCCCTTTAATGAAGACAAGAGGATCCAAAGGGATGAATTTGAGCATAGATCCTTTTCCCATGCATCCTTTCATTGACTCAAGAAATAACAATTGGGCTCCGGCCAGGTACTACAGCAGAGACACTGAGGAAGTATTGGTGAATAAAACATAATATCCTCTGGCAAAGACAGAGAACAAACAAGTGAACAAAGACATTTATCACTACAAATTGTGAAAATGCTATAACGAAATAAACTGGGTGTAATGTTAGAGAATATTGGGGTGGAATCAGTTTAGATTGGGTAGTCAGGAAAGGTCTTTATGAGAAGGGCAACTGAGAAGATAAGATTGTGATTACTGACTCATTATATAACTATTCCTTTTTTACTTTCTGGTATTTTAGAGGAGATGGAGGGAAATACAAACAAACAAATGGGCAGAAGACTTGAATAGATATTTCTCTGGAGAAGATATACAAAAGACCAAAAAAGCACATGGAAAGATGCTTAACATCATAGCCATTAGTGAACTAAAGATCAAATCCATAGTATGATATTGTTTCACACACAGTGGAATGGCTATATTAAAATAAATGGAAAATTACAAATAGGGAGAATCTGTGGAAAAATAGGAACATTCATTCATTGCTGCTGGGAACGCTAAATGGTGCAGCCTCTGTGGAAGTCAGTTTGGCAGTTCCTCAGAAAGTTAAGTGTAGAGGGAAGGCTTTCAGTCTTTTATCATTGACTATGATATTAGCTGTGGGTTTTTCATATATGCCTTTTATCATGCTGAGGAAGTTTCCTTCTATTCTTATCTTTTGAAGTATTTTTATCAAGACAAGATGTTGGATTTTTTCAAATGTCTTTTCTGTATCAACCGAAATGATCATGTGGTTTTTCCATTTTGACATATTAATGTGGTGTATTACATTACTTGATTTTCTTGAGTTGAACCATGCTACCTGAGACTAAACCCACTTGATCATGTTGCATAATTCTTTTAATGTGCTGTTGGATTTGATTTGCAAGTATTTTTTTGAAGTTTCTTTTTGCATTTGTATTCGTTAGAGAAAAGAAAAAAATATTTTCTTTTCCTGTAATTTCTTTGCTGGCTTTGGTATTAGGATGATGTTGGCTTCATAGAATATTTAGGTAGTTTCCCCTCTTCAATTTTTTGGGGAGAGTTTGAGTAGGAGTTGTATTAGTTTTTTTTTGGAATACTTGGTAGATTTCACCTGTGAAGTCATCTGATTCCAGGCTTTTATTTGTTGGGAGGTTTTTGATGACCAATTCAGTCTCTTTACTTGAGATTGGTGTGTTGAGGTCTTCAGTTTCTTCTAGAGGTAATGCAGGTTGCTCACGTGTTTTTAGGAAATTGCCCATTCATTTAAGTTTTCTAACTTGTTGGCATAAAGTTGTTCATAGTATTTTTTCCTATATGTTCTTTTGTGTTTAGGATTTCAAATGTTCTGTCCTCTAGGTCACTAATCCCTTCTTCTGCTTCTTCAAATCTGTTATTATATGTCTCCATTGTGTTTTTCATTTCCATAAGTTCTGTCATTTGTTTCTTTAAGCTTTCAAGTTCTTATGTATAGACACCCTGTGTTTTCTTTATATCCTTCATCTCTTTTCTCACATTTTCCTTCAACTCATTGGATTGATTTAGAAGATTTGTTTTAGCTGATTCACTCTGTATCTCAGTTGAGGTGTTAGTTTGTTCCTTTGGTTGGGCTATATCATCATGCTTTCTGTTATGAGTCACGATTTCCTGCTAGTGTTGAGGCATCTGATTTTCTTTCTTAGTTTATTCTGGAAATCATTCTGTCTCTCTCTCTTTGTCAGCTGGCTTTGTTCTCTGTGTCTCCCTCCAGCTATTTGTCAAATTGACTCTGTCCCCAGTTTTTCCCCAAAACTGACACCTACAGTAGCCCCATTCAGGATGGGAGGCTGGCATTGGGCACCACAGCAAGGTCTCTGTTTTTGGTAAAACAAGTCTTCAGGGTCCCAGTTTTTTTTTTTTTTTTCATGGGCAGGCACCAAGAATTGAACCTGGGTCTCCGCATGGCAGGTGAGAACTTTGCCTACTGAGCCACCATGACCCGCCTGCAGGGTCCCAGTTTTGCTCTGTATTTTGTCAGCCCACAAGACCTGGGTTTGTTTTAGGACACTGCCTTAACAGTTGGGCTGTCTGTATTTGTCATCCAAAATAGGAGTGTGTTTCCTTGCTGGTGGCGTAGACCAGCTCCAACAGCTCTGAGATATTTTTCTGAAGATTCTCTGAAATTACCTTACACTTTCAGGTCTTCCCACCAGATGGTGCTATTCAATAACTTCATTGTCCTCAGAAGTTGTTTGCCTAGTAGTCCAGGCTACAGCTGGCTGGACAGGGCTGGGTCTGTGGTCATCCTATGCTCACCCTTTGGCAACACAAATCTGGCTCAGTGTGGGGCTGTGTGCCCCACTTTAATTTTGGCAGGGACTCTCCCAGCTGATCAAGTTTTCAGCTGACCTTCTAGAAGGGATCAGTCCACCTGCTGTTGTTTCCCTCAGGGATTGGGGGATGGCTTTTGGAGCCAAGACTGGAAATAAAGACTGTTTCTCAGACTCTTTATCCCTCATTGACCTGTGCTTTGAAATGCCTATCCTTATTTTCTATGTCTCCAAATAAATTATATCACAGCAGTGAGATAATTTATATTCTATGTCCCCAGTGGGAGGGATCATGGCTGCTGTTTCTATGCCCATCCTGCTCTTTGTGTGAGACTCAGTGGGGGGTGTTTTAGTTTGTTAAGGCTGCCAGAATGTAATATACCAGAAACAGAATGGTTTTTAAAAAGGGAATTTATTTAGTTGCAAGTATACAGTTCTAAGGCCATAAAAATGTCCAAACTAAGGCATCCAGGGAATGATACCTTGGTTCAAGAAAGGCTGATGGGTCCAGAACACTTCTGTCCAGCATCTACTAGGGTCTCTGTCTTCTCATTTCAAACAGCTTCCTGGGAAATATTTTCTCTCTGCATCACCAAAGATCTCTAGCTGTGTGGGCTCTCTAGCTTTTTCCAAAATATTTCCTTCTTAAAGGACTCCATTAAAGGACACCACCCTGAATGGGTGGAGATATCTCCACGGAAACCACCTAATCAAATGGTCCCACGCAGAATTGGGTGGGTCACATCTCCATGGAAACAATTTAAAAAGATCCCATCCAGCAATATTGAATGAGGACTAAAGCACATGGCTTTTCTGGGGGTACACAATAGTTTCAAACCAGAACAGAGGGGAGGGGACTGGACAATCTAGTTTAGAGGTTTCCTACCTGATTTTTCTCTCTTGCCAATTTGGCATTTGTAGGGTCCTTCTCCAGTCTTTATCTTCCTCCAGAATTCTGAAAAATTCATAATTATCCTTTTTGTTGTTAAATTTCTGGGGAGAGATATTCAGTAGCTGTTTATGTCACCATGTTGATGATGTCACCCTTTGTATAATTTCAATTGCTTTGTCTTCAAATTTGTGGATCTTTTCTTCTACCAGTTCCGAACTGTTTTTGAACCCCTCTATTGAATTTTTCACTTCAGTTTTTATACTTTCGAGTTTCAGAATTTCCATTTGATTCTTCTTTATAATTTCTATTTCATTATCAAAATTCTCTTTTCATTCATATGTTATTTTTCTGCTTTTCTTTAGCTGTTTGTCCAAGTTTTCCTTTAGTTTATTGATCTTATCTTTGGGAGTTTTTCTAACTCCTTGAATAATAATTTCAAAGACTGCACTTCCTACAGAATATTTTGTAAAATTCTTTTTTTTCTATGACTGAGCCATACTTTCTAGTATCCATGTATGTTTTGTAATTTTTTGTTGTGAACTGAACCATCTGAGTATTGTGTTGTGCTCTCTGGAAATCTAGCTCTCTTCCTCTTCAGTCCACCAAGCTAAAAATAAGAAGGGAAAAGGAAATAAATGGAAGGAAATAAGGAGAGGGGAAAAATACTAACAGACAAAACACCTCCTTCTCCACAAAACAAGAAAGAAACTAAGAAAACATTGAAGTCACTGCCTCTATGAATCTCTTATTATGTGGCAATGGGAATCCAGCTGCTGTTGTTGAGTTCAAAATCTAGGCCAGTGTCCTTGCTCTTCCTTCAAGGATCTGCCAGAACCCCCCCAAAAAAACAGGGAAAGAAACCCAATCAATTCTCAAGACCCCAAGTTCAAACCCCACCCCCCATCAAAAAAAAAAAAAAAGCTATACTGGCTCTTTATTTCCCTATAGATGCTAGTATAAGGCCAAGAGACATTACTTCTGAGATTAACTAAGGCTAGTGTCTGTGCTGGGCCCTCAGGGATCCACCAGACCAAGCAACACTAGAAAGAGAAAGAAGAAACCTGATGAATGAAAAAATGCAATGGGTTTTCAAGTCCTGCAGATGCTGGTGTGGGGCCAGAAGCCATTGCTATGGAGAGGGCTGAAATTAAGGCTAGAGTCTACGCTGGGTCTTTAGGGATCTGCCAGACTTGGAAATGTCCACACCAAGAAGAAGAAAGAAAAACAAAAAACAGCCAAAGAAGGTGCACTAGTTCTTTATATCCAGGTGGATGCTGGTGGAATCCTGGAAGTGCTGCTATCCAGAAGGCTGATACTGAAGTCAGTTCTTCCATGGTGGCCCCTCAGGGATACCCACACTTAGCTCAACTTTCAACTCCAAGTTTTAGAGCAGGAGGCTTCCTCTGCTTACCTTCTCCCTAGACAGTCACTCTCAAAATCCAGACCAAATTGTCGCAGCTGCAGCCATTTCCCCAACTGCTGCCCTGTGGCTGAGCAATAGGAACTGGTTACTGGTTCATATTTCTACTTACAAAAGCTGAACTCTTGGTAGCCTCTTGCTCTTTTCTGGCACTCCTGTAATTGTTTTAAATGCTCATTCTTGTTCCAAAGTTACCACCTGGTTAATTTTTCATTTTTCTAGTGGAAAGAGTGATTTGTAAAACTTCCTGTGTTACCATTTAGTATCTGCATGCTCCATCAAGTTATTTTATTAATACTCAAATATTATGGAAATATTTGGAGTAAACTTTATATAAAAAGCATCAATCACATTTCACAAATATGTAAAAATAGTGTTTTAATTATTTTCATGTATTTTTTATAGCATGATGTTATAAATGCCTTGAGTAAGATTGCCATGCTGGCAAAGACACAAATGGACATTTGCACACCAATGTTTATAGCAGCATTATTTACAATTGCCAAGAGATGGAAGCAGCCAAAATGTCCATCAAGAGATAATGGCTAAACAAGATATACAAGATGTATATACATACAATGGAATATTATGCAGCTGTAAGACAGAATAAAGTTATGAAGTATGTAATAATATGGATGGAATTTAAGGACATTATGCTGAGTGAGATTAGCCAGAAATAAAGAACAAATACTGTATGGTCTCACTGATATGAACTAACAGAGAATGAACTTGGACCATTATGAGATAGAAATAGGGTAGATATTGGGTAATTGGAGCTGAAGGGATACAGATTGTGCGACACGACTGTGCTGGTGTGAAAGGAGGTATGTCCCCTAGAAAAGCCATATTTTAATCTAAATCCTATTTCATAAAGGCAGAATAATCCCTATTCAATACTGTATGTTTGAAACTGTAATCAGATCATCTCCCTGGAGATGTGATTTAATTAAGAGTGGTTGTTAAGATAGATTAGGTGATGACATGTATCCACCCATTTGGGTGGGTCTTGATTAGTTTCTGGAGTCCTATAAAAGAGGAAACATTTTGGAGAATGAGAGATTCAGAGAGAGCAGAGAACAATAACATAGCCACGAGAAGCAGAGAGCCCACAAGCCAGCGACCTTTGGAGATGAAGAAGGAAAACGCCTCTCGGGGAGCTTCATGAAACAGGAAGCCAGGAGAAGAAGCTAGCAGATGGTGCAGCGTTTGCCATATGCACTTCCAGATGAGAGAGGAACCCTGACCGTGTTCACCATGTGCCTTTCCAGATGAGAGAGAAACTCTGACTGTGTTTGCTGTGTGCCATTCCACTTGATAGAGAAACCCTAAACTTCATTGGCCTTCTTGAACCAAGGTATCTTTGCCTGGATACCTTTGATTGGACATTTCTATAGACTTGTTTTAATTGGGACATTTTCTCATCCTTAGAAATGTAAATGAGCAACTAATTAAATTCCTCTTTTTAAAAGCTGTCCCATTTCTGGTATATTGCATTCCGGCAGCTAGCAAACTAGAACAAGGACTGATTGTAAAAATTCAGAAATGGATGGCACAATACTACCTAATTGTAATACAATAATGCTAGTACATTGAATGAAGCCAAATGTGAGAATGATAGAGGGAGGAGAGCTGGGGGAACAAATGAAACCAGAAGGAAAGATAGATGATAAAGACTGAGATGATATAATCTAGGAATGCTTAGAGTATACAATGATAGTGACTAATGTACAAATTTAAAAATGTTTTTGAATGAGGAACAACAAAGGAATGTCAATACTGCAGGCTGTTGAAAATAGGTAGTAATTCATATTTTAAAACTTTAACGTATGTGTGAGACTAAAGCAAAAAAATTTAAAAATAAAAATAATTAAATAATAATTAAAAATAATTTAAATAATATCTTTTATTTAAAAATAAAAGATTGTCATGCTATACTGAATCTCTGGAATAGAAACTTCTGATGGCCCTTTGATAGACCTCCTGGTCTAGGAAGAGTCTGAGCTGTGGTATGGCCATTTCCATGAAGCTGGAAATTATTTTTGCATGCCGTATGGCAGGCATCACATTTAATTCTTTTTCCATGTGAGTATTTCATTATTGCAGCACCATTTGTTAAATTTTTGTTTGTTTGTTTGCTTGTTTTTTTGGGGGGGGTAGTGGTGGTGGTAAGTACATGGGCCTGAAATTGAACCCTGGTCTCCTGCATGGCAGGCAAGAATTCTACCACTGAACTACCCTTGCACCCCCTTGGACTTTATTTTTAATTGAAGTTTTTTTTTGAACTTTTTTTATTGTATGGTATAACACATATACAAAGCAAAGAAATAAAAAAGCAATAGTTTTCAAAGCACTCTTCAAAAAGTGGTTACCGGATAGATCCCAGAGTTTTTCAAGAACTCCAATACAATCCTGCCATATTTTTCCTTCTGGCTGCTCCAGAATATAGGAGGCTAGGGGCTTAAATACTTTTTTGTCATCACAATTGATTTTTTTTCCTTCTTTTTTTGGTGAAAAATAGCATATACAAAAAAGCTATAAATTTCAAAGCACACTACCACAATTAGTTGTAGAACATATTTCAGAGTTTGACATGGGTTACAATTTCACAATTTTGGGCTTTTACTTCTAACTGCTCTAAAATATTGGAGACTAAAAGAGATATCAATTTAATGATTCAGAGTTCAGATTCATTTGTTAAGTCCTATCTGCTATGTATAATTCCACCATCACCTCTGAACTTTCCATTCCTCTCATTGGGGTTGTCTGGGCTATGACAATTCGAAATTTTTGATATTGGAAGGGTCTGTCACTAATATGGGGTAGGGGGATGGAACTATCTGATGTTCTTGAGAGGCTGGACTCGGTTTCAGGACTCGTCTGGACCAGGGACCCACCTGGAAGTTGTAGGTTTCTGGAAAGTTACTCTAGTGCCTGGAACCCTTGTGGAATCTTATAAATTGCCCTATGTATTCTTTAGGATTGGCTGGAATGGTCCTGGTTGGGTATTGGCAGATCATGATAGGTAGCAAGTTCTGCCTGAAGTTTGCATAAGAGCCACCTGCAGAGTAGCCTCTCCACTCTGAACTCTCTCTGCCACTGATACTTTATTAGTTACGCTTCTTTTCCCCCATTTGGTCAAGATGGAATCATTGATCCCATGGTGCCAGGTCTGGATTCATCCCTGAAAGTCATCTCCCATTGTCACCAGGGAGACTTTCACCACTGGATGTCATGTCCCACATAGGGGGAAGGGCAATGATTTCACCTGCAGAATTGGGCTTAGAGAGACTGAGGTCACATCTGAGAAACAACAGAGGTCCTCCAGAAGTAACTCTTAAGCGTGCCTATAGGTATTCTAAGCTTCTATGCTACCTACATAAGCTTCACAAGAGTAAACCTCATGATCAAGGGCATGGCCTATTGATTTGGGTGTTCCTAAAGTTTGACACAGTATCAGGGGATTCCCTGATGGTAAGGTTTAATAATTCCATAGTCTTTCTTCCCTCCTTCAGGGGACTTTGACAATACTTTTTGATCATCTGCTTAATATACTCTAGGATGTTTCCAGACATTACAATAATCTATACAGGATTAAAGGACCCCTTTCTTACTCTGTGCTGTCTGTGTTTCAGTTGTTCAAATGAGCTATACAGATAGGTTGAATTAGATTATGCACTTCAGAAAATTTCAGTTCCAGATCAAATAAACCTTTCTTCCATCGGTCTCAAAAAGTACGTGTGGTTCTCAAATGTAGACGCGGTCTTCCTTACCCCTATGTTCTGAATTATTTTAACCCCAACCTGTTTGGCTTCATTCTTTTCTCTAAATATCAGGTTATATATATAAAACACCTCTCAAAATCCAGAAATAATAATCACCACTCCAGGCTTAACATGTCTGTTCTAAAAGCTTACAATCTAGGCCCCTGTTTTCTTATAAGCATTTTCTAAAGGTGACCATACCATTGTTGTTTTTTGTTTCTGGCTTATTTTGTCTCACCAAATGTCTCACATGTTCATTCACATCATTGTATGCTTCACAACATTGTTCCTTTTTGTAGCTACACAACCTTCATTCATAAGTATACACCATCGTTCGCCAATCTACTTCTCTGTCAGTATATCCTTCAGCCACCTGCATTCATCGGGCATCATGTAGAAGGCCCAAAGTCCACAGTTCATCAACATTCTCATTAATTGAAGTTTTTACTGAGAGAAGTGTAGATCTAGTTTGTAGGACATAGTCCAGAAGTTTTCCAAGATGACAGCATAAGGAGCTCTATGAATCCACTTCCCAGAAAAATAAGCAAAGTTGGTGAAAACTATAGAAATCCAACCATGGAAAATCTCCGGAAATTTTCCTAAAGACATATAGAAAATGAATAAACACTTACTCAAGAAAATCCAGTAAAACTTGGTACAAAGTATGGGACTCTATGGTATTTGAGCCACTACTTACTCCCCCACCCCCATCCCGCTCCCCTTGATGAGTGGATGTGGCCAAGCATATTGAACTTCCTCTCTCCTCAGATCCCAATCAAGGTGACTGTATCTCACTGAGAAGGGCAAGCTTCCAACATTTCTCACTCTTCTAATTCCACATGGAAGAGGTTTAATTCATGATGAATGCGGCCAAGAGGTACGGGGTGCCCTTTTTCTTTCATCCACCTATTCCCTACCTATACAATGGAGTCTCTACTACTGGTGTAGCAAGTGAAGAATATTGGAGCCTATCCTTTCTACATCTCACTCATAGGGCAGAGGTTCCACGCCAGAAGGGGCAAGCTGACAAGACCAGAGGCTTACACCTTTCCCAATACCCAGAGTAGTGCCTCAGGGATTTTTCCCAGGTGGAGGTAGACCCCAAAGAAATTGACTTTATTTGATACAAAGTGTGGGGAAGTTCAAGCCTAAGGGTGCTCTCAAAAACAATAGCTCCTCTTAATTAAGAGCAGCAAGCTAAAGCATAGGCCAGCTAGTTCATCAGAAAGAATGAGGAAAAGAGATAGCTATGAGGGGTCATCCTGGAGTTAGAACTAGCCATGCCCAAATTTATTTTTTTCAATTTCTAAGTAATTGATGCCACAGAACATTGTAAAGAAAGCAACAGAGCAATCACTCAGTGATCAGTGGAGCCTCATGGGCTGGGTGTAATGTGAAATGAGGCAGACAGATTAACAGGGTGATAAGGGAAGGAGACAGTCAAAAGCCATACCAGCATGACTATGCACATCCCCAAGGCTGTGCTCTCTAAAGAGTAACACCAAAAGATTTACACTGCAGTGGAAACAGACATCACTAAAATAGCCAAGTCAATATGTACAACAAATAAACAAGCAAGCAACAGCATTGGGAAGTGAATTAATATCCAGAGTTGAAGCAATATAAATTTCCAATTTTGCAACAAAAAATTATGAGGCATGCCAAGAAACAGGGAAGTATGACCCATACATTAGAGGAAAAAGCAGGAAAAACAAACTAACTGTGAGATGTCAGATTTAATAGACAAAGACTTTAAAGTAGCCATTATAAATGTGTACAAAGAACTAAAAGAAAACTTGCTTACAGAAGTAAGGTGTGATGATAATGTCTTATAAAGAGGGATTATAAAATTGTAAACATTTTAAAGTAATTTTTATCATAGGAATTATAAAAAGACATGGGTGGAAATTTTAGATGAAAATTGCAACAATTGAAGTGAAAAATTCACAAGTGTGGTTCAACTGCAGATTTGAACTGGTAGAAGAAAGCATTAGTGAATTTGAAGACTGATCAATAGAGATTATGCAATCTGAAGAATAGAGAGAAAAAAGAGAGAAAAAAACAAAACCTCATGAAAATGTGGACATTTTCAAGTACATTGACATACATGCAGTGAGATTACTAGAAGGACTGGAGGGTGAGAAAGGAGCAAAATTTTTTTTGAGGAAATAATGGCCAAACACTTCCCATATTTGATGAAAACCTTTACATTAAATAGCAAAGAAGTGCAATGAATTCCAAGTGGGATAAAACAAAGATATCCACAAACAAGTACATCATAGTAAAAATGCTGAAAGTTGAAAATAAAACAATAAAACAAAAGCAAGTGAAGAAAAATGTTGAAAGCAGTAAGAGAAAGATGACTTGTCATGTACTGCATAATTACACAAGATTAGCATATGACTTCTCATCAGAAATGATGGAAGGCAGTAAGTAGTGAGATGGCATATTCAAAGTGCTGAAATAAAAAGACTGTCAAGCAAGAATCTTATATCCAGCAAAATTATCTTTAAAAAATAAAGACACCCTCAGATAAATGAAAACAGAGGATTCATTGCTAACAGATCTGCTTACAAGAAATACTAAAGGAAATCCTTGGGTGGAAAACAAGTAAACCCAGAAGAAAATTAGAATCCACATGAAAAACAAAGAGTGCTAGCGAAACCAAGAGTGCCAATAATAATTAATAATAAGTATGTAATTACAAAAGATATCAGATATACGTATTTCTTCTTTCTTCCTTTAAATGATTTGAAAATCAATGTTATAAAACAATGGCTATATGACTGTATTGTTGAAACTTTAACATAAACAAATGTAGTATTTTTTGATAATAACAGCCCAAAGGAGTTGGGTGGGGGCAGAATTACATTAGAGTAAGGGAACAATGCCAGCTAATAACTTGAACTCACAGGAACAAATGAAAAGAATCATAAATGGTGTTTAAGAAGGTAAATAAAACAAACTCTCTCAATATATACTTGTACCACTATCTTTTCTCAGATTTCTTAATAGAAATAAAGTTCTATAAGGTAATGATTATAGCAGTGTACTCTCAGGTCTGTAACATATACAGATAGATATAATATATAACAATAAATAATAACAATAATAGCACAAAAATGGGGAAAAGGGATTTGAGCTATGTGGAAGTAACATTTCTACATCTCATTGGAATTGTTAGTATAAATCTTAAGTAGATTCTGATAAGTTAAGATGTATGTGGTAAGCCTTAGAACAACCACTAAGAAAATAACTAAAAAAATATATACAGTGGGGATAAATGATCAGAGGAATGAAAATGTTGCAATGGAAAATATTCATTTGAAGGAAAAGAAAGTAGGGAGAGAGGAACAGGATAAAACAGGATATGAGACATTTAGAAAACTAAAAGTAAAATGATAGATGTAAATACAAATATATAGATAATATCATTAAAAGTGAATGGAAGTGTTCATGGGTGGTTCAGCAATAGAATGTTCAATTCCTGGAACATGCACTCCCCCCGCAAAAAAGTGAATGGAGGAGGCACCACGTCCAAAGGAAAGACAAATACTTTATTCCTGTGGGACACATAGAGGAGAAACCCAGAGCGTAGGACGACCTGGGCCATGTCCACAGGGAGTCTGGAATGGAGAAACTCAAGAACGAATGTGGAGAGGCCACTGCAGAGCAACAGAGAGAGTGGATCAAAGAGAATTAAACTAGACTTCTGGGAAGATGGCACAATAGAATTGACAGAGTTAACTTCTCCACCATGGAATAACTAGAATAAAGGCAGAAAACAACTGAGTGGACAATAGTCCCAGGGTACATGCAGCCAGAAAGGGACTTCTACATTATATAGGGAGGATCTGAATGAAAAAGTAGAGAAATTATGACTGAAAGAATGGGGGTGAGTTTATTTAATTGTGACATATCTAGGGCTCATTATGTGTCAGATGGAGAAGGTGTGGGAGAAGCAGTGCACTCCTGCACTCCCATCTCTGCAGCCAGCTGGGGGAGATCATCCCTCTCAGCTGGCAAACTCCCATGTAGGAACCTGGGAAACAATAGACATCTTTTATCCACACACTAAGAACTTGCTGCAGTGTGCAGTGCCTACCCCCAATCCAGACGCAGGTCGCTGCTGGGGCCTGGTTTTGGAGAAGACTAGGGGCTCGTTCCTTCAGGAGGAGAGGGACACAGAGTAGAGCTGATTAACAACTGGCTAATAAGAGAGACTCTCTATGTGGTGCTGCCTATATTCTTTCTCCACAGAAGCTAGGGTTGCTCATGGTGTGTATGAGTGGAGAGGTGGAGGACAAGAGAGAGAGCCACACTGCAACAAGAACTCCTCCCCAACCCGAGAAGCCTGCGGGTACACAGCTGGCAGTGATCCTGGGATCTGATGAAAAACAGGGCACTTCTGAGCTGTTGGAGAGCTGGGGAAGGTGAAGCTCTCAGGTGCACATCCTGTGAACATCCCACTTGGAAGCCCCCTGGGAATCACTGGACCCATCATGCCCTCAAGTGGATTCTCCTCCAAGGTGTACAATGCCCACCCCTACCCTTGGGGCTGGTGCTTTCCAACAAACACAGAGACCTGCCGCATTGACTGTATTTTCACCTAGTCTGGACACTGCCCAGAGAACTGCTGCAGTCAGGGAGAATTGAGCTTGAGGGGAAGAGGTGGATCAAGAGCACAATTTGCTGGAAAGACAGGGAAAGTGACTCTGGCAAACTCCTGTTCTGCCAAGACTTCTCCAGATTTCCAAATAAACTTGCATCTGCCATAGGAAACTTGGCCTTGGTCTGGCTGGGAATTATTGATAAAACAAGTACCAAAGGAGATCTTCAATGCAAACCAAAGCAAATACAAAATTTTAGGTGGGCAAGGCAAATCAACTTTCAAAATAACCTTATTAAGTAATCAAAGGCCAAGAAACAAACAGAAAATTACAAAGGACATGAATATGCAAGAAGAGATTGCCAAACCAAATGGCCAGAGGCACAGAATTTGGAACAACTAATCAAAGATGTACATATAAATATCCTAAATAAGTTCAGTGGGTTGGCTAAAGACATGAAGAATATCAAGAAGACTCTAGAAAAGCATAAAGAAGAACTTGAAGGAACAAACAGAAAAACAGCATATCTTATGAAAATGAACGATAATGTAGATCAAATTAAAATTACGCTGGAGACACACAACAGCAGATTTGAAGAGGCAGAAGAACAAGTGAACTGGAGGACAGGGCAATTAGATGCAGTTGTACAAAAGAAAACGATGGAAAAATCTGAATTTCCAGGGAAATTATGGACAACACGAAGCACCCAACTATAAGAATCATTGGTGTCTCAGAAGGAGAAGAGATGAGTAAAGGGCTTGGAAGATTATTTGAGGACATAACTGGGGAAAACTTCCCAACCTTTATAAAAGATATAAATATGTAAATTAAAGAATTGCAACAAACTTCAAATAGAATAAATCCAAATAGACCCATTCTAAGACATATACTAATCAAACTGCCAAATGCTGAAGGAAGGAAAAAGTAGCCAGAGAAAAGCAATTTATCACATACAAGGGAAGCCACATAAGACAAAGCACTGACTACTCAGTTGATACCATGGAGGCGAGAAAGCAGGAGTATGATGTATTTAAGACTCTGAAAGAGAAAAACTGCCAACCAAGAATTCTTTATCCAGGAAAGCTGTCCTTCAAAAGTGCAAAGAGATTAAAATTTTTACAGACAAACAAATGCTGGAAGAATTTGTTAACAGAGATCTTGCAGGAAATACTAAAGGGAGTTTTGTCAGCTGAAAAAAAAAAAAAGATAGGAGAGGGAGGTCTGGGAGAGGGCAAGAATAGAAGAGTAAAGTACCTTTAAGGTAACTTAAAGGATAAAAGACAGACAGAGAGGGAAAAATAGATCTGCCTACCCATGCAAAAAAAAAAAGAAAAAAAAAGATTAGATAGTTGATTCAAGAACCACATTTTCAGTAAAAACTTTGAACGTTAACAGATTAAATTCCCCAATTAAAAGATAAAGATTGGAGAATGGATTAAAAAATAGATCCATCTATATGATGTTTACAAGAAACTTGTCTTAGACCTAAAGATACAAATAGATTGAAAGTGAAAGGATGGAAAAGCATTCTATTCAAGCTGTAACTTAAAGAAAGCAGGGGTAGCTATACTAATATCATCTAAAATAGACTTTAAATGCAAAGGCGTCAAAACAGACAAGTAAGGACACAATATATTAATAAAAGGGACAATTCACCAAGAAGAAATAACAATCATAAACATTTATGCTCCTAATCAAGGAGCTCCAAAGTACACCAGGTAAACACTGGAAAAACTGAATGAAGCAATAGACGTTTCAACAATACTAGTGGGAGACATCAGTACACCACTCTCTTCCATAGCTATAAAAATCAGAAAGAGGGTCAATAAGAAAATAGAGAGCCTAAACAATGTGATAAATGAGTTAGACCTAACAGACATATACAGATTATTGTATCCCAAAACACCAGGATATACATTCTTCTCTAGTGCTCATGGACTGTTCTCCAGGATAGATCATATGCTGGGGCACAGAACTGGTCTTAATAAATTTAAAAAGATTGAAATTATTCAAAGCACTTGCTCTGACCATGATGGAGTGAAGGTGGAAATTAATAACCACAAAAGAACCAGAAGTTTCACAGACATATGGAGGTTAATAAGATACTCTTAAATAATCAGTGGGTCAAAGAAGAAATAACAAGAGAAATTTGAAAATATCTGGAGATGAATGAAAATAAGAGTACAACACATCAAAACCTATGAAATGCAGTGAAACTGGAGCTGAGAGGGAAATTTATAGCTCTAATGTCTACATTAAAAAGGAAGAAAGAGCTAAAGCCAAAAAAACTAACTGAACAAGTGAAGAAGCTAGAGAAGGAACAGCAAACTAACCCTAAAACAAGTAGAAGAAAAGAAATAACAAAGATTAAAGCAGAAATAAATGAAATGGAGAACAAAATATTAATAAAAATAATCAGTAAAACCAAAAATTGGTTCTTTGAGAAGACCAACAAGATTGACAAACACTTATGTAGACTGACAAAGCCAAAAAGAGAGAAGAAGCAAATAAGATCAAAAACGAGAAGAAGCAAAAAAACAAGATCCAAAAAAAAAAAAAAAGAAATGAAAACAATCATGAGGATACTATAAACAACTGTACACCAACAAAGTAGGATTTAGAGGAAATGGACAATTTCCTAGAAATACACAAACAACCTATACTGACTTGAGAATGAATAGAAGACCTCAACAAAACAATCACAAGTAAATAAATTCAACCAATCATCAAAAATCTTCCTACAAAGAAAAGCCCAGGGTCAGATGGCATCACAGGGGGAATTTTACCAAACATTCCAAAAAGAACTAATACCATTCCTGCTCAAACTCTTTCAAAAAATTGAAGAAAAAGGAATCCTACCTAATTTTATGACGCCAACATCGCTCGGTACCAAAACCTGATAAAGATACTACAAGAAAGGAAAATTACAGGCTAATCACCCTAACGAATATAGTTGCAAAATTTCTCAACAGGGCTCCCCAGGACCTCACAAATGTGAACAGGATCAGGCCTCTTCATGCCCAGGAAATTACCTCTACTGCTTGGCACCTGCAGGATGAAAAGAGGGTGCAGAGGAGTAGTCTCCCCAGTCAGAGGTTAGGAACTAAACTCTGCAAACAGATAACCCTGGTTCATGTTCGGCCCCCACCCACTTAATAGCTTTGAGATCTCTGCCTTCCTAAGGTCTCCAAGCCTCACTAGATAGAGCTGTAAAATGAAGATAATAGCAGAGCCCAACTCACCGAACTGCTATGGGTATTAAATAAGATAGTGCTTATAAAGTGTTCAGCACATTACCTAACACATTACTAATTATCATTAGTTAACTTATTTAAGGGCCTCTAAACACCAGAAAGGACCACCCCACCAACAGCGGCTTCGGTTAGTAGGAGTCATATAAACCATGACTGTGAGATGGGAAGAGGTGAAAAATAACCCATACTTTTAAGATAACTCTACTCAATCAGCCAGAGAGGAAGCAGATTTCATTAAAATCTGGAATTTTCATTTCCAATCCTTTTTAAGACTCTGCAAGACAAAACTGATTCTGCAAATTATAACTCTTTAGTTGGTGGCCAAAACTCAAGAAATAATAAAAGTGAATGGATTAAACAATCAATCAGAAGGCAGAGGTGGGGCCATGGTGGCTCAGCAGGCAGAGTTCTCACCTGCCATGCCAGAGACCCGAGTTCATTTCCCAGTGCCTGCCCATGTAAAAAACAAAACAAAGCAAAACAAAATGCAGAGGTGTCAGATGAGACAAAAAGGAAGGCTCAATTATATGCATCCATGGGACACACACTTTAGAAAAGATATATCATGCAAACAGCAACCATAAGAAGGCTTCAGTATACTAATATCAGACAAAAATTGGTGGAGATAGAGGGAATTTTATAATGATAACAGGGTCGGGAAGTTATAACAATTATGGGCATATAAACATAAACACGTAACAGTAGAGCCCTAAAATACATGAAGCAAAGACTAACAGAGCTGAGGAAATAAACAGACAATTAAACAATAATAGTTGGAGACTCTGATGCCCTACTTTTAATAATAGAGGGAGCAACTAGGCTGATGATCAACAAGGAAATTGAAGATTTGAACAATACCATACACAAACTAGAACTAACAGACAGCTATAAAACCCAGTACAGAATACACATTCTTCTGAAGGACACACAAAGTTTCTCCAGAATAGGCCATAAAATAAGCCTCAATAAATTTAAAAGAGTTGAAATCATACAAAGTATTCTCCAATCACAGTAGAGTGAAAGTGGAAATTAACAACAGAAGGAAATTTGGAAAGTTCACAAATTTGTGGGAATTAAACAATACACTACCAAAAAACTAAATGATTCATAAGAGAAATCAGATAGGAAATTAGAAATATTTTGAATGAAAATGTGCAAAGTAAAAAACTGATAGGATGCAGTAAAAGCAGTGCTCAGAGGGAAATTTATAACTGTAAACGCCTACCTTATAAAAGAATAAAGATCTTAAATAAAAAATCTAACCTTCCACCTAAGACACTGAAAAAAGAAGAGCATGGTAAATCCAAATCAAACACAAGAAATGAAACAATAATGAGTATAGCGGAAATTAATGAAATACAGTATAAAAAAGAATAAAGAAAATAAAAGAAAACAAAACTTTGTTATTTGAAAAAAAATCAATAAAATTGACTAACATTTAGCTAGCTGACAGTTCTTCAGAAACTCTTCCCAAAAACAGAAAAAAAAAGGGTCTACTTCCCAACTCATCCTACGAGTCAGTATTATCCTGACACCAGAACCAAAGACACTGCAAGAAAAGAAAATGACAGGACAACATCCCTTGTAAATATAGATATAAAAATCCTCACCATAATCCTAGCAAATCAAATCCAGCAATATATATAAAAAGACTGTATACCATGATGAAGTGGGATTTATCCTTGGTAGGCAAGAATGGTTTAACATCTGAAAGTAAATAAACGTAATATACCACATCAATGGAACAAAGGACAAAAGCCACATGCTTATCTCAATAGATATCAAAAAAGCATTTGAAAAAGTTCCACACTCCTTCATGATAAAAACACTCAACAAAGTAGGAATAGGAGGGAAGTTCCTCAACCTGATAAAGGCCATCTATGAAAAATCCACAGCTAACATTATCTAACATATTTTTTGGAGAAAAACTGAAAGTTTTCCCCTAAGATCATGAAAAGACAGGCATGTGCACTCGTCATTCCTATCCAGCACTGTACTGAGGGTTCTGGTAAAGGGCAATTAGATAAGAAAAAGAAATAAAAGGCATTTGTATTGGAAAGAAAGAATAAAAACTATCTCTATTTGCAGATGACATAATCTTGAATAGAGAAAAATCCTAAGGAAGCCACTGAAAAACTATTCAAACTGATAAGTGAGTTCAACAAATTGGCAGGATACATGATCAATCTACAAAAATCAATTGTTTTCTATACAGTACCATTAAGAAAAAAAATTAAGAAAACAATTCTATTTAGAAAACATTGAAAATAATGCAATATTTAAGAATAAATTTAACAAAACGAGTACAAAAATTGTACTCTGAAAACTATAAAATACTGTTGAAAGATATTAATATTGACAAATAGGTGGAAAGATCCATGTTCATGGACCAGAAGGCTTAGTATTGTTAAGATGTTAATACTCCCCAAATTAATCTCCAGATTCATTGCAATCCTCATCAAAATCCCAGCTGAACTCTTTGGGGAAATTGACAAGCAGATCCTAAAATTCATATGGAAATGCAAGGGACTGGGAATGGCCAAAACAACCTTGAATAAGACCAAAGTTGAAGGACTCACACTTACCAATGAAAAAATCTACACAGGTAGATCAGTGGTAGAATTCTCACCTGCAGTGTGGGACACCTGGGTTAGATTCTCAGCCCATGCGTTAAAACAAACAAACAAACAAACAAAAAACTAATAGAAGCTACAGTAATCAATCAGTGTGATGCTGGCAGAAGGATAGATACACAGATCAATGAAAAAGAATTGAGGATCCAGAAATTCACCCTACATTTATGGTCAATTAATTTTTGGCAAGAGTGCCAAGATAATTCAATAAGGAAAAACTAATCTTTTCAACAAATGGTGCTGGAACAACTTAGTAGTCACATGCAAAAGAGTAACTTTGGACTGCTACCTCACAGTATATACTAAAAATAACTCAGAAGGGGTCAAAGAGCCAAATATAAAAGTTAAAACTATAAATCTCTTAGAATAAAACATGACTAAATCTCTGTGGTTTTAAATTTTTGTCATATCTAATATATAACATGAAAAGTACAAGCACACAAAAATAGATAAACTGGGCATCATTAAAATTAAAAACTTTTGTGGATCAAAGGACACCATCAAGAAAGTGAAAAGATAACCCACAGAATGGGAGAAAATATTTGCAACTCGTTTACCTGATAAGGGACTTCTATCTGGAATCTATAAAGAATGGTTACAACTCAGAAATAAAAAGACAATTGACCCATATTTAAAAATGGAAAATAATTATGGATAGACATTTCTCCAAAGAATATACACAAATGCCCAATACACACTTAAAAGGATGATCAGCACCATTAGCTATGAGGAAAATGTAAATCAAAAGCACAAGACACCATTCCACACCCAGTAGAATGGTTATAATAAAAAAAGACAGACAATAAATGTTGACAAAGATAAGGAGAAATCGGAGCCCTAATACACAGCTTGTGGGAATGTAAAATGGTGCAGTCACTGAAAACAGTCTGGTAGTTCCTCAAATATTTAATGAATCCAGCAATCCCATTTTTAGGTATATAACCAAGGGAAATGAAAATGCGTTCACATAGTTTGTTTAACCACCTGTAAAAGAACAAATGGGATACAATTGCTGGGTCATAGGGTAGTTGCATACTTTTTTTTTTAATGATTTTTTTTCTTTGTGATTGTAGAATATAACATATACAAAGAAAAGGAAGAAAAAGCAATAATTTTCAAAGTACACTTCAACAAGTTAGTTACAGAACAGATTTAAGTGTTTGTTATGCTAACCACTCCACTATTTCAGATTTTTCCTTCTAGCTGCTCCAAAACACCAGAGGCTAGAAGAAACATCAATATAGTGACTCAGCAGTCATACTTGTATTAATTTAACAATTAATACTTGCTTAATTCTATTTTCTCTGCTAAAATTTCCTTCTCCTTTGATCCTTCTCCCAATCTATAGGGGTCTTTAGGCAATGCTCATTCTGACTTTTTCATGTTGAGAAGGGGTGTCAACACTAAAGAATAGGGGGATGTAATTAGTTGATAATCTTGGAGAGACTGGTCTCTCTGAGCTTCAGAATTTATCTAACCTAGGAACCCTCTGGAAGCTAAAGGTTCCAGGAAAGTAAACTGAGTGCATGAAATCTTTATAGAATCTCAGTTTGAGCCCTAGGTGCTCTTTAGAACAGTTAACAGGATTTAACAAGAGTGATGTTGGCTGGGGTCTAGCAAACCATGACAATTAGCACTTTCTAACTGAAGCTTGCGTAAAAGTAGCCTCCAGAATAGCCTCTTGACTCTATTTGATCTCTCTTAACCTCTGATGACTTATTTTACTATACTTCTTTTTCCCCTTTTGGGAAGGAAGGCATTGTCAATCCCATGGTGACAGGGCCAGACTCATACCTGGGAGTCATGCCCCATGTTGTCAGGGAGACTTTCACCCCTGAATGTCATGACCCACATAGGGGAGAGGGTAAGGACTTCGCTTGCAGAATTGGACTTAGAGAGAGAGAGTTGAACAACAAAAGAGATTTCCTGGAAGCAACTCTTAGGCCTCATTATAGGTAGTCTCAGCTTCTCTGCTACAGAAATCAGTTTCTTAAGGGGCAAGCCTCAAAATAAAGGGCGTGGCCCGTTGGTCTTGGGAGTCCACAATGATGGAGAGAGTACTAGGGATTTTCAAGAAGGGAATGTTTAATAGTTCCAGACATATTTTTTCCCTTGTAAACTCAAGGGACTCTACTAATAATTTTTGTTTTGTTTTGCTCCCAGTACTTTTTAGTTATCAGACTACCATAGTCTGAGATGTATCCTGGTATTACATTAAATTATACAGAATTACAAGGCCTCATTCCTGTTCTGGACTCCAGGAGTTTGGCTTATTTAAGTGAGTTATCCAGACCGGTTGATTTAGATTGCGTGTTGCAGAAAATTTGAGTTCCAGACATAATAAACCTCTCTGCCTTTGGTCTCATACAGAAAGTGAAGGTCTAGGGTAAATACATGATAATCTTTTACCCTATACTCTGATTTACCTTAGTCCTGGCCATGATTAGCTTCATTTTTAAATCTTTAATTGAGGCCTTATCTCTTTTTCAGCTACTTTAAGTGTTATTGTATATAGCTCTGTTAACTTTCAGGGCTGCAGCACTCCATTTCCAGGGCTTAGGTGTCACAGAGGCACTCAAAGTTACAGGAAGACACCTGCCAATACATATAGAGCTCAGTGCCTCAGAATTTAGAAATACACTTATCACTTCAGACTAATGTGGCTGCTATAAGGGCTTACAATCTAGGCTCCAATTTTCTTATAAGTATTTTCTGAAAGAGACCTTAGCATATTTGTTGTTTCTGGCTTATTTTGCATAACGCATTGCCCCCAAAGTTTATTCAGTTTGTTGCATGCCTGTTGATGTCCTTCCTTTTTATAGCTTCACAGTATCCCATCATATAAATGTATCACAGTTCAACATTCTGCTTCTCAGTCATTGTACCCATCAGCTCCTTCCATCTATTGGGCATCATGGATAATGTCTAAAATAAACAAACCATGTCTTACAGTATCCTCACTTCACTGTACAATAGCAGCACTCTCAATTTTAGACAATTTTCATTGGTCTGTAGAAACACAGCTTCACTAAATACCAAATAAAACTAATCTTTATCACTTATCCTTTCTCTGCCCCCAATTAGTTGTCTCTGGTAGTGCTGTGATACTAATCATGTCTTCCTTTAACTATGGACCATAGCATGCAATTTTAATTTCCCCCTTTACCCCACTACTATTAACTGTTTGTTTAATATAAAACCTTTGAAATAGTTCATGCGAGAACTTGTTTATAATTGTAGATTTAATCAGTGGGATACATGGCACTATGTATCCCCTTTCAATCATATTTGCCTTTGATGTTACTTATAACCCCACAAACTAGTTACCATCATTTCTATTCATTCCCTTGCATTTAACTTCAACCTCATTGGGTAGTCTTTCTCCCTTCTCTAGCTTCTGTGTGCTTCTAGGTCTGCTATATTCTAGACTGCAACCTCTGAAAGTATCTTTACAAGAGTCATAGTGGTGAAATTATATTTTCTGTCCTTTTGTGTCTGACTTACTTCACTCAGTATTATGTCTTCAAAGTTCACCCATGTTGTCATATGCTTTAGGACATCAGTATCCACTCATCTGTTGATGAGCACTTGGATTGTTTCCATCTTTCAGTAATTGTGAATAGTGTTGCTATGAATATTGATGTGCAAATGTCTGTTTGTGTCACTGCTTTCAGCTTTTCTGGGTATATAACAAATATTGATACTGTTGGGTCATAAGGCAACTCATCAGTTATCTGAGGAACAGCCAAAGTGTTTTCCACAGTGGCTGCACCATTATACATTCTCACCAACATTGAATGAGTGTTCCAATTTCTCCACATCCTCTCCAACATTTGTAGTTTTCTGTTTGTTTAATAGCAACCATCCTTATAGGTGTGAGGTGATATCTCCTTGTATAAGGGGATTTGCATTCCTCTTATAGTTAATTAAAATAAGCATCTCTTCATGTGATTTTCATCCATGTGTACTCATTCTTCAGAAAAGTGTCTATTCATACCCTTTGTCCATTTTATATTTGGGTTGTTTGCTCTTTTTTTGTTGAGCTGTATAATTTCTTTATGTACACATGTTATCAAACCTTTTTCTGATATGTGATTTACAAATATTTTCTCCAATTGAGTTAGCTGCCTCTTCACTTTTTTTATAGAGTCCTTTGAGGCACAGAAGATCTTGAGCTTAAGGAGTTTCCATTTTTCTATTTTTTCTTTCACTGCTGTGCTTTAGGTGTAAAGCCTATTACTAGATCTTGAAGATGTTTCCCTACATATTTTTTCTAGAAGTTCTGTGGTACTGGCTCTTACATTTAGGTCTTTAACCCATTTTGGATTAAATTTTGTATAGGGTGTAAGGAAGGGGTCCTCTTTCATTCTTTTGGCTATTACTATCCAATTTTCCCATGTCTATTTATTGAAAAGACTATTCTGTACAGTTCTGTGTACTTCAGATCTAGAAGTACAGAAAAACTAGAGAAGGGGGAAAGCTACCCAATGAGGTTGAACTTAAATGCAAAAGAATGGATAGAAATGATGGTAATAATTAGTGCGGTTATAAGTAACATTGCCATATTGAAGGTGACTATGATTAAAAAGGTATGTATTGTGCCATGTCCATAGATTTGGTTGTCTATCTCCACACTCTTGATCTGATTCCATTGGGTGATACTTCTATTTTTGTGCTAGTGCCGTGTTTTTGTAACCACTATGGCTTTATAGTAAGCTTTAAATGATTTTTATCTTTTTTTTTGCATGTCAGACACTCGCAATCGAACCCGGGTCTCTGGTATATGTAGTAAGCTTTAAAGTCAGTAAGAGTAAGTCCTCCCACTTAGCTTTTTTTTTTTTTAGAGTATCTAGCTATTTGGGGTCTCTTTTCCTTCCAAATAAATTTAATAACTAGCTTTTTCGAGTCTTCAAAGTATGTCATTGGGATTTTGATTGGGATTTTGATTATGAAATCTACAGATTTTGCATTGAATCTGTAGATCAGTTTGGGTAGAATTGACATCTTCATGACATTTAACCTTCCTATCCATGAACATTTCTTTTAGCAATGTTTTGTAGTTTTCTGTGTACAAGTCCTTGACATCCGTGGTTAGCTTATCCTTAGAAATCTGATTCTTTTGGTCACAATTTTGAATGGAATTTTTCCTTAATTGTCCCCTCAGATAGGTCATTTACTTGTATATAGAAACATTACTGATTTTTGTACATTAATCTTGTATCCCACAACTTTGCTTATTTTGTTTATTCACTTAAGTAGCTTTGTCATAGATTTCTTAGAGTTTTCCAAGTACAGGACCATGTCATCTGCAAATAATAGAGGCTATACTTCTTCCTTTCCTATTTGGATGCCTTTTCTTTCTTTCTCTGTGTCTAGTCACTCTAGCTAGGACTTCTAATACAACATGGAATGATAGTGATGACAGTGGGCATCCTTGTCTCATTCCGAATATAGGGGAAAGGCTTTCAGTCTCTCAACATTAAGTATGATACTGACTACGGAGGTTTTTGTATATACCTTTATGATATTGAGGAAGTTTCCTTTGATTATTACCTTTGGAAGTGTTTTTATTAGAAAAGGATACTGAATTTTGTTGAATGCTTTTTTCAACGTCAATCAATATGATCGTGTGATTTTTCCCTTTTGATTTGTTAATGTGCTGTATTATGTTGATTGGTTTGCTTGTGTTGAACAACCCTTGCATTCCT
This sequence comes from Tamandua tetradactyla, assembly GCF_023851605.1. Lineage (NCBI taxonomy): Eukaryota > Metazoa > Chordata > Mammalia > Pilosa > Myrmecophagidae > Tamandua > Tamandua tetradactyla. Next base: position 39,852,098 of record NC_135342.1, on the reverse strand, counting down.
GGTATAAATCCCACTTGGTTGTGACATATAATTCTTTTAATGTGTCTGTGGATTAGACTTCCTAATATTTTGTTGAGAATTTTTGCATCTATGTTCATTAGGGAGATTGAGCTATAGTTTTGCTTTTTTGCAGTGTCTTTATCCAGTTTTGATATTAGAGTTATGTTAGCTTCATAAAATGAGTTAGGTAGTATTTCTTTTTCCTCAAAATTTTTTGGAAGGTTTAAGTAGGATTGGTGTCACTTCTTTCCCGAATGTTTGATAAAACTCCCCTGTGAGTTTTATCTAGCCCTGGGCTTTTCTTTGTGGGAAGATTTTTGATGACTGATTGAATCTCTTTTCTTGTGATTGGTTTGTTTCAATGTTCTATTTCCTCTCAAGTCAGTATAGATGGGTTATGTGTTTCTAGGAATTTGTCCATTTCATCTAAGTTGTCTAGTTTGTTTGCATATAGTTGTTCATAGCATTCTCCTATGATTTAAATTTTTTTCCAGGATCTGTGGTAATGATGCCCTCTCATTTATCATCATAAGAAGTAATGACTTCTCATTTCTTATCTTGGTTATTTGCATCCGCTCTCATTTTTTCTTTGCCAGTCTAGCTAGAGATCCAGCAATTTTACTGATTTTCTCAAAGAAACAACTTTTGGTTTTGTTGATTCTTTCTATTCTTCTCCAGTTTGTTTATTTCTGTTTTAATCCTTGTTATTTTTCTTCTTTCATTTACTTTGGGGATGGTTTGCTGTTCTTTCTCTAATTTCTGCAAGTGAGCAGTTAAGTCCTCAATTTTTGCTCATTCTTGTTTTTTTAATATAGCCAATTATGGCAATAAATTTCCCTCTCAGGATTGCCATTGCTGTATCCCATAAGTTCTGATATGTTGTATTCTCATTGTCATTTGTCTCTAGATATTTAATAATTTCTCTAGCAATTTCTTCTTTGACCCACTAATTATTTAAGAGTGTGGCGTTTAATCTCCATAAAAATGTGAAAGCTCTGGTTCTTTGGTGATTATTAATTTCCAGCTTAATTCCATTGTGGTCAGAGAAAGTGCTTTGGATAATTTCAATCTTATTAAATTTTTAAAGACTTGTTTCATGTACCAGCATATGGTCTATCCTGGAGAACATTCCATGTGCACTAGAGAAGAGTGCATATCCTGGTGTTTCAGGGTGCAATAATTTATATATGCTGTTAGGTCTAATTCATTTGTCACATTGTTTAGGTTCTCTATTTCCTTGTTAATCCTGCATCCTGTTGTTCTACCTATAGTGGAGAATAGTTTTTGAAGCCTCACACTATTATTGTTGAAATGTATATAGCTGCCTTCAGTTTTGCCAATGTTTGCCTCATGTACTTTGGAGTTCCTTTATTTGGATTATAAATATTTATGGTTTTTATTTCTTCTTTGTGAATTGTCTCTTTTATTAGCATATAGTATCCTTCTTTGTCTATTATGCTGACTTTACATTACGGTCTATTTTATCTGATATCCGTATAGTTATGTGTGCTTTCTTTTAGCTACAGCTTGCATAAAACATCTTTTTCCATCCTTTCACAATCTGTTTGTGTACTTGGGTCTAAAATGCATCTCTTGTAAACAGTATATAGATGGATTATATTTTTTAATTCATTTTGCTAATCTGTATCTTTTAATTGGTGAGTTTAGTCAGTTAACATTCCAAGTAATTCATGTTAAAGCAGTTCTTGAATCTACCATCTTATCCTTCAGTTTTTATTTGTCAGATCTCTATATTCTTTTACCTCTCTCTCTCCTTATCCTTCAAATTACTCTTACTTGTACTCTTCAATTCTGTGCCCTCCTCCAGACCTCTTCATCCTGTCTTTCTTTTTCAGCTGACAAGACTTCTTTTACTAACTCCTTTATGGTAAGTCTCTTGCTGACTAATTCTCTCAGTCTTTGAAGATTTTAATCTCCATTTCAGTTTTTACTTGGCTGGATAAAGAATTTTTGGCTGGAAGGAGTTCTCATTTAAGATCTTAAATATATCATACCACTGCCTTCTTGCCTACTCAAATGTAATCCAAACTCAGTCTTATGTGATTTACCTTGTATCGGTAGATTGCTTTTCTCGTGCTGTTTTCTGCTTCTCTTCAAAATTTGACAATTTTATGAATGTGTGTCTTAGGAGTAGGCCTATTTGGATTTATTCTATTTGAAGTTTGTTGGGCCTCTTTGATTTGCATATTTATGCCTTTCATAATGGTTGAGAAGCTTACCCCAGTTTTATCTTCTACTAACTTTCCCAGCCCTTTACTCTTCTCTGTCTAGGACACCAATGATTCTTATACTTGTGCGCCTTTTGTTGTCCGTCGTTTCCCTAAGACACAGTTCCATTTTTTCCACCTTTCCTGCCAGTTGTTCTTTAACACACTCTGGTTCAATTGTCCTGTCTTCTAGTTCACTTATTCTTCCTTCTGCCTCTTCGAATCTGCACGTGCTATTGTGCATCTCTAGTACATTTCTAATTTGGCATACTCTCTCTTTCATCTCTGTGAAATCTGCCATTTTTCTATTCAATATTGCAAATCCTTCTTTATGCTCTTCTAGTGTCTTCCTGATATCCTTTATTTCTTTATAAGTATCCTTGAGTAGTTGTTCTCTATTCTGTGTCCCTTCTGGTGTTTGGATTTGTTTTTTTGGCTGACCATTTCTGCATGTATCTACACATGCTTTGTGATTTTCTGTTGTGTTCAGGGCATTTGTTTATTTTAATAAGGTTATTTTGCAAGTTTGTTTCTTTCACTCATCTAAAGTTTTTATTTACTTGGTTTTGTGTTGAAAAGTCCCTTTTGCACTTGGCTTGTCAGTAATTCCCCACCAAACCAAGCCCAGATTTCACATAGGGATCACAATTCCACTTGAGGGTTCATTAAAAGCTATGCAGGGGTACATGGGTAGTTCAGTGGCAGAATGCCTGCCTGCCTATTGGGAGACCTGGGCTCAATTCCCAGCACATGCAGCACCCCCCCCCCCCCAATATATATAAAAAACATGCCCCAGCTGTAGTAGGCCTGAAGTCAGCCAGATATACCCCAAGGTAATTGGAATGAACTCAGTCAGATGCCCACAGAAGGGAGAGAAAATTTATAAAATAAATTAAAAATAAAAAAATCAATAAAAATGCAAATATATATAAATAAAATGAAAAGTATAATAATAATAATAAAACATATAGAAAAAAGAGACAAGCAAAACAAACCTAGGCAGGTAGGGATTTTGCCAGACTGCACTTATTTCTTCTTCCCAGCAGGTGGTGCTCCCGAGGCATCTCCACTCAGACCTGCCCCTCCCAGACTGCAGTGACTGGCTGGAAGGATGGCCTTCTTGGCCACGTGGGGGGTGGGGGAGGTTGGAGCTGCGCCCAGTACACATGACAGGGGAGCTGATTGCAGCACCTGGCTCCTGGCTGATCTGCTATGTACCTCGCCTGACATGATGGCTATTTGTGGTGCCTAGCTGGGTGACTGCCCAGCATCCAAGGGCATGGTTGTTCACAGTGGACAGCTAGGCATGCCTCTGAGCTCCCTGTGGGCACCGCCAACTGGGAGCTGCACGGGGATGTGTCCCCAGCCAACAGCTGGGGCAGGCTGGAGTAGAGGGATGGCCGGTTCCCTTGGATCCATACCTCTTTGCATGCTGCTGCCCACTGCCTGTCGGGGTCACAGCTGATCACATCCACCCTGCTTTCTCCATTCTGATCTCCCTGCCTCTCTCATTCCTATGAAGTATTGAGGCTGTCTTCAATTACTCGCCCCACCAGAACTGCAGTCACAGCTATTCTTTCCTGTTCCCTATCTTGTTCTATGGAGCAGGGGTGATTCCAGTCTATGTATGCCACCATCTTCCTGTAAGTTTCCACATGTTTGGTTTTTTTTTTTTTTTTGTATGCTGTATGGAGGAGATCAGATTTCATTCTTTCTCCATGTGACTATCCCATTACTGCAGCACCAATTGTTGAATTTTTTCATTGGGGGCAGGAGTCAGTGTATGGGCCAGGAATTGAATCTGGGTCTCCTAGCAGGCGAGAATTCTACCATTGAACTACCCCTGCACCCCTGCATGTTTAGTTTTTAATGAAACTGCCAAACTTTCCTACAGTGGCTGTGCCATTTTACATTCCCACCGGCAACGTATGAGTGATCCAGTTTCTCTGTATTCTTGCCAGCATCCATTGGTAGCACTATTTGTTATTTTAGCCAATCAGTATTAGCTTGTAATTTTAATTTACATTTCTCTAATGGCTAATGATATCGAATATCTTTCCATGTGTTTATTTGCCATCTGTTTATCCTTTTTGGTGAAATTTCTGTTCATTTTTTTTTTTTGCCCATTTTCTAATTGGAGTGTTTGTATTTTTACTGTTGAGCTTTGAGAGTTCTTTGTATATTCTTGGTAAAAGACCTTTGGGGAGTCCTCACTCAAATGTCTCCCAGTCCTGTATTAGCTGTGATAACTATCTAACTTACAGCTTCTTTGCCCAGCCCCTTGTAGTTTCACCCTTTTTATGTGTGGAATACAGACTAGAGGGAGGCCCTAAACAGGTTTCTGGAGCTGATTTTGTGATCAGGAATTTCTCCTAGTATTCCTTCCTCTAAATTTCAGCCACTTCTGTCTCTCCAATCCTTGAGTCCCTGTTACACATCACAGAACCAGTGTATTATAGTTGCATGGTATTATCTTGTAATTTTAATTTGCATTTCTCTAATGGTTAAATGATATTGAATATCTTTCCATGTGTTTATTTGCCATCTGTTTATCCTTTTTGGTGAAATTTCTGTTCACTTTTTTTTTTTTGCCCATTTTCTAATTGGATAGTTTGTATTTTTACTGTTGAGTTTTGAGAGTTCTTTGTATATTCTTGGTAAAAGACCTTTGGGGAGTCCTCACTCAAATGTCTCCCACTCCTGTATTAGCTGTGATAACTATCTAACTTACAGCTTCTTTGCCCAGCCTCTTGTAGTTTCACCCTTTTTATGTGTGGAATACAGACTAGAGGGGGTTCCTAAACAGGTTTCTGGAGCTGATTTTGTGATCAGGAATTTCTCCTAGTACTCCTCCCTCTAAATTCCAGCCACCCCTGTCTCTCCAATCCTTGAGTCCCTGTTACACATGAAAGCACCAGTGTATTCCTACTGTGGGTCCAGTATAAGCCATTAACCTTGGGCTGGGTAGGTCTGGGGTGTGCAAGGGTTGGAGTGAGAGGCAGATCAGTGGACACTGACTTATTTCTCCTCTTCTTAAGCTTTTTACGACTTTTCAGTTCTGTTCTACACTGGTCCCTAGGTATATCTCACCTCTTCTATGCAGGAGTTTGAAGTCCAGGATATGGGATCCACTTTTGCTAGATGTATGCAGACAAGTATATATACCTGGACCAAATAGCTAAAGCCAAAAACTAAGAGAGCCCAGAACTGCAAATCAGTTACTAATTTCTCTGTCTTTGGGCAATTCTGAGAACTCATTCACAAATTTCCTCTAGTATAAAATGTGTATAAAATCATCTCATGGTAAGGTTGGAAAAAAGGGGAAAAAGGCTGGAGATTAAAATGACTACTGTGAACTAGAAAGCACTCTGCAAATGTGGGGTATTTCTGTTAGTCTAACATAAAAATTGTGGGCAGGAGCCACATGTACCAAACCACTAAAGTCACTTGGCAATGTGTTCCGTACGGCAGCCAGATGTGCTTGCCAGAGCATCAGTCAGGCCACCTCTACTCTCCTTGAAGGCTGTCAATGGCGTGTCACTATGTACAGAATAAAATATGAATTAAAAAAATTATTTTTCATTTTTAAAAATTTTATTTGTTTTATTTAAGCATATTCCTTAGCCAACAAAATTTGTTGGCTACACTTTACCCTTCCTCTATCATGTGGTAACTTCTAACTTACTTTCTATCTCTAAACGTTTGCTATTTCTAGACATCTCTCTCTTTTTTGGGGGGGGGGTGCTTGGTCCAGGAATCGAACCCGGGTCTCTCACATGAAAGGCGAGCATTCTACCACTGAATCACTCTAGACATCTCTTATAAGTGATTTCATACAATTTTTATCCTTATGTGTGTTGCTAATTTTACTTAACATGTTTTCAAGGTTCTTTCATGTGGCAGCATGTCTCAGAACTTCATTCTTTTTTATGGCCAAATAATATTCCACTTTGTGAATGTACCACATTTTGTTTAACCATTCATTTGTTGATGGACAATGGAGTAGTTTCTATCTTCAAATGTGAACTTTTAGGATGGTCTTTGAGGCGTGACTACTCCAGCAATCTCATCTCCAGATGCTCCTCCCTACCTCACATTCCGGGTTGAAACCTCAAGGACTCTTGTGTTTCTGGAACAACTCCAAACTCTTTCCTGCTTCAGTGCTTCCAGAGCTGGGATTTCCCTCTCTCTCTGGATCTCCTCACCCTCAGTCCCAAATTCCTCTCTCCCCCAGCCCTCCTTCTTCCTGAACTCTGCCCCCACCCCCGGCAGTGGCTGTTTCCACCTCACAGAGGGTTGTAGTCCAAAATTCCCAAGGCCTCCAGTGCTGAGGGCCTATCTAGGATATTCATTCTCTCCTGACAGCGGCCGCGCCTAATGGCACTGGCCCAGGTTCTGAATTTATGTTCATTGGGTATTCTATTGTGCAATATGCTGCTCCCCCACTGGCCTGTTGGCTCCAAGAGGCAAGGGCTGGGTTCATTGGTTCCCCTTTCTTCCGCAGGGCCTCACACTAGGTCTCCAGGCTTGGGAGAAAACTTGTTGGAAGGACTTTGCAACATTTGACAGAGTGTTACAGATTTATTTTCTTTCCAAAGTTCAAGCTGCCCTCTAGTGGAAAACACAAGCCATGATTCAGGCCTGACTTTAGTTTTTCTTTTGGTCAATGGGAGCCCTAACTTCAAATCAGAGTAGCAGGGACCTGGTGTCTCCTCTCTCCCTGGGAGACTGGACATCATGGGCTACCTTCACTTCTACTGAAGATGCTTAGTCCTGCCCCAGGCCCATATTGGAGCTCTGTAAAACTGGAAGTGGTAGGACAAGCCTCACCCTGATGGGATCCCTCCAGGAACTGCAGGTTTTCCCTACTCTTCCTTGCTGCTTAGGAAATGCACTGTCTATCCTGGTGCATATCTGCTCTCTGCCATCATTCACATGAGTGTACAGGAACAACCTAAAGTGGGAACAAAGTAACTCACCACCCTAGCAGATGTTTCTGTTCTTGGGGAAGCTGGCAAACCGGTTTGGGGGCCCAAACAGAGGCCGCTTTCACCATCCCTGACTCAGGTAATAAATTAATGGTTTCTGGAGGCTTTTGGACAGCAGCAGCAAAAATGGCCCAGATCCCTGGTTGCCTGACCAAACCTGAACCATTTGGCTAATGACATTGCAATATTACATCACATAAAAGGAACAGTATTAATTTAGTGTACCCTTTTATTAGGCTGGGTTAATAGTTGATGCCAGACATATAAAGATGTATATGACATGGTACTTCTCTTCAAAGAACTTGCAGCCTCAGACTCTGTGTAACAAGTGAACTTTGTCTCAGAACTTGCAAACTGGCAGTCTACAGATAGACTTATTTGGCTGGCATGGTGTTTACATTTTTAAAAATCAGTTGCCAACATTTTTCCCCATTTGTTAGAGAAGTTGTGGGTTTATAGAACAATCATGCATAAAACACAGGACTCACATATACCACCCCACCACCACCACCTTGCATTGGGGTGGAATATTTGATGATAGCACATTTTACTAGTTACGCAATTAATTAAAGTCCATGGTTTCACTTAAGGTTCATTGTTTCTGTAGTGTAGTTCCGTGGATTAAAAAAAAGCTTCATTCTGTTACCATAGGTACAATTTAACATTTCCCTTTTTAATTGTATTCAGATATATATTTTGGTGCTGTTAATTGCATTCACAATGTTGTGCTACCATCACATCAACCATTACCAAAACATTTCCATCATTCCAAATAGAAACCCTGTACATTTTAAGCCTTAATTTCCTTTTCCCTATCACCGTCTCCAGGTCCCTGGTAACTTATCTTCTAGATTCTGTCTCTACAAGTTTGCTTATCCTAATTGTTTCAAATCAGTGAAATTATACAATATTTGTCTTTTTTGTTTCTGGCTTTATTTCACTCAACATGATGTCTTCAAGGTTTATCCATGCTGCCACATGTATCAGGACTTCATTCCTTTTTACAGCTGAATAATATTCCATTGTGTGTATATACTTGTTCTAGTTTGCAAGCTGCCAGAATGTGATACACTAGAAAAAGAATGGCTTTTTAAAAAAAGGAATTTATTAAGTTGCAAGTTTACAGTTCTTAATTTGGGCATGAAAATGCCCAAATTAGGGCACCAACACGAGGTTACCATCACTCAAGAACGGCCTATGAAGTTCAGGGTTTCTCCCTCAAATGGAAAGGCACATGGTGAACATGGCAATGTCTGCTAGCTTTCCCTCCCGGCTTTTTGCTTCATGAAGCTACCCCAGGGGTGTTTTCCTTCTTCATCTCCAAAGGTCTCTGACTGCATGGGCTCTCACGACTCTTAAGCTTTTTTCAAAATGGATCCCTCTTAAAGGGCTCCAGTAAGCAAGTTCACCTTGAATGGGTGGAGACACACCTTCATGGAAACCATCTAATCAAAAGTTACCACCTACAATTGGGTGTGTCACATCTCCATGGATGACCAAATAGCTTCCACCCAGTAATATTGAATGAGGATTAAACGACATGGCTTTTCTAGGGTATACCACAGATCAAACTGGCACAGTACCACATTTTATTTATCCATTCATCAGTTGAAGGACACAGTTGCCAACATTTTTTCTTTTTGGGGGGGCGTGCATGGTCCGGGAATCGAACCTGGATCTCCCACATGAAAGGCAAGCATTCAACCACCGAACCACCCATGCACCCCAGTTGCCAACATTTTAAATGGGAAACTTCTCATTAAAAAATGTGGATTTGTGGCTTCTTTTGAAAGATCAATATGGCAACACTGAGCCCAGCTCCCCACCATGCCCCTTTTATGTACAGAAGGTCTACTTCACTCCTTCATGTTTCCTGTCTGGCCTTTCTGGACATTTAAGATTGAGACCCTGTCCTAGGAGGAGCAAGAGGGGCTCAATTAATTTTGGAGGCAGTGGATGGGGTGAAGGGGTGGGTGAGGGCTTCTCAGAAGAAGTGACTTCCAAGATGTGGTGGCCTGCCCGCCCGAATGGGAGAGGTGGTGGCTGGAAGGGGGATGAAATGAGAGCTGTATAAACTAAAGGATGGGCTGGACTTAAGTTTGGCTTTGCAGCATAGTGAATGTGAATCTAGGGCAAGGATACCTGTTCAAGCTTTCAGCAGGAAGATAAAAATTGAAACAGCCTTAGGAGAGAGGTCAGATCTGAAGGTTTTTCTACCAAGTGTGAATGATCTCCTGGGACTGAGGTTCTTGTTAAATGTAGATTCTGATTCAGAAGGTCTGGGGTGTGCAGTTGGGGTACAGGTGGGCATGGGAGTGGGGACTCTACATTTTCAGCAAGCTCCTGGTCTGTGGATTAGACTTTGTAGCTGGGACTTAGAGCAGAAGTTGAAATCTGGTGGACCATGGGCCACATTTGGCCTATGAAAAGAGCTCTGCTTGGCTTGCATAGTGTTGAAAATATTTTTCATTCGTTAACATTTTGAAATCGAGATTTTTCACACAAAAATCTGAACCAGTCTTTACCACACATGTTTCCCTATCACATCATTGTATTTTACTTTTAGTATTTTTTGTAATCTAGAAGTAAGCTTGTTCATTTATCATTATTATGTTTTCACTTGCCTATTGCGTATCCCCAACTAGACTATGAAGGTGGAAACTTGTCTGTCTCCCTTGAACCTAGAACAGTACCTGGCAAACAGTTTATACTCAATAAATACTTGTCAAGTGGATTAGCAAGTTCACTTCTCTGTATGGTCATGGCGATTGCCACCATCTCCAGCTGGTCCTCTTCAGTCTTTTATGTCAATTACAGAGTAAGGAGGACTCAGCTATGCCTCTGGGAATCACCTAGATTTAGGGATTATGAGGAGAGGAAGAAGAATGAGTCCAGGAAGGAGAACAGCAGTCACGGAACTAGAAGAGGAATCAGGTGAGTGCGGACCCAAAGGGTAACGGTGCGAAGACTTTATCAAGGTGGGGTGGGAGCCAAATTAAATGCTGCTGCTGGGTGGAGGGTAATGGGATGGGAAAAGGCCTCCGGAGGGGGCTTCTGGTGCTAGTCCTGAGAATTTTGCTGCTACAGAGGAAAAAAACGTGAGGACGGCATCTCAAGGTTGTTTTGGGCTTTGGGAAGTTCTTTTGGGAGGGCAGTTTTGAGCACATTTGTAGATAGAGTGTAAGGACCTAGTGGTGAGGAAGAGAATGAATATATAAAAAAAGACGGGACAGCAAGTGACCTTAGGGAAGTTTTAACGGGCCACAAGTGGAGGGATTGGAAAGGAGGAAAGACAAAATGATTTCCTTAGAATGGTGGGGGGGTAGGGTGGGGTTGTGGGGGGAGGAAGGGAAGCAAACGCCCGAGAAATGTGTGTTCCTAAAATGTGTCCACTTTGGGGAAAACTCTGAAAATCTTTGATATAATCTGAGCAAATAATGAATAAATGTTGACATAGGTTTGGAAATGAGAATGGCTGTGTATAGCAAATGTATCCAGTTCAATAAATAATTTGTCCTTAATGGAATTTTTTTTGCAATAGCGTAGGTGCTTTTTTGTCTCTTCTTCTTTTTCAAGACTTTTCCAGAAGCACTGGTTTGTGTGTTGACTTGAGGGTTGATGAAATAATAATTCAACAAGAAGAGAGCTATGTTGCCTCCAGTGGTGAGGGAAATGCATGCTGAGAACTCTTGTCACTTGTGGGGTTTGGGAGTGGAAAGGTTAAATAGGTAAATTATGAGAAAGCTACCTTAGTCCTCAAGGCCTGGTGCTAGTCTTGATTTTATTTTCAAGTTGGATCCCTCACAGAGCTCAATAAATATTTCTTCAATGAAAGAATAAATGTAAGATCAGACTCTGTACTCACCAGTCAAAGAGATCTTGCTTACTGGAGAAGTTAGCTGAATTAAATGCAGGTTTCCACAGTCATTTCTCCTGACTCTATTTCGCTTGAGCTGTAAGGGATCTGAGAGACTTTAACCCAAGGTTTTCCTTGAAGGCAATGAATGGAAATGCTGTATCTGCAGTTAGACTGCACAGGTAAACTGCCGTGAAAAGGATCTTTGTCCTCTGTGAGATATATCCCACTTAGTGTCCCGGTGACCTCTGCTACCTTGGACTGACCTCACCTTGGATTAGTGATGGTCCAGCAGAGCTACTTCTGGAGGCTGACTGCTAAAAACGCCAGCTCTGCTGGGTTAAAATGGCAAGTTACTTGAATTCTTGGTAAAAATCACTACCTTACTATGAAAAATGGGACTACTACTATATTACTCTTGTAGCGTGGTCTTTGAAGATTAAATAAGATAATACAGGTAAAGTATGCAGCAGGGCACTTTGCCCTTAGTCCTCAATAAATGTTGGCGATTACTATTAGAGGTTATAGTTGCGTTTGATTAATAAAATCAGGAAAATATACTTTTACTTAATAATTGTAATTTGATACTCTTTGAAAATATCCACCCAATTATGTGTGTGTCAGTGAGAGTGTTTGATTCTTGGTAGTGAAAGGTTTGGGGTCACCTGGACCAAGAATCCTATTTCTGCTGATGCGCTTTGGAGAGACGGAGTGATTGGCTCAAGGTAACACCACAGGTAATGGCAGAAACAAGTCTAAATACTGCGTTTTGATTCTCAAGCCAGTGCCTTTTCTACTATCTCCCCATTTCCACTCATACTTTGTTAAATTTACGGAAATCATCACAATTATGCCCTAAATAAATTCTGTCCAGCTTGAACTTTTTGTTCGGTTTGTTCAGAAACCCAGCCTCTTGGGCGACAACAGCTGTACGCCCGGCCAGCAGATGGCGCCGAGGCTCTGTTACAAATCTCAGTAAAGGCTGGAGGGGGCGGAGAGGAGGCGGGGCTACTGCCGAAAGGGAAGCGCAAGCCTTCCTTTGATTGGTCTAAGTGTCTCGGCCCGAGTATCCAATCAGAAGCGCCTGCGTCATCACGTTGCTGGGCTGCAGCGGCACCCGCGGAAATTTGAAATGGCGAGCGGGTTGCTGGTGGGCGGTGGTCTGGGGTCCGAAGCGATGGCTCCAGAGCCAGAGCGCACCAGCTGCGAGGCGGAGGAGGAGCAGGCGCGCCTCGAGAAAGGTAAGCATCTGCAGTGTCCGAACCCCAGGACTTGCCTCCCAGCGGCAGGACGTGGCGGCGGCGGCCTGGAAAGAAGGGGCACTCGGAGGATCTCCGGGTCGCAGGCCTTCCGGACCCGGCTGGCCAGGGCAGTGGGGATGGCTGTGCGAGGCTCAAGACGTCCAAGTCAGGAGGTACCCTCCATTACCCCGAGACAGCAGGGATTTCTACTGGGACGGGAACTCCCCAACCTTAGATGCCTGCGTGGGCCTCAGGGGGCTTCGTACACCCTGAAGCGTAGAGAGTGGGCTCATGTCTCTCATCGCACCATTGAGATCATGATCCGCACACTTCTCTCCGCCCTAAAATAGGAAAGCTGGAGCCCTTGGTCCAGCTAGCTTTCCTAAGCACTCAAAGGGCAGGTGACATGTCCATAGTTAGGGGAACTAATTCTAGAATCTATAACTAGAACCTACGTTTCCTAACTTCCAGTCCTTTCTACTTTTTCATGCAGAGTCCATTCGGTTTTTCCTGACATTTGAAGTTGGTTTAGGGTCTTATTCAAACATTTTAAATTGTGAGGTGGAAAGAGATCTTGCGAAGTGAGAAAACATGTGCGAGTTAATTTCATTTCTAACCAACCTGGTGAATTGGCAAAAGTCACTTGGCTTCAGTTTTCCCATATATAAAACAGAGCCAATGTTCCTACATAATTGCAGAGATGAGTGATATGATGTGTGTCCAAAGTGACTGTAAAGAATTTTGCTGAAGGAAGATGTTGCTTATTTAGCAAACATTTATATATACTGCATGATAGGGACGTTATTTTTTTCTATATCTTTTTTTTTTTTTACTTTTTATTGTAATAACAGATATAAACTCAAATTTTCCCATTTTAACCACTTTCAGACTTACAATTCCATGATACGATTACATTCAAAACATTGTGCTACCATTTCCACTATCCATAACTTCAGCTTTTTCATCACCTCAAGTAGAAACTCTGTACTCATTGAGCACTAACTCTCCCTTCCCCTCACCCCCTGGTAATCTGTAATCGACTATCTTGTCTCTGAAATTTGCCTATACTACGTATTTCATATAAGTGAGATCATACAATATTTGTCTTTATGTCTGGCTTATTTCACTCAATGTGATGTCTTCAAGCTTCATCCATGTTGTAGCATGCATCAGAGACTTCATTCCTTTTTATGGCTAATAGTCCATTGTATGTATATACCATATTTTGTTTATCTATTCATAAATTGATAGGCATTTGGGTTGCTTTCACCTTTTGGCAGTTGTGAATAATGCTGTGTACATCAGTATGCAAACTTCTGTTTGAATTCTTGGGGAAGTTTTATTTAATTCTCTTAATTTAATTGAAGTAGACATACTGTTTTTAATCATCCTTTTATAGTCAAGAAAATTGAGGCATGTAGAAATTTTTGTTAAGCAGCTAGTAAGGTATTGGTGCCCTCTAAGGCTCATGTGATCTTTGTTGGTCCGTGAGCGGCAGACTCTTGAGTACACATGGATTCACTGTAGTGTCAAGTAATTCTGGTGGCTTGAACAGGATCAAAGAAATTGAAAGGAGAAAAGAGAAGGAAGGAATAAAAGGGGTGGGGGGAAAATCGGGGGACAAACTGCCACTAATAAGTTTCAGGTACCTTCCCTGAAACCAGCTCTGGAAACTACCCTCCCTGTCTAAATGCTGCCCTCAGTATTTGTTTATTTAGAAGTTGTTTCATCTATTTAAAACATCTTATTACACAGAATTAGATTTGCTACTGGCTAAATCACACCTTATGAAACATAATTACACACATCCAAACCTAAAGTGATTAACATTTTCTAAGTTTTTCCTTAGACACAGTCATTGAAATTAGTGAGGAGGAATCAAGTACTGCCTTAGTGAACTAAAACTTCCGTATTATTAAGAATCTCTCAACCCTGTTTATTGAGAGGCATTGACAAGCTGATACTGTAGGAAATAAAGGCAGGCTTCAGCCTGTGTGAGAAGAAGTATAGGACATCAGCCATATCCCTATTTCAGTGCAGCTTTATAACAGAGTGATTGCGAGAGACTTGACCATTATAAGCTGCTAACTGTAGTAAAGATAGTTTTATCCTTTTAAGGAGAACTTGGGTGGTTTCCATTGAATTAACAAACAACCCCCTTCCTCTGCCTTCCCCAAAACTTCACAGAATAAAAACAACAAAATACTAACCTGTGAAAGATCTTCAGCTCTTAGTGTTTTGAAGCAGAACTTGGATTTTGAGGTATTAAGTTTGTAAAACTAGTTTCTTCTGACAATGACAGAGGTAAGTAAAGCATCATATTCAAAGCCTTGCTTGTACTTTGCCTGGAATTTCTAAGCAAGGATATGAAAATAGAAGCACTCTACAAATAACTGGACATGTTGAGGATAGTTGACCCTGTTTATTTTGTTGTTTTAGGTTTGTTCCAGGATGAAGACTCATGCAGTGATTGTAGCAATCATGATAAGCCAGGTACTAGTTTACAAAGTTTTATACCAGAAGGGAAAACGCTTTTCCCAGAAATTTTCCATACAAGTCAACTTTTGTTCTATGAACGATTCAGAGCTTATCAGGATTACATTTTAGGTGAGTAGGTTCTGTTTTTTCTCTCCCTTTTTTTCTTCTTATTAGCTTACAAATAGATCATCCAACTCAGTCTCAGACAACCAGTTGTTGGTTCTGACAGATGCGGATTTAATGAATTTATTAACTTCTCCCTACATTATGCAGTCTCAGTTCTTATTGTGTTTAATTTGTTTGTAGCTGACTGCAAGGCCTCTGAAGTAAGGGAATTCACAGCTGAGTTCTTGGAGAAGGTCCTGGAACCATCTGGATGGCGGGCAGTCTGGCACACTAATGTGTTTGAGGTGCTGGTTGAGGTAAATTTAATTCTGTTGTTAAGACATTTCTCCCTAGCTAAAAGCACTTTTCTTCGACTGTTATAGCCAAAGTGCTTAGTTTTAATTAAAGTTTATGAGCTGATTGAAAATGGCATGTTTTTTTGCATCTAATTGCCATGGCATAGAAAGTGTTCTGCAAATGTTAAAGGCAACCGAGGAGGCGCTGCCCAAGGATGGTTTACTGTTTCGTGTCCTTTGGCAAGGGGAAATGGATTATAAACCTGTGAAGTGAAGGAGGTATTTGAGATTATTTAAAAAATAAAGAGGCCTAATTATGAAGTCAGCAGAGTTTCAATTAATGTTTTGCCTCCCTCCTTGTAGCCCATTAAGTTTCTCAAACCAAATAGGCAGTTTAAAACTAGCCCCTTTTTCGCTTAACAAATGTGTAGGTATGTGGTTAATCTGTTGATAATGTATCCCACCTCAGAAAGTAAAAACAATTTCATTTTTCAACTGACTGGGCCTTTTACCTTAAATGTGCACTCTCATTATACCTGCTGAATTTTTCTCAGTGTTTGTTAACTGAATCACAGAAACTCTGTTAAACTAAAATGTTAAACCAGGGAGTGTGATTCCAAGTTGCTGCTGTGGCTTCTTTAGAATATAACATTACATACTGTAATGATTATGTCCTAGGCACTGGTTTGGCTGCTGTTCCTTGTGAAGTTTTAAATTTTGGATTATGCTAAATCTCTGGTTGAAGTTCAGACAATGGTTACCCCCCACCTCCCCACCCCAGTTCATTCTCTACTAAGCAGAGTCATTATTTTGAGAAGGAAATGAATTAATCCTCTGCTCAAAACCCTTAATTCATGGGATTAACTGAGGGCCTGGTGCTGACTTTACGGCTCCTCCCTGGGCTAGAGAGCACATAAAATCCAAGCTCTTCTAAGTTCCTTCATGTCCTATTCTCCTGCTTCTCTCTCCTACCTCATCTTCTTCTTCTGTTCCCCCACACTTGCCTCTTTCTGCACTCCCCCTGCTGCCAAATTTGTCTACCACAGCACTTTTGCCTGGGTTTCGGATGGCTGCTTCGTTCCTGACCATCCTAGCAAAACCAGACCACCCCTACCAGCTTATACTGTCACTACCTGTTACCATCTCATTTGTTTGTCTCCCCAGTTATAATGTAAGCTCCATGAGGGTAAAAGCTAGGCCTTTCTGTTATCCTTTGTACTATAGATGGAGCCCCTTCCCCGTATACCAATTTCATGCTTTAAAAAAATCAGGCTATATTTAGTAATTCATATGTGACTCTTAACTTTGATTTTCTATGCGTTAAGCCATGTTATTTTACATTCCAGGTCACAGATGTGGACTTCTCAGCCCTGAAGGCAGCGGTGAAACTTGCTGAACCTTACCTCTGTGAATCTCGAGTGAGCACTTTTACTGTGGAGTGCATGAAAGAGCTTTTTGAGCTGAAGGAGTACCGACTACCCCTGCAGGAGCTGTGGGTAGTGTTTGATGACTCAGGAATGTTTGACCAGACTGCACTTGCAATTGAGCATGTCAGGTAGGAAGAGAAGTCAATAAAGTGATCTTATACTCAGAAATTGTAAATGTAGCAAAGAAACTTTGCTCTGTATTAGAACCAGATATAAACTCTCAACTGAAAAGTTGGTTATGGCATCTTTGTAATATTTAGAAATATTAGAGTCTTTATATTAAAAACATTTTTATATGTTTAAAATTTTCATTTTGAAGTAATTTCAGACAAAAAAATGGAGGAAAAAATAGTACAAAGAATTCCTATGTACCCTTCCTCTGGTTTCTCCAAATGTTAACCAAAGATAGGAGAGTCTTAATTTGGTTTATATTTATTTAGGAACTGCCTTAAAAGTTTTGGAAGCTAAGAACTATGATTGGTATATTTGAATATAAGAGGAGAGAAAAATAAAGTGAAGAAGGTGCTATATCATGACCTATGCACTCATAAGACTAAAATTCAGTTTTTCAAGGATGTGTCTGGTCAAAGAAAGCATCTTCTCAGGCCCCTTCCAGGATGTGTGGGGAAATGATTTTTGGCGTAGTTGATTTCCACTTTACAAGTATACCCTTTTTCCCTTAAATGACAAAGAAAGCCCATATCTGGATAAATAAATATATTTTTCAGATATATCTTTTATCAGATAGTTCATGACTTTTTGGATCTTCTGTATATAAAGATGGCTTAGTTTTAGCTGTTTAAGAAATGGTCTTATATTCTGTTATGGACAGAAACCAGTTCTTTAGATTTATGTTTCCTGGCCTGATATTGAATATCTAGAGTTAAAAGTTCCTGCATGGTTAGAAATTTTCCATGAGATGTCAGAAGCAGGACCTGAGACACTCTTCAGGAACTGGATGGCTGGATAATGTAATAATCATTATGCCAATAATATTGCTTGGTGTTTTGTAGTTTAAAAAGTACTGGTCAGTTTGTGTATAATTAATGAATTATCCTAGTTTTGCCAAGCTTAATTAGAATACCCCATAAAGAAGCAAGAGTGTCTCAGGCCCTGCTTCTGACATCTCATGGAAAATTTCTAACCATGCAGGAAGTTTTAACTCTAGATATTCAATATCAGGCCAGGAAACATAAATCTAAAGAACTGGTTTCTGTCCATAACAGAATAACTTCCTTATATTTCTATCATTTTTTGTAAAATCCAGCAATTAAAACCTTTGAAGGTAAAAGGACAACTAGTGATTTTAGGATATTAGGAATGAGTGAGTTAATCTCTCTGTATTGGTGTAGAAGTTATTAGAAAGACAAATATCTGGAATTGGTAAGGATGTTATCTGAAAAAGAGCTTGGTTAAATATACTTTGTTTTTGAAAGACTGAGATTCTGGTTAGTGTCCAGAGAAGATTAAATTATGAGGCTCTTCATCTGTTTTTTATTCAATAAATATTTGAGTACTGGGTCCTGAGTTGAGGGTGGAGTACATAAAACAGGCACAATCACCATCGTCAGGAGTCATCAGTATAAAGGTGAGAGATGAAGCTTGATGCAATGATCACACGAAGATATATATGTGATTGTAAACTGCAATGAGCGTTATGAAGAAGCATTCTAAGACTACATTGGGTCGCTGCTATATGGTTAAGAGTCAAGAAAGCCTTGACCATGACATTTGAGCTTGATTTGAAGGGATAGCTAGGTGAAAGTGTTGTAGCAGGGTGGGAGAGGGAACAAGGTCAGGAACTTAGGTGAATTTCAGGACCTGAAAGGTCAGTGTGGCTTGAGGACAGAAAGTATTGGAAAGACCTAGGAAATAAGGTGAGAGAGTTATCAGGGATCAAATGGCTGTGTAGGCCAATTAGTCATCTTCATTTTCAATGAGAAGCAAGGGAAGCCATTGAAGGATTTTCATTCATTCAAGGCTGAATGTAATCAGCTTTGTGTTTTAAAATGCTGCTATGTGGAGAACAAGTTGAGGGAGATGGAATAGCGAAGCAAGAGAAAGAGGCCAGAGAAGCAAGAGAAAGGATATGGAGAAGACAGTGAGGCTCATTGAGAAAGCAGAATGGCCAGAACGTGGGGGTGGAGTGGATGTAGGGGATAAGAGTGAGGAACAAGTTCGACTCCCAGATTTCTGGCTTGAAAGAACAGTGGAGAAGGTGCACTGATGGGGTGATATTTGAACTGAGTCATGAAATGTAAATATAAATTTATTAGGTAGAGAACTTGGGAGGCACTTCTGGTGGCCTTGCTGGCATGTTACAAGGGTTTGGAGGTTTGGAGGAGTTTGATGTATGTATGAAATTGGGAGGGTTTTTTTTGTGGGGGTTAAGGGGTGGCATAAGTAAAGGAGAAGAGCTTAGGCTACATATATATGTAGGATCTCTGAGGTAGGAAAGTTGGTTTAGAATCAGATCATGAACTTGTGGAATATCACCAGAGCTCAAGAATTTGGACCTCATTCTGAGGGTAATGAAGAGCCAGCAGAGGTTTTTAATTGAGTAGAAGCATGCTTGGATCTTACCCCCACCCCCCTCTCCCTTTGGATCTCACTCCCCCTTCCCCCCCTTTTTTTAAAAGGGTGAAGAGACTAATAGCTCAACCAATCTGCAAGAATTAAGAGATGAATTTGATTTCACTGCTCCTTCCTTTTCACAGCAGAACTTCTTAAAAGAGTCATATATAGCCACAGTCTGTGCTTCCCTGTATCTCAGTAACACTTCTATCCCTCTCACCACTGAAACTGTGCTTATCCCGGTCTCCAAAGATTGTCTTGTGTCTGATTGTTACTTCTCTGATCTCATCTTGGTTAACCTCTGAGCCACATTCTAGGTATTTGATCATTTCCATCTTTTTTTATTTTGTAACAGCTTTATTCAGATGTAATTTGCATGTTGTATGATTCACTCATTTAAAGTGTATCATTTAATTTGATGACTTTTAATATAATTACATATATGTGCAACTGTCACCACAGTCAATTTTAGACATTTTCCTCATCTCAAAAAGACCCCATACTCTTTAGCTATCATCCCTCATCTTTCCATCTCCTTCAGTCCTCAGCAACCACTTAATCTGCTTTCTATCTCTATGGATTTCCCTATTCTGGACATTTCATATATATGGAATAATATAATATGTGATCTTTTACTACTGGCTTCTTTCACTTAGCATAATGTCTTCAAACTTCATTCCTTTCTGTGGCTGAATAATATTCCATTGTATGTCTATATCACAGTTTGTTTATCCACTCATCTGTTGATGTACATGTGTTGTTTACACCTGTTGTGAATAGTGCTGCCATAAACATTTGAGTACCAGTATTTGAGTACTTGTTTTCACTTTTTTTGGGTATATATTTGGGAGTGAAATTGTTGGGTCATATGGTATACTCCCATCTTCTTACCACTCTCCTTTCTTGTTTCTGAGATACTACTATCCTGATATCTATCACTGGGTTTCCTTCTCAGTCACCTTGGCTAGTGCTTCTTGTCATACTCAAACTTTAAAATGTTGAAATTACCCAGTTGTTTAGTCCTAGGCCAGCTATTCTTTTATCTTTATAAGCAAGCTTCGAAGCACAGTAGAATCACCTGAGGATTTTCTTTATAGATGTGTTCTAACTAATATCTGGAAAAGGAGTGATGAATCAGAATATCACTGTTTTGCAACCACTAATGAGATAAAGGTTCTAGGCAGCGATGATCAATAGTTGTTAAGACCATTAGGTGAAAAACTGATGGGAGAACTTTGTAGTGGCTATATCAGGCTGACAATACCTGAATTCACTGATCAAACTTAATCTTATAAAGCAAGAGACTGTCAGGCACTATGCTTTCTGGTGGAAGTACAATATACTTCCCCCTAGATCTTACTACCAGTTTATTAGAAATAAAGCAAACAGAAAAACTTATTAATCAATGCTATGGAGATGCAAAGAACAAAATTCAGAGTGTGGAGAACTATTAAATAAATTGCAAGGAGAAAAAAAGTGAGATGTATTTTATATAATAAAAGTGATTTATTTAAGAGCTATATCAATTAAGTGCAATAACTGACTTGTTTGGGTCTTGATTTTAATAGACCAACCACAAAAAAGAACTGGGGAAATTGAACACTGGTGGAATATTTAACAATATTAAGAAAATTTTAAGTTTTGGTAAAAATTATTTTTAGAGATACATACCAAACATTTATGAATGACATATGTCTGAGATTTGCTTCAATAGTGTCAGAATGGTGTGAGGAGAGGAACAGAGAAGTAAGTGGGTGGGTAGAGATGAAGTAAGGTTGCCCATGAGTTAATGAATGTTGAAGCTGTATGATGTATACATGGTATTCATGATACTATTTTCTTTGCTTTTGCATATATTTGAAATTTTCCATAATAAAATTTTGTTAAAAATAAATCTACTTGGGAAGGTTTACAAAAACACAGATGCTGCACTCTAATCTCCCAAGAGATTCTGATTTATTGATCTGTAATAGGGCTGGGAATCAAGTTTTAAAAGCTCAGTGGATTTTAATATGCAGCTGGGGTGGAGAGCTACTGCTCTATATTATATCCCTAGATGATCTCGTCTGTTGCTTGAATACTATCAGTGTGCTGACAATTCTCAGGTTTCTGTCTCTAGTCCTGACCTTTCCTTTGAGCTCTGGGCTTGTACATGTCTCTGCCAACTTGACACCACACACTTGAAGGTCAAATAGGTATCTCAATCCAAACATGGTAAAAGCAGAACTTATTTCACCTCTAAATTGGTTTTTCACCCTGTCTTTCCTATCAGTAAATGGCATTCCCATCCACCCAGTTACAGATGAACAAATAGTTCTGAAAAAAAGACAGCCCTAACAGAACCAATGCCATGAAAAAATCTTCCCTAGCCAATCAAAAGAAAGTGATATTAAGATATGAGAATATTGCATGATATTTACTATAGTTGATGGAATTGTTTTGATTTATTCAAGTCAGTTTTGTTTTCACCTCTACATAACCCTGATATTTCGAGCTAGTGATTGAATTTTTTTTTTGGCATGGGCAGGCTCCAGGAATAGAACCTGGGTCTCCCCCATGGCAGGTGAGAATTCTGCCACTGAGCCACCATTGCACTGCCTGTGATTGAATTTTAATTATACTAATTTCCTTTCTAGGTTTTTCTACCAAAACATTTGGAGGAGTTGGGATGAAGAAGAGGAGGATGAGTACGATTATTTTGTCAGATGTGTTGAACCTCGATTGAGATTGTAAGTATTTATTAATGATCTTGATACATATTGGAAAAATAGCTAGCCTAGGGTTAATTTTACCTGTGGTGTGTGTGTGTGTGTTTGCCAGGGGCCCATGGATAGAAACAGAACCATGTTCAAATAGTGCAACCCACTGACAAGTTATTAAATAAAACCTGCTTTTAGTGTTTATAAACTGAGTCTAAAATCCGGGAGTTCAAGAACGTCTAAATTAACAGCTCACTGTTTTGTAAACCTGAGTAAAATTCAGTTGAGCTAGTGTGTTAAAACCCTTTTGCCTAACTCAAGGTCAATTATTTGAAAATAGTTAGACTAACAGATTTATCTCGGGATGTTTTGTCAAGTTCATGTCCTTAAAACTTATTCGACAGATAAAAGAACTAAGTAGTTAATATTGGTGGTGAATTAAGATTAGCAAAATAGCTAAACATATTCTTCTTCAAATTTATCATATTTTGGTAGGGAAAATCTCCACAAAAATACCCAAATTAACTATGCAATTCAAATAGTTGTGTTCTACACTGACCAGATTAATGTGGCTTTGAGCCTTCCACTAGATGGTGCTCTAAAACCAGGTAATTTTTCCTTGTAGTCAAAATGTGAGATAATTTAATAGGTAGTGTTATAGTAAGAATAAAATTAGAACTTGCCTTCAAAAAAAATTGTAGAAGATAATTTCTTTCTCCTTTTATGAAAGATGATTTGGTTAATAAGATAAGGCAGTAAATAACATTTACATTTCTATGGAACCCAATTTGATTTAGTAAGTTTCTCTTGATTTAAATAGAAAATAATAATAAATAAAAAATAAGTAAAGAGTTTGATTAGTGGTCCTTCCTGGTTTAGAATTCTGGTCTCAAATCTTCAAATTTTCTTTTGTACATTTCCTATTTTCCCATAGTTTAATGAAATGCCAGAATTTCAATGAGGCTGCGTGTTTTCTAGATTTGATATGCTTGCTCTAAAGGAACAATGGCTGGTTTTGATTGAAGTGAAATGTAATGGTAGGTGGCTATCATGTGTGTCTGGCAAATTTGATCTTTGCGTAGGAAAAATTATATTCCAATTTGACAGCTTTACATATATTAATAACAAGAAATGATTTTCATGCAAACTTTGTACAGCACTGGCAGATGGGAAAGCATAAGGGAGAAATTATTTTCAGTTATGGAGAAGAAACTATGGTACTTGATGGAGAAACTGGAATGTTATCAAGTATAGTCAGACTCTTCAAGTACGTCTTTGAGCTAAGATAGGAGTATAGCTATAAACAGTATGGAAGATTCAAAGAAAATCAAACCATGCTGTCTTGGTTTTATACTATGCAGTAAATATTTTTCCTTTCTAATTAAAAAAAGCTCTGCTTTAAAACTTATGGATCTGAGACACACAGATACTGGTTTATTGCTTTCAGAGTATGAAATGTCAATATAATGAGAAAAATTAAACTGATTGGCATGAATATTGAAAGTACTAAAATACTTATTTTAAAATTTGAGTCTTAATCTCCACAATACAATAGACCTGATCAAGCAGTCAGTGGATTGGTCCCCGATGTTTTGTTTGCAAAGAGGATTTTAGAATGTCTTTAAATGGATATGGATTTAAACCAGAGCAGACAAAATCCTTGCTTTTCAAGCTTCACTTAATTTACTTACTTGAAAAACGGGGAAATTATTTTTTATTCATTTAAAATAACTATTTGAATATTCACCATAATCTGATGTAAATTTGCTTAGGATGTGGTTCTGGTTTCCCTACCCATATTTTATTTAGAGCATGACTAAGTTTACAAAAAAACCAAAAATCATCTAAGGCAATAGTTTTCAACCTTGGCTGCACATTAGAATTCCTGGGGAATTTTAAAAAAGAAAACAACAACAGCTTTCTACTTCCAGAGCATCTGTAGTCTTAAAAACACCCCAGGAGAATCTAATATATAGCCAGAACTGAAAACCTCAGGCCTAAGTCATAGCTAGTCAATATATTTTTAACTGAGAAATAAAACAATTATTTATAAATTATAGGTAATGAGAATAATATTGCACTTTATTTTTAAATCCATTAATTTCAAGTCCATTAACTCGATTGTGCATTCATACATTATTTTATTGCATCTATAAATAACTTGAGAATGTATCTAAATTAATAATAAACTTTAAGTGCTAATAAGGTTGTCCCATAATCTTCCTGAGGGAAAGTTCAGTAAAATTTTGTGCCATAGTGCTTTAAATGTGATGAAGGACTAGATGATGTGAATCACTTCTGATTTCTGATCCTATAAATATGGTAATCTTAAACATTGTTAGAAAAGAATTTGGGATAGTTTTTGGTCCCAGCCCCACCTACCATCCACTTATTATTGTGAAGGTTTTAAATCTAATATATGATAAAAAAAAAAGTAATTTCTTATTAACTAATGATTACAAATTGTGCAGTATGAACTCTTAGTGCTTAAAACACCAATGCTTGGATCTAAGTAAAAAAAAAAGAACTCAAAAGAAGGAAAATTAGTGACCTTAATAAAGCAGCACTTAAAATTTCAATAGCTTCCACTTACAATAAAGTGCTATTCAGAAAGCCTTAACATGTACCTGAGTTGTATACTATAAAACATTTTTCTCACTGGGTCTTTGAGGACTAAATGGACTGTCTCAATGATAGGAAAATGTGTCTGGAAGGCAATGGATTTTAACATGCTTTTAAACTTTCAGGCATTATGACATTCTTGAAGACAGAGTTCCTTCAGGACTTATTGTTGACTACCACAATTTGCTGTCTCAATGTGAGGAGAGTTACAGGAAATTTTTAAACCTGAGAAGCAGTTTGTCAAATTGTAATTCTGATTCTGAGCAGGAAAACATTTCCATGGTAGAAGGTTTAAAATTGTATTCAGAAATCGAACAGTTAAAGCAAAAGCTAAAACTCATTGAGAATCCTTTGTTGAGGTATGTGTATCTTTTTATTCTTTGCTGGTTAACAGCTTTTTTTTTAAACAGCTATCTTTCTAAGTCCTGACAGGTTTGTGTGGTTTCTTTCAGATATGTGTTTGGTTACCAGAAGAATTCTAATATCCAAGCTAAGGGAGTCCGTCCAAATGGTCAGAAGGTCACCCATGTGGTCTCCTGCACCATGGTGACTGGGCTACTGCAGTCCTTGCTCAGGGACAGGCTTTGTCAGGAGCCCTGTAAGGAGGAAACAGAAATTCAGGTAAAAAGACAGTTTCTTGCCCCAGCTGATGTTTTCCCTCTGCCTCACTCAAGGATTTCATGAATTCTGCAATGTATTTATAGGAGCTTCTTAGAGCTGATTCTTGGTGAAATTTGAAAAGAGCACATTGCCTTTTTTTTCTTTTGCATGGGCAGGCACAGGGACTCGAACCCCGGTCTCCAGGCATCACAGGCAAGGATTCTGCCACTGTCGCACTGCCCAGAGCACATTGCCTTTTGTCAGCAATGGTCACTAAGCATGTGGTGGGCTCAGCAGTGCATTATCAAGGGAGATAATTAAATACATAGTTTTAACTCCATTTTCAAAGTGAAACATAAAGTTACCTGGTTGCTTTTGGGGGTGTGTATATTTGCAATTTGTTGTTGTTTTCTAGTTCCATAGTGATCCATTGTCTGCTATAAATGCCTGCTATGAAGGTGACACTGTTATTGTCTGTCCTGGCCATTACGTGGTACATGGCACCTTCTCCATGGCTGATTCCATTGAGCTGG
Organism: Tamandua tetradactyla; assembly: GCF_023851605.1. NCBI lineage: Eukaryota > Metazoa > Chordata > Mammalia > Pilosa > Myrmecophagidae > Tamandua > Tamandua tetradactyla. The sequence goes on along the minus strand of NC_135342.1, from coordinate 39,826,451 downwards.
AAGGTGAGTATGGAAGATAACACAACGGAATTCTCATGCATGATATGCTTGAGAAAACAGTCTATTAATGGTCTAGTTGAAGCTTCAAGAATATAATTTAACTCATTTGATTTCAAATGAATTGCTTTGAAACATTAAGGGTATTTAAAGTTAATGGGATTGATCCAGTGTTTGAGCAACTTGAGTTATGATTCTTTGTAATATGTACATGTGCTGGGAAGATGTTCACAGACATATATAGAAAAAAAATCATTAGGAAGAAGTATACTTTCCAGATTGTAGGAGGTTTATGGAAAGGATCTCATTTCTAGAATAAAAAAATCTTACCAGCAGTATGTTTTTAGTTTAATATTTTTTGGATGTGTTGCTTGTTCTTTTTCATATATGTTATGTGTATATGGTCCATGGTTTTTTTGTTTTAAATTTAGCTTAATCTGCTGAGAGGCATAGTGAAATACGTTTACCTTAAAATTCATACAAAATAGACATTATTTTTCTTAATTCTTTAAAAGGTTACTGAGGGTGCAGGGGTGGTTGAGTGGTAGAATGCTCACCTTTCAAGTGGGAGACCCGGGTTTGATTTCTGGACCATGCACCGCCCCTCCCCCCCCCCTGCCAAAAAAAATGCCAGAAATCCTACATTTTGTGTCTTGACCAAAGTGTACTTTTGAGAAAATTAATACTGACAGATTCTATTAAAAATAACTTTTTAGCAGTTGCAATCTTGTACATTTAGAGTGATTCCTAAATTTAGGTTACTTTACAATCATTCATCTTGGTCCTGTATATTTACGTATCATGTTAAATTTAGATGCACCTGTTTATTTACCAAAACAGCTTTAAGTTAGCAATAAAGCTTGTAATGCAAAAAATCGTATATCACTTTGGGGCTTGTGCAACTGTTCACAAACCACTTAAGCTATGTTCTTTATCTTTTTTCTTGTCAGAACTTCTTAATGGAAGCAAGGCTGTGAGTTTAATTTCCTGCTGTTCACCAGTATATCTTCTCACTCCCTTTTTTTGTTTTATGTGTGTAATTTTTTGTTCTTTCTCCTCTCCAATATTTGATTTATATAGATGTGTGTGTATAAATAACAGATGTGCAGGATAAATCATTTTAAAAATACTTTATTTTTTGACAAAGGAAAGATAACATTGCTATTTTAGATTGTAAGGTGTATAAGAGTTCTTCCGATATTGGTGAGGAAATTATAATGTAATTGCCAGCATGTCATAAATAACCATATAAAATTCTGATAGTTAAGTGTAAAAATGAGTAAATTTACTAACAGAGGGCATTTCTGAGAATTTGAGGAATCAGATGGTATCTGTTATGTAGATATATGGAGAAGTTATTCCTTTGTAAGAAATGATATCTGATAGTGATTAAAAATAAAGCTTATTTGATTGTGATCTATAGCTAACACTTATACAAGAGATATATCGACTACGACTGTGTGGAGGGTATTAACACTACTAACTAGTGTTTTCTTTCTTGTTTAGAACATCCATTAACTTAGGTAATGATTTCATGTCTTAAACTGCCAAGAACATATAATTCATTTATGTACTAATCTCAGTTTTTCTCGTTATGGCATTTACATTTTTTTTTTTCTGATGATAAAAAACATTGGTTATTGTAGTAAGTTTGCAGAGTACACTCAGACGCATAAAAAAAATCGGAAAAATAACTTACTCATAATCCTATCATCCAGAGACCACCAACAGATAGCATGCTGGTTCATAGAGTCCTCTTGCATTCTCTAGTGTCCCCAGTGACTTGTCTGTACTTTTCAAATATAGATTTCCTCAGTGGTTTTGCCTTTTTAATGGAGTTACTGCTTTCATTTACTCAAGCCAAGACTCGTCTTTAGACGATGAGTTATTTCTTACTTAAAGCTTTTTTTTTCAATGCAGTTTATTTGAGATATAGCCACACACCATATAAGCCATCCGAAGTATAAGTATAAAAGTAAAGTTTTGTTTTTATCATGAAAATCAGATAATTTTTTGGTTTTCTGATACTACCTTTTTCTTTTTTTTATAAGCCCATTCAAAGACCCTGCCTGCAGTTTTAGTTTGAGTAAGATTTATAAAGAGCCAATGTTTTCTATTGGTTAGCAAAGTAGATAGTTTTTTCTAGTAGCTAAACTATTTTGAGTCAGTTTGTCAGTCTGTTTAAAAAAATATTAAGATGCTTGGGCTTTTTCAAAACTAATTTCTATTAGACTCTTTAGAATTGTACAAAAACTTAGAAGGACTGAATGTTTAAACGGTCTTTAGTTTGGCTCTGAGCATTTAGGATTATTTGTTTATTAAAACAGTTCTATAAGTGAATTTATTGCTAAACTGGTATGAGGTGGTTGATAGGGTCGTCTTCCTATCAACGTTGATATGGAGTCATATTGGGGAATTGTTACTGTTAAAGATGGAATACTCTGTTTTAAATTTAACAGTATGTATAGGGAGATGAGTAGGTGTTATTTAAATGCAACCAGGTTGACTGGTATCAAATATCTTCTGGAGCCATTTGAATTAGAGAAATTTTTGTTTTTGTGTTTAGACATTTCCCCTTACCCATCTTGAGTGTTCTTGCTCTCTTCCTTAGGATATGGTTTGCCAGATGACATTGTAATAGAAAAGAGGGGCAAAGGAGATACTTTTGTGGATTGTACAGGTGCAGATATAAAGATCTCAAGCATAAAATTTGTTCAGCATGATGCTGTAGAAGGAATCTTAAGTAAGTATAGGGATATTTGATGTATTATTTGTTCCAGACTTTGAAGAAAAACTTTTCTTTCCACAGAATAATCAATTTAATGAATTGTGTATTAATCGAGTATATTTATGTACATAGGTTGACAAATTAGGAAACTTATCCCAAAGTGAAAAACAACTTAGCCAATTCTTAAAGGTTTGTTAGTTTAATATTGGTTTCTTTTCTGTGTGGTCAGATTTTTTTTTTTAAACATTCGAATATTGTGGTTTTCTTAAGTTCAATTTAGCACTAACCTCATACTAGCTGTCTTCATTGTGCTAGTATTTGTTTCCTCAGGTTTTTACCCCTCTCTTTAATCAGGGCTCTCTTTCTTCTCCCTTCCAAGATTGCTCAACAAAGTTTCTCTCTTTTTTTTCCCCTAATGAAAAAGTGCTTTTTAACTTGGTTTTGAATTTTGGAGGTTGTCATTCTTTTTTTTTAAGAGCATGTTACTTTTAGATTGTAGAAAATTAGAATTTAGAGAATAACTTGAAATGGTCATATATGTTATGAATGTCTGATTCAGGTAATAATTTTAAATGATAGCTACTGAGAAATATTTAGATCAAATCTAATGTTAACTCCGGGACATTTCTAATATTGGAAGAGGCATGGTGCTGCTTAAAGCATTTGAATGTATGTTTTCATGATAGGTATTCACCATGGCAAGACTACACTGGAAAACTGTGTGCTGCAATGTGAGACTACAGGTGTCACAGTACGGACATCAGCAGAGCTGTTAATGAAAAACTCGGATTTATATGGTGCCAAGGTATGATTTCGGTGAAGCAGTTTGGGTTAAATTCTAAATAAGTTAATAAAATAAAATAAAAGATGTAAATGCATGCTCCTGTTCTCTTTCTTCAAAGATTCAGACATGCATACTAAAATAGCCAGGTTCAATTTTTCAAGTTTCTTTTTATTTAGCATTTCAAAACAGAGAATAGCAAGAAAGATAGATTTCACAGCTGTTCTATGTTAACTTTAAAGAAAGTTTTAGGCCCTTAAAGTCACAGCTTTGTAAACAAATTTATAGCAATTGAAAGCCAATTGCTTTTTTTAAATTTCAATATTTAGAGATAATTGTAGATTCATATGCAGTTGTAAGAAATAATGCAGAGAATCCTAAATGTTATGCCCTTTACCAGTTTATCCCAGTGGTAACATCTTGCAAAATTATAGTACAAAAATCAACCAGTATACATTAGACATTAATACAGTCACGACACATAACATTTCCATCACCATAAAAATCCCTTTTTATACTCATACCCACTTGTCTCTCTCCCCCAATTCCTCCTTAAGGAACTAGCAAACACTAAACTCCATTTCTAATGTTTTGTTTTTTTTTTTTTCATTTCAAGAATGTTATGTAAATGGGATCATACAGCATGTAACCTTGTGGGATTGACTTTTTTCACTGGCATAATTCCTGGAGATTCGTTCACGTTTTTGATGTGTCAATAGTTTGTTCTTTTTTATTGCTGAGTAGTATTCTGTGGTATGGGCATACCAAAGTTTAGCTATCCCCCAGCTGACAGACATCTGAGTTGTTTCCAGTTTAGGGCTATTATGAATAAACATTTGTGTACAGGATTTTGGATAAAGAGTTTTCACTTTTCTGAAATAAATGCCCAGAAGTCTGTATTGCTGGGTCATATAGTAGTTGCATGTTTAGTTTTTTTTTAAGAAACTATCAAACTATTTTCCTTAGAGACTGTATCATTTTACTTTTCCACAATAAGGAAGTGATCCATTTTCTCCATATTCTTGCCAGCATTTAGTGTTTACACTATTTTTTACTTTAGTCATTCTGATCAGTGTGTAGGTGTGTTACATTTGTGGTTTAAATTTGCATTTTCCTAATGACTAATGCTGGTGAACATCTTTTCATGTGCCTATTTGTCATCCTTTTCAGTAAAATGTTTGCTCATTTTTAATTGGATTACATGTTCTTTTTTACTATAGTGTTTAGAAAATTCTTTACATATTTTGAATACTTGTCCTTTGTTGGATATGTGGTTTGCACATATTTTCTCCCAGTCTGTAGTCTGTCTTTAATCCTCTTCATGTGACTTTTATAGAGCTAAGTTTTACATTTTCTTAAACCCTAATTTCTCACATTTTCTTTTTATGGATCTTCTTTTTGTGTTAAGTTTAAGGACTCTTTGCCTAGCCTTAGATCCCAAAACTTTTTTCATGTTGTTTTATGGTTTTACATTTTATATTTAAGTCCATGATCCATTTTGAGTTAATTTTTGTATAACATATGAGACTCAGGTCGAGATTCAGTTGTTTGCTTATGGATCTCTAATTGCTCCTGCACCGTTTCTTAAAAAGGCTCTCCTTCCAATGAGTTGTTTTTACCTTTTTGTCAAAAATCAGTTTTGGGGAAAAAAAATCAGTGGGGCATAGTTGTGTGCCTCTATTTCTGGATTTGCTATACTGTTTAATTGATCTGTGTACCTATTCCTCCACCAATATACACAGTCTTAATTATTGTAGCTATGTAGTAAAACTTGAATCTGGTAGAGTGATTCCTTCCATTTGATTTGTCTTTTAAAAATTTATTTTAGTTTTTCTAGTTCCTTTGCCTTTCCATGCAAATTTTGGAATAATTTTGTTCTGTCCACAAAATAATTTTTCTGAGATTTTGATGGGAGCTACATTAAACTACATATCAATTTGGGGAGAATTGACATCTTTACTATGTTTAGCCTTTCTATCTATGAACACAGAATGTCTCCCCATTTATTTAGATCTTTTTCTTTCATCAGTATTGTGTAGTTTTTAGCATGCAAGTATTGTACATTTTTTTTAGATTATACCTATTTCATTTTTTTGAGTGATTATAAATGATACTGTATTTTAAATTTCAGTGTCCATGTGTTCATTGCTAGTTAGAGAAATAGAACTGATCTGTATGTTTTTCATGTATCCTGTGAATTTTCTGAACCCGCTTATTAGTTCTGTGAGTTTTTTTGGTAAATTCTTTGGAATTTTCTACAAAAAACAATTAAATCATCTGCAAACAGAGACAGTTTTATTTCTTCCTTTCTGGGTTGTTTGTCTTTTATTTCCTTTTCTTGCATTTTAGCATAGAACTTTAACACTATGTTGCATAAAAGTAGTGAGATTGGGCATCCTTACCTTAGGAGGAAAGCAGTCAGCCTTTCACCGTTAAGTATAAGATTTGCTGTAGGTTTTTTGTAGATACTTTTTATCAAACTGGGGAAATTTTCCTACATCTCTATTTTTCTGAAAGTTTTTCTCATGAGTGGGTGTTTAATTTTGTCTTGATTTTTGCATCATTTGATACAATTATGTAATTTTTCTCATTTAGCCTGTTAATATAATGTAATGGATTACACAGATTGATTTTTTAAAATACTGAACCAGCCTTACTTGCATCCCTGGAATAAGCCCATCTTGACATGCTATATAATTATTTTTATACATGCTGAATTCTGTTTACTGATATTTTATTAAGAATTTTTGTATCTATATCCATGTGGGATATTGATTGTCTTTTTTTGAAATGTCTTTGGTTTTGTTATCAGGGCAATACTATTTTCATAAAATGAATTGAGAAGTATTCTCTCCTCTTCTATTTTCTGGAAAAGATTATATAGAATTGGTATTAATTTTTCTTTAAATGCTTGGTAGATTTCTCCAGTGAAACTGTCTGGGTTTGGAGTTTTGAAATTATAAATTTAATTTTCATTAATAGTAGTAGGGCTCTTCAAATTATCTACTTCATGTTTTGGTTGTTTGGTATGTTTTGATAGTCTGCGTTTTTCAAAGAATTAGATGATTTCTTCTTAGTTGTCAACTTTACATCTGTAGAGTTACTTGTAGCTAATCCTTTATCATTTTAATGTCTTCAGGATATCCCTTTCTCATTCCTGGTATTTGTAATTTGTGTGCTCTTTCTTATTTTAGACAGTCTTGTTAGAAGTCTGTCAGTTTTATTGATCTTTGCAAAGAAGCAGATCTTTTTCTTTAATTTGTTCTATTCAATTTTCAGTTTCATTGATTTCTGCTCTTTATTATATCTTTCTGCTTGCTTATTTTGTTCTTTTTCTAGATTCTTGATGTAGATTAGATTATTGATTAACTTTATTCTTTTTTAATATATATATTTAGTGCTATGAATTTCCCTCTCAGCAGTGCTTTACCTGGGTCATGCAGATTTTGGTATGTTGTGTTTTCATTCATTAACCCATATAATATTTAGAAATATATTGCTTAGTTTCCATGTTTTTGGAGTTTTACTGTTATCTTTTGGTTATTGATTTCTAGTTTGATTATATTTTGTGGAAAACAACTCTGTGTGGTTTCAATTCTTTTAAATTTGTTGAGGTTTGTTTTACGATCTATCTTGGAATTATATTCTTTGGGCATTTGAAAAGAATGTATATTCTGCTGTGGTTGTGTAAAGTATTCTATTAATGTCTTATTGGTTGATGATGTTAAGTTCATCTATTGTTCTTGCTGATTTTATGTCTAGTTTTGTCAGTTGTTGAGAGGCAGTGTTGAAGTTTCCAATGTAATTGTATATTTGTTTCTCCTTTCAGTTTTATTAACTTTGACTCACATATTTTGCAGTTCTATTGTTTTGTGCACACACATTTAGGATTGCTTGGTCTTCTTGGTGAATTGGCCATTTTACCATTATATATTGTTCCTTTCTGTCTCTGGTAATTTTCTTTGCTCTCAAGTCTACTTTATCTGATATTAATATAGCTATACCTACTTTCCTTTGATCAGTGTTTGCAAAACATGTCTTTTTCCATCTTTTTACTTTTGACCTGCCTATATTGTTGGGTTTTAAGTGAGTTTCTTATAGAGGGTGTACAGTTTGGGTCATGTGTTTTAATCAACTCTGCCAATCTCTATCTTTTCATTGACGTCTTTAGATCATTTACATTTACTATAATCACTGATGGTCTTAAGTGTACCATTTTCTTTTTGTTTTCTATTTGTTCTCTGTTTTTCATTTTTTTTTGTTTTCTGTTTTCTTTTTCGTCACTACCTCTGGGTTTTTTGACATAATTTAGAAGCCCATGATAATTCATCTATTGATTTATCTATTGGATTTTTGAGTATATCTCTTTGTACAGCTTTTTTACTGGTTGTTCTAGGTATAAAATCATATGTACAAAACATTTCACAGTTTACTGGTATTGTCATTAAGTGAAATATAAAACCCTACCTGTTTGTATATCTCTTTACCCTCTCCTGTTTATAATTGTCCTAAATATTTCCTCTACATATGTTTAGAACCATATCAGACAGTGTTACAATTTTTGTTTCAACTGTCAAACATTATTTATAATATAATTTTTGTTTTATCTGTCAAACATAATTTAGAAAACTCGAGAGAAAAAAGAATCCCATTATTTTTAGTTTCCCAGCTGCTAAAACAAATATCATACATTGGGTTGGCATGAAAGCAGTAATTTATTGGCTGAGAGTTTCAGAGACTAGAAGGCCTACTTTCCTTCTGAAGTCAATATCTTCTGGTTGGCCAAAATCTTTGGGGGGCTGCTTGGCTTTTCTGTCACATAGCATTGCACATGGTGGTGGTGTCTTATTTGATTCTGAGTTCTGTTAACTTCCAGCTTTTGGCTGGTTGCTTCTCCCCGTGGCTTCTCTTTTTGTGTTCAATTTTCTTTAATTATAATGACTTCAGCCATATTGGCTTAAGGTCCGCACTCTTTCCGTTTGGGCATACCTTAACCAATACCTTCATAAGCCTTGTTCACAAATATGTTTTCACCCACAGGACCAAGGGTTGGGATCTTTTATGCGGCACATAATTCAATCTCAATGGCACCTTGTATTTACCATAATTTTGTTGTATTCTTTCTCCTTTCCTGATGTCCCAAGATTGCTTTATTATTTCCTTTTTATTTAGAAGACTTCCTTTTGCCATTCTGTTTGGGTAGATTGCTGGTGACAAGTTTTCATAGTTTTCCCTTATCTTATAGTGTCATGATTTCTTCTTTATTATTGAGGCATATTTTTGCTGGACATAAGAGTCTGGCTTGATGGTTCTTTTCTTTCAACATTTGAAGAATACTGTGCCATTACCTTTGGCCTCTATGGTTTTATATGAGAAAATTCCTATCATTCAAATTTTCTTTCTCTATAGCTAAGGTATTGCTTTTCTCTAGCTGCTTTCTGTATTTTTCCTCTGTCTTTAGTTTTTAGAAGGTTAATTTTGATATGTCATGTCATGAATTTCTTTGAGTTATTGTGTAGTTTGGTATCTAGCCAATTAAGTGCTAGTAATCCCAATAGCGGGGCATTGTAATAAATATTTACTCTCGGTAAACTACCATTCTTAGAAAAACAACTCAACATATATGTGGTAGCTATCTCACAAATGTTAATAACAACTCTTCTTTATCTTTGAAATTTTGTATTAAATTATTCCCCAAATGGTTTCTTGAGTATAGATATTTGAGCAAATAATTTTTACTTCCCAAATTGCCTAGCATGGTATCAAGAAATAAGGTTTTTCTATTACTGTTACTTTTTTATTGGTACCATGGATGCTGAGTGATAATGTGAGAAAATTAGGCCATGCATGGATTTTTCTGGTTACTCTGTATAAATGAGATACTTGAATTGGCAGCTAATTTTAACATATGTAAAGTATGTGTATGTAAAGTGGTGGATGTTTATTGTCTAACTTTTTTCAAAGAGATTTTGAGGTTGGAGTAATTTAAAACTGATATGTTTTTAAAAATAGGGTCTTGTTTCTGTTCTCAAATTACAATATTTTACTAGATGCAAGCACTGCCTTCCATTGAGCATCTCTGAGAAAATGAGTGCATCTTTCAGTGAAATTTTTAAATGATTTTTTTATTTTTCCAGAATCAGTAAACTGATTTGTCCAGAGTGAAGGAAAATGCAACAGGAATTGAATGCTGACATTCTTAGCTAAAGGGGTGTTTGTGTGAGTCTGTGTCTATTTTGTTTTGGGGAGTGATAAATGTTAGCAGGCTGGAAATGGAGCAAATGGAAATGCTGATTAGAAATACCTAATGAAACTTATCTCTAAAACACTTTCTATTTTTACTTTGCATTTGTACTGTGTTAAAGTCTAAGAAGTGATTATAACAAACTTTCTCTTATAGTCCTGTCTTTTAAAAATAAATTGTGAATTTCTCAAATTGTAACTTGTAGGGTGCTGGAATAGAAATATATCCGGGGAGTAAGTGCACCCTGAATGACAATGGGATCCATCACTGTAAGGAAGGGATACTCATTAAGGTGAGCACCTGGTGAAGCATCCTCCTTTAGCGATTAGAATGAGAAATAATTACATTTTATTAAATCCCAATGTTGGGTTCTGTTGTTTTCCAATTTTGAAAACCATAAGCACTATATCAATTTTAATAATATCAATAGTTGGTGATTGAAAGTCTCTTGTGAGAATGCTTTCTGCCTATAGATCTGTTGAAATGAGAGAATGTTGTGTCACTCAGAGCTCAGACTGCACTAAAACATATTAATAAGCATAGCTTTTCTACTTTATCTTTATTTTTAGAATAGTCTGAACAAAAGTGAGAAGATTTTTAAAGCAGGCAGTGTTAAATATGACAGTTCCTTAAAACATTTTTGCTTTCAATGTCACAGGACTTCTTAGATGAGCATTATGACATTCCCAAAATAACCATGGTGAATAATGTCATACATAATAATGAAGGTTATGGTGTTGTCTTGGTGAAACCTACAATTTTCTCCGACCTGCAAGAAGATGCCCAAGATGAAACTGAAGGTACAATATATTTAGTGCTCTTTTAGATGAAAAAAGTTTACTTTATTTCAGTATTGAACTCTGATTAAGACTCTAGTCCTTCCTCTCTTCCTTAAAAATGATTATTGGCACAGGCTTGCGCATGGAGATAGAGAGGTTTGGAAAAACCTTAACATAGAATTTCAGGGTAAAAGAAATTTTCAAGGTGAACTAATTCAGCTATTCATTCACACCTTGATGGTGTGGTTTTTCTTGTCCTGCTCTTCCCTTCTTACCAAGCTTGGATTTCTAAAAATTTATAGAATAAATTTATAGAATAAAGGTGGGTATATGATAGCAGTGGTGTCTCTTGCTGTCATTTGTGAAGAATGAAGGCAGAGAAATGATGAAGACTGCATTTACTAGAGGGGATGGTAGATTTTGCCCTTGCTTTTTATTGGTTGAAGTAAATGTCTTCCTGTCATCTGCCCTTCTTGACAGCCAAGATAAACTAATCCAGTGAGCCTTTCATGAATTTCAAACCATAACCCAGATCACTATTTGATCTGTTATAGAAAAGGATTAAGCATTGAGGTGGGTGAGCAGAGTTTAAAGAATGACAGGTATCCTCATCATCCTTCAGAATCCTCTCCAGTTATTTCTGTGACTTCTACTTTATCTCGAGTTCTGTAGCGCAGAAGTCCAGGGGCCTTGACTGGATTCTCTGCTTAGGGCCTCACAAGGGTCAGGTGAGCAGGGCTCTTACCTGGAAGCTCTGTGTGAGACTGTTTTCAGGGTCACTTATGTTGTTGGCAGAAACCGGTTTCTTCTGGTGGTAGGATGAGGTCTCCATTTTCTTACTCAGTAGTGGAGAACCTCTCTAACATTAAATCTCTCTCCTGCTTTGAATCTCTCTGGTTTCTTCTACAACCACCTAGAGAAAGCTCTGCTTTGAAGAGCTTATGTGATTAGGTTAGGCCTACTCGAACAATTTGCTTTCTTAAGGTCAGTAACTTTTATTACATGTGCATCCCTTTTGCCATGTAACAATCATGGTAGTAACAGGAGGAGGTGGGGATCATGGAAGCCATCTAGAATTCTGCCTATCACAAGCACTCACTTCAGCTGTAATTAACTGCTATATTGGGAGTTCCTTTAGGAAAAGTTGTGCTGTCTTATTAATCTTTCCATCCTAGCTCTTAACACAGTGCTTAGCAGGTAGTAAAGATATAGGAAATGTCTGTTGAGTGAATAAGGTTCTAAAGTGGAAGGAATTGGAAATTGGTGATCCCATAAGATGATAAGGAAACTTTGGTATGAAGAGTGGGACAATTGTTCACTGAGATTCTTATGACAAAGAACTTGTAAAACCAAAGTCAGATGTCAGCAGAAACAACTTGAAAACTATGGAATAAACTGTGTAGAAACATACATATTTTAGTTAGCTTAGTTTGTATATTTAACTTCATTTGTTATAATTTATGTATTTCTCCAGAAAATAAAGCACTTAACATGCAGACAACTGGAGAGGCAGATGCACCTGAAAAAGTGGATCTAGAAGAGCTGATTGAATGTGCAACTGGTAAAATGGAGCCTTATGTAAGATCTGTTCTTTCTGAGGAAGTCGAAGGCAATTGCGAAATTGTAAATGAACTAGTTGCTGCCTCCACCAAGAAAGGCCAGATGAAGAAGAAAAGGTTGAGTGAACTGGGGATTACACGAGCTGATGACAACTTAATGTCACAGGAGATGTTTGTTTCTATTGTGGGGAACCAGTTCAAGTGGAATGGGAAAGGGAGTTTTGGCACCTTTCTTTTCTGACCACTATAATGTGAATAGATATCAAAATATTGGATTTCGCACATGCTGCCCTAAGAATCACTGCTGCTATCATAGTTTGCTTCATGCCTGTATTTTATATTTGATATATTTGATTAGGTTTCAGTGAAATATAGATTTATTTCTATCTGCAGGTGTTGCACATAAAACACTCCCTTTTATAAGAAAGATTTTAAAAACCTATATAGAAAAATTGGAGATTTCTTATCTAGGAAGTCTTGCTTGCCTAGATATACAGTTCTCTAATATTAGCCTGTTAGTAACTTTCTACTGTAAATACACTTTAATCTGCACTTCGAAAGTAGGAGGAAAGTCAGGAATGCATTATGAGTGCACAAAAATGTGATAGGTGTCAAATGTGCAGTGTTCTCATGTTGTCTTTTTATCCCAATTACATCAAATCTGATTTCTAAGCAGTATTTGCATAATACATTGCCTTAAAATAAAACCTTTTATGATTGTGAAGTTATCTGTTGAATCTGATTTATTATTGAAAATCTCAGTGGGATACATTTTTATGTTAAACCCTGCAATCATCAAAACAGTAATAGATAGCATAGCAGGTTTGAAACAGAAATCAAATGTGTTGTTCGGAGCCAACGCATACATAGGGTATTTTAACTGTTGCTGAATATGAATGATAAAAAGAGGGTGCTTCCTTTCACCGTAACAGTATTCTAATAAAATTTCTCACTTCTCTTCCACAGTCAAAATGATTACCATAAAACTTGTATTAGCTACGTATTCTTGATATCATATTATAAAGCACAGCTTTTAAAAATATTTATATTCTAAAAAAAGTATGTTACATTAATATGCCTACTTATTAAAATTCCAGTTTTGAAATATTGAACTTGAATCTTGTCATATCTTTCCGTCATAGACAATAATGTTGGTGTAGCATATGCAGTCCTTTGAAGTACACACACTATTTTGATATCTCTTTGGTGTTTCAGAAAAAATATTAGCTTTTTCCCTCAAGTATGGCTACATTTTTTCTTACATTTGGATAAATAATAACTTATTTTTTTGATGCTACTAAATGTAGAAAGATTTATGTAAGATTTCCTATTAGGCCATTGAAAGGTATTTTTATTTTTTCTATTTAAAAACATCCTGTGGTAAACAGGTTTAAAAAATCATACTGGGTTTGCTTCCCAGTGCCTCCCCATGGGAAAAAAAAGTAATACTATTAAAGGAGACTTGTGGGGAGATGGCAGAATGGGGAGTTGTGGGGCTTACTCCTCTTCCAAAATCAGTGAGTGGATAGGTAGAAACTGTCTGAAACAACTATTCTAGGGTTCCAGAGACCAGGGAAATACTGCACAGCATATAGGGAAGAGTGGGATAAAGAAATTGAGAAACTGCAGTGAAAATCTCTGAATAATTAATTTGGCTTTGGCTCCTGGCACCCATCCTCAACCCTTGAGGCAGGCAGCTTTGTGTCCTGTTGGCAGGCTACTGTGGACTAGGAGAGCTGCGGAAGTTATCTTCCCTAAGAACAGGGGGGAGTCACGGTCCAGTGCTGTATCAGCTAATGGCTGGCAAATATAAACCATTGGGTCCCACAGCTTTAGACTGTCCTAGAGAGGTGTTGCCATGATATTAAGACCTGGTCAGAGAAGGAGCTGCCAAAGGGCTTCTTAGGGCTGCAGGAAATTCGTTGTCCAAGAGCGCCATTGGCTAGGGCCAGGTTAGAAAAGCACAGCTGCTAAAAAGGCTATTGATGTCTTTCCTGACCCTCTCCCCAGGGCTGTTTGGGGCTGGTTTGTGGCCCCAGTATAGGTCCCTGGCCCTGTTTTAGCTGTGAAATACTGACTAACCAAGTGTGAAAGAAGAGCCTTAAAGCTAAGGCAATCAAGAACAAAATCCTACACAAGAGAGAAACTGACTTTCTAAGTAATCTCAACAAGATCATCAGATGCCCATATATCAGAAAAAATTACAGGCCACACTAAGAAACGGATGTGGCCCAGTCAAAGGACCAAATTAAAATGTCAGAGGGCACAGAATTTGGAACAACTGATTGAAGATGTTCAAATAAATGTCCTAAGTCAGTTCAAGGAGGTGAAAGAAAATATGACAGAGAGACTAAGAAGACACTGAGTGAGCATAAAGAAAAATTTGAATGCATGAAAATAAAAATAACTTATGGGGATGAAAGTTACAATAGAAGAGATTAAAAATACACTGGTGGCATGCAACAGTAGATTTGAACAGGCAGAAGAAAGATCGGCCATCTAAAAGACAAGGACAATCAATCATACAGTCAGAAATATGAATAGAGAAAAGAATGGAAAAAATTGAACAAGGTTTCAGGGAATTGAGTGAGAGCATGTAGTGCAAAAACATACACATTGTGGGTGTTCAAGAAGGAGAAGGGAAAAGGGGCAGAAAGAATATTTAAGGAAATAATGGCTGAAAATTTCCCAACTCTTACTAATGACAAGTATGCATATCCAAGAAACATAACATCTCCAAAAAGAATGAATCTGAATAGACCTACTCCAAGAAGCATAGTAATCAGACTGTCAGTGGCAAGGTAAAGAGATAATTCTGAAAACAGCAAGAGAAACAATCAGTCACCTACAAGGGATGCTCAATGAGACTAAGGACCAGTTTCTCATCAGAAATCATGGAGGTGAGAAGGCAGTGCTATGATATATTTAAGATACTGAAAGAGAAAAAATGCCAGCCAATAATCCTTTATCTGGCAAAACTTTCCTTCAAAAGTGAGGGAAAAATTAAAATATTCACAGATAAACAGAAGCTAAGAGTTTGTTAAAAAGAGACCTACCCTACAAGAAATCCAAAGGGAGTTCTGCAGGCTGATAAAAAAGATAGAAAAGAGTGGCTTGAAGTAGAATGTTGAAATGAAGATTATCAGTAAGGCTAACTAAAAGTAAAAAAAAAAAAAAAAAAGATGCAAAAAACAAGATATGACATACAAAAGCAAAAGGATAAAATGGTTGAAGTTAGTACTGTTTTTGCAGCAATAACTGAATGCTGATGGACTAAACTCACCAATCAAAAGAGGCAGATTGGCAGAATGGATTAAAAAAAATATGACCCAGCTATATGCTGTCTACCAGAGACTCACCTGAGGCCTCCAAGAACGCAAACAGATTGAAAGTGAAAGCCTGGAGAAATATTCCACCCAAACAGTAACCAAAAAAGATCTGGGGTAGCTACACTAATATCAAACAAGATAGACTTTAAAGGCAAAAACATTATGAGACAAAGAAAGGCATTATATATTAATAAAAGGAGTAATCCACCAAGAAGGAATAACAATCATAAATATTTATGCACTAACTAGGGTCCCCCAAAATACAAGAGGCCGTCAGTGGCAAAACCGAAAGGAGTCATAGATTTCTTTGCAATTCTGTTGAAAACTTCAATACGCCACTCTCATCAATAAATAGAATATCTAGACAGAGGGTCAATAAGGAAACAAAATTTGAATAATAGACAAATGAACTATACTTAACAGGTATACAGAACATTCCACCCCACAACAGCAGGATGTACTTTCTAATCAAGTGCTCATGGATCATTCTTCAGGATAGACCACATGTTGAGTTAAAAAACAAGCTTAATAAATTTTAAAAGTTTGAAATTATGCAAAGAACTTTCTCTGATCGTAATAGAATGAAGCTAGAAATCAACATTAGGTGGAGAACTGGAAAATTTACAAATATATGGTGGTTGAACAACATTCTTAATCAGTGGATCAAAGAATAAATTGCAAGAGAAAGCAGTAAATATCTCAAGATGAATGAAAATAAGAATATAGCCTATCAAAACTTATGAGATGCAGTGGAAACTGCTGAGAGGGAAATTTAAAGCCATAAATGCTGACATTAAGAAGGAAAAAAGAGCTAAAATCAAAGGCATAGCTCCATGTCTGGAGGAACCAGAAAAAGAACAGCTGAGTATCCCAAAATGAGCAAAAGGAAAGAAAAAAGTTTACAGCAGAAATAAATGGAATTGAGAAAAAACATACAATAGAACCAACAAAATCAAAAGTTGGTTCTTTGAGAAGATCAACATAATTGGTGAATCCTTAGCTAGACTGACAAAAAAAAGAAAAGATGGTAATGAAGGGGTACATTACTACTGACCACAGGGAAATAAAAAAGATCATAAGAGAATACCATGAACAAATTTATGCCAACCAATTAGACAATTTAAGATGAAGTGGACAGTTTCCTAGAAACACATGAACAACATATATTGACTAGACGAAACAGCAGATCTCAACAAATAAATCACAAGTAAAGAAGTTGAATCAGTCATCAAAAACCTCACAATAAATAAAAGCCCAGCACTGGGAGGTGAAGTCTATCAATCATTCCAGGAAGAATTAATACTAATCCTGCTTAAACTCATCCAACAAATGATAGAGGAGGGAACTTTACCTAACTTATTCTATGGAGCCAACATTATCTTCTTAGAAAAGCCAGATAAAGATACTACAAGAAAAGAAAATTACAAACCAATCTGTCTAATGAATATAGATACACAAATTCTCCACACAATACTTGCAAGTTGAATCCAGGAGCATTCTAGTAATATTCTTGTGGATTCTTTGGGATTTTCAATGTATAGGATCATGCCATCTGCCAATAGAGATTCTTCCTTTCCAATTTGGATGCCTTTTATTTCTTTCTCTGGCCTTAGAACTTCCAGTGTTAGAATTCAATATTGATGGCATATAACATTGTCTTTTTTCTGAATTTAGGGAGAAGCTTTTAGCCCTTCATCATTAAGTATGCTGCTAGCTGTGGGTTTTTCATATATGCTCTTTTTTGTATTGAGGAAAGTTCCTTTGTATTCCTAGTTTTTCTGAGTGTTATCATGAAAGTATGTTGGATTTTGTCAAATGCATTTTCTGCATCAATTGATGTAGAACCACAATGATCATGTGGTTTCTTCCTTCATTCTATTATTGTGGTGTATTATATTGTTGATTTTCTTACGTAGAACTGTCTTTGCATTCCTGGAATAAATTCCATTTTGTTGTGGTATATAACCCTTTTAACCCTTTTTTTTTCTATAATCCTTTTAATATACTGTTGGATTATTTTTGCTAGTATTTTGTTGAGGATTTTTGCATATGTATTCATAAGGGACATTGGTTAATAATTTTCTTTTCTTGTGCTGTCTTTATCTGGTTTTGGTATTAGGGTAATGATGGCCTTATAGAATGAGTTAGGAAGTAATCCCTCCTCTTCTATTTTTTGGAAGAGTTTGAGAGGGATTGGTGTTAAATCTTTAAATCTGTGGTAGAATTCAGCAGTAGAACCATCTGGTCCTGGATTTTTTGTTGTTGTTGGGAGGTTTTTAGTTGCCAATTCAATCTCTTCACTTTTATAGGTCTGTTGAGAGTTCCTATTTCTTGCATCAGATTAGATAACTTGTATGTTACTAGGAATTTGTCCATTTCATCCAGGTTTTAAAATTTGTTGGCATATAATTGTTCAGAGTACCTTCTTATAATCCTTTTTATTTCTGTGAGGTTGTACTATTGTCCTCATTTTAATTTCTGATTTTAGTTATTTGTTATCTGTGTCCTGTTTTTATTTATGTCAGTCTGCCTAAAGTTTTGTTAATTTTTTGGAACTTTTCAAAACACTAACTTTTCATTTTGTTTATCCCCTCTATTGTTGGTTAATTTTCTATTTTATTTAACTCTGCTCTAGTCTTTACTATTTCCTTCCTTCTGCTAAGTTTGGGTTTAGTTTGCTCCTCTTGTTCTACTTGCTGTAGGTGTGAAATTAAATTAATTGATTTGTGATCTTTCTTCTTTTTTAACATAGGCAGTTAGAGCTATAAATTTCCCTGACCACTGCCTTCACTGTGTTCCATAAATTTTTGTATGTTGTGTTTTTGTTTTCCTTTGCCTCAGTTTATTTCTTCATTTCCCTTGTGCTTTCTTCTTTGACCCATTTGTTGTTTAATCGTGTGTTGTTTAATTTCCACATATTTGTAAATTTTCCACTTTTCCTTCTGTTATTGATTTCTAGCTTTATTCCTTTGTGACCCAAGAGGACTTTGTATGATTTAATATCATTAAATTTATTAAAATTTGATTTGTGGCTTAACTTATGGTCTATTATAGAAAACGTTCCACATGTACTAGAGAAGAGTGTGTATCCTGCTCTTTGTGGGTGGAGTGATCTACATAAGTCCATTAGGTCTCCTTGGTTACTAGTGTTGCTGAACTTCTCTATTTCATTATTGATTTTTGAATTAGATGTTCTAATTATTGTAAGTGGTACATTGAAATCTCCAACTATTATTAGAGAACTATATTTCTCCCTTCAATTCTGTAAATTTTTGCTTCATATGTTTTGGGGAGATTTTGTGAGGTGCATGTGTCTATAACCATTATATCTTCTTGCTGGATTGAACCTTTTATAAATAAATAAAATACCTTTTTGTCATTTGTTATCTTTTTTTTAACTTAAAGTCTGTTTTGTCTGAAATTTATTTTTCCCACCTTTTACTTTTTTTACCTTTTATTTTTTTGTCCATCCTTTTACTTTTGACCTCTTGTATCTTTGTACCTAAAGTGAGTCTCTTGTAGACAACATATAGATGGGTCATGCTGCTTCATCCAATCTATCATTTTTAAATTTTTATTGACAAATCTTCATGCACATACAGTCCATACATAGTGTACAATCAGTGGCTCAGAATGTCATCCAACAGTTGTGTATTCCTCATTGATCATGTTTAGAGATTTTGTCTCACCCAAGAAAAAGAAAGAGAAAAAATATCCTACACCCCTTACCCCCCTCTCATCGACCACTAGTACTTCAATCTACCCAATTTATTTTACTCCTTACCCCACCAATTATTTGTTTATTTTTTATCCATATATATAGCTCATTTGTCCATACCTTGGATAACAGAAGCATCAGACACAAGGTTTTCACAATCACATAGTCACATTGTAAAAGCTATATTGTTATACAATCGTCTTTAAGAATCAAGGCTACTGGAACACAGCTCAATAGTTTCAGGTACTTCCCTCCAGCCACTCCAATACTTCATAAGCTAAAAAGGGATATCTATATAATGTGTCAGAATAACCTCCAGGATAACCTCTCAACTCTGTTTGAAATCTCTCAGCCATGATACTTTATTTTATCTCATTTCTCTCTTCCACCTTTTGGTCAAGAAGGCTTTCTCAATTCCATGATGCCAGGTCCTGGCTCATCCCAGGAGTTTTGTCCCACACTGTCAGGAAGAGTCACACCCCTGGAGTCATGTCCCATGTAGCGGGGAGGGCAGTGAGTTCACCTGTCAAATTGGCTTAGAGAGAAGAGAGGCCGCATCTGCGCAACATAAGAGGATCCTCGGGATTGATTCTTAGACATAATTATAAGCAGGTTTAGCCTGTCTTTTGCAGGAGTAAGTTTCATAAGGGCAAACACCAAGATCTAGGGCTCAGCTTATTGGTTTGGTTGTCCCCACTGCTTGTGAGAATATGAGGAATTCTCCAGATAGGGGAGTTTAATATTTCCTTCTTTTTCCCCAGTCTCCCAGATCCAGTCTATTACTATCTCTGTCTGATCATAGGGATGTTTAATTCATAGACATTTAAGGTAATAACTGAGAAGGAAGGATTTACTTCTGCCATTTAACTATTTGTTTTCCTTATTTCATAATTTTTATATTCCTCCATTACTCCTTTATAGCCTCTTTTTTCTATTTATTTGCTTTTTTGTAATGTACCATTTTGATTTCCTTTCTTTTCTTTAATTTTTGCTAGTTATTTTCTTGGTGATTACCTTTTTAATTATAATTTATATTTTAAGCTAATAACCTAGTTCCACTAGTGCCAACCTAGTTTCAATAGTATACAAACTGTCTTCTTATGTATCTTCAGCCCTCTCCCTTTATATTATTGTTGGTTCAGATTAATATTTACATTTTATGCCTATTAACAGGTTTTAAATTTTATTTTACACATTTACATATTAAATCATATGGAGGGGGGAAGAAAATACACATCAAAAGCCCAATACAGGATTTTATATTTACCTATGTTGTTACCTTGCCAATGTTCTTTATTTCTCCTGTGGATTCTAATTACTAGATAGTGTTGTTTTATTTCAGTCTGAAGGACTTCCTTTGACATTTCTTGTAGGGCAGGTTTTCTGGTAGAAAACGCTTTCAGTTTTTGTTTATGTCTTGATACCACCCAATTTTATTGAGATGTATTCACACACCATACATTCCATCCAAAGTATACACTCAATGGCTCAAAGTATCACCACATAGTTGTGTAATTATCCTCACAATCAAGTTTTGAATATTTTAATTACTCCAGGAAGCAAAAATAAGAAATAAAAATAAAGCATAAAATAAAAGAAAATAAAAAAGAAAGAAAAGAGAAAACCCAAGACATTCTGTATCCCTTATTTCCCATACCGTTGATCCCTAGCATCAGTGTGATGCATTTGTCACTGCTGATGAAAGAATATTAAGGCATTGCTGTTAACTATCATCCATAGTTCCCAGTAGGTGCATTTTATCCCATATATCATTCTTTTATTAACTCCTTGTAATAGTGTTGTGCATTTGTTCTAGTTTACAGAGGAGTTTTTACATTTATGCTATTAATCACAGTCACTGTCCATCACAATATTTACTGTGCTATACAGTCCTATGTTTTAATCTCTCGCTTTCCTTCTGTGACATATAACTCTAAACTTTCCCTAATTCCACTAGTGAAACTAGTGTGATTAACACACAATCAGCACTGTTAATTATACTCACAATAGTGTGCTATCATCACCTCTATCCACTTCCACTCATTTAAATTCAACCTAGCTAAAAATTCTGCCCACCTTAAGGAGCCTCTCTCCATTCTCTAGTTTCATTCTATCCCCTGGTAACCTGTATTTTAGATTTTATGTCCATGAGTTTGCATATTATAATTAATTGATATTAGTGAGACCATGTAATATTTGTCCTTTTGTGTCTGGCTTAATTCGCTTAACACGATATCCTGAAGGTTCATCCATGTTGTCTCGTATTTCAGGACTTGATTCCTTCTTACTGAATATACTACATTTCATTTGTCCATTCATCTGTTGATGGACACAAAAGATTGTTAACATCTTTTGGCAGTTGTGAATAATGCAACTATGAATATTGGTGAAAATCTCTGCAGGCATCTTTCTTTTCAGTTCTTGGATTGTTGGATCATAGGTCAACTCTATACTTAGATTTCTGAGGAACTGCCTGACTGTTTTCCACAGCAGCTGTGCCATTTTATATTCTCACTATCAGTGAATAAATATTCCTATTTCTCTACATCCTCTCTAACACTTGTAGTTTTCATTTTATTTAATAGCATCTATTCTAGTAGGTGTGAAATGATATCTCATTGTGTTTTTCATTTGCATATCCTAGTAGCTATGAAGTTGAGCATCTTTTCATGTGCTTTTTAGCCATCTGTATTTTCTCACTGGAAAAATGTCTATTCATGTCTTTTTTATAGTTTTTAATTGGGTTATTTGTCTTTTTGTTGTTGAATTTTATCTCCATTTTTTGACAGGTAATTTTTCTGGATATAGAATTCTTGGTTTACAGCTAAGGACTGAAGTATTTCATGGTTCCTGATGAGAAATTCACTGTCAGTCTTGTTGGATCCCTTGTATGTGATTAGTTTCTTCTCTCTTGCTGCTTTCAAAATTCTTGTCGTCTTTGGATTTTGACAATTTCACTATGCAGTGTGCTTGAAGTTCGTTGAGGTTCCTAGATGTGTATATTCGTATCTTTCATTAGATTTGGGA
Organism: Tamandua tetradactyla; assembly: GCF_023851605.1. Taxonomy (NCBI): domain Eukaryota; kingdom Metazoa; phylum Chordata; class Mammalia; order Pilosa; family Myrmecophagidae; genus Tamandua; species Tamandua tetradactyla. The sequence goes on along the minus strand of NC_135342.1, from coordinate 39,804,289 downwards.
TGTTTTCAGCCATTATTTCTTCAGATATCTTTCTCTCTCTCTTGCCCTTCTGAGATTCCTATGTTGCTTAGGAATGTTGTCCCATGGGTGTCTTAGGCTCTATTCATTTTTCTTTTTCATTGTTCTTTTTTTCTGCTCCTCACACTGTGTATCAATTATCTGGTCAAAAGTTCACTGATCCTTTCTCCTGTCTGTTCAAAGTTGCTATTGAATTCATGTAATGTTCATTTTTTATTTCAATTACTGTACTTTGCAGCAATAAAATTTGTTTGGTTCATTTTTATCATTTCCATCTCTTCATTTTGTTCAGACAACATTTTTCTAATTTCATTCAGTTCTTTGTATATGGATTCCTTTAACTCATTGAACTTATTTAAAATAGTTGGTTTCAAAGTCTTTGGCTGAGTTTCCTCAGATGGTTTCTGGAAAATTTTTTGTTTTATGTTAGTGGGTCATGCTTTCCAGTTTGTGGTAGGTTTTGCAATTTTTTTTTTGAGAACTGGACAGTCTTGAGTATTTTCTTGACTCTGGAAATTTTATTTCTGCCAGTTCTCTGAGATTGCTAGTTTTTTCCTTTTTGTTGTTGTTGTTGAGGGCTGAACGAGTCAATTTGTTCTATTTTTTTACATCCAGGCAGGAAATGGAAAGAAAAAAGAGGGGAAAAAAATAGGTACTGTATGTTTAAGACTCCCCTGCTGCTTTTGCCAGAGGGGTTAGAACAATGGCTGCTCTTAGAGCCTTTGGCTTAAATCCTCCTGGCTAATAATCTTCAGCTAAATGTATTCTGCTACAGTGAAAGGTACAGTTGATTCTTTTTTTTCAAATATTTTTATTCTAAACAATGAACAAATATACAAACATTCTTGACATACAAACACTCTTGAAATGGTTACAATCAATGGCTCACAATATCATCACATAGTTGTGTATTCATCACCATGATCATTTTTTTGAACATTTGCATCTCTCCAGCAAAAGAAAGAAAAAAGAAAAAAACCTTACACATGTCATACCCTTTACCACTCCCTTTCATTGACCACTAGTATTTCAATCTACTCCATTTATTTTAACCTTTGTTCTCCCTATTATTTGTTTATTTCTTATACATATTTTTTACTCATCTGATGCATACCATAGAAGCATCAGACATAAGGTTTTCACAATCACACAGTCACATTGCGAAAGCTCTATCATTATACAATCATCTTCAAGAAACATGGTTACTGGAACACAGCTCTACAGTTTCAGGTACTTCACTGTAGCCACTCTAATATACCATAAACTAAAAAGGGGATATCTATATAGTGTGCAAGAGTAATCTCCAGGATAACCTCTCAACTCTGAAATCTCTCAGCCACTGACACTTTATTTTGCCTCATTTGTCTCTTCCCCCTTTCAGTTGAGAAGTTTATCTCAATCCTTTTGATGCTGAATCCCAGCTCATTCTAGGATTTCTGTCCCACATTTCCAGGGAGGTTTACACCCCTGGGAGTCATGTCCCACATAGAGAGAGGGAGGGCAGTGAGTTCACTTGCCATGTTGGCTGAAAGAGAGAGAGGCCACATCTGAGCAACAAAAGAGGTTCTCTGGGGGTGACTCTTAGGCCCAATTTTAAGTAGGCTTAGCCTATCCTTTGTGGTGATAAGTTTCATAGGGACAAACTCCAAGATTGAAGGCTCAGTTTATGGATTTGGTTGTTTCCACTGCTTGCGAGAATGTCAGGAATTCCCCAAATGGGGAAGTTGAAAGTTTCCGTTTCTCCCCATTCCTCCAAGGGGACTTTGTAAATACTTCTCTATTCACTGCTGAAAGGTACAGTTGATTCTTAAAATATAAATCTTTATCGCGCAATCTTGCTAAGCCCACTAGTAGCTTTTTTTTTTTTTTTTTTTTTAGAATCCATAGGATTTTCTAACAGACAATCAGGTCACTTAGGGATAAAGATGTTTTACTTTTTCCTTTAACATTTGTATGTCTTTTATTTCCTTTTCTTGCTTTATTTTATGGGCTAGGGCCTTCAATACAATGTTGAATGCAATTAGGTGAGAATGAATATTTTTACCTTTTTTCCAATCATAGCTTTCAACATTACTTATAATGTTAGCTGTAGGCTTTGTGCAGAAATTCCCTAGGTTTTTTTTTTTTCTAATCATGAACAGATGGGTGGATTTTGGGAAAGATTTTTCTACATCTACCAAGATGATCATTTTTTTTTTTTCTCATGGGCAAGCACCAGAAATTGAACCTGGGTCTCTGGTATGGCAGGCAAGAACTCTGCCACTGAGCCACCATTGCCCACCCACAAGATAATCTTTTTTTTTTTTTTAATGTATTTTATTTATTAAATATACCAATATACAAACACAAACATTCTTACCATATGATCATTCCATTCTACGTATATAATCAGTAATTCACAATATCATCACATAGTTCATCATCATGATCATTTCTTAGAACATTTGCATCAATTCAGGAAAAGAAATAAAAAGAAACAGAAAATATTCATACATACCATACCCCTTACCCCTCCCTTTCATTGCTCACTAGTATTTCAATCTACTAAATTTATTTTAACAATTGTTTCCCCTATTATTTATTTATTTTTAATCCATATGTTTTACTCATCTGTCAATAAGGTAGATAAAAGGAGCATCAGACAAGGTTTTCACAATCACACAGTCATATTGCAAAAGCTTTATCATTATACAATCAGCAAAATGATCTTTTAAAGACTTTTAATATAGTGAATTATATTGCTTGATTTTTTTTTTTACATGGGCAGGCACTAGGAATCAAACCCAGGTCTCCAGCATGGCAGGCAATAAATCTGCCTCCTGAGCCACTGTGGTCTGCCCTACTGTTTGATTTTTGAATGTTATACCAACCTTGCTTTCCTGGCATGATTCTCATTTAGTCATGATCCATTATGATTTAATTTGTTGATTCAACTTGCCAATTTTATTAGGGATCTTGGTTCATTGTTGGTTTCTTTTATTTTTTGTTAATGCCTTTCTCTAGTTTGTGGTCCAGGGTACTACTGGCTTCATAAAATGATTTAGGGAGTGTTCCCTTCTATTTTCTGAAAGAGTTTAAGTTGGTATCATTTTTTCTTAAATGGTTGATAAAATACACTAATGAAGCTACCTGGACTTGGAGTTTTCTTTGTAGGAATATTTTTAATTGAAGATTTAATTTCTTTAATAGATATGCAATTATTCATGTCATTTATTTCTTCTTTTTTATTAAAAAAATTTTATTAGAGAAGTACGTTTACAGAAAAATCATGCATAAAAACAGAATTCACATATACAAACCTATTATTAACATCTTGCATTAATGTGTTAAAATTGTTACAAAAGATGAAAGAACATTTAAATAATTATACTATTAACAAGACTCCACAGTTCACCTTAGGGTTCACTGTTTGTATTTACAGTCCTATGGATTTTTTTTTAGATTTTTATTCTAGTAACATAAAGAACACCAAATTTCTCCTTTTAACCACATTCAAATATATGTCTTAGTGGTGTTAATTATGTTCACAATATTGTATTACCATCACCACTATCTATTATCAAAACTTTTCCTAAATAGACACTCTGTACAATCTAAGCATTAACTCCCCATTCCCAATCTCTCATTCTTCTCCTGGGAATATATCTTCTACTTTCTGACTCTTAATTTGCTTATTCTTATGATTACATATAAATGAGATCATATAATATTGCCCTTTTGTGTCTGGCTTATTTCATGCAACATGATGTCCTCAGTGTTTATCTGTGTTGTTGCATGTATCAGAACTTCATTCTTTTCTATGGCTGAATAATGTTCCATTGTGCGCATATTCTCCATTTTGTTTGTCCATTCATTGGTTGATGGACACTTAGGTTGCTCCCATCTTTTGGCAGTTGTGAATAATGCTGCTATAAGCATTGATGTGCAAATATCTATTTGAGTTCCTGCTTTCAATTCTTTTGGGGCTATAACTGGGGGTGGGATTGCTGGGTCATATGGTAATTCTATATTTAACTTTCTGAGGAATTGTCAACTTATCTTCCACAGCAGCAGCAACTATTTTACATTCCCCCAAAACAGTGAATGAGTGTTGCTATTTCTCCACATCCTCTCCAACACTTGTAGCTTTTTTTGTTTTTTCAATAATAGCCATTCTAGTGGATGTGAAATGGTATTACACTGTGGTTTTGATTTGCATTTCCCTGATGGCTAATGGTGTTGAGCATGTTTTCATGTGCTTCTTGCCATTTGTGCATCTCTTTTGGAGAAATGCCTATTCAAGTCTTTTGCCCTTTTAAAAATTGGGTTGTTTGCCTTTTTGTTATTCAGTTGTAGGATTTCTTTATATATTCTGCATATTAAACCCTTATTGGATGTGTGGTTTCCAAATATTTTACTTTCATGATAAAGTACTTTGCACACAAGTTTTTAAAATTTTGATGGAGTCCCATTTATCTGCTTGTTCTTTTTTTGCTTGTACTTTCAATGTAAAGTCTAAGAAACCATTGCATGATACAAAGTCCTGAAGATGCTTTTTTATGTTTTCTTCTAGGAGTTTTAAAATTCTGGTTCTTCTGTTTAGGTATTTCATCCATGTTGAGTTGATTTTTGTATATGGTGTGAGGTAAGAGTTCACCTTCATTCTTTTGCAATGGACACTCAGCATTCCTAGCACTCTTTGTTCAAGAGACTATTGTTTATAAATTGAGCAGACTTGGTACACTTGTCAAAAATCAGTTAGACATAAATGTGAGGGTTGATTTCTGGACTCTCAATTGGTCTATGTGTCTGTTCTTGTGCCAGTATGATGCTGTTTTGATTACTGTGAATTTGTAATATGTTTTAAGGTCAGGAATTGTGAGTACCCCAACTTCTTTTTCAAGATAGCTTTGGCTATCATTAGCCCCTTATCCTTTCATATAAACCTGATGATTGGCTTTTCCATTTCTGCAATGAAGATTGTTGGAATTTTAATTGGGACTGCATTGAATCTGTAATTCCCTTTGGCTAAAATTAACACCTTAATATAGTCTTCCAATCCATGAACATGGAATGTCCTTCCATTTATTTAGGTCTTCTATGATTTCTTTCAACAATTTTTGTTTTGTTTTGTTTTTTGTGTACAAGTTCTTTATGTTCTTAGGTACATCAATTTTCAGATATTTGATTCTTTTCATTGTCATTGTAAATTGATTTTATTCCCATTGATTTCTTTTTCAGTTTTTTCATTACCAGTGTACAGAAACAGTATTGATTTAGGGGTGTTATCTAAATCACCACTTTACTATACTTATTTATTTGTTCCAGTAGTTTTGTTATGGATTTTTCAGGATTTTCTGTATATAGGACCATGTCATCTGCACATAGGAAAATTTTTACTTCTTCTTTTTCACTTTGGATAGCTTTTTTCCCTTGCCTAATTACTTGGGCTAGAACTTCCAGTACAGTGTTGAATAGCAGTGGTAATAGTGAGCATCCTTTTCTTGTTCTTGATCTTAAAGGGAGAAATTTCAGATTTTCACCATTAAGTATATTGTTAACTATAGGTTCTTTATAGATATCTTATATCATGTTGCAGAAGCCTCCTTCTATTCCTAGTTTTCCAAGTGTTTTTTTTTTTTTTTCTTTTTTTTTTGACATGGGTAGGCTCTGGGAATTGAACCTAGGTCTCCGGCATGGCAGATGAGAATTCTTCCACTGCGCTACCATTGCGCCACCCTCCAAGTGCTTTTTTTAATCAAGAAAGTGGTACTGGATATTGTCAAATGCCTTTTCAGCATCAATTGAGATGATCCAGTGGTTCCTTAGCTTTCATTCTATTACTGCGGTAACAATTTATAGATTTTGTAATGTTAAACCACCCTTTCATTCATGGGATAAATTCAACATGACTATGGTATATAATTCCTTTAATACACTGTTGGGTTTGGTTTGCTAGTATTTTGTTGAGTAGTTTTGCATCTATGTTCTTAAGAGATATTAGTCTATAGTTTTCTTTCTTATCATACCATTTGGCTTTTGTGTGAGGGTGATTTTGACCTCCTGAAATACATTTAGGAGTTTTTCTTCTGCTTCAATTCTTTGGAAGAGTTTGTGCTAAATCTTCTTGGTATACTTGGCAAGGTTACCCTATGAAGCCATCTGTTTCTGGGCTCTTTTCTTTTAGGAGGTTTTTTATTATCTCTATAATATATAATTATGTTTAATATAATTATAATCTCTATGCTAGTTATTTGTTGAGATTTATTTCTTCTTGAGTCAGTAATAGGTAGTTTGTGGGTTTCTAGGAATTTATTCATTTTATCTATTTTTTTTAAATACTATTGCTCATAGTATCCTCTTATAGTACCTTTTATTCCAGTGGAGTTGGTAATAATGGCCTCCTTTTCATTTCTAATTTTAGTTACATATGTCCTTTCTCCTTTTTTTTTTTTCCTTTGTCAGGTGTAGTAGTTAGGTTCAGGTGTCAACTTGCCCAGGTAATGGTGTCCAGTTGTTATGTTGTTGTGGACTTAAATTACCAGTGTGTGAGATTCATCTGTGACAGATTGTATCTGTGGTCACCTAAGGGGAGTGACTTTGCAATGAGTGACATTTAATTTAATTTGCTGGAGGTTAAGAGTGAGAGGTCAAAAGAGAGCTTGGCAGTTCAAATCCAAACATTTGGAGATGGAGAAAGGAATTACCCCAAAGAAGGCCATTTGGACCCAGAAGCCAGGAGGGAGGGCCAGCAGACATTGCTGTGTGCCTTCTCATGTGACAGAGAAAGCCAGAGGGAAGCCAGTTGCCTTTTCTCTGAGGAACTGTAAATTCGTAACTAAATAAATCCCCTTTATAAAAGCCAGTCCATTTCTGGTGTATTGGATTCTATTAGCATTAGCAAACTAAAACATTGTTCTAGTTAAAGGTTTGTCAATCCTATTGATCTTTTCAAAGCACCAACTGTTGGTTTTGTTGATTTTTTTTCTATTGTTTTTTTACTCTCTGTTTCATTTATCTGCAGTCTAATCTTTGTTAATTCCTTCCTGTGCTCATTTTGGGTTTAGGTTGCTCCTCTCTTTCTAGATCTTCCAGTTTTGAGATTAGGTCTCTAATTTGAGATCTTTATTTTAATATACATATTTAGAGGTATAAATTTTCCTCTCAGTACTGCCTTTGCTGCACTGCATAGTTTTGGAATGTTATGGTTTCATTTTCACTCACCTCAAGATATTACCTAATTTCTGTTGTAATTTCTTCTTTGACCAATAGGTTGTTTAAGAGTATTTTAATTTCCACATATTTGTGAATATTCCCTTTTCCCCTCTTTTACTGATTTCTAGTCTCATTCTGTTGTGGCTGAAGAAGATACATTGTATGATTTCAATATTTTTGAATTTATTGAAACACGTTTTGTGATCTCAGATAGGGCATATCCTGGAGAATGATCTATATGTTCTGGAGAAGAATGTGTACACTGTTACTTTGGGTTAAGTGTTAGGTGTAGTATGTTTCAAGTTTCACTCACGTTTTCTATGTCCTTATTGATCCTCTATCTAGATGTTCTATTGTTGAAAGTGTTGTATTTCTGTTTTGTACTGTAATGTAGAACCCTCTGTCTCTCCCTTCAATTTTGTCAATATTTGCTTTATTTATTTTGAGGCTCTACTGGTAGGTGTGAATATATTTATAATTGTTATGTCTTCTTGTTGACTCAATTCCTTTATCAGTATATGATGACCTTCTTTGGCTCTCATAACAGTTTCGGACTTAGAGTCTATTCTATCTGATATTAGTATAGCTTCTCCCACTCTCTTTTGGTTAATACCTTATATATAAAAATTTTCCATGCTTTCACTTTCAACCTGCTAATAATTTTGAATTTAAGGTGCATCTTTTGTAAATAATATATATTTGGGTCTTATTTTTATCTCCATTCTGCCAATCTCTGCCTTCTAACTGGGGAGTTTAACCTGTTTCCATTTAAAGTCACTACTGATAATGCAGAGCTTTCTTTGACATTTTGGTATTTAGCCTTTGCAAGTCTTATACTTTATTTGACTCTCAATTTTTCCATTAATGCCTACTTTCATATTTATTTGATTTTTTTGTATTATACCATATTGAATGCTTCCTTGTTTCTTTATGGATCTGTCCATGTACTTTCTTTGTGGCTACTAAGGTTAAAATTTAATATCCTAAGATAAACTTAACTTCAGTAGCATAAACACACAGTATTTATATACTCTATCCCTCCACCTTTTTTGTGCTTGCAACAAATTTTATCTTTGTGCATTATATATCCAAAAACCATAGATTTATTGTTACTTGTTATGCATTTTCATTTTAGCATTTGCATTTTAGGTTGACAGGGAAAGCAGTTATAAGAAAAAATGAGTAGGGTAGCCTAGGGGAAAAGAGGAGTGTCTGCTTCCCAGGAAGTAGAGGATTCAACTCAACCTGTAGGAAGTAAGAAGTGGAGTAAAATACCAAAAGATACAATTCAGTAGTACTGGATTTATAATTATCCAAATGGTTACCTTTACGAAAGGTCTATCATTCTTTATGCCGCTTTAAACCACCAACTAGTGTCTTTTCCTTTCAATATGAAGAACTCCTTCTAGCATTGCTTGGCAGGGCAGGTCCAGTAGTAATGAAATCCCTTAGCTTTGTTTATCTGAGGATGTCTTAACTTCTCCTGTTTTGAAAGAAAGTCTTGCTGGATATAAATTGTTTGATTTGCAATTGTATTCTTTAAGCACTTTAAGTATTTCAACCCACTGCCTCCTTACCTCTATGGTTTTTGATGTGAAATCAGCATTTAATGTCATTGGGACTTCTTCATAAATAACACATTGCTTTTTCTCTTGTACCTTTCAGAACTCTTTTCTTGTTTTGCATTCAACCGTTTGACCATCATATGTCTGGTGGTATTTCTTTTAAAATTTACCTTGTTTGACATTCAGTGGTCTTCTTAGATGTGTATATTCATGTCTTTTGCCAAGTTTGAGCAGTTTTCTGCCATTATTTCTTTGACTTTTCCTCTTTCCTTTCTTTGTTCTCCTTCGGGGACTCCAATACTGTATTTTGGTGTGCTTGATGGTGTGCTACAGGTCTTTCTGGCTGTTTTCAGTTTTTCCATTTTCTTTTTTTCTGTTCCTCAGCCTGACTCTATTCAAATGTCTTGTCTTCATGTTCACTGATTCTTCTTTCATCTTGTCTGCTGTTAAAACAGATTTCATTTCAGTTATTGTGGCTTTCAACTTAAGTAGTTCTTGGTTCCTCTTTAAAATTTCTCTCTCTATTAAAATTCTCATATTGTTCATCCACTGTTTTCCTGATATAGTTTAGTTCTTTCTCTGATCTTTCTTTCATCTCCTTTGGTATTCTGAAGATTATTTAAAAAAAGAATTCTTTGTCCTGTGTGTCCACAGTCTGATCTACTTTGTTGCTGTTTTCTGTATTTCTATTCTGTTCCCTTGGAGAGACCATCATTTCCTGTTTCTTTGTTAGTCTTACCATCTTTATTGCACACTTTACATTTTAATATTTAACAATTTTTAACTCTGAGATTTAGTTCCTGAGATGGCTGTTTCTTAAGTATGTATCTGCTAGTGTTATAACAGAGATTTTCTTGTATGCCAAGAGCTAACAAAATCAAACAGAGTAATGCAAAACAGTTCCTTTCACAGTCTTTACAAATTAGCTTTGTATTGGCTGATGCTGTCCTTCAGAATTGAGCTCTCCTGTCAAGAAATTCAGCCCACAGGGAATGAAAATACTGGGTTCTTCCTGTGTTTTCTTGACCTCTGTCTTGTACTAGGCTTGTACTTGCTGGTGGGCTTAGTATTTCATCTGTTTACAAGAAATTGAATCCTCTACTTCCTGGGAAGCAGACCCTCCTCTTTTCCCCTAGGCTACCCCACTCATTTTTTTCTTATACTGCTTTCCCTGTCTCAAGTTGTTTCTGCAAGTAGGGCAAATTCTGAGAGTGAGAGCACTTTGGAGAAGAGTTTCCAAAGTCAGTCTTTCCTAGCTGGAGCAAGGCCTGAGACCCACAAAGGAAGTGACTGCTATTACAAACCGTCCTGGGGAGAGGATTAGGTATGGGCCAGGAAGAGTGCCAGGAACTTCTATATGGTTCTTTGAAGCTAGGTTTGCTTGACTTGCCCAGTAAATGAAGCCCTTTAATTGTTTTCCATCATTTTGAAGAAGAATATTTTCTTTATGCCTCTGCCACTTTTATTCAATGGGCACCCTCAGAAATGGATCCCCAGTAATCTGAAGTAGCTCATTAAAAACAATGAACAGCAGTGGGGAACTAGATCTTTATTTCCCTCCCTATCACAAGCAAACTGTACCTGGAGCTGGGTCTAAATACCTCCCTGCTGCCAGCTGTACAACTGAAGGATGGTTGCTGTTGAATGAAATGTGCAATTCACTATATTAACCAAAATATACCAGTCTCTTCCTTCTGTTATTCCCTGGATGCTGCACAGTGTTCTGCTAGGTTCTGGAGTTTCAACATAGTTGGTCCTGCCTGTACATGCATTAGTTAGGGTTCACTAGAGAAACAGAATCAACAGGAAGCACTCACAAATATAAAATTTATAAAAGTGTCTCACATAACTGTGGGAATGCAGAGTCCAAAATCCACAGGGCAGGCTGTGAAACTGATGATTCTGATGGAGGGTCTGGATGAACTTCACAGGAGAGGCTCACCAGCCAAAGCAGGAAGAGAGCCTGTCTCTTCTGAATTCTCCTTAAAAGGCTTCCAGTGATTAGATTAAGCATCACTCATTGCAGAAGATACTCCCCTTGGCTGATTACAAATGGAATCAGCTGTGGATGCAACTGACAAGATCATGATTTAATTCTATAAAATGTCCTGATTGCAACAGACAGGCCAACACTTGCCCAACCAGACAAACAGGTACCACCACTTGGCCAAGTTGACACATGAACCTGACCATGACAATCCAACCTTTGTCAACTTGGCAGCTATACATATCACCTTAAACCATGCTTAATTTCTAAATAGAAAACAATAAAAGACATAATTTTTTCTTCACCTAACAATACTCAACTGTCCCGCATATAACTGGAAACGTGTTAAACTCTCCAGAATAGGGTGCAAGTCCTTGGGTAATAGTCATTATTAAACTGGATATCTTACAACTTAAATAGGATTTAACATGAGCAAAACTGCATTACAGTCCTTGTTTCTGTAACTGATCACATGGTTGTAGTTCATATTTATCACTACCTTCTTCCACTACCCATTCTATGTTCCCTTTACCCTCAGCAAGCACTTCAGCTGGCCATGGTTCTTTGCCTGGTGGGGTGACCCAAACCTTCATTCCTGAAGTTTCATAGCCATTGGTAGTCCTGCCTGGATTGGGTTGTTGCAGTTTTCCATTGATTTTAATCACAGGGCATGGTAGTACTAAAAGATGCCCTAGGGGATCTCCCATATTCCAAGAAAATTCTTCTTTATCTCCATTATGTAGTTGCAGTCCTATTTTCCCTTGATAGTCAGGGTCAGTCACTGCAGTCAATAATGTAATCCCCTTCTTGGCTTGTTGATCCAGGGGCATGGGTAACTCAAAGTGACCAGGTAGCAGTCTTAGATTCTGTTCTAGTTTGCTAGCTGCCAGAATGCAACACACCAGAGACGGATTGGCTTTTAATAAAAGGGGATTTATTTTGTTGGTTCTTCAGAGGAAAGGCAGCTAACTTTCCACTGAGGTTCTTTCTTACGTGGAAGGCACAAGATGGTCTCTGCTGGTCTTCTTTCCAGGCCCCTAGGTTCCAACAACTTTCCCCGGGGTGACTTCTTTGTGCATCTCCAAAGGCCTGGGCTGAGCTGCGAGTGCCGAGATGAGGAATGCCTAGCTGCTTAGGCTGTGCTACGTTTCTCCCATTTAAGCACAAGCCAATTAAGTCAAACGTCACTCATTGCAGCAGACACGCCTCCTAGCCTACTGCAGATATAATTAGCAAGAGATGAGATTCACCTACCATTGGCTCATGTCCACAGCAACAGAACTAGGTGCCTTCACCTGGCCAAGTTGACAACTGAATCTAATTACCACAGATTCCATTTCAAAGAAATCATTATTGTTTCTTCTGGTGGAAGCACTCCATCTTTTGGAACTAAAACCTGTAGACCACAGAGCTCAGGGTCACAGGTACAGGAAGCAAAAATTTTCCTAGTGGATCACTAAGGGTAATAGTGAGTGGTACCACTCTCATTTCCACCCCTTGGTTCCTGGACCCATGGATCCTGGCTATGGGAGAAACAGCACCATACAGTGGATGCTGATTCAGAGCATATACTGAATCCTGGAGAATGTTACCCCAGCTCTTCAAGGTATTGCCACCTAGTTGGCACCATAATTGAGTTTTCAAAAGGACATTCACTGTTCTATCCATCCAGCTGCTTCTGGATGATGGGGAACATGGTAATACCAGAGAATTCCATGAGCATGTGCCCATTCCCATACTTCATTTTGCTGTGAAATGTGTTCCTTGATCAGAAGCAATGCTGTGTGGAAAACCATGATGATGGAAAAGGCATTCTGTAGGCCCACAGATGGTAGTTTTGGCAGAAGCATTGCATGCAGGGAAAGCAAACCCATATACAGAATATGTGTCTATTCCAGTTAGAACAAATCACTACCCCTTCCATGAAGGGAGTGGTCCAATGTAATCAGCCTGCCACCTCATAGCTGGCTGGTCACCTCGGGGAATTGTGCCATATTGGGGGCTGAGTGTGGATCTCTGCTGCTAGCAGATTGGGCACTCAGCAGTGGCTGTAGCCAAGTCAGCCTTGTCCATGTTGCTGAGCCCATGCATAACCTCCACCTCTACTACTATGACCACATTGTTCATGAGCCCATTGGACAATGACAGGAGTTTCTGGGGAAAGAGGCTGACTGGTATCCACAGAATGAGTCATCTTATCCACTTGATTATTAAAACCTTCCTCTGCTGAAGTCACCCTCTGGTGCTCATTCACATGAGACACAAATATGTTCATGTTTTTAGCCCACTCAGAAAGATCTATCCACATACCTCTTCCCCAGACCTCTTTGTCACCAATTTTCCTATTATGGTCTCTCCAAGTCCCTGACCATCCAGCCAAACCATTAGCAACAGCCCATGAGTCAGTATACAAATGCACCTCTAGCCAGTTTTCCTTCCAAGCAAAATGAACAACTTGGTGTGCTGCTTGAAGTTCTGCCCACTGGGAGGATTTTTCCTCACCATTGTCCTTCAAGGACACCCCAGAAAAGGGTTGTAGTGCTGCAGCTGTCCACTTTCAGGTGGCACCTGCATATCGTGCTGAACCATCTGTAAACCAGGCACGAGTTTTCTCTTCCTCAGTCAATTCACTGTAAGAAACTCCCCAAGAGGCCATACCTCTGGTCTGGCAAAGAGAAGGTAATGTGGCAGGAGTGGAGACCATGGGTATTTGGGCCACTTCCTCATGTAACTTATGTGTGCCTTCAGGACCTGCTCTGGTCTTATCTCATATATACCATTTCCATTTTATAATAGAGTGCTGCTGTGCATGCCCAAATTTATGGCTTGGTGGGTCAGCCAACACCCAACTCATGATAGGCAACTCAGGTCTCATGGTAACTCAGTGGCCCATGGTTAAGCATTCAGTTTCTACTAAGGCCCAGTAGCGGGACAAAAGTTGTTTCTCAAAAGGAGAGTAGTTATCTGCGGCATATGTTAAGACTTTGCTCTAAAATCCTAAGGGTCTGCATTGTGATTCTCCTATAGGGGACTGCCAGAGGCTCCAGACAGCATCTCTATTTACCACTGACACTTCCAGCACCATTGGATCTGCTGGATCTTACGGCCCAAGTGGCAGAGCAGTTTGTACAGCAGTCTGGACATGTTGCAGAGCCTCCTCTTGTTCAGGTCCCCACTCAAAATTAGCAGCTTTTCTGGTCACTCAATAAATGGGCCTGAGTAGCACACCCAAATGAAGAATATGTTGTCACCAAAATCCAAAGAGACCAGCTCAGTGTTGGAGGGGCCAGATGCAGCAACTTCTCCTTTACCTTAGAAGGGATATCTTGACATGCCTTACACCACTGGACACTTAAAAATTTCACTGAGGTGGAAGGCCCCTGTATTTTTGTTGGATTTATCTCCCAGCCTCTGACGCACAAATGCCTTACCAGTAAGTCTAGAGTAGTTGCTACTTCTTGCTCACTAGGTCCAATCAACATGATATCATCAATTTAATGGACCAGTGAGATGTCTTGTGGGAGGGAGAAATGAACAAGGTCCCTGTGGACAAGATTATGACCTAGGGCTGGAGAATTGTTATACCCTTGAGGTAGGACAGTGAAAGTATATTGCTAACCTTGCCAGCTGAAAGCAAACTGTTTCTTGTGGTCCTTATTAACAGCTATTGAGAAAAAAGCATTTGCCAGGTCAATAACTGCATACCAGGTACCAGGGGATGTATTGATTTGCTCAAGCAATGATACCACATCTGGAACAGCAGCTGCAATTGGAGCTACTACCTGGTTGGGCTTACAATAATCCACTGTCATCCTCTAAGACCTATCTGTTTTCTGCACAGACCAAATAGGAGAGTTGAATGGGGATGTGGTGGGAATCACCACCCCTGCATCCTTCAAGTCCTTAAGAGTGATAGTAATCTCTGCAATCCCTCCAGGACTCTGGTATTGCTTCTGATTTACTATTTTGCTTGGTAGGGGCAGTTCCAGTGGCTTCCACTTGGCCTTTCCCACCATAATAGCACTCACTGCACAAGTTGGAGAGCCAATGTGGGGATTCTGCCAGCTGCTCAGTATATGTATTCCAATTATACATTCTGGAACTATGGAAATAACTACAGAATGGGCCCAGAGGCCCACTGGACCCACTGTGAGATGGACCTGAGCTAAAACTCCATTGATCACCTGGCCTCCATAAGCCCCCACTCTGACTGGTGGACCAGAGTGACATTTTGGGTCCCCTGGAATTAATGTCACTCTGAACCAGTGTCTGATAATCCCCCAAATATCTGATCATTTCCTTTTCCCTAATGCACAGTTACCCTGGTAAAAGGCAGTCGGTCTCTTTGGAAGGCTTGGAGGAAGATTAACATAATAAATTTGTGGCAGTGTAACAAGATTCTCCCCCAAAGGGACCTGGCTTCCCCTTCATTCAAGGGGCTCTGGGTCTGTAAACTGTCCCAAGTTTGGAAATTGATTAAGGGACCATGGCTCTGTGTTTTTGTAATTCAAGTCAGACTTCTGGTCACTTGACCTAGAATTCTTCTGTTTATACAGCTTGAACAAGAATTTAGTTGACTGCCCATCTATTGTATTTCTAGGTATCCCATCATCTACTAGCCAATGCCACAAATCTCTGTGAGTCATACTATTTTGATTCGTGCTTTGAGTTTGCTGTTATAATAGCCACATCCACCCTGTCTTTGGCAATTAAGCACTGCCAACTGGCTTCTGCCAACTTGGCATCTGGTCATCCCCATTGTGTTTAAGGTTTCCAGCTCAGTGACAGCAGTTCCTAAAGTAATATCTGACCTAAAGAGAAGTGCAACTACAGAGCTCTTCAGAGATGATGGCGCTAGTCTCATTCATTTCTCACTGTTCATTTCTCACTGTTCTGGTAAAAGGTGCATCCTCCAGACATTCCTGGGGTGTAAGAGCAGGCTTTGCATGATAAATCCCACTCTAAATTCCAATCTCTCTAAACCTCTGAATCCCCTCATCTACATTATACCAGGGCAATTCTGGCATTTCAACCTCAAGTAATGTTGGCCACCTTTTGAGTCATGTGTCAACCAACCATCCAAATAAACTGTTAATGCCTTTTCTAACCCCTCAAGCTGTAACATTGAATGTAGAATTTCTGCTTAGTGGGCCCATATATAAATTCAGCCTGATCCAGCCTTATATTCCTCCCACCATTATCCCACACCCTTAAAGTCTATTGCCACACATATTCCCCTGATTTCTATCTATATAAATTGTAAACTCACACAGTTTTTTTGGAGTATAATGTACCTCCTCATGTTCACCTTTAGGGGCCTATTGGGACTTTAGTCTAGTTATAGGTCTGGAAGAAATGAGGGTGGTGGGGGTGGGTCATGAAAAGAATTAAAATATCTTCCAAGCCATTTGCTTCAGGGCAAATGCAGTTTCATTTGCAGTTTCATCTGGTGAAACAGGATTAATCCCTCTAGGCCTAAACCCTTCAGGTGGAGGTGGGGTGGCCAACTCCTCAAGGCAGGGTGGACGTTGGGTGGCTATGTCCTCAGGGTAGACTATTACAGAGTTTTTTAGAGAAAACTCAGCATTACCTAGGGTTTCAACCTCACCCCTGACATCGTTATCAATCTATATGTCACCATCCTATTTTTTCAGGGTCTTACTCCTTTCCAATCAATGCCCTCACTTTAACGGCAGATTTCAGTTTGTGCTGTAAAGTTGCTACTCTAAGAATAAGATTCTGAGTATGATTTCCAGAGATCTCAAATCTGTGGCTACAGGAAATAAGATTTTCCTTCAGTATACTCAGAAACTTCTACATCTGTCAGACGGTGCTTAAGTTTCTTGTTTGAAGCCCTAAGTCTATTCCTTTCACCCCTTAATATATCCAGTGTATCTAACAGCAACCGACCAACATCTCTATACCTCTTATTTCCACAAAACTCCATAAAGGTGTCAAAAACATTATCCCCCAGAGCCTGGCTTTGTACAAGTGAAGCATTAGGAGGATCAAGTGGTGATATTTTGACTATCTCTTTTGCCAACTCACTCCATGGATTGGCAGTGTCATTCTGATTATGGGAATCAGAGTCCTTAGTGCCTTTGAGTCCAGTCAGAGTAGAAAACCATTCATAAAAACCCATTTTTAAGATTCTGTTTCTTAAGAACCACTCCTGGTACCAAGTTGTATTCGTTAGGGTCCTCTAGAGAAACAGAATCAACAGAAAACACTCGCAAATATAAACTTTATAAAAGTGTCTCATGCAACTATGGAAACACAGAGTCCAAAATCCACAGAGCAGACTGTGAAGCTGACGATTCTGATGGAGGGTCTGTATGAACTCCACAGGAGAGGCTTGCTGGTCAAAGCAGGAAGACAGCCTATCTCTTCTGAATTCTCCTTAAAAGGCTTCCAGTGATTAGATTAAGCATCACTCATTGCAGAAAACTCTCCCCTTGGCTGATTACAAATGGAATCAGCTGTGGATGCAGCTGATGTGATTGTGATTTAATTCTATGAAATGTCCTCATTGCAACAGACAGGCCAGGACTTGCCCAACCAGACAAACAGGTACCAGCACTTGGTCAAGTTGACACAGAACATGACCATGGCACATGCCTACTTAAGAATTATTCTGGTGGAGGGACTGATTTCTGGAGCTCCCTACTGAACCATCTTCCCACAATCCCCTCATTCTATTTCTTCTCCATGAGCTTTGGTAGTGTGTATTTTTTGAGGAATTTGTCGATTTCAGATATGTTGTGAAATTAATTGACTAGAGTTTTTCATAATCCCTTATTATTTCTTTAAATTCTATTTGACCTGTGGTATTGCCTTCTCTTTCATTCATTATTTTAGTAATTTGCATCTTTTCTTCTTGGTCAGACTGGCTTGAGACTTAGTAATTTTATTGCCTTTTTGAAAAAACAGCTTTGGGTTTCATTCATTATTTCTATTGTTTACCTATTTTGCATTTCATTGATTTCTGCTTTTATCTTTTTACTTCCTTAATTTTCCTTAGTGAGATTTAATTTGATCTTTTTCTAGATTTTTCTTTTTACGTGGGCAGGCACCGGGAATTGAACCCGGGTCCTCGGGCATTTTTTTTAGATTTTTAAAGTGGATGCTCAAATTATTTTTTTTAAGACCTTTCTTCTTTTGTGATGTAAGAATGTAAAGTTATGTATTTCTTCCTAAGCACTGCATCAGCAGCAGCCCACAAATATATTCAATTTCATTCAGTTCAAAATACTTTTTAATTTCCCTTTTGATTTTTTTCTCTTTTGTATGGATTATTTAAAGTATTTAATTTAATTTCCAAATATTTGCTGATTTTGCAAATATCTTCTGTTATTGATTTGAAGCCTGATTCTGTTATGGGTCAGAAAGCATAATTTGGTAGACTTCCATCTTCATAAATTTTAGATGTGTTGTTTGGCCTGGAATAGGATTTTTCTTTGTAAATGTGTATTCTCAAAAGAATGTGTATTGTTATTGTTGGGTAAAATTTGCTATAAAGATGTTACTTAGGTAAATTTGATTGATATTTTTGTTTAAATATTTTATGTCTTTATTGATACTTTTGTTTGCTTGTTCTCTTAATTGCAGAGAGAGGAATGTTTAACTCTACAACTGTAATTAGAGATTTATCTATTTATCCTTCATGTTCTATTAGTTTGAAGTTCCATTATTAGGTCCATACATATTTAGGATTGTTATTCTCTTCATGAATTGAACCTTTTATCAGTATGCAATGACTCTATCACTAGTAATATCCCTTGCTCTGTAGTCTATCTTGTCTAATATTAATATAGACATGCCACCTTTCTTTTCACTTGTATTTGTATAGAATATCTTTTTCATTCTTTTAATTTGACCTTCATTTATTTGTTGTTTTTAAAAACAGCATGCAGTTGGGTCTTGCTTTGTTATCCCACCTGAAAATCTCTGCTTTCTGGAATGTTTAGGTCATTTATATTTAATTGAGTTAATATGTTTGGTTTTATGTCTATATTGCTATTTTTCCCTATTATCCTTTCTGCTCTTTTCCTCTTTTTTTTTTTTAATTTTCTGCCTTCTTTTAGATTGAGCTGTCGCCATTTTTATTTGAGAAGAAAGAAGACTTTCTGAAACATTTCACTCTCCCACGTAAGAAAGGTCTTGAGTGGGAGAACTTTATGGCTGCAGTGGGGGTGAGATGGGGGTTGTGTAGGGAAGCAAGAAGAGAGAGTGCAGAGAGTTAATTTGAGATTAGAGAACTTCCTAGAGATGACTTCCAATACCAAGCAAAAGACTTTGCACACAGGGCAAAGACATGTTAAAGGTTAAAGACATGTTATAAGAGACTTATAAAAGTGAGCAAAATGACTTTCAGGGGAGAAAATTAGGAAGCATAACTATGGTATAAGGAAGAGTCAAATAGGACCCCAACTGGAGAATGTGATAGTAACAAGGGCATATATTTGTCCCTGCATGTTTAAACTGCTGTTAATACTATCTGGTGTATTTTTCATTTCAAATATTGTATATTTTAATCCCTAGGTGTTTGTTTTTGGTCTTCTTTATTCTTCTTATGATCATATTTTCTTCTACCTTCTTGAACTAAAGAACATATTTATAACAGCTATGTTAGTGTCCTTATTTGCTAGGTTTGTCTTCTCTGTCATTTCTGGGTTTGTTCTACTGATTGAATTTTCTTTTGGTTATGAGCCATATTTTTCCATTTCTGTGCTTTCTGATAATTCTGATAATTTCTGATTGGATGCTGGGCATTGTGAATTATATGTTGTTTTGTTAAGCTATGTTGGCTTTTGTTCTGGAATGCTGTTGTTTGAAATCAGTTGGATCTTTCCAATGCTTGTTTTAAAGGTTTGTTTGGGCATGTCCAGAGCCACTTTAGTAGAGTATGGGGGCTTTTTTAGCTGGGTTTTTTTTTTTTTGGTTCTATCCAATGCCCCATATGTTTTTGTGGTCTTTTCTCTCCAGCAGTTAAGAGTGAAATTTGTTCTTATTTCTATATGGTGGATTTTTCTGCAGCCTCAGATAGTTTCTTCTAATGCATGGCTAGGCCAGTATGCAGCTATAACTTGAGGAAACCCATAGTAGATCTCTGGAGCACTCCCTCCTCTTTGTACTCTGTCTTGCAAATTCTAACCACCTTGATCGTTCTGAACTCAGATCTATGTCTCCTTAACTTAGAGAATACACTGATCTCTTTTTGGGGTCCCCTTTCCTGCAGCAAGGCCTAGAAACTGCTTTCAGGAAGTCAGCTAGTATAATTGCAGAATTCACCTTTTTTTGTTTTCCTTTTTTCAGGTATCATAGTCCTCTGTTGCCCATTGTCTGATGTCTGGAAAACCATTGTCTCCTATATTTTGTCTATTTTTCTAGTTATTTAAGGCAGGAGGTAAATACGATTTATTATTCCATCTTGAATAAAAGCGGAAGTCTTTTTGAATCCTACAGATTGGAACCATTTTCAGAGAATGGTGGGGGACAGTCAAATAGTAACCAGGTAAAATTCCCAAGAATTCCTCTATCTCATTTATATTGAAATATTTAGTAATAAAGTAGTTATTAAAAACATTTGAGAACATTTAAATAAAAGGAAGTGTGGGTGGCATCAGAGGACATTAACTCCTTCAGCTGAACAATTCATACTCCAGAATCTCAGCCCACCCTAATTTGGTTTGCTCACTTCCAAAATTAAGAGTTCTCTGCATTCAGTCCTATTGTGTGGGCAAAGTTAAGGCTGATAAGCAAATAAGACTCTAACTGCGAAGCCAGTGAGCTCACCACACGTGTGTACTTCTGGAGTTCAACCTTTACTATTTTCAAGCCAGTTGGGCTGACAACTTTTTCTCTGAAATAGTGGAAATAATATTGATTGGAACTCTTTAAAGGCCATTTTGAATAAAATTGGACCAATTTAACAAGCAATTAAAAACTAATTAGAATCTTTGCATTATTTTCATGGAACAAAGAATACATTGCAGTTACAAGTGAATGTTCTTGAAAAATCAAGTATATCTAATTTATATTGGCCCTGAAGCTACAGCCAGCTTTCTAGGTGATTACATGATATTTTCCATTAAGGCTTTTAGGAACTCACAGACTGTTCTACTTTAGATCTCTCAAAAAACTTTCTGAAGGTGTCAGGCATAGAACATTCATGTGGCTTCTGGTATATTAATAAAGTGCTCAAATGCTTAGCTTTTCTTCAGTGCTGACGAGGTACCAAATGAGCTGCAGGGAAGATGAGCAGACGGTTTAACACTTTCTGAAATAACATTAAGCTTTGCAGCACTAGAAATCTATTTAATTTCCTGTCATTGCTTCTAAAATGCATTTCAAATCTGTTGTCATTGGTAAAATGTTCAGCCATTGGAGAATTATTTTTGACTTGGTGTTTGTATGGAAAATTTGCTAGTGAGACAAATCTCCTGTGCTAGAAGAAATGAACATTTTGGCTTTTCAACATAGTATTGATATTAGGTTTGGAGTTTACAGTTCCCTTGGGTTTTTCAATCTCGTAGGCTTAGAAAAGGCTAACAGATTTCATGCTCTTTGTTTTTGGAAATGCACATCGTTTTGGTCACAGAGTTTTCCTCTAAATCCAATTTTCTTTTCTTTTAAATAAGCATTTTATTAAGCCAAGGTTCTGTAATTCCATATTACCTATATGTTGTCCCTTAATTTGAAAAGCAGAATCAATGGCTATAATTCTCTTTTTAATCTGTAAAATGTATATGTCCATACTGTAATTGACTATTGAGTAATTGACAGGGGAGGGTTCCACTAGCATCTATGAAATTGGCTGATAGAAGAAGGGAAGAAATGTGCTTTGTAAAACACTAACTATAACCTCAAAGCTTTTCTAGAAGGGAGACTGGCAATGTTCAATAAGTGCTTACATTCAAAAGTGAAATATGTAATGTTATATGGAAAGATGTGAGAACATCAAAGCAAATGTTGGCAATAGTAACACTGAATCATTTTCCCCAAAATATGAATGTTGGTCTACAGATATTTTTCTCTCACATTTGTTGAGGTGCCTAGGAAGCTTGAGGAAAGAAATCAGGACTCTTTTTGAAGATATCAAAGGTGTGGAGGATGGGAGTTGTACTAGTTTGCTTGCTGCTGGAATACAATATACCAGAAATGGAACGGCTTTTAAAAGGCGGAATTTAATGAGCTGCTAGTTTACAGTTCTAAGGCCAAGAAAATGTCCCAATTAAAACAAGTCTATAGAAATGTCCAATCAAAATCATCCAGGGAAAGATACCTTGGTTCAAAAAGGCTGATGAAGTTCATGGTTTGTCTTTCAAGTGGAAGGACGCATGGTGAACATAGTCAGAGTTTCTCTCTCATCTGGAAAGGCACATCGTGAACATGGTCAGGGTTCCTCTCTCTTATAGAAGGGCACATGGTGAACGCGGCATCATCTGCTAGCTTCTTCTTCTGGCTTCTTGTTTCATGAAGCTCCCCAGGAGGCATTTTCCTTCTTCATCTCCAAAGGTCGCTGGCTTGTGGGCTCTCTGCTTCTCGTGACTATGTCGTTCTGCTCTGCTCTCTCTGAATCTCCCATTCTCCAAAACGTTTCCTCTTTTGTAGGACTCCAATAAACCAATCAAGACCCACCCAAATGGGTGGAGACATGTCATTACCTAATCCAATTTAACAGTCACTCTTAGCTAAATCATATCATCCAGGGAGATGATCTGATTACAGTTTCAAACATACAGTATTGAATAAGGATTATTTTACCTTTATGAAATGGGATTTTGATTAAAACATGGCTTTTCTAGGAGGCATACATCCTTTCCAACCAGCACAGGAGGTTAGGAGGCTCTCAAATGATCCTATTTTTAGAGATCATGAAAAGGTATGAATATCTCATGTTCATCTAGCACTTTTACTATTGGAGCCTCTAAAGAAAATTTTCATGGAACATAAAGCTGGAGTTATGTAAGGCTCAGCACTCATGGGTTTGGTTCCAAATGCATGTGAGTCTGAGTCTTCAATTGGTCTAAGCCACTTCTAAAGACCAAGCTTGTGGGGCATTATTGTAGCCCCTTTATACTCCTTTTCCATGCCAGTGTTATAAAATGACCCAGGGCTACAGTATTAGATGATGATTCTCCAGCATTTGACTGCATATTAGAATCACTGGTACCCTTAAAAGAAATACCTATGCTTAGGTTCCTCCCCTCAATGCACCTCCCTCCAAGATTCTGACTGGTGTTCTGGAGTCAGTCCATAGATCATTTTTAAAAGCACATTAGGAGATTATAATGTGCTGCTAGGATCAACCTCTGGTACGAGGAAGGTACTATATCTTTTATAGAGTACATTTTTACAGTTCAGATATGTTCTACAAAAAGTAATGGGGGTCTGATTAACATTCAAGCTTAGAAACATCTATTAATCCTCCCCCTAATTTCTCTGCAGCTGTTACATTATTGCTTGGTGGCCATGTTTGGAGAAAGCCCAGAACTCTGAATAACTAGAGTTGTGTGATATTGCTTTTTCCTGGCCTCTATCATTTATTAGCCATGTGACCTTGAACAAGTGAATAACCCATATGAATGTTTTCTCATTTGAGAAGTGATAATAATGCAGCTTTGCATATGTGTTTTGAGTTAGTTTCAGAATGAATTCTTATTGGCTAAATCTCTTAACTAAATATTCCTATAATAACGTCTGAGTGTTTCCCATTTGAAGACTGCTTTATACAAGACATTCTGCTGGGCACCATGGGAAAGAGAAAGATGTAAGAGCTAGCTCTAGTTTCTGAGGAACTTGTGTAGGTAGAGAGAGATCTACAGAAAAGCCTTATACTTTCTCACATTATGTTGAATGATTGGTCAAGGTACACAGAAGAAGAGAGAACCATGTTGTTTGGCTTGTAGAGTGACCAGCTCATCCCAGTTGCCCAGGACTTTCCTGGTTTAAGCAATGAAAGTACCATGTCCCCAGAGACTCTTCAGTTGTGGGCAAACCTGGAGAGCTGGTCATGCTATGGTCTCAAGACTTGGCAGGGATTGGAGTGTGCCTGAAGGTAGGATGCAGAGGGGCCAGTTTTGGGTAATGATAAAAATACTCCCCTGTTCTTTTTTAAATATAAACACATTATCCAACAATTCTACTTCTAGCTTTATGCCCACGAGAAAAGAGCAGCATTATTCATGATAACCCCAAACTGCAAACAACCCAAATGTCCAGCAACAGAAGAATGGATATGTAATTATGGTATATTCATAGAATGGACTTTTAATCTCAACAATGTGGGTAAATTTCTCAGCCATAATGTTGAGTGAAAGAAACTAGATGTTAAAAAAAAAAAAAGATCTATAATTCCACTTACAGGAAGTTAAAAAAAAACACTATTAGGCAAACAAATCTATCGTGAGAGAAGAAAGAATAATTGGTTAATGTTCCAGTTTGCTAGCTGCTGGAATGCAACACACCAGAGACGGATTGGCTTTTAATAAAAGGGGATTTATTTTGTTGGTTCTTCAGAGGAAAGGCAGCTGACTTTCCACTGAGGTTCCTTCTTACGTGGAAGGCACAAGATGGTCTCTGCTGGTCTTCTCTCCAGGCCCCTGGGTCCCAACAACTTTCCCCGGGGTGACTTCTTTCTGCATCTCCAAAGGCCTGGGCTGAGCTGCAAGTGCTGAGATGAGGAATGCCGAGCTGCTTAGGCTGTGCTACATTGCGTTCTCTCATTTAAGCACCAGCCAATTAAGTCAAACGTCACTCATTGCAGCAGACACGCCTCCTAGCTGACTGCAGATATAATTGACAACAGATGAGGTTCACGTACCATTGGCTTATGTCCACAGCAACAAGACTAGGTATGCCCACCTGGCCAAGTTGACAACTGAATCTAACTATCACAGTTACCTTTCAGGGAAGTTATTGATTAAGACGGAATACTGCTGTCCTGGGGGCTTCTGGGTTTTGCATCTTGATCTGTGTGGCGGTTAAAGGGGTGTGTATGTGTATACAAATCCATTGAGCTGTGCACTTAGGATTTGTGCAGTTTACGTATAGTTATTCCTCAAAAAAGCTTTTGTGAAACTGCCATTTCTTGAGCATAGCCTATGCATGTTGCACAATGTTAAGAATTTGAATCATGTATAGGTATTGGCTCCTTTTATAAATGTGGCCCCGAAAAGGTAAGATAATTTCTCTTGACCACTATATAAGTGTTTTCGAAGAGCGTTTCAAGGGATAGCAGTTCTGAAGGTGTTACCTGCAAAACGTGTTTTATGGCGACATGACTTTGGAAAACACTGGGTGTAAAAGGCTTAAATGTACTTTGTTACCATGTAGGCAATTTTATAAGACCTGCCTTTTATTGTCCTTTAATTCATCATCAAATATCACCAGTTTTCTTAAGAAACGGGCCCATGTACTTGCTCTACAGTTCCCATTTCCTGGGAGCATACACATAGCAGGGTGGATGGAAAAAGCATCAGGAAGATTTGGGCCAACTTTGTCTCACCCATCAAGTACTGAAGAGAAGTACTTTGTAGTAGAATTTTGGTGGCCAGGACATGAGACCATGGGAAGGGTCACTTGTGCAAGGTTTTTTTGCCTTTCCTAAAGTGGCTTTTCATTGGTGACCACACCTTCAGCTACATGGGGCCTTCCGGGAAGGTTATGAAGAATGAAGCTCATGGTGTTTAGTGGGAGATTGCCTAGCTAGTGGAATCTTATCGGACTTGGGGCACAAGACCTGCCTGGATTCACTGTTGCCTGCATAAGGTCTTGGGCAAGTTCCTTCTCATTTCTGGACATTTTCTTGTCTGTGAGATGGGAGCAGTGATACCTGCCTTTCCTCTCTCACATATTCACCAGAATAAAGCAAGGTGATGTTTGTACCAGTGTTCAGTAAATCCAAAAGCAACATCCAATTTATAAAAAAAACTATTCTGGTAACATATATACAGAGTAAAACCTACAATTTCCCATTTTAATCACTTTCAAGTATACAATTCAGTGGTGTTAATTACATTCACAATATTGTACTATTCTCACCACCAACCCTTACCAAAACTTTTCCATTACCCAAACAGAAAGTTTGTACCTACTAAGCATTAGCTTTCCATTCTCAATCCCCACTACACCCCAGTCCTTGGTAACCTGTATTCTAATTTCTGACTCCAGCAATGCCCGATTTTATGTTATTGTTTCTCTTTTGATTGATTTTATACCTTTCCTCCCTCCCCTTCTTTTTTGAGCAGTTACATGCCCTTTAGTTACTAATGACAGTGATAAAAAATCCTTAATAAGTGTTGGTCAGCATTAATTATGTTTCAGGGGTTGAACTAAGAACTACACTTGACTTATTTCACTTAGAACTACCACGTTGCCATTGTGAGATAATGACTAGCTTCTTCCTCTCTGAAACTGGGCCAGTGAGCCCCTGAGAGGTAGGCCACTTGCATAAGGTCACACAACTGAAAGTCAAACCCAGGACAGACTGACTTTAGAACTTGAACTCTTAATCCCTTTGTTGCCAGACTTGGTTGTGAAAAGGCAACTTGGGGTATAGAGAGGAATGACAGCAGTAACCCCAGCCCCTGACCTGGGGGCAAAATGGGCATGCCAGTTGGGGATCCCTTTATCACACCCCTCTCTGTTCAAATCATGTTACTAGCTAATCCTCAGGAAGGTTATGTGTGGATGGAAGTCTAAGTTTTTATCTAAGAAAATCCAAGGCTCTGGGGTTTGTTGGGGCTGCTTTGCCACTTTTTATCCTTAGGACTTAGAGCTAAGTTTCTCATGGTCTTTTCTGAGACTATTGGGAAGCCCAGAAATCCCTGGTAAGGTGGAAAAGGACTTGGGTCTGGCATGGAGGTTCCAAGGCACAGGAGTGGAATGATGAACTGGAAGTTGCTGAATCCAGGTGGCTCAAAGGCCTTTTTTTTAGCTTTGTGTGTGTGTGTGTGTATGTGAAATTTAACATATATACTGAAAAGTAATAAATTTCAAAGTACAGTTTAACAAGTAGTTGTAGAGCAAATTTCAAAATATGGTACGAGTTACAGTTTCACAATTTCAGTATTTCTTTCTAGCTGTTCTAATACAGAGACTAACAAGAAATATCAATATAGTGATTCAGTAGTTACAATCATTTATTAAATCCTGTCTTCACTGTCACTATTCTTCATTTGATCCTTCTCCCAATCTTCAGGGATATTCGGACAATGACTGTTCTAACCTTCAAAGGCCTCCTTGTAGAAGAAACAAAGCAAGAGGTGTTTCAGGAGAGTCCTGGAGCTCACCCTTGCTGGTCAGGGCCTTGCAATGATGTGACTTTGTGCCAATATATTAAAAACTCCTTCTTGGGGAGAAGCACTTTTCCAATTTAGATTTTGTAATAAAAAAGGAAGGCTCTCAGTTGGGGCTTCAGATATTAGGAGCATGGTCAGTCTGACCCAATGTATATTTAGAAGTTGCGAAGATGAAATTGACAGAATGAACAGTCCAATTTTCTCAGCCCAACTTCCAAGTTGTTTTTTATTCAAAGAGGAGGAGAGATGTGGCAACGTGTTTTTTTGTTTTTTGTTTTGTTTTTTTTTACAAAACACGCTAATTTCATTAATTTTGGCATACACTGGCAACTTCTTTAACATCTACAGACTAGATGTTGCAAAATTAGGACTCATTTGTCCATTATATACCCTCTATATACAGGCAAACAAAATGCACAGAACACCCAGAAAAAGTTTTGTCTGAACATACTAGCATATTATCTTTTGTAATCGCTTTCCTCCCACCTCCTCCAAACCACTGGATGAGTATGCTGCTCACAGAGATGACTTAACATTCCCATTTCCTATGAATTTGCGCAAAACGATATTTACAAAGTAATATTTTACTACTTCAACTTTAACATATGTCGGGCACTTCTAAACCTCTAGACAGACTAGATGTTTCAAACAAGGACTTAGTCTTGAATAAACTGCACACAGGTAACAACCGTTCATCTAAAGCGTCTTCTAAATATGAACATTTTGCTCTAGAACCCTTCCCTTTTATCCCTCTTCCACCAACCCTGGAGGCCACGAGGCTCAAAATTTCAGAAGACTATCTTTCCTAGGAATTTTAACACAAAATGTTCAAGATATATTCGTTTGCTAACTCTATATTCGTCATACACTGGCAAACTCTCTAACATCTAGAAGACTAGATGTAACTTAGGACATGTTTGCCCATTATGTA
The DNA here is from genome assembly GCF_023851605.1 of Tamandua tetradactyla. Taxonomy (NCBI): domain Eukaryota; kingdom Metazoa; phylum Chordata; class Mammalia; order Pilosa; family Myrmecophagidae; genus Tamandua; species Tamandua tetradactyla. Next base: position 39,776,290 of record NC_135342.1, on the reverse strand, counting down.
CACTATATACACAGCAAAGTAAGACCAAACACACACAAACATAGGAAGTGGTCAATTTGCATCATTATAAATACACTGGCATAGAGATCTTTGCACTTCCTTCTCCCTCCTCCCCCAAACCAGTACACGAATGTGTATTCCTCAGAGAGGTGGTTTGGCCATTCCAACAAACCCTACAATATTTCATAAACATTTTAACAAAAAGAAAATTACAACATGTGCTCTTTTACTACCTCTACTTTTTAAAATACATCAGGTACTTCAGACCATCTAGGAAGAGGAGATATTTCAAAAAGCACTTAGCATTGTCAACTGTATAGAACAGTGAGAAATAAGATGCAAACACAGAATAACGTCACAATATAAAAATATCTTCTAAATATGACCAGTCTCGCATAGAAACTTATTCTCTTCCTCTTTTCAGCCTTCTGCTCCATGTCCTCTAACCCACAGAACAAGCATGAATGTGTGCACTCCTGGTGTTACTTCCAGAGGCAGTCTAAATTCCGTTTTGAAGTCATTTCTATGATTGTTTTTTCTAACAAATGGGCATTACAAAATGTGTGATTTTCTAATTCTATCATACATCAGTAATCCCTTTACATCTAGAAAGCCTAGATGTGGCAAAAGTTTTATTTTAAAAGATTGAGGGGAAAGTTGAGAGCAACTTTTTCATATTATATATACCGGCCTTCTATAAACAGCCAATAAATCTTCCCAAAGAGTGGTGGGCACTTCTTATTGGACAAATGTGGTACATTTTTCTATTTCTCTCTTCCAGTCTCAAGCAAGGGCTGGGAGAATGAAGACCAGCCACCCACCTACGTGTCGTCCTCCAGAGCTCTGCTCACTGTCCAGGCCCCTTAAGGCCTCTGGTGGACCTTGTCGGAACCAGGTGACATCTTGTCCATTTGGGACAAGGCGGTCACCCCAGGCCAGCAGTGGCGGTGAGGACTCTGGATCTCCACAGGGCAGGGACCACGGGCTGCCTGGGGCAGGAGGGGCTGGAGGGCCAGGAAGAGCTGGAGAATGCAAGCCTTTGCCCCTTTTCACTGTGGTCTCTGCTGGAACTCGTGGCAACATCTTTTTTTTTTTAGTCTTAAAATCTGAAATTTACTAAGCCCAAGGGCAAAAATGTAAGGAAATTAACCATGGCCTTGGGCTTGGAATGATCCAAGTTCTAAGAAGGGAGAGGAAAAATACAGTAGAAACTAATACCTGAGGGTGAGCCTGCCTCTGGGCTGACACCTCAGCACCACTCTCTATCTTGCTCCTGCTCATTTGCTGCTTGAGATCTTGGGCTGAGTCGATGCGGCTGGAAGCTTCTGGGCAGGTATGCCTGGGAGGCTATGCATCGTATTATTTTGAAGAGGGGCTGAGGGATGAGGGAGAGAAATGAGCTGAGAGTAACTCTCAGCATTTCTCATTTTAGTCTTCATGACATTATCGCACCTTGATGTTCATGGGTGCTCATTGTGGGAAAAAGCATATAAGTAAATGTATTTAACTCAGTGATTCTCAAAGCTAAACATGCTTTTAATATATTAAAGGCTTTGAGAGGTCCCAAAGAAATATGCCTTGTTAAACTCTAAGGGGAGGATGTAGAAAGCTTGTCCTAAACCTTTCTAACCATCAACCCCTTTACACAGAGCTCCTATCAACATCTTCCAGCCTGGCAGTGTCACTAAGCAGAAGAAATGTAGCATCACCAGTCAGCGTTTAGCAAGCATTTACTGTACACTGACATTTTCCTCTTAAGGCTTTGAAATATTGTGGGGATTTATTTTCTTTACAAGCAATAATATAATAACAGTACCTGCCTGTTTGACTATTAATTCTTTTCCTAAGATGGCACAGCTGATAGGTAGTGGTGCTGAGATCTGAATTTGGGAAACAGTGCCTGGCATTCAGAACATGTCTCCTGTGCCACCTCGCTTCATCGACTCTCATATTTTATTACTCATGTGACCTGGAGCTACTTGGGCAGGAGGCAGTTTCTGTCAGCCTGAAAGAGCAACTGACTTTCTGCAAGTGCTCCTTAGTACCCAGGGACTGGAACAGCCCAGAGGCCTTCCGACCAGTAGCCAAGGCCCAAGTCTTCATGAACCCTTCCCTAGCCTCACCCTCACCTAGCTTCTAGGGGCATGCAAGAGAACTATGTGGCTCTAAATTCAGCCATCTTTACTAACAAGGAGCTTTCCTCTTTGCCGGCTTGCAGAAATACCCAAGATGGGTGGGAAGTTCTCTGGTCCAGTTAATAGGCTGTCTGGAGCAGCTCCTGCTGCCAACTTATCTCCCAAGGTCAGAGGCTTCCTCCAAATGGCTTTGTCGGGTAAGCCAGGGAGAAAATAGCAGCATCCTTGAAGCATGTTGAACTTGGCTTTAATTGAGCCCTTCCTGTTGATTAGAATCTATTTGCATTCATTTTCTGGCAGAGGGCTTCTTTGCTTCCTGAGATGGCAGTGAGCATCGAAGCAGGGTGTCTATGTGTGCCACTGACGATGTAGTTTGAGAAAATTAGCTAAGGTGCATTAGGCAAAGGAAGATAGATTTGGGACCCGGGGAAGCCTGCAGGTCACATTCTTTGAGCTGAGCTGCCTCCTTTGCTCTCTTTTGGAGCGGGTGGTCTTGGTTGTGTTAGTGATGAAAGCTGGATGAAGCGGTAGGAAGAGAGAACTACTTCGGCATCAGAGATGAAGGTAACTTTGTAGTGATGCCGCTGCTCCCATCAAAACATTCAGAAAGCTTTGGAAAACATTTATGCGTTAAGTCTCCTGGCCCTTGTCAAGGGTGGGAGGTCGCTCGTGCCAAGCCCCATTAGGCAGTGCAGATGGCAGATGGCATCATCATCCTTGATCACCTGACCCATGGCTGTGGTGCCCCTGAGGAGGTGCCAGGCAAGGTTCCTGACTCCTATGATTTCTTAAAATTTCCCATTCCCAAAGGATATATCTTTAAGTTCCCCAAGAGAGTGCTTTGAGTTCAGGGCTGTTCACTTGGAGATCACTAAGGAGTTGCTTTTAACATTACACTGAACTTTGACATTGAGGAAAGTGTGGCCCCAAATCCATCTCTGAAGCATTTGCTCTACATTTGATCTCTCCACTGCCTTTTTTCATGGAGTTGAAAATAAGGTGGGAGGGAGAAGACTACCTGATTCTGGGCTCCATGACCTCATCCCTCAGCATGTAGTCACTGAAGTGGCTCTCTTGCACTGTAGTCACATGTGAGCTCACACTAGACCCTCCCCCTAGAAATCAGCATAGCTGTCCCCATGTAGGTGGTTAAGATCACCCTGATTTTGCTATGAGGAACTTTCCCTCATCCCTTCAATGGATGTGATCTTGGGGAACTGGTCATTGAAGGATTTCTTTTTTTTTTTTTTTATTAATTAAAAAAAGAATTAACAAAACAATTAGAAATCATTCCAATCTACATGTACAATCAGTAATTCTTAATAACATCACATAGTTGCATATTCATCATTTCTTAGTACATTTGCATCGATTTAGAAAAAGAAATAAAAAGACAACAGAATAAGAATTAAAACAATAATAGAAAGAAAAAAAAACAAAAAAAACAAAAACAAAAAACCTATACCTCACATGCAGCTTCATTCAGTGTTTTAACATAATTGCATTACAATTGGGTAGTATTGTGCTGTCCATTTCTGAGTTTTTATATCCAGTCCCGTTGTACAGTCTGTATCCCTTCATCTCCAATTATCCCTTCTCTTTTTTTTTTTTTTAATTAACGGAGAAAAAGAAATTAACCCAAAATTTAGAGATCATACCATTCTACACATGCAATCATTAATTCTTAACATCATCACATAGATGCATGATCATCATTTCTTAGTACATTTGCATTGGTTTAGAAGAACTAGCAACATAACCGAAAAAGATATAGAATGTTAATATAGAGAAAAAAATAAAAGTAATAATAGTAAAATCAAAACAAAACAAAACAAAACAAAACAAAAACCTATAGCTCAGATGCAGCTTAATTCAGTGTTTTAACATGATTACTTTACAATTAGGTATTATTGTGCTGTCCATTTTTGAGTTTTTGTATCTAGTCCTGTTGCACAGTCTGTATCCCTTCAGCTTCAATTACCCATTGTCTTACCCTGTTTCTAACTCCTGCTGAACTCTGTTACCAATGACATATTTCAAGTTTATTCTCGAATGTCCGTTCACATCAGTGGGACCATACAGTATTTGTCCTTTAGTTTTTGGCTGGATTCACTCAGCATAATATTCTCTAGGTCCATCCATGTTATTACATGGTTCATAAGTTTATCTTGTCTTAAAGCTGCATAATATTCCATCGTATGTATATACCACAGTTTGTTTAGCCACTCTTCTGTTGATGGAGATTTTGGCTGTTTCCATCTCTTTGCAATTGTAAATAATGCTGCTATAAACATTAGTGTGCAAATGTCCGTTTGTGTCTTTGCCCTTAAGTCCTTTGAGTAGATACCTAGCAATGGTATTGCTGGGTCGTATGGCAATTCTATATTCAGCTTTTTGAGGAACCGCCAAACTGCCTTCCACAGTGGTTGCACCCTTTGACATTCCCACCAACAGTGGATAAGTGTGCCTCTTTCTCCGCATCCTCTCCAGCACTTGTCATTTTCTGTTTTGTTGATAATGGCCATTCTGGTGGGTGTGAGATGATATCTCATTGTGGTTTTGATTTGCATTTCTCTAATGGCCAGGGACATTGAGCATCTCTTCATGTGCCTCTTGGCCATCCGTATTTCCTCTTCTGAGAGGTGTCTGTTCAAGTCTTTTTCCCATTTTGTAATTGGGTTGGCTGTCTTTTTGTTGTTGAGATGAACAATCTCTTTATAAATTCTGGATACTAGACCTTTATCTGATATATCATTTCCAAATATTGTCTCCCATTGTGAAGGCTGTCTTTCTACTTTCTTGATGAAGTTCTTTGATGCACAAAAGTGTTTAATTTTGAGGAGTTCCCATTTATTTATTTCCTTCTTCAGTGCTCTTGCTTTAGGTTTAAGGTCCATAAAACCGCCTCCAGTTGTAAGATCCATAAGATATCTCCCAACATTTTCCTCTAACTGTTTTATGGTCTTAGACCTAATGTTTAGATCTTTGATCCATTTTGAGTTAACTTTTGTATAGGGTGTGAGAGATGGGTCTTCTTTCATTCTTTTGCATATGGATATCCAGTTCTCTAGGCACCATTTATTGAAGAGACTGCTCTGTCCCAGGTGAGTTGGCTTGACTGCCTTATCAAAGATCAAATGTCCATAGATGAGAGGGTCTATATCTGAGCACTCTATTCGATTCCATTGGTCGATATATCTATCTTTATGCCAATACCATGCTGTTTTGACCACTGTGGCTTCATAATATGCCTTAAAGTCAGGCAGCGCGAGCCCTTCAGCTTCGTTTTTTTTCCTCAAGATGTTTTTAGCAATTCGGGGCACCCTGTCCTTCCAGATAAATTTGCTTATTGGTTTTTCTATTTCTGAAAAATAAGTTGTTGGGATTTTGATTGGTATTGCATTGAATCTGTAAATCAATTTAGGTAGGATTGACATCTTAACTATATTTAGTCTTCCAATCCATGAACACGGTATGCCCTTCCATCTATTTAGGTCTTCTGTGATTTCTTTTAGCAGTTTTTTGTAGTTTTCTTTATATAGGTTTTTTGTCTCTTTAGTTAAATTTATTCCTAGGTATTTTATTCTTTTAGTTGCGATTGTAAATGGGATTCGTTTCTTGATTTCCCCCTCAGCTTGTTCATTACTAGTGTATAGAAATGCTGCAGATTTTTGAATGTTGATCTTGTAACCTGCTACTTTGCTGTACTCATTTATTAGCTCTAGTAGTTTTGTTGTGGATTTTTCCGGGTTTTCGACGTATAGTATCATATCGTCTGCAAACAGTGATAGTTTTACTTCTTCCTTTCCAATTTTGATGCCTTGTATTTCTTTTTCTTGTCTAATTGCTCTGGCTAGAACCACCAACACAATGTTGAATAATAGTGGTGATAGTGGACATCCTTGTCTTGTTCCTGATCTTAGGGGGAAAGTTTTCAATTTTTCCCCATTGAGGATGATATTAACTGTGGGTTTTTCATATATTCCCTCTATCATTTTAAGGAAGTTCCCTTGTATTCCTATCTTTTGAAGTGTTTTCAACAGGAAAGGATGTTGAATCTTGTCAAATGCCTTCTCTGCATCAATTGAGATGATCATGTGATTTTTCTGCTTTGATTTGTTGATATGGTGTATTACATTAATTGATTTTCTTATGTTGAACCATCCTTGCATACCTGGGATGAATCCTACTTGGTCATGATGTATAATTCTTTTAATGTGTTGTTGGATACGATTTGCTAGAATTTTATTGAGGATTTTTGCATCTGTATTCATTAGCGAGATTGGTCTGTAGTTTTCTTTTTTTGTAATATCTTTGCCTGGTTTTGGTATGAGGGTGATGTTGGCTTCATAGAATGAATTAGGTAGTTTTCCCTCCACTTCGATTTTTTTGAAGAGTTTGAAGAGAATTGGTACTAATTCTTTCTGGAACCTTTGGTAGAATTCACATGTGAAGCCATCTGGTCCTGGACTTTTCTTTTTAGGAAGCTTTTGAATGACTAATTCAATTTCTTTACTTGTGATTGGTTTGTTGAGGTCATCTATGTCTTCTTGAGTCAAAGTTGGTTGTTCATGTCTTTCCAGGAACCCATCCATTTCATCTAAATTGTTGTATTTATTAGCGTAAAGTTGTTCATAGTATCCTGTTATTACCTCCTTTATTTCTGTGAGGTCAGTAGTTATGTCTCCTCTTCCATTTCTGATCTTATTTATTTGCATCCTCTCTCTTCTTCTTTTTGTCAATCTTGCTAAGGGCCCATCAATCTTATTGATTTTCTCATAGAACCAACTTCTGGCCTTATTGATTTTCTCTATTGTTTTCATGTTTTCAATTTCATTTATTTGTGCTCTAATCTTTGTTATTTCTTTCCTTTTGCTTGCTTTGGGGTTAGCTTGCTGTTCTTTCTCCAGTTCTTCCAAATGGATAGTTAATTCCTGAATTTTTGCCTTTTCTTCTTTTCTGATATAGGCATTTAGAGCAATAAATTTCCCTCTTAGCACTGCCTTTGCTGCATCCCATAAGTTTTGATATGTTGTGTTTTCATTTTCATTCGCCTCGAGGTATTTGCTAATTTCTCTTGCAATTTCTTCTTTGACCCAGTCGTTGTTTAGGAGTGTGTTGTTGAGCCTCCACGTATTTGTGAATTTTCTGGCACTCTGCCTATTATTGATTTCCAACATCATTCCTTTATGGTCCGAGAAAGTGTTGTGTAAGATTTCAATCTTTTTAAATTTGTTGAGACTTGCTTTGTGACCCAGCATATGGTCTATCTTTGAGAATGATCCATGAGCACTTGAGAAAAAGGTGTATCCTGCTGTTGTGGGATGTAATGTCCTATAAATGTCTATTAAGTCTAGTTCATTTATAGTAATATTCAGATTCTCTATTTCTTTGTTGATCCTCTGTCTAGATGTTCTGTCCCTTGATGAGAGTGGTGAGTTGAAGTCTCCAACTATTATGGTATATGAGTCTATTTCCCTTTTCAGTGTTTGCAGTATATTCCTCACGTATTTTGGGGCATTCTGATTCGGTGCGTAAATATTTATGATTGTTATGTCTTCTTGTTTAATTGTTCCTTTTATTAGTATATAGTGTCCTTCTTTGTCTCTTTTAACTGTTTTACATTTGAAGTCTAATTTGTTGGATATTAGTATAGCCACTCCTGCTCTTTTCTGGTTGTTATTTGCATGAAATATCTTTTCCCAACCTTTCACTTTCAACCTATGTTTATCTTTGGGTCTAAGATGTGTTTCCTGTAGACAGCATATAGAAGGATCCTGTTTTTTAATCCATTCTGCCAATCTATGTCTTTTGATTGGGGAATTCAGTCCATTGACATTTAGTGTTATTACTGTTTGGATAATATTTTCCTCTACCATTTTGCCTTTTGTATTATATATATCATATCTGATTTTCCTTCTTTCTACACTCTTCTCCATACCTCTCTCTTCTGTCTTTTCGTATCTGACTCTAGTGCTCCCTTTAGTATTTCTTGCAGAGCTGGTCTCTTGGTCACAAATTCTCTCAGTGACTTTTTGTCTATAAATGTTTTAATTTCTCCCTCATTTTTGAAGGATAATTTTGCTGGATACAGGAGTCTTGGTTGGCAGTTTTTCTCTTTTAGTATTTTAAATATATCATCCCACTGTCTTCTAGCTTCCATGGTTTCTGCTGAGAAATCTACACAAAGTCTTATTGGGTTTCCCTTGTATATAATGGATTGTTTTTCTCTTGCTGCTTTCAAAATCTTCTCTTTCTCTTTGACCTCTGACATTCTAACTAGTAAGTGTCTTGGAGAACGCCTATTTGGGTCTAATCTCTTTGGGGTGCGCTGCACTTCTTGGATCTGTAATTTTAGGTCTTTCATAAGAGTTGGGAAATTTTCAGTGATAATTTCTTCCATTAGTTTTTCTCCTCCTTTTCCCTTCTCTTCTCCTTCTGGGACACCCACAACACGTATATTTGTGCGGTTCATATTGTCCTTGAGTTCCCTGATACCCTGTTCAAATTTTTCCATTCTTTTCCCTATAGTTTCTGTTTCTTTTTGGAATTCAGATGTTCCATCCTCCAAATCACTAATTCTATCTTCTGTCTCTTTAAATCTATCATTGTAGCTATCCATTATTTTTTCTATGTTTGCTACTTTATCCTTCACTTCCATAAGTTCTGCAATTTGTTTTTTCAGTTTTTCTATTTCTTCTTTATGTTCAGCCCATGTCCTCTTCATGTCCTCCCTCAATTTATGGATTTCATTTTTGAAGAGGTTTTCCATTTCTGTTCGTATATTCAGCATTAGTTGTCTCAGCTCTTGTGTCTCATTTGAGCTATTGGTTTGTTCCTTTGACTGAGCCATATTCTCAATCTTTTGAGCGTGGACAGTTATCTTCTGCTGCTGGCGTCTGGGCATTTATTCAGATTTCTCTTGGTGTTGGACCCAGCAAGGTTGTAATATTTTTCTGTGAAATCTCTGGGTTCTGTTTTTCTTATCCTGCCCAGTAGGTGGCGCTCGTGGCACACGTTTGTCTGCGGGTCCCACCAGTAAAAGGTGCTGTGGGACCTTAAACTTTGGAAAACTCTCACCGTCCTGGGGGTTCGCTAGCCGAAGCGGCTTGAGCCGGCCCGGGGTCCGAACGCAGGGAGGGTGTCCGAACGCAGGGAGGGTTGCTGGTCGCCGCAGCCAGGGAAAGAGCCCGTCTGAATTTCCTAGTCGGCCCTGGGCAACAAGCGTGGCGGGAGGGCACCAGCGGCAGCGGCCCGCCCGAGAGAGTGCACGTTCCCCGGGAGTCACGGGGTCACCGTTCTCCGCAGCCTGGGGGTTTCCGATCCAATTCTCTCAGTTGGTCCGGGGGCTGCGCGTGGTGTGGGCGCCAGTCACCTTGGTTTCAGGGGACCACCTCTCCAATTCTCCCAGCCGGCCCGGGAAGGGGGAAGGGAGTAACTCCGGCCGCTTGCCACCCCGCCCGGTAAGGCCCGCGCGCCTCGGCGATCTCACCCGAGCTGCTTCTCTCAGCCAGCCAGCCGTTCCAGGATGGGGTACGCTGTCTTTTTTATCTCTGTTGTGGCTTTGGGTGCTTTCTGTATCGTTTCTACTCCCCTAGTAGGTGTCCTGGAGAAGAAACTAAGATCCGCGCGTCTTACTAAGCCGCCATCTTCCAGGAAGTCCCATTGAAGGATTTCAATTCTCTCTTGGTCAAAAGTTAGATAGGTGAAGCAAGCTTAGGCTAGCAAGTGCTCCCTGGATTTTTTTTTTTTTTTTTGGTAACCCCTTCAAATGCTTTTATTACTATTATTATTTTAAAAACAAAGCTGCATCTACATTCCAAATCACTTCAAGGATTGTTAATTTGGATGGCATTTTGGGTGGTGGGCACAAGTCAAGGTGCCAGACTTCTAGGACTAAATGTGGTCTTAGATGGACATATAGAAGTCCATTGGAAATAAACTGAAGCAAGGTAAAGTGAATATGCAAAATAAATGAGTGCTTTTACTGTGTACAAAGCCACATCACATTTTATGCAGGTGACTTCATAGAACTTCCCTTGTGGAGGGTTCAGCTAGTAGAGAAACAGCCTTTTATTGGCCTGAGAGGATGACAGAAGACATGGAATTGCCTGGAGGGTCCTGGCGAGAAAGAGACATTGTCTTCCAAGCTGTCTAGGCCCAACTACTTACTTTTTGTCTAAAATGGTACTATCATCTGCCCCTTTCCTGTGTGTAACTATTGCACTTGCCAGCTGTAAGAGAGATTTGTTTGCTCTTCAGTGTCCTGGAAGCCAGAGAGGCTGAATGCAGAGTCTGGAGATGCTCTCCAGTGTTTGACATGGGAAGCTTTGGGGGAGAGAAAAGTGTAGGGGAGAGAATGGGCAGTAGGCTGCAAGGTTGGCATGTAGGGTAAGGGCACCAGGATTTCTGACGGTCTAGCAGCCAGCATCTGTCATGGCCATTAGACCAATATATTTTGCCTCTGGCCATGCCAGGCTCTTGGGCTTCTGAGAGGAAGTCATTCTTTCCTGTATCTGTTCCTGTTTCAGACCTGCCTCTGAGCTGGCTGCCTCATCTCTGCTGGAATTCAATGTAATGTGGGGTAAGGGAATCCAGATGATGATAATCTCTAATGTTTCCTAAGCACCTTTTCTAGGAATAGGGCTTGCCATCCTATTATCCAGTTGACTAGAGGGGAAAATTGATTTAGGGCCTCTAATTAATGTGACTTCCAAAAAGCAATCTGGAGAAGATGACTTAGTCTTAAGAGAGGCCTCTCCTGCTGGAGTTACATGGAAGAAAGTCATGAGATAAAGCTGAAAAGCTGACTCAAGCCTAAAGGGTCTTAGGGTAGTGAGTTGTCCCTCTGTTTAGGTGACTTGTCAGGGTAGAAAGAACTGGCATCAACATCACAATCAAGACAAGATGCTCAAAGGTTGCAAACTGCTGACCCAAAACTGTGTTTTGGTTGGTTTGCACTGGATTAAAAAAATCTTATTAGTGGCAAAGAGAAAATAAAATTACAGGAGTTCACATAAATCAGAAATTTCTAATTTCTTATGAAAACCTAGATGACATGCCATGTGGGCCCTTGGTCAAGCCAGTCAAGAGCTGGAGGCAGCTGGTCCCTTAGGTCTGGTGCTGCCCAACCTGTCCCGCTATGCCCCACTGTCTTGTCAATGAATGATGCAGCCAGGCTGCCTTACAGGCTTTTGTATATATTCTCCCTGCTTACCTGAGTTCCACCAGCCAAATTTCATGTATGACCAGCCCAGGACTAAACTCTGGTTGAAATTCCTTATCTATTACCAAATTAGGAGGTCTGGAGAACAGAAGTAACACAGAAATGAAACAATATGGAAGACACTTTGTTGAGTGAAATGAAAACTTGTACTTGGCTCTTTTTGTTCCTAAGGTGAGAGTTAAAGGCAATGATTTCTGTTGTTGCTGTTGTTTATAAGCAGCTCATGGGTATTTAAGTCAGTGGTTTGGGAATAACAGCTAGTGGGTTGTTCTTCCATTAGCCATTTGACATTAACAGGGTTGCTGTCCCCCTAATGACACACACAGTAAATGGCCACAGCAGAGTCACTGGGTAGATGCCAGTTGTTCATTGCACCTGGAAGCAAGGAGATCCTTACTGATTGGATCTGCAGTGGCCCACCAATGCCTGTGTTTGTCGTGGAATGCTACTAGTATTTTTGAATTTCGTAAGTACGTTTGGATTTCATAATTCCTTTATTTCAGAGAACTAAATGGATTTAGAACTTCAGAACAACTGAAGCAATTCAATGAAAACATATAACATCTAATTAACTGTTTTTTCTTTTTTATTAATTAAAAAAATGACAATAAACAAACACAAACATTCTTAACTTATGATCATTTTGTTCTACATATATAATCAGTAATTCACAATATCATCACATAGTTGCATTTTCATCATCATGATCATTTCTTACAACATTTGCATCAATTCAGAAAAAGAAATAAAATGACAACAGAAAAAAATTCATACATACCATACCCCTTACCCCTCCCTTTCATTGATCACTAGCATTTCAATCTAAAATTATTTTAACATTTGTCCCCCCTGTTATTTATTTTTATTCCATATGTTCTACTCGTCTATTGACAAGGTAGATAAAAGGAGCATCAGACACAAGGTTTTCACAATCACACAGTCATACTGTGAAAGCTATATCATTATGCAGTCATCTTCAAGAAACATGGTTACTGGAACACAGCTCTACGTTTTCAGGCAGGTCCCTCCAGCCTCTCCATTACGTCTTGACTAACAAGGTGATATCTATTTAATACGTAAGAATAACCTCCAGGATAACCTCTCGACTCTGTTTGGAATCGCTCAGCCATCGACACTTTGTTTTGTTTCATTTTGCTCTTCCCGTTTTTGGTTGAGAAGATTTTCTCAATCCCTTGATGCTGGATCTCAGCTTATTCTAAGATTTCTGTCCCATGTTGCCAGGAAGGTCCACACCCCTGGAGTCATGTCCCATGTAGACAGGGGGTGGGCAGTGAGTTTGCTTGTTGTGTTGGCTCGAGAGAGAGGCCACATCTGAGCAGCAAAAGAGGTTCTCTTGAGGGTGACTCTTAGGCCCAATTTTAAGTAGATATTCTAAGATTTCTGTCCCATGTTGCCAGGAAGGTCCACACCCCTGGAGTCATGTCCCATGTAGACAGGGGGTGGGCAGTGAGTTTGCTTGTTGTGTTGGCTCGAGAGAGAGGCCACATCTGAGCAGCAAAAGAGGTTCTCTTGAGGGTGACTCTTAGGCCCAATTTTAAGTAGACTTGATCTATCCTTTGTGGGGTTAAGTTTCATATGAACAACCCCCAAGATTGGGGGCTTAGCTGGTTGCTTTGGTTGTTCCCACTGCTTGTGAGAGTATCAAGAATTCTACTTGGGGAAGTTGAATTTTCTCCCTTTCTCACCATTCCCCGAAGGGGACTTTGCAAATACTTTTTTTACTCACTGTTCAAATCACTCTGGGATTTATCTGAGCATCACTCTGGACAAACCAACAAAAACTCATGCCCTACTCAGAGTTCCATGTACTTGTGGTATTCAATTAAGCTGTCTCATAAGTTATATTAGGAAATGCACTAGTCAAAATATAAATTTTGTACCAAATAAACATTTTTTTGCTTTAGTCTCACATATAGGTTAAAATTTTAAAATATTAATTACCATCTATTTCCAATTTCAATTAATTACCATCTATTTCATTACCCTACAGTAATGACATTCCTTTGTTCTTCCTCATGCAAAAACATTTTTTAAATTTGTACATTTAGTAACTATCATTATACACTCTATACATTCTTAGATTATACTGTCTCAGTCTTTATTGTCTATCTTTCTGATTTCATTTGTGCCCCCAGCCCTCCTCCCTCTGTCATTCTCACATTCAGCTTCATTCAGTGTTTTAACATAATTGCATTACAGTTAGGTAGTATTGTGCTATCCATTTCTGAGTTTTTACAAGCAGTCCTGTTGCACAATCTGTATCCTTTCAGCTCCGATTACCCAATATCTTACCCTATTTCTATTTCCTGATAGTCTTTATTACCAATGAAATTCTCCAAGTTTATTCACTAATGTCAGTTCATATTAGTGAGACCATACAGTGTTTGTCCTTTTGTTTCTGGCTAATCTTATTCAGCATAATGTCCTTAAGGTCCATCATGTTGTTACATAATTCATAACTTTATTCTGTCTTACAGCTGCATAATATTCCATCATATGTATATACCATAGTTTGTTTAGCCACTCGTCTGTTGATGGACATTTTGGCTGTTTCCATTTCTTTGCAATTGTAAATAATGCTGCTATAAACATTGGTGTGCAAATGTCCATTTGTGTCCTTGCCCTCATGTCCTCTAAGTAGATACCTAACAATGGTATTGCCGGGTCACATGGCAATTCTATATTTAGCTTCCTGAGGAACTGCCAAACTGCCTTCCACAGTGGCTGTACCATTTGACATTCCCACCAACAGTGAATTAGTGTGCCTCTTTCTCCACATCCTCTCCAGCACTTGTCGTTCTGTTTTATTGATAATGGTCATTCTGGTAGGTGTGAGATGATATCTCATTGTGGTTTTGATTTGCATTTCCTTAATAGCCAGGGAAGTTGAGTATCTTTTCATGTGCCTTTTGGCCATTCGTATTTCCTCTTCTGAGAAATGTCTGTTCAAGTCTTTTTCCTATTTTGTAATTGGATTGGCTGTCTTTTTGTTGTTGAGTTGAACAATCTCTTTATATATTCTGGATACTAGACCTTTATCTGATATATCATTTCCAAATATTATCTCCCATTGTGTAGGCTGTCTTTTTTACTTTCTTGATGAAGTTCTTTGATGCACAGAAGTGTTTAATTTTGAGGAGTTCCCATTAATTTATTCATTTCTTCAATGCTCGTGCTTTGAGTGTAAGGTCTAGGAAACCACTTCCTATTATAAGATTTATAAGATATTTCCCTACATTTTCTTCTAACAGTTTTATGGTCTTAGATCTAATGTTTAGGTTTTTGATCCATTTTGAGTTAACTTTTGTGTGGGGTGTGAGATATGGGTCCTCTTTCATTCTTTTGTATATGGATATCCAGTTCTCTAGGCACTATTTATTGAAGTGACTGTTCTGTCCTAGGTGAGTTGGTTTGACTGCCTTATCAAAGATCAATTGTCCATAGATGAGAAGGTCTATATCTGAACACTCTATTCTATTCCATTGGTAAGTGTATCTTTCTTTATGCCAGTACCATGCTGTTTTGACCACTGTAGCCTCATAGTATGCCTTAAAGTTAGGTAGCGTGAGACCTCCAACTTCATTTTCAATTAGCTGTTTTTGAAACTGAATTATAACCAACATAATGAAACACTTTTCAAATGGATATAGCATCATTGTTTTAAACTTTTTTTCTAATTAGGAAAGTAGCCTGTGCTTACTGTAAAAAAATTCAAACATGCAAAACTTTCAAACATACAGAAGAAATTAAAAAGCATGCATAGGACTTCCGGAGAAGATGGCGGCTTAGTAAGACGCACGGATTTTAGTTTCTCCTCCAGAAGAGCTACCAGGGGAGTAGAAACGATACAGAACAGCTCCCAAAGCCACGACAGAGATAAAAAAAGACAGCGTACCCCATCCTGGAACGGCTGGCTGGCTAAGAGAACCCGCTCAGGTGAGATCGCCGAGGGGCGCGGGCTTCACCGGGCAGGACGGCAAGCGGCCGGAGTCACTCCCTTCCCCCTTCCCGGGCCGGCTGGGAGAATTGGACAGGTGGTCCCCTCAAACCGCAGCGGCTGGCGGCCACACCACGCGCGGCCCCCCCGGACCAACTGAGAAAATTGGTTCGGAAATCCTCAGGCCGCGGAGAACGGTGACGGGGACGGGGGGGCCCTTCCAAACCCGTGACTCCCCGGGAACGGTGCACTCGCCTGGGCGGGCCGCTGCGGCTGGCACCCTCCCGCCATGCTTGGTGCCCCAGGCTGACTAGGAAATTCGGATGGGTGCTTTCTCGGGCTGCGGCGGCCAGCGACCCTCCCCGCGTTTGGACCCCGGGCCGGCTGGCACTCTTCCAAGCCGCTTCGGCTAGTGAACCTCCCGGACGGTGAGAGTTCTCCAAAGTTAAAGGACCCACAGCACATTTTACTGGTGGGACCCGCAGACAAACGTGTGCCACGAGCGCCACCTACTGGGCAGGATAAGAAAAACAGAACCCAGAGATTTCACAGAAAAATCTTCCAAACTTTTGGATCCAACACCCAGGGAAATCTGTCTAAATGCGCAGATGCCAACAGAAGATAACGGATCACGCTCAAATAATTGAAAATATGGCCCAGTCAAAGGAACAAACCAATAGTTCAAATGAGATACAGGAGCTGAGACAACTAATGCTGAATATACGAACAGAAATGGAAAACCTGTTCAAAAACGAAATCGATAAATTGAGGGAGGACATGAAGAGGACATGGGCTGAACATAAAGAAGAAATAGAAAAATTGAAAAACCAAATCACAGAGCTTATGGAAGTGAAGGACAAAGTAGAAAAGGTGGAAAAAACAATGGATACCTACAATGATAGATTCAAAGAGACAGAAGATAGAATTAGTGATTTGGAGGATGGAACATCTGAATTCCAAAAACAAACAGAAACTATCGGGAAAAGCATGGAAAAATTTGAACAGGGTATCAGGGAACTCAAGGACAATATGAACCGCACAAATATACGTGTTGTGGGTGTCCCAGAAGGAGAAGAGAAGGGAAAAGGAGGAGAAAAACTAATGGAAGAAATTATCACTGAAAATTTCCCAACTCTTATGAAAGACCTAAAATTACAGATCCAAGAAGTGCAGCGCACCCCAAAGAGATTAGACCCAAATAGGCGTTCTCCAAGACACTTACTAGTTAGAATGTCAGAGGTCAAAGAGAAAGAGAGGATCTTGAAAGCAGCAAGAGAAAAACAATCCATCACATACAAGGGAAACCCAATAAGACTATGTGTAGATTTCTCAGTAGAAACCATGGAAGCTAGAAGACAGTGGGATGATATATTTAAATTACTAAAAGAGAAAAACTGCCAACCAAGACTCCTATATCCAGCAAAATTGTCCTTCAAAAATGAGGGAGAAATTAAAACATTCTCAGACAAAAAGTCACTGAGAGAATTTGTGACCAAGAGACCAGCTCTGCAAGAAATACTAACGGGAGGACTAGAGTCAGATACAAAAAGACAGAAGAGAGAGGTATGGAAAAGAGTGTAGAAAGAAGGAAAATCAGATATGATATATATAATACAAAAGGCAAAATGTTAGAGGAAAATATTATCCAAACAGTAATAACACTAAATGTTAATGGACTGAATTCCCCAATCAAAAGACATAGACTGGCAGAATGGATTAAAAAACAGGATCCTTCTATATGCTGTCTACAGGAAACACATCTTAGACCCAAAGATAAACATAGGTTGAAAGTGAAAGGTTGGGAAAAGATATTTCATGCAAATAACAACCAGAAAAGAGCAGGAGTGGCTATACTAATATCCAATAAATTAGACTTCAAATGTAAAACAGTTAAAAGAGACAAAGAAGGACACTATATACTAATAAAAGGAACAATTAAACAAGAAGACATAACAATCATAAATATTTACTCACCGAACCAGAATGCCCCAAAATACGTGAGGAATACACTGCAAACACTGAAAAGGGAAATAGACTCATATACCATAATAGTTGGAGACTTCAATTCACCACTCTCATCAATGGACAGAACATCTAGACAGAGGATCAATAAAGAAATAGAGAATCTGAATATTACTATAAATGAGCTAGACTTAACAGACATTTATAGGACATTACATCCCACAACAGCAGGATACACCTTTTTCTCAAGTGCTCATGGATCATTCTCAAAGATAGACCATATGCTGGGTCACAAAGCAAGTCTTAACAAATTTAAAAAGATTGAAATCATACACAACACTTTCTCGGATCATAAAGGAATGAAGTTGGAAATCAACAATAGGCGGAGTGCCAGAAAATTCACAAATACGTGGAGGCTCAACAACACACTCTTAAACAACGAGTGGGTGAAAGAAGAAGTTGCAAGAGAAATTAGTAAATACCTCGAGGTGAATGAAAATGAAAACACAACATATCAAAACTTATGGGATGCAGCAAAGGCAGTGCTAAGAGGGAAATTTATTGCCCTAAATGCCTATATCACAAAAGAAGAAAAGGCGAAAATGCAGGAATTAACTGTTCACTTGGAAGAACTGGAGAAAGAACAGTAAACTAATCCCAACGCAAGCAAAAGGAAAGGAATAACAAAGATCAGCGCAGAAATAAATGAAATTTAAAACATGAAAACAATAGAGAAAATCAATAAGGCCAGAAGTTGGTTCTATGAGAAAATCAATAAGATTGATGGGCCCTTAGCAAGATTGACAAAAAGAAGAAGAGAGAGGACGCAAATAAATAAGATCAGAAACGAAAGAGGAGACATAACTACTGACCTCACAGAAATAAAGGAGGTAATAACAGGATACTATGAACAACTTTACGCTAATAAATGCAACAATTTAGATGAAATGGATGGGTTCCTGGAAAGACATGAACAACCAACTTTGACTCAAGAAGAAATAGATGACCTCAACAAACCAATCACAAGTAAAGAAATTGAATTAGTCATTCAAAAGCTTCCTAAAAAGAAAAGTCCAGGACCAGATGGCTTCACATGTGAATTCTACCAAACATTCCAGAAAGAATTAGTACCAACTCTCCTCAAACTCTTCAAAAAAATCGAAGTGGAGGGAAAACTACCTAATTGATTCTATGAAGCCAACATCACCCTCATACCAAAACCAGGCAAAGATATTACAAAAAAAGAAAACTACAGACCAATCTCTCTAATGAATATAGATGCAAAAATCCTCAATAAAATTCTAGCAAATCGTATCCAACAACACATTAAAAGAATTATACATCATGACCAAGTAGGATTCATCCCAGGTATGCAAGGATGGTTCAACATAAGAAAATCAATTAATGTAATACACCATATCAACAAATCAAAGCAGAAAAATCACATGATCATCTCAATTGATGCAGAGAAAGCATTTGACAAGATTCAACATCCTTTTCTGTTGAAAACACTTCAAAAGATAGGAATACAAGGGAACTTCCTTAAAATGATAGAGGGAATATATGAAAAACCCACAGCTAATATCATCCTCAATGGGGAAAAATTGAAAACTTTCCCCCTAAGATCAGGAACAAGACAAGGATGTCCACTATCACCACTATTATTCAACATTGTGTTGGTGGTTCTAGCCAGAGCAATTAGACAAGAAAAAGAAATACAAGGCATCAAAATTGGAAAGGAAGACGTAAAACTATCACTGTTTGCAGACGATATGATACCATACGTCGAAAACCCGGAAAAATCCACAACAAAACTACTAGAGCTAATAAATGAGTACAGCAAAGTAGCAGGTTACAAGATCAACATTCAAAAATCTGTAGCATTTCTATACACTAGTAATGAACAAGCTGAGGGGGAAATCAAGAAACTAATCCCATTTACAATTGCAACTAAAAGAATAAAATACCTAGGAATAAATTTAACTAAAGAGACAAAGAACCTATATAAAGAAAACTACAAAAAACTGTTAAAAGAAATCACAGAAGACCTAAATAGATGGAAGGGCATACCGTGTTCATGGATTGGAAGACTAAATATAGTTAAGATGTCAATCCTACCTAAATTGATTTACAGATTCAATGCAATACCAATCAAAATCCCAACAACTTATTTTTCAGAAATAGAAAAACCAATAAGCAAATTTATCTGGAAGGGCAGGGTGCCCCGAATTGCTAAAAACATCTTGAGGAAAAAAAACGAAGCTGAAGGGCTCGCGCTGCCTGACTTTAAGGCATATTATGAAGCCACAGTGGTCAAAACAGCATGGTATTGGCATAAAGATAGATATATCGACCAATGGAATCGAATAGAGTGCTCAGTTATAGACCCTCTCATCTATGGACATTTGATCTTTGATAAGGCAGTCAAGCCAACTCACCTGGGACAGAACAGTCTCTTCAATAAATGGTGCCTAGAGAACTGGATATCCATATGCAAAAGAATGAAAGAAGACCCATCTCTCACACCCTATACAAAAGTTAACTCAAAATGGATCAAAGATCTAAACATTAGGTCTAAGACCATAAAACAGTTAGAGGAAAATGTTGGGAGATATCTTATGGATCTTACAACTGGAGGCGGTTTTATGGACCTTAAACCTAAAGCAAGAACACTGAAGAAGGAAATAAATAAATGGGAGCTCCTCAAAATTAAACACTTTTGTGCATCAAAGAACTTCATCAAGAAAGTAGAAAGACAGCCTACACAATGGGAGACAATATTTGGAAATGACATATCAGATAAAGGTCTAGTATCCAGAATTTATAAAGAGATTGTTCAACTCAACAACAAAAAGACAGCCAACCCAATTACAAAATGGGAAAAAGACTTGAACAGACACCTATCAGAAGAAGAAATACAAATGGCCAAAAGGCACATGAAGAATGCTCAATGTCCCTGGCCATTAGAGAAATGCAAATCAAAACCACAATGAGATATCATCTCACACCCACCAGAATGGCCATTATCAACAAAACAGAAAATGACAAGTGCTGGAGAGGATGCGGTGAAAGAGGCACACTTATCCACTGTTGGTGGGAATGTCAAATGGTGCAACCACTGTGGAAGGTAGTTTGGCAGTTCCTCAAAAAGCTGAATATAGAGTTGCCATATGACCCAGCAATACCATTGCTGGGAATATACTCAAAGGACTTAAGGGCAAAGACACAAACGGACATTTGCACACCAATGTTTATAGCAGCGTTATTTACAATTGCAAAGAGATGGAAACAGCCAAAATCTCCATCAACAGAGGAGTGGCTAAACAAACTGTGGTATATACATACAATGGAATATTATGCAGCTTTAAGACAGGATAAACTTATGAAGCATGTAATAACATGGATGAACCTAGAGAACATTATGCTGAGTGAGTCTAGCCAAAAACTAAAGGACAAATACTCTATGGTCTCACTGATGTTAACGGACATTCGAGAATAAATTTGGAATATGTCATTGGTAACAGAGTCCAGCAGGAGGTAGAAACAGGGTAAGATAATGGGCAATTGGAGCTGAAGGGATACAGACAGGACTAGATACAAAAACTCAAAAATGGACAGCACAATAATACCTAATTGTAAAGTAATCATGTTAAAACACTGAATGAAGCTGCATCTGAGCTATAGGTTTTTGTTTTGTTTTGTTTTGTTTTTACTATTATTACTTTTATTTTTTTCTCTATATTAACATTCTATATCTTTTCCGGTTGTGTTGCTCGTTCTTCTAAACCGATGCAAAGGTATTAAGAAACGATGATCATGCATCTATGTGATGATGTTAAGAATTACTGATTGCATATGTAGAATGGTATGATTTCTAAATGTTGGGTTAATTTCTTTTTTTCCGTTAATTAAAAAAAAAAAAGAGAAGGGGTAATTGGAGCTGAAGGGATACAGACTGTGCAACAGGACTGGATATAAAAACTCAGAAATGGACAGCACAATACTACCTAATTGTAATGCAATTATGTTACAACATTGAATGAAGCTGCATGTGACGTATAGGTTTTTTTTCTTCTCTCTATTATCGTTTTAATTCTTATTCTGTTGTCTTTTTATTTCTTTTTCTAAATCGATGCAAATGTACTAAGAAATGATGAATATGCAACTATGTGATGATATTAAGAATTACTGATTGTACATGTAGAATGGAATGATATCTAAAAGTTTTGTTAATTTTTTTAATTAATAAAAAGAAAAGCATGCATAACATCACCACCTAAAGATAATCATTGTGAACTTTTTGATGTATATCTATCCAGACTTATGTCTTTGTGCAATTCTTTGTATATAATATATTGTTATGTAATCTTTTCTCACCTATTGACAAAATGTAATATCCACAATATATGAAGGACAAAACTTCCTTTTAAAAACCTGCAATTTAATGGATGTTCAAAGATACTCATTCATCCAAGACTTTTGGAGCACCTACTGTGTGCTAGGTACTGCCCTGGGAGCTGCAGGAGCATGATAAAGCTGTGTGAACAAAGCTGGGACAGAAGCCAAATGAGTCTGCCCAACACTGACAAGTGATATAGGTGGTTGGGTGTGTAGTGTCCTTCTGACTGGTCAACAATTGTATTTATTAACAGCACTTAGAAACCTAATGTGCATCTAAGTTAAAGAACTTAGAAGGACCTGTGTGCATCTTCCTCATTATTTTTGTTAGTTGCTTAGCATTCCAATATATATTTAGCAACTTTTTAGTGGACATATAGGTTTTTGCTGTTATGTAAATATGAAGAGATGAACATCTTTACACATGTGCTGAAGTCACTGTGCGTTTATCTGATTATTTCCTCAGTAAAGGGCTTCTCCACCTGGGCAATAGTGACCTTTTGAGTTGGATGATTCTTTCTTGTGGGTGGTGTCCTGTGCATTGTAGGATGTCTAGCAGCATATCTGGCTTCTACCCATTGAATACCAGTAGCATCTACCCAGTTGTGACAACCCAAAATGTCTGCAGATATTGCTGTATGTCCCTAGGGGAAAATTGCCTTTGGTTGAAAACCACAGCCTTACAATAAATTCCAAGTAGAAATTCTGGATCCAAGGGGATGACAACTTTGAGGTTTTGCTTACATATCCCAAATGACTCTAAAATTGGCTGTGGAAAATTGGCTGTGGGGAACAAGTGTCCTCTTACACTGGTGTGTGTGTGTATAGAGAGAGGTAAAATTCACTTAACATAGGATTAACAATTTTAAAATGTACATTCAATGGCACTTAGTGTAGTCACAGTGTTATGTAACTGGCACCCCTTTCTAGTTTAAAAGCTTTTTCATCACCCCAGAAAAGCATGTTGTACCCATTAAGTATTCACTCTATATTCCTACAAATGCCCCCCCTGCCCCAGTAATCACAAGTGGACTATCTGGTTGTATGGATTTGCCTATTCTGGACATTTCATAAAAAAGGGATAATATAGTATGTGACCTTTTGTGACTGGTTTCTTTCACTCAGAATAATGTTTTCAAGGCCCATCCATCTTGTAGCAGAATCAGAACTTCATTCCTCTTTATGCCTGAATAATATTCCAAGTAGAAATTCTGGATCCAAGGGGATGACAACTTTGAGATTTTGCTTACATATACTCAGAGATGTAAGATATCAACAGATTTTCTTTATCTGTTCATCTGTTGATGGATATTTGGGTTGTTACTATCATTTGTCTATTGTCCATTATGAATTAATGTTGCCATGGGGGATATAATTTTTAAAAATTTCCACCTGTCTGGCAAAGTTGAAAAAAAGCATAGCGATATTTTAAATTTATTTGATTATTATAACATTAATGATTTTTACTAGTGGCCAATAAATATGTTCAAAGATGTTCAGATTCCTCAGTGTGGATGATAGTGGTCTTTTTGATGTTTGTCCTCAAGAAGAGAATCTGAAAATGTGCTGTGTACTTTTTGCTTTGTTCTGTGTCAAATGATTATGGATAGTGGGGTTTTCAAAACAAGCATGAAGTAGAGTTGTTTACTACTTTACCACACCCACTGCCCCTACCCCAAAGACTTTATTATTTAGGACTGCACTGGGGACAAGAATTCTGACTTTCGATTGTTATTAGGTCATTGATTATGTACCTCTTAACTTTAAACATCTGTCATGAGGCAAACGATTCTCAAATGAATTGTCAGTGTTTGAAGTTCCATAAAATCCTTTTCCCATGGCCATCATGTTTGAAGAATTTTAGGCTACCATATTTCCATTAAATGATGGAAATATGCATCACTGGAACTTGCAAGCTGTTTGTTCTAGTTTGCTAGCTGCTAGAATGCAATATACCAGAAACAGAATGGCTTTTAAAGGGGGAATTTAATAAGTTACAATTCACAGTTCTAAGGCTGTGAAATTGTTCAAATTAACACAAGTCTATAGAAATGTCCAATATAAGGCATACAGGGAAAGATACCTTGATTTAAGAAGGCCAATGATGTGGACAACCAAAGCTATAGGCTGAGCCCCCAGTCTTGGGGGTTGTTCAGATGAAACTTAACCCCACAGGGGATAGGTCAAGTCTACTTAAAATTAAGCCTAAGAGTCACCCCCAAGAGAACCTCTTTTGTTGCTCAGATGTGGCCTCTCTCTGTAGCCAACACAACAAGCAGACTCATCACCCTCCCCCTGTCTATGTGGGACATGGCTACCAGAGGTGTGGATCTTCCAGGCAGCATGGGACAGAAATCCAAGAATGAGCTGAGATTCGGCATCAAGGGATTGAGAAAAACTCTAGAATGAGCTGAGACCCAGCATCAAGGGATTGAGAAAACCTTCTCGGCCAAAAGGGGGAAGAGTGAAATGAGACTTAAGTGTCAATGGCTGAGAGATTCCAAACAGAGTTGAGAGGTTATCCTGGAGGTTATTTTTATGCATTAAGTAGATATCACCTTGTTATCCAAGATGTAATGGAGAGGCTGGAGGGAACTGCCTGAAAATGTAGAGCTGTGTTCCAGTAGCCATGTTTCTTGATGATGATTGTATAATGATATAGCTTTCACAATGTGACTGTGTGATTATGAAAGCCTTGTGTCTGATGCTCCTTTTATCTACCTTGTCAACAGATGAGAGGAACATATGGAATAAAAATAAATAATAGGAGGAACAAATGTTAAAATAGATTTAGTTTGAAATGCTAGTGATCAATGAGAGGGATCAGTAAAATTTTTTTTCTGTTTATTATATTTTTCTGTTGTCTTTTTATCACTTTTTCTGAATTGATGCTAATGTTCTGGGAAATGATCATGATGATGAATATGCAACTATGTGATGATATTGTGAATTGTTGAGTGTATGTGTTGGGAATATTTGTTTCTTGTAATTTTTTTTTAATTAATAAAAAATTAATAAAAAAAAAGAAGGCCAATGATGTTCAGCATTTTTCTCAGCTGGAAGGGCACATGGCAGACATGGTGGTGTCTGCTAGCTTTTACTCCATGCTTCTTGCTTCATGAGTTCCCTGGGAGGGGTTTTCCTTCGTATCCAAAGGTCGCTGGCTGGTGGAATCTCTGCTTCGTGCTTCTGTGGCATTCTGAACCTTTCTCCAAAAAGCTTCTTCTTTCAAAAGGTTCCACTAAACTAATCAAGACCCACATGGAATGGGTGGAGTCTTGTCTCCATCTAATTAAGTTAAATATGCACAGTTGGGTGAGTCACATCTCCATGGAGATAACCTAATCAAGTTTCCAACCTATAGTACTGAATAGGGATTAGAAGAAATGGCTACCTTTACAAAATGGAATTAGGATTAAAGCATGGCTTTTATAGGGTACATAAATCTTTTCAAACCAGTACATTGCTTTTTAAAAATTATTTCAATTTTCCTTTTGTGTAGAAGGAAATACCACAGAAGTTCTGTTCAGGTTTTGGGAAAACAGGAAGAAGATGCTAGCAGTGGTTCACTCACTCTTTGGTATTGCTTTAGCATATGAAAAGTATAATTTAAAAAGAGTCAGATCCTGAGTTTTGTACATTAACACCTTCATAATGTGGACAGTTATTGGGAGCCAGAGAGAATTTATAAAATGTTAGCTCTACAAAATGTTCTAAAACTAACACATTTTTATCACTTTCAAGTTCACGTAGTTAACTTCAAACTATCTACATCAAGGTGTTGCTATTTGAGTTTGCTTTATTGAATAGGTATCTTAAGTATGATTATTGCAGTATTTATATTTAAGCTGATGAGAAAATAGATCTGTCGAGTAGTATTCCAATATGTGTTTAGCTACTCATTGGTGGACATGTAGGCTATTTACAGATTTATGCTGTTATATAAACAGTGGTGAAATGAACATATTTGCCCATGCACAAATACATACTGTAGGCATTTTTCTTTTTATCGAGATACAAATCACCTATCATAAAATTCACCCTTTTAAAGTGTACTATTTGGTGGTATTTAGTATATTCATAAAGCTGTGCAGCCATCAATCCTACTATATATCATTCCAGAAGATGTTCATCACCCTAAAAAGAAACTCATATTCCTTAGCAGTCACTCCGATTTCTTCCTCCCCTCAGCTCAGGGCCACCACTAATCTGCTTTCCGTCTCTGTGGATTTCCCTGTTCTGAACAGGAAATGGAATCTTGAATGAATAGAATGATATAATACGTGTGACTTTGGTATCTGGCTTCTTTTACTTAGTGTAATGTTTTCAAAGTCCGTCCATCTTGTAACAAGTGTTAAAACTTCATTCCTGGTGTGACTTCTGGGAAGATGATGGACTAGGATAGGCTGAATTTAGCCCTGCTCCATGGAATAGCTAGAGAAGTGACAGAAAACTGACTGGAACAACAGTTCCTGGGTATGAGTGACCAGGGAGGGACTTCTACATTATAAAGGGAGGACCTGGATGAAAAAGCTGAGAAATTACAATTGAGATGATGGGGTGAATTACCTGCACCTGGGGTGGGCTGCAACGCATAGGCTGGAGTGGGAGTCGAAGGAGTGCTTGAGAGATCTTCCCTCTCAGTTCTACAGCTGGGAGCACCCATGGGGAACCTGGAAGCCAGCAGACTTGGTATACCTATGTACAGAAATCTTGCTGCTGGGGCACTGTGTTTACCCCTCACCCCTGAGGCAGGCTACTGTGGGTGTCTGGTTTTGGCTGTGACTGGGGGGCCCTCCCCTCAGAAGGAGGAGGAGACACACAAATGAGTGGATGGGAAGGGGCAGTACACAAACCTGAGCTGATCTGACAATTGACCAATGAAAGAGACTCCCTGCATCCTTCTGCTTTTATCTGTTTGCCACAGAGGCACCTTAGAGCCTGTACAGGTGGGCAGAGAGGCTGCGATGTGGGAGCAAGCTGTGTGGCACCAGCTGGCGCTTCTGGGCTGGCTATGGGCTGGGGTAATTGAAATGCTCAACCCCACAGCCCAAGTCATTTCATGCAGGAACCTGGGAACCACCAGACCCATTGTGCCCACAAACAGATCCTCCACTGAGGTGTACACTGCCCATCCCAAGCCCAGGAGGTGGTGGCTTTCAGTGCACACAGAAACCTGTGATCTTTACTGGCTTTGCACCTGATTGGGTCCCAGCCCAGCTGGCTGACTTAGTCGGGGAGAGGTGGACCTGAGGGAAAGAAGTGACCCAAGTGCACCATTTACTGGAAAGATGCAGAAAGTATAGTCTGGCAAACTTCCTTTCTCCCTAGCTTTTTCTTTTGTATGCTGTATGGCAGGGGTCACATTTCATTCTTTTTCCATGTAAGTATCCCCTTATTGCAGCACCATATGTTGAATTTTTGTTTGTTTGTTCTTTTCATTTGTTTGTTTGCTTGTTTGGTTTGTTTAGGAAGTGCATGGGCCAGGAATCAAATCCGGGTCTCCTGCCTGGCAGGCAAGAATTCTACCACTGAACTACCTTTATACCCCCTGTCCCCAACTTTTAACAGATCTCCAATTAGAGTTGTACGTCCTGCATGAGGTCCTGGACTTGGTTTGATAGGGAATTACTGACAAACCAAGTGCAAAAGGAGACCTTCAACACAAACCTAAGCAACTACAAAATCTTAAATGATTGAGGGAAATCATTTTTGAAATGACTTTATTAAGATAATCAAATGCCAAGAAACCAACAGAAAAATCACAAAACACATGAACAAAAATGTGTTTTTGACCCAGTCAAATGACCAGGTTGAAACACTGTAGGAGACACAGAATTTGGAACAACTAATTAAAGATGTCCATACAAATCTCCTAAATAAGTTCAATGGGTTGGCTAAAGACATGAAGGATATCAAGAAAACTCTAGAAGAGCATTAGGAAGAATTTGAAAGAATAAATAGAAAAATAGCAGATCTTATGGAAATAAAGGTCAATGTAGATCTAATTAAAAATATACTAAAAGCACACAAAAGCAGATTTGAAGAAGCAGAAGAAAAAATAAATGAACTAGAAGATAGGACAACTGAGTTCAAATGAACAAATAACAAATGGAGCTGCTATTTTTCTAGTAGAAAATACTCATAAGAAAATTGGGATCTAGATTGTTAGCTCTTACAGCAGTCACATTTATTCCTGCTCTTTTAGTTTTATTTCTAAATTCTGAGATGTTGTGCTATATGTGTATAAACTGGTATTTTCCTGGATCTTTGGGTACCTAAGCCTCAGAGCTGGAGTTCTGTAGCTCTGAAAGTCAGCATTTCTACATACAGTAGTTGTTAAAGAAGCTGAGAAAGAGATCAGGCTTCAATTTGAGATAAGAACGAAGCCAATTCGATTTTGTTGCTCAGATTTGGCATCTCTCACTAAGCCCAACTCTGCAATATAATCATTACCCCACCCCCCAAAGGGACATGATGTCCAAGAATGTAAGTCTCCCTGGTAACATGGGACATCACTTGCAGGGATGAGCCTGGCCCTGGTACTGTGGAATCAATAATGCCGACCTGACCAAAATGGGGAAAAGAAATGTAACAAAATAACATAACAGTGGCTACGAGTTTTCATATAGAGTAGCAAGACTATTCTGGAGATTATTCTTATGCAAGCTTCAGTGAGATATTTCTAATTGCCCTTGTGTGCTAAGCTCCAAACAACAGTATTCCTGAAAATCCTAAAGAAAACACAGGGTTCTGAGACTGAAGTTTCACTCATTAAGTTTATTTTTCAGGAACCTAAAATCTCCAGATTGTTCCTAGTCCAGATAAGCCCTGAAACCCAGAGGTACCAGTCTGTCCAAGAGCATCAACTAGTTGTATCCCCCACCCCATAATATTGACAGCCCTTTTCAACATGAAGTTAGAATGGCCATTGCCCAAATTCCCATAAAGAATGGGAGAAGGATCCACTTTTTGGCTGTTGTGAATAGTGCTGTGAGCATTCATGTACAAGCTTTTGTGTGACTGTATGTTTACAGTTCTCGTGGCTATATACCTGAGTGGAATTGGCACGTCATATGATAACTCCGCATTAAACTTTTTGGGGAACTGGCAAACATAGTTGTATCAGAGAAAATAGGATTTAACAAATGAGCATGACCACTGAATCATTATACTGACATTTCTTTTTAGTCTCCAGTGTCTTAGAGCAGGTAGAAGAAAACATGTGAAATGGTGGGACTGTAACCCATACCATACTTTGAAATTTGTTCTAAAACTACTTGTTAAAATGTACTTTGAAATTTGTCACTTTTTGTATATATGTTATATTTCACAATAAAAAATGTTAAAAAAACGTCTTTTATTTCTTCATTATTCTGAATAATGTTCCATTGTATAGATTTATCACATTTTGTTTATCTGTTCATCAGTCAGTGGACATTTGGGTTGTTTCCACTTTTTGGCTGTTATGAATAATGCTGTGAGCATTCATGTACAAGCTTTTGTGTGACTGTATGTTTACAGTTCTCGTGGCTATATACCTGAGTGGAATTGGCACGTCATATGATAACTCCGCGTTAAACTTTTTGGGGAACTGGCAAAAGTGTTTTCCACAGTGACTGTACCATCTTATATTCCCAGCAGCAGTATAGGATGGTTCTAATCTCTCTGTATCCTTGTTCCTTTATTATTATTATTAACATAGCCATCCTAGCGAGCCTGCCTTTATTCTTAATTGGCTTAGCAAACTTTATTCATTAACAATGTGGACAGAGCCCCTGATCCCCAATTTGGAACAGTCTGTCTGCTCATTTTGTTTCCCTGCAGGACTTCTGTTTCCTCTATTTCTGCCTTTCCCTTTGTGAATTTCGGGTTTATACATGTCAGCTCCTGCCCTGCCATGTGCACATTTCCTGTTTCCTCACCTCTTCAGGACAGCGTTAAGTGAGATGTTAAGTGAAGATGTTTTGGTCCTTTTTTAATGCATAATTTTTTCTGAATCAATAAGGAATTTACCCCTCTTCTACTTTCTCATCCCTCTCCCAGTTATAAAATTTAGCATTGATTTTTTTCCTTCCCCTGGGCACATAAAGTATTTGTAGCTCTTTTTTTAAAGACAAATCAATCCCAACACCTTAATATTAATAAGTTGGGAGAGTAGCTGAGTTTAAAGTTTCCCTCTGTCTGCTCCCCCAATATTTCTGTTTAATGAACTAGAGTCACCCATGATTGATGGTGGGACATTAGTGAGAGAACTTGGCACCATTTTGATTTATTGTGTTTACTTTGAAAATTGTTTCTCACCTGTCTAATGGATTAATGATGAGAAATGAATTGTGGGATTGGGTGGGGAAAGAGGAAGCTGAGGTTCTGAGTCCTCTTCTTGGTTACGGCTGACGTGTGATCGCAGGGCCCATTCTCCTTGCTTCCAGCACAGGGCTGCCACCAGGTTAGGGCTGAGTGCAGGGCCCTATGTTGGGGATGGCACGATGCACCTGTGTGCAGGGTCCCTGCATCAAGGACAGTGTTGATTGGTGGGGACAGAGGGAAGGAGAAGGCAAATAAAAAGTATTTGCCTAATTTTTTAGTAGTGCTCTGATTACAGTTGCCGCACCTTAGGTTCTTTCTACCTGCTCAGTGTACTAAGGTCTGAGAACTTCTGGATCATGGTTGAATCCAAAGTGCCTAGCTCTGGGCTTGTACCTAGTAGATACTCAATAAATATTTGTTGAAGGAAGGAATGTTATGAAGATAAGATAGATGAAAGAATGGGGAATCTAATCTAATGGGAAGGAGGAGTGACCTGTGGGTCCATCTCTCTGAGGATGTGAAGGATGAGAGGAGTTGGGGTGACACGTTGGGAAAGAATTCCAGGAACAATAGAAACTCAGAGAGACTGAATGAAATCATAAAAGGATATATTAAATATTTAGGACACAAGAAGCTGGGGTTACAGGAGCTTGGTGGGCCTGTCTTTTTTTCATTTGGGGGGATTATTTTGTGCTGGACAATAAATCAGACTCTAACTTATGAACTCATGAGGCAAAAGAGAATTTTGGAATTTGAGTGCTAGAAACAACAACCCCAAAGGCAGGGTATGATTCTAGTAAGCTGGGATGTGGGCACTCTTTCCACTCGCGATCTTTGAAAGGAGGCGTGATGAGGCAGACTGTAGAAGGCAATTTCCCAGCTTCCCAAAACGGTCCCAGGAAAGGCCCCCAACCCCAACCTAAAAGTCCTTCACTGAAATTCCAGGGCTTTCCCTTTTCCTCTTTCCCAAGGAGAAACAAGGCATGGCTGATCCTTGTGGATTAGTCTTCTGAGAAGGAGTTCTTTGTCACCATTCTGCAGCCCCCTGTCTCAGCCCTTTTCCAGTGGGCTTTGAATGCAGGTAGCTCATTTTGCTTCCCCAGACAGGAGGCCTCCAAAGCAGGCCCTGGCGCTCCTCCTTGTGCTTGAGAGTTGCTGGCTGTCACCTCCTGTTGCAGGCTTTAGCACTTGGCTTCACATTCCTCCCATCTCTGTGTCTTTCCCAATTTGTCATTATCATTTTAGTGATAATAGTGAGGCCACTGGGAGTAGAGGCAGCAGGCCCCAGTTTTTATAGTTGATTAAATGCCTAAAGAACTGAAAGAGACGTGGGCTGGCTTGGCCTTTGCTTGCTTGTAGCTTGTTACATGTTGTCTTGCCTTCGGTTTCTTTTTTGCTCATGTGGCTCTGAGTAGCTAGAATCCGTCTTGCTTGTATCACAAAGACATTAGAGAGCTTGTTTCAACATTGCCCTCTGTGCAGATGTTTTGAAAACAGATATTCTAAAGTAGGTAGTTTCTTGGGCTTGTGTTGGCTCAAGGTGCACGTTAACTCTGCTTGTCTCCAAACGGGAAGGGATTTTAAAAGCAACCTTGACTAGAATGAAGGTGAGATGGGGACAAGGGAAAAGAAGGTGGGTGCTCTGGGTGAGACATGGCAAGCTTTCAGTAAGGGAAAGTTAGCTGCTAGTTCAGTGAGATAACATGGATTTAAATTTGCCCACAGGAATGTCATTGCTTTGGCAGCAACAGGGTCCATACATGGCATTTCACGTGGGAGTAACTATGGAGTTTGCTTAAGCAGAAACAGGGTAGCCTCATCTGCAGAATGTGTTCACCTTGCTGTATAAAGGGAGCTAATTTCCCCGGCTTTCTAACTTACCATGGGGCAGGCTGCTCGTATTCTCTGCTGCAGCACGAAGTGTGACACCCTGAAATCTAGCCACCTGCTTTTTAGTAATGCCTCCTCATTCAAAATTCTCTCATGTTCTCCTAGCGCACCTAAATATTTGAAGGTTAACCAGAATGGCCATAATTTACAATTTTACAGCAAATTAAACGGAAAACAACTCTGAGGGTATGTGTTCCTTATCATATGGAATGGCTCACATGAAAAAGCTAAGAAGGCAGTAAATTCTAATTATGGCATGGGGCAGGTGTTTGGTGTTGGGAGCGGCTGAGGCAAACCCAGGCAGAATAGAACATGAATGTAAGGAACAGGGACACCTGGACATTTGTTGCACAGCAAAAGGAATAAGAAACATTAACATGCCAGCAGTACTGAGCAGAACTTTCTAACTGGTTTTTGATGTCCATGGATGAGAGTGATGTCCTTGTGGGCAAGAATGAAACTTCTGAAAGAATCGAAGATGAAAGAGAATTCCAGAAAGGGGCCTCCTACATGTTTCAGGCAGGGGAACTCTCAGTTTACACAAAAGCAGCCCCGTAGGACAGCAGCTTTTGTGGATGGAATGCTCAAAGTGAGCGAAGGATGCGATTCTGTTGTTGGCACTGGTGGAAAAGGATGAGTTCAAGCTGGGTCATCACTAGACTCTTGCAGCAAGAGAGGTGCAGAGGCACCAGGAAAATGAGCTACAGGGATGGACGATGGCATCTGGGTACCCAGGAATGGGGTAGAAAGAGGATGGAGTTTCTGGTGGGGCGAAGTTGTGGGGCTTCAGTGCCATCTGTCCCAAGGTTGGCAGGTGGAGATACAAAGGATGCAGCCACATCAGCTGGGACCCTGGTTGCAGGGTGCCTCCGTGGACTCAGGGTTGTGGGGAGCCAGGCTGCTGAGATGGGTGCAAAGTGGCGTGTTAGGAATGCCAAGGACTTTGACGCCCATTGTACAAGGTGCAGTGTCACCTTTTGGGACCGTGCCCTGGGGGACAGAGATGGAAAAACCACAGGCCTTGCACTCAAGGAGGTCAGAGTCAGGACACAACACAACATAAGGTCACAGCTTCAATAAAGATACATCTGCCTATTGCGATGAGCTCTATAGAGAGTTAGATTCTAATTCCTTGGGATAGAACTGCAGCCCTCAATTGATGTAGTCAGGGTATCTGTCCTGGTGCCAATTCCCCAAACTCAGGAGCATACTTCTTGAGTTCCATGACACATCCGTTTGGGTGAGTCCTGCCATTTAAAGCATTCACCTCACCCGTGGAGGCACCTAATTCCTAAGGTGGGGATGCATGTTTAATTTGGTGCAAATCTCTTTTCTCTCTGGTTTTGCTTTTAGCCTGAAGAATTCAAATCGTTCTGTTTACTCTTAGCTTAGGCATACCTTAAGCTAGTGATTCCAAACTTTTTGTGATAATACCTTACCTACAAAATTGTGTAGTGTGCATTTTGTGGTGGGGGTGTTGAGATTTTGATGGAAGCTAAGGGGTAAATTGGACTGGGGAGCACCCCTCAGGGAACCAGTAAGAGTAGTGGAGGAAGAGGGAAAGATACAGGAAATACACATAGACAGTGTTTGTCCAGCTTGCTTTTCTGTTTATACCAGTGGTGAGAGTGGCTATTCTCGTAAACAAAGAATTTTCATTCCCTTATTCCAGGCCAAACCTCAGGAAGATGGAGAGAGGCTGTGATCCTTCCTTGGCAAAGACCAGAGGTGGGGGTGATGCCAAATGGCAGATGTGTATGGGAGGTGACTAGTGCAGCCCAGCAGCCCTCAGGAGTGCCCCGTCTCACTCAGGGCCTGTGGACCATCTGCTGTTTCATGGCTCAGGGGGCGCCTGGTGAATGGACTGAGGGCTGGGGGCTTTGAACACTTTGGGTTGGATGGGCCCTGAGTAGGGGCTCTGAACTGAAAGGCTGGTTTCCCCATGCCTCCCTCTAGGCAGGGTGGACACACCATGGCCACATTTGTCTGCTCCCCAAAGTCCCACGCTCCTTCCCAGGAACTCTATTGCCATCTAAGATCCAAGTCAGCACCCGCCTCCCACCTCCTTCCCTTGAATGGGGGGTAGGTGCCGAGTGGCTACTGCCAAGAGCCACCGGTTCAATCACTGCCTGCTTCTGGGCGGGGGTGCACTTAGAAGAGAGGGCTGCTCTGAGCAACTGTTTTGTTGTCTTTTTAAAATTAACTTTAAAAATCACTCAGATAATATGCTATGCTTAGAAAGTAAGAAAATACTGCTTAATTTTATTCCTCAGAAATAATCCATCTGAACGTTTTGAGGTTTTACTTATAGATGTCCATTTAAAAATCAATGCCATCTTGCAGCACGACACTACCTGAGTGTAACACAATAATGTAAGTACACTGAATGAAGCTGAATGTGAGGATGATAGAGGGAGGAGGGCTGGGAGCACATATGAAACCAGAAGGAAAGATAGATGATAAAGACTGAGATGGTATAATCTAGGGATGCCTAGAGTGTACAGTGATAGTGACTAAACATACAAAAATAAAAAATGTTTCTGCATGAGGAAGAACAAAGGAATGTCCTTATTGCAGGGTGTTGAAAATAGATGGCCGTTTATACTTTAAAACTTCAACTTCTGTGTGAGATCAAAGTGAGAAATGTTTATTTGGAACAAAATTTATATTTTGACTAGTGCATTTCCTAATTTAACCTATATGGACAGTTTAACTGAACACCACAAGTATATGGAATGTTGAATAGGGCATGAGATTTTGTAGGTTTGTCCAGGTTAGTGTGATGCTTCAATAAATCCCTGAGTGATTTGAACAGTGAATAAAGACGTATTTGCAAAATTCCCTTCAGGGAATGGGAAGAAAAGGGGAAAATTCAACTTTCCTATTTGGAAAATTTGTGATATTCTCATAAGCAGTGGGGACAACCAAATCAATAGGTTGAGCCCTCGATCTTGGGGCTTGTTCCTATGAAATTTATCTCCACAAAGGATAGGCTAAGTCTACCTAAAATTAGGCTAAGAGTCACCCCCAGAGAACCTCTTTTGTTGCTCAGATGTGGCCTCTTTTTCTCTCAGCCAACATGGCAACATACCCTCTCCCTCTCTACATGGGACGTGACTCCCAGGGGTGTAAACCTCCCTAGCAATGTGGGACAGAAATCCTAGAATGAGCTGGGACTCAGTATCAAGGGAATGACAAAATCTTCTTGACCAAAAGGGAGACAAGAGAAATTAGACAAAATAAAATGTCATTGGCTGAGAGATTTCAAACAGAGTCGAGAGGTTATCCTGGAGGTTATTCTTACACATTATATAGATATCCTCTTCTTAGTTTTTGGTGTATTTGGGTGACTGAAGGGAAGTACCTGAAACTGTAGAGCTGTTCGCCAGTTACCTTGTTTCTTGAAGATGATCGTATAAAGATATAACATTTACAATCTGACTGTGAGATTGTGAAAATCTTGTGTCTGATGTTCCCTTTATCTAAGGTCTGGACAGATGAGTAAAAAACATGAATAAAAAATAAACAAATAATAAGGGAACAAAGTTAAAATATATCGGGCAGATGGAAATACTAGTAGTCAATGAGAGGGAAGGCTAAGGGACATGGTATGTATGAGTTTTTTCTTTTTATTTCTTTTTCTGGAGTGATGCAAATGTTCTAAAAAATGATCATGGTGATGAATATACTACTATGTGATGATACTGTGAGCCATGTATGGAATGTTTGTATGTTAGGAATGTTTGTGTTTGTATGTTGTTTTGTCAATAAAAATATTATTTAAAAAAATCAATGCCATCTTGGCCACCTTTTTATGGCCTGGCTGATGGTAACCCATCAGAGGAGCAGGCCACGACAATAATCCCCTATTGCTGGACACTTAGATGACCGCCAGTCCCCCTCATTTGCAAACAGGGCTGCAATGAACCTTCTTGCAGCTAAATGCCATCAGTGGAATTTATTATAAAAGAATAATTAAGGACATATGCAAAGAAGAGGCAGGTTTTTAAGGCTTTAGACACATATTATACAAAATTACCTGTGCAACTTTTGGACACCCTCTTCCCAGCAGACTTCTCTATCTGGCACAACAGAAACAGTATCAATAACAGGACTAAAAGCAACTTAAAACTGGATATTTAACCAATCAAGTTTCCTTTTTGCCTGCTTGGGACAAATACGTTTTATCAGGAGTTAAGATCTTTACCAGAAGAGTCTCCTCAAGATGGCAGAGTGAAGCTCTTCAGAGCTCTGTCCATCCACAGAAACTTTGAACAACCACAAGAACTGACTGACATATCTTTCTCATAGCTCCAGAAAACAGTTAAAGTTTTGCAGGAACAAAGTAAATGCTGTATCAAGGCAAAGGCTACTTAAAAGTGGTAGGATCTTGCGATGCCTGGGCTGGCCCCTCATCACCCCTTCCTGGCTCTGCATGGAGCCACCACACTCCCAGTGCAGATCCCTTGTCTAGGTTCCAGAAGGAGCACAGTAACCCTTGTGCACATACTGAGAGTCATGTATACCTGGCCTAAACTGGTGGTGGCCTGAGGGACTTACCGTCTCAGAACTTGCCCTGCATGTAGAAGGCAGCTCTCTGAGCTCTCTTACAAAATGCTATGGGAGAGCTGTCAAATGGTGCTGCATGGGGAAAGGGATTGCTGACTGTAGCACATCCAGTGCAGTGCCTGGGACCATGAACAAACTGTTTGATAGGGAAAAAAGGAAATTGTATACATGTAAATGGAGGAAATCCTATGGCCAACCTCAATCCTAGGTGCATGCTCAGAAAGGAACAGGGAGGTCCCTATGCTTTGGTCAGGAACTATTTTCTAAATTCTTTGTGTGGATAAACCCTGAAGGAGAGCACTTGAACAAGTCAATCTCAAAGACTGGGAAAGATGTTTTCTTCTTTTCCATTTTTTTTTGTTAGCTATTGGATTTCCAGGAAGGCTCTGTCATAACACTAGCTGAATATAAGCTTGAGAAAAAGACACCTCAGAGTCTAAATTCAACTGATAACACATCAAAATATCAAAATATTCAAGTTTCGACAAAAAATTACAAAGCATATAAAGAAACAAGAACTAATGGCCTAGGCAAAGAAGATGATTAAGGCATTAGAAACCATCAATGAGGAGGATAAGACCTGGGACATTCCAGAAAAAGACTTAAAAAGATGGTCCTGAATATGCTCAAATAGCTTAAGGCAAACATAAACAAAGAACTAAAGAAAATTAGGAAAATTATAGATGAAGAGAAACAGAATTTTGAGAGATATGGGAGTTATGAAAAGGAACCAAACAGAGCTGAAGATCACAGAAATAGAAATTAGAACTTCCCTAAAGGAGTTCTACAGTAGATAGGAACTGGCAGAAGAAAGAATTGGTGAACTTGAGATAAGACAACTGAAATCATCCAGTCTGAGGATAGAAAGATCAAAGAATGAAAATAAATGAACAGAACCGGAGAAACTTATGGGACACTATCAAGTGTACCAATATAGGTATTGTGGGAGTCCCAGAGGGAGAAGAAAGAAAGGGGCAGAAAGAATATTCAAAGAAATAATAGCTGAAACTTCCCAAATCTAACAAAAGACATGGATATACACATCCAAGATGCTCAACAAACTCCTAAAAGAGTAAACCCAAATAAACCCACGTCACAGCATATTCTAATCAAACTGTTGAATGCCAAGGATAAAGAGAGAATTCTGAAGACCACAACAGAAAAGCAACATATCACATGCAAGTGAGCCTCAATAAGATTAAGTGCTAATTTCTCGTCATAAACCATGGAAGCAAGAAAACAGTGGGATGACATATTTAAAGCGATGAAAGCAAAAAAAAAAAAAAAAAAAAGCTAACCAAGAATTCTATAACAGGCAAAACTGTCTTTCAAAACTGAGGGCAGGATTAAGACATTCCCAGTTAAACAAAAGCTGAGGGAGTTCATCATTACAAGATCAGCCCTACAAGAGATGTTACAGAGAGTTCTGTAGGATGAAAGGAAAAAAACAATAGAAAATAGATCAATGCTGCTTGAAGAAATACAGATCTCCAGTAAAATAACAACATGAATAGATACAAATGCCAGTACTATTATATTTTTGGTTTGTAACTCTACTTTTTACTTCCTATAGAACCTAAAGGCAAATTCATAAAATGTAATGATAAATCAGTGGTATTAGACTCATGCTATATACACATGAGTGACAAGAACTGCATAAACGTGGGGGTTGTGTTTGCTTTTGAATTTAAGTTTGTATCAAAACACATAAAATTCTTACAGATTTAGAACGTTAAATTTAAGTTCCATAGTAACAAAAAAGAATATGCAGACTAATAGAGGCAGAAAGAACGGTACAGGATACCAGGGGTAGGGGGTAGAGACAGTGGGGAGCTAATGCAAAAAGAGGTTAGCATTTCTGTTTGGGTGAAGGGAGAGTTCTAGTGATGGATGATGGTGAGGGTACTGCAACAAAGTGGAATGTGACTGATTTCATTGAAAGATCTGCTTAGGAGGGGTTGAGATGGGAAGATTTATGTTGTATATACATTTTCATAATTAAAAAAGAGAAACTAAGGAGACAATGACAATGAAATGAAATACATGATACTGGATGGGATTTAAGCATGAAAGAGAAAAGTCTCAAAAGGACACTTTGGGACATAACAAAAAATTGAAGTACGGATTGTAAGCTTTATATCACTGTTAAATTTATTGAGCTTGATAACTGCACTTAATGTGATTACATAAGTGAATATCTTTGTTCATGAAAATGTACATGGAAGTGTTATGTATTCAAAGAGTATGACATGTAACCTGCTCTCAAGTGTTCAAAAAATGGATAGATAGATAGGTATGACATAGGTGGGAAAATGTTAAAATGAGTGCATCTGGGTATCTGGGGGTCAGGGTATGTTGGAGTTCTTTGTATGGGGTTTATATATTTTTGCAATTGTCTTGCAAGTTTGAAATTATTTCAACGTAAAAAGTTTTATTTAAAAGATGCCAGAGAATATAGTTTGAGAATGGCTTACCTTTGGCCTAAAATGCATTGTAGTTGACATTTTGGAAAGAAATTTTTTTTTTTTTTACTTTTTATGTGTTTATAACATATACAAAGCAAAGAAATTAAAAAAGCAATAATTTACAAAGTACTCTTCAACAAATAGTTACAGGACAGATCCCAGAGTTTGTCATGGGCTACATAAGCTCCTCACAGATTTTTCCTTCTAGCTGCTCCAGAATATAGGAGGATAGATAGCTTAAATATTTATCATCACAATTGACTTTTTTCCCTTCTTCTTTTTGTGAAAAATAACATACATGCAAAAAAGCAATAAATTTCAAAGAACACCACCACAGTCAGTTGTAGAACATATTTCAGAGTTTGACATGGGTTACAATTCCACAACTCTAGGTTTTTATTTCTAGCTGTTCTAAAATACTGGAGACTGAAAGAGCTATCAATTTAATGATTCAGCATTCATTACTCATTTGTTAAATCCTATCTTCACAGTGTAACTCCACCATTGCCTTTGATCTTTCCATCCATCTCTTTAGGGGTCTTTGGGCTATGGCCATTCTAACTTTTTTATCTTGGAAAGGTCTGTCACTAATATGGGGTAAGGAGATGGAACTATCTGATGTTCTGGAGAGGCTGGGCACTCAAGGTTTCAGGACTTATCTGGACCACGGACCCATCTAGAGGTTGTAGGTTTCTGGAAAATTACTTTAGTGCATGGAACCCTTGTGGAATCTTATAAATTGCCCTAGGTGTTCTTTAGGATAGGCTGGAATGGTCCTGGTTGTAGGTTGTCAGGTAATGATAGGTAACAAGGTCTAACTGAAGCCTGCATAAGAGCAACCTCCAGAGTAGCCTCTCAACTCTATTTGAACTCTCTCTGCCAATGCTACTTTTAGTTACACTTCTTTTCACCCTTTTGGTGAGGATGGAATTGTTGATTTCATGGTGCTAGGGCCAGATTCCTCCTTGGGAGTCATCTCCCACATCGCCAGGGAGACTTTCTCCCCTGGATGTTATGCCCCATATAGAGGGGAGGGCAATGATTTCACTTGCAGAGTTGGGCTTAGAGAGAGGGAGACTACATATGAGCAACAAAAGAGGTCTTCCAATAATAACTCTTAGGCATGCCTGTATGTAGTCTAAGCTTCTCTGCTACCTTCATAAACTTCACAAGATTAAGCCTCAAGATAGAGGGCTTGGCCTACTGATTTGGTGCCCCTGAAGTTTGACACAGTATCAGGGGATTCCTTGATGGTAAGGTTTAATAGTTCCATATTCTTTTTCCAAACCCTGTAGGGACTTTGTGAATACTTTCTGATTATCTGCTTAATATACTCTAGGATGTATCCAGGCATTACAATAATCTATACAGGATTAAACGTCCTCTTTCTTATTCTGGGCTCCTTTTATTTCAATTGTTCAAATGAGTTATATGGATAGGTTGAGTTAGATTATGCACTACAGAAAATTTCAGTTCCAGACCAAATAAACCTTTCTTTCTTCGATCTCAGAGTATGTGTGATTCTAAAATATAGACACTGTCTTCCTTAACCCTATGTTCTGAATTACTTTAACCCCGACCTAACCAGCATTGTTCTTATCTCTAGATATCAGGTTATATATATATATATATATATATACATATATATATATACAAAATAGCTTTCTGAAATCCAGAAAAAATAATCACCTCTGTGGACTTAATGTGTCTGCTCTAAAAGCTTATAATCTAGGTCTCTGTTTCTTATAAGCATTTTCTAAAGTTGACCATATGATTGCTGTTACTTTGTTTCTGGCTTATTTTGCTTCACCAAATGTCCCACACGTTCATTCACATCATTGGATACCTCACAACTTTGTTCCTTTCTGTAGCAGCACAACCTTCTTTCATAAGTATACACCATCCTTCACCAATCTACTTCTCTGTCAGTGCATCCTTCAGCCACCTGCATTCATCGGGCATCATGTAGAGGGCCCAAAGTCCATAGTCCATCACATTCTCAATTTTAGATAATTTCATTGTTCCCAAGAGAAAAAAAACTATAAACACACCCACGTCAAATAGGAAATCTAAACCTCCTCTTAACTTTTGTCCCTCACCCATTATTTACCTCTGCTGTTACCATGGTAAGTGCTGATGTTTTCCTTTTGAACATAGCCCATAGCATGCAATAGCAGTTTTCCCATGATACCCTGGACTTAAACACTTTTTGTACACAAATCATATCTTTGAAGTAATTCTTGAAAGAACTAATTCATATTTCTAGTGTTAATCAGCAGGACACATAGCTCTATACAACTCCTTTCAATCTTGTTCATCTTCAATATGGTAGTATTACTTATAGATTCACTAGAGAACTACCTTCACTCCTATCCCCTTACACTGGAGTTCAACCTGATTAGCTAATGATTCACTCATCTCTAGTTTCTATACATCTCTAAATTCCCTATATTCTGTATTATAAACCCGGGATTATACCTTTATGCTGGTCTTAAAAGTGGAATCATATAATATCTATTCTTTTGTGTCTGCTTATTTCACTCAGCATTATGTCCTCAAGGCTCATCCATCTTGTCATGTGCTTCAGGACATCATTTTGTCTTACTGCTGCATAATTGCATGTATATACCACATTTTGTTGATCCCCGCGTCTGTTGATGGGCATTTGGTTTGTTTCCATTTTTTGGCAATTGTGAATAATGCTGCTATGAACATTAGTGTGAAAATGTCTGTTTGTGTCATTGCTTTCAGCTCTTCTGGGTATATACCAAATAATGTTATTGCTGAGTCATAGGGCAACTCGATATGTAGTTTCCTGAGGAACTGCCAAACAGGCTTCCACAGTGGCTGCACCATTATACATTCCCACCAGCAGTGCCTAAGTGCTAAGTGTCCCAGTTTCTCCACATCCTCTTCAACATTTCTGGTTTCCTGTTTGTTTAATAGCAGCCAATCTTATAGGTGTGAGGTGGTATCAGAAAGATAAATTTTGAAAGTCACTGTATTGGTTTGCTAAAGCTGCTGGAATGCAATATACCAGAAATGGAATGGCTTTTAAAAAAGGGAATTTATTAAGTTCCAAGTTTACAGTTCTACAGCCACAAAAATGTCTGAGCAAAGGCATCCAGAGAATGATACCTTGACTCAAGGAAGGGTGATATAAGTCAAATGGGAAGGCACGTGGCTGGTTTCTGCTTGTCCTTGTTCCTGGTTCTGTTGTTTCCAGCTTCTGATGTCAGTTTCCTCTGTAGACATCTGTAGATCTTCACTTAGTTCCTCAGGGACACAACTCTGGGTTCTGGCTTGCTTAGCATCTCATG
Source organism: Tamandua tetradactyla (assembly GCF_023851605.1). Taxonomy (NCBI): domain Eukaryota; kingdom Metazoa; phylum Chordata; class Mammalia; order Pilosa; family Myrmecophagidae; genus Tamandua; species Tamandua tetradactyla. The sequence goes on along the minus strand of NC_135342.1, from coordinate 39,734,057 downwards.
GGAAGTCACATCGCAATGTCTGCTGGGCCCTGCATCTCCAAATGTCCGTGTCTAAGTGTCTGCTATCTCTTTTGGCCCTCCAAGCATCTTCAAATGTTTGCATCTCTGTTGGCTCTGAAGCAACTATCTAGCTTCTGCCGGCTCTCTCAGCTGCTGGCATTTCCTGGGCCTTCTGCATTTCCAAATGTCTGCATCGCTGGAGGCTCTAAAGCAACTCTCTTTTCTCCAAAACCTCTTCCCTTTTATAGGACTCCAGTCAACAAATCAAGACCCAGTTTGATCAGGCAGAGTCTCAGTTCAATCTATTCAAAAGGCCACAGCTACATTTGGGCATGTCACATCTCCGTGGAAACAATCTAATCAAAAGTTTCCACCCACAATATGGAATCAGGATTAAAAGAAACATGGCTACCCACAGAAGATTGGATCAGGAAATGGACATGGCTTTTCTGGGGTACATAATAGCTTCAAAGTAGCACAGTCACCCTGATTTTTTATTAGCGAGTATTGGCTTTGAAATAAAATACAGACAATGTGTGCATGGAAACAATAATGCACTCAATTGACATATTTGTAAAATGTTTCTAAAAAAGTCCAAAATAGATACTGTCTCAAAGTCAAAGTAATTAAAAATTAGAATCCATCTCCTGTGATAAAAAATTTTTACCAGAAGAAGAAAGGTTTTATTAGATCTTGGTATCAAAGTTTACAATCAACAATTCTGACTTGAAAATGCTATTTTCCGAGGAGGATGGGTAGAATCTGTTAGACCCAGCAGGGGAGAGCAGGCCGTTCTATTTATATGCTTTGGGGCCTCCTCAGAAGTGCTTGCCTGATTGCCCAAACTCAACTAGTGCCTGCAAACTTGTTTAATTATTGTCTTAGTGTTTTTGGGTCAGTAGAAATTCTGCTCTCATGGAACATACCTTGTAGATATATTGAAAAAGATAAATTCAGATTAGACAGAAGTTCTAGTCCCGGGCTCTAGAAAACTTGCCTGATACAGAATAGTCAATAAATTAATTGTTGAAACAGTTTAGTAATCCAATGTGTCTTTGGTCTTTGTGGTCTTTCTTTCCTGTGTCCCCAGCTCAAGTAGGGACAGAATGTGCTGGGCAATGCTGACATATATGGGGTACACTTGTCCTTTTCTAAAGTAGGTATGAAAACAAACTGGCATGGAAATTTCAAAGATTATGACAATTTTTGTTTCCTTCTAAAGAATTTTATGTCTGGGCTTTGCCCTCTGGGTGCACATTTTGAAGTCGTCTTGCTCCTAGTCTTCCCTCAACCCCAGCATCTCAGCAAACCTGTGGTGCTGGGGCAGCAGGGTGGGGAGGGTGACACTGCAAGCTGAGCTTGGGACACATCTGCAGAGTGGCAGTACTTATGAGGCAGGGTTAGAACTAGGGTGGTGCTTGGCTGGCTGAGCAAAGGGCAAATTCCAAAAGTGGTCAGGACTCAAGGAAAAAATATCTCTGAGAAGAACAGTAATAAAAAGCACCTGGAGGCCAGTGGACCCCACTTGAGTGAACCATTTATAGAAAAGGGTGGAACCAACCAACTCTGTCTGAGTGAGCCATCTATAGTCAAGCATCAGTGAAGAAGGGAAAAGGAAAGTGTAGTAAAATAGTTAATAAAAATGACAAAAGGAACAAAAATCTATAAAAGCAGATGGCTCACAGTGTTTGGGCCTCTCGGCTCTCACCTCTTTCTTTGCAAGAGTGCTGGCATGTCTTTCTCACATGCATACTCAATAAATTTTCTACCTTCTTACTTTCTGTGCCTTGAATTATTTCTTATGGCATGGCCAAGTATCTAGGAAGCTGAATCTGGCAATATTTGGGTGATTCCCTGTCAGGGGACAGAGGATGAGAACACAGCACTTTCATTAGAAGATCTTCTCTGAAGAGGAAGAGACTCTTACAGTGCTGACTTTTTGGCTGCAAGGACATACTAAAAGAGTTGACAACTGTTTTGTGCATTGAATACTGTCATAGCACATTGTCATGAACAAAGAGGTGAAGGTGAGACTTGAAAAATGACCCCAGCTTGTCACCAGGTGACAAAGGCTCTCAGAGGGACCAGGTTAAATTTGTAGGCATCAAACTCCAAAGGTGGAGAACTAATTACTCTTCTTGGCTGCTGGGATCAGATGATAAAACCAAAATGGAAGTGGAGATGGATGGATGAGGCAAGAATGGCAAAACACTATGATGGAAAATTGCATATTGATCACATGGAGGATAATAGATCTTAATATGGAGAAATAATTACCCGGTGAGTCAAGTGTCTAGCTTACCTGAAGATACAAGCCAGCCTGAGACCAGCATGAAAAATGGCTGGCAAACATTTCAATCAAGGGGAGGCAGCGGCTCTGCCCCCCAGAAGAAGGAGCTCTTTAACCAAGCCCTGTTGTTTTGATTGTCAGCGGAAGTGAGTAATGGTTTGGCTACTGGCTTCAAAGAAATGCAGCAGCGCATGAAGAGATTGGTTGCTTGAGAAGGGAGACAGAAGCCAGGAACATTTTAAGACCAGATGTCACCCAACCCACAGGATGTGATTAAGACAGAGACAGCAGGGGACTGGGGTGGCTCCAGCACTCAGGAAGGGGTGGGGGAATACATAAGAGGCAGGCCCTGGCCGTGAGGGAGAGGAGGCATAGGTTACCTGTGGTGGAGGGCCACGTCAGTCCCTCCAGGGACTTCAGACTTCTCAATTACCGATGCAGGCTAGCAAATGGGCAGGATAGGTGCACAATAAAAGCTTTGAGCAGATGATTGCTGAGTTCTTCCTGCCCTAAGCTTCCTACTGAAACTTTCCTGCTTAGGCTCACAGACCATTAATACAACTGTCTTGTTAAGGCAGTGGAAATTATCATAATTTTATTCCTCATTTGTCTTCTTTTTCCCTTCTGGCTTTGTAACAGGAGACAAACTCAATTGAGGTGCAACAGCTGGGGTAGTGATTTCCTGCAGAAGCAAGCTAAGGCCGGGGCAGAAAGGGAATGTGTGAAGCGCTGGGCTGTCCTGGCCTGGGTCTTCGGTCTGCCCATTTCCTTCAGGGTTTTCCCAGTTCTAATTATCCCTCCATCTTTCCTGCATCTCTACAACCATTAGTTCCTTCCTTCATTCATGGAACATGTTCATCCATCCATCGTTCCTTCTTTCTGCCCATTCCACAAGCATTGGAGGAGGGATCTGTGCTTAGCATTGAGATCACCCTTTGAATAAAACATAAATCCATGCTCTGAATTTGTTTCTGCCCTCAAGGAGTTCAAGAATATTTGGATGAGTGCATTTTCAATTAAAATCTCTACCTTTCCCAGAAAGCTTATTAAAGATGTGATTAAAGAGATAATCATGGAACTTTACTTATTGATGGCTCTTTCTCCTGGTCGTGAATGAAAGATTTGAATACCAAGTGACTGAAGATTTCTTTGTAGAGCTCACTAATATCTGTGAATCCTCACCAAATCCTGGAGGCTATTCATTCCTTGTTCACTAAGTGTGCTGTGCTTTGAAGATCAGGAACAATGATCAGTGCTTGAGGGCTGGGGTTGATACTGATCAAACACAGGTTCTCAGCCTGCTGTGCCTAACAGCCGATCTATAAGACCCGGGTTTCAAAGGGAGAGTTTATTGCAACTGAATCAAGGAGAACAGATATGGCCTATGGGCCTAAAATCTGTCTCCAGTAGTGTAAGGAGTTTAGGGTTTTTCTGAATTCAAAGATGGGAAGATGGAGATGTTACCATTAAAATAACAAGTATGAAGGACTAGTTTACAAATGTAAAAGAGTGGAGCTAAGCTAGAACTAAGCTAAAATAACCATTATAATACAAATAACTTTGCTGTCATCAGGGTTAGTTCTGGGCTGACTCAAGTTCCTTCATTAATATTAGGGGGTTGTCTTTGTGATTATAAGACTGTAATATTGAACCTAATATATGAGAATCTAATATAAAACTCTAAAAACAGGATGAAGGGGTAAAGGGCAGCCAGTTATGAGTTGTTTTTTTTTACAATTTGCAATTTAGTGGGTTTCAGTAATTTCAGTATTTCCTTTTGGTTCTTCTAAAATATACTAGAAAATAAGAAAAAGACATCAATATAGTGATTCTGTCATCATAGTTATTTGTTAAAATTTAATTTCCCAGTTATTGGGGCTCTGCCCCATATGTAACACCTGTTGTATTTGTTACTGCCCCTCTTTGGCCCCAGAGGTTGATGGTCTGTGAAAACACTAGTGTACTTGCAGAAAAATCAACGCTGCCCAATGCTGACCTAGCGCAGGCCCTTCCCTTACTGGAAGTAGCTCCATGGACCAGAAACATCTGATTATGACCCTTCTCAGTCTCCACCTGCAAAATAAAGGGTTCACCCATCTGTGGTCCCTTTCAGCTCTGACCTACTATGATTGACTGTTATAAGAAGAGGTGGCTCAGGACATAGCCAATGATAGAGACAATAGGTATACAAGCTCATGTGGGCAGAAATTAAAAGTGATCTCCTCGCAAAAGACGTGAATAGACATTTTTCCAGAGGAAATAAAATGGTTAAAGAAACACATGAAAAAATGCTAAATTTCACCAAAAATTAAGGAAATGCAAATCAAAGCCACAATGAGATATCATTTCATGGCTATTACAATGGCCACTATTAAACAAATAGGAAACTACAGGTGTTGGAGAGGCTGCGGAAAAATAGGAACACTTATTCGCTGCTGGTGGGAATGTAAAATGGTACAACTGCCATGAAAGACTAGTTTGGTAGCTCCTCAGAAAGCTAAGTATAGAGCTGCTAAGTATAGAATCTGGCAATTCTCCTACATGGTATACGCCCAGAAGAACTGAAAGCAGAGACACAAACAGACATTCGCACGCCAGTGTTCATTCGTAGTGGCCTTATTCACAATTGCCAAAAGATGGAAACAACCCAAGTGTCCAACAACAGATGAATGGATAAACAAAATATGGTATATACATATCATGGGATATTATTCATTGTTAAGAAGGAATAAAGTCCTGAAGCATGTGACAACATGGAAGAATTTTGAGGACATCATGTTGAGCAAAATAAGCCGGATACAAAGGGACAAATATTGTAAAATGTCACTAATATGAATTAATTATATGTAAACTCATGACATTCAATCTAGAATATAGGTTACCAGGAAATAGAATGAGGCTAGAGGATGAAAAGTGGCTGCTTAAGATGCACAGAATTTTTAACTAGGTTGAGTTTAAATGGGTGGAAATGGAGAGAGATGATGGTAGCACAATATTGTGGGTATAATTAGGAGTGCAGAACTGAGTGTGAATGTGGTTGAAAGGGTTAGTTTAGACTCATATATATCACCAAAAGTCAGAGGTTAAAGCATGGGACTGTATAACACAGTAAATCTTGTGGTGGATGATGACTGTGATTAAAAGAGCGAGTATAAAAAATTTATTTTGTGAACTAGAACAAATGTCTGAAATTACCACAAGTAATTAATAATAGAGTGGTATATGGGAAAATGCACCTATTATAAACTATGGACTATAGTTAATAGCAGTAACTTAATATTCTCTCATCAATAGTAACAATGCTAGGGATCAATAATTGAGGGCAGGAGGGGATAAAGGGTATAGGATGTTTTGGGTTTTCTCTCTCTCTTTTTCATTTTGGAATAATGAAAATGTTTTAAAATAGATTGTGGTGATGAGTGCACAAGTATGTGATGGTACTATGAGCCACTGATTGTATACTTTGGATGTATTGTATGCTGTGTGAATGTATCTCAATAAAATTGCATTAAAAAAAAAAAGTAATCCCCTTACTCATTTTTGAGAATTAAAAGGACTTGAGTCCCCTGAAGGCCTTTGGAATGAATGCAGCCCATGTCAGGTCAGGGAATTCCAGTAGAAGCCAATCATTATCCCCTTCAAGCCCCTTGTTTGCCCTCTTGCTTTGCCCTCCTTTCTTCTGATACCAACATACACTGGGGTGGAGGGTGGGGGTTATGAGAGAGACTTGTTGTATTTGCTCTGACAGCAACGTGATATGCACACCCATCTTATCTGAGTCACAGTCTTGTTTTATATGAAGGAAAAGCTCCCTTTCTTCTTATAAAATGCAATTATTCATAAATACTTCGTGTCATCTGTTCTTGAAATTTTAGTAGAAGGGTTTAATGCTACCGGTTACTGTGACAACAGGCAAAATTGATGATTTGGAATATTAGCGTATTATTCCACTGTGGGAAAATTTCATTTCTGTGCATGTGTAGGTGTGTGTGCATGTGTGTGGATGTGTGTGATGGGTTGTTTACATACGGTACGTATTTAGAGACCATATAGTGTCATAAAAGTCAAGAAGTGAGACTGTCACTTTTGTTCAGGAGAATACATGGGAAAAGTCAAGCCCAGCACTGATAACTTCTATTGGTCAGGTCTTTTCTTTAGAAAGATTGAATTAGTCTTAAAATAGACACATGGCATATTCTTTTTTTTTTTTTTTTGGTAATGGAGACAAAGATATTGCAATAAAGACAGCTACTAAGGACTCAGATATTTCTTTTCTTTTTGATTCTGTGGCTTCTCTGAAAATTCCACCCCTTCCTGAGCCTCCCCTTTCTCATTCTCTCATGGCAGCTTGGCACCCTCAGGAACCAGTTATTTGGGGCTCTGTGGATTCACGTTTTCAGCTCGCTGGCACTTCGACCCCTGCGTGAACATCAGTTATTGATCTGCATGTCCTGTTACAAAATGACTTCTATCTTACTCCAGAACTTCCCTTCTTTTTCTCTTCCTGCTCTCTTTACATGCTGTCAGTATTCTCAGTGCCTCTCTCTCTCTTGCACTCACTCTCTTTTTCTCTCTCTTTCATCTCTGATTGACTGCATTTTTTTCTAACTTTAGACAGGTGTTTTCCATGAGATGGAGAAGATAACCCCTGCCAGCTCCAAATTAATATCTTTCCATCTTGGAAGATGCCCTTTTTCACCTTCCAGTAAAGCCCACAGTTGGTAAGTCTCAACCATGTAATTGTGCTTCTAATTACATGACAGTGTCCTGAGTTTAAAATAAAGCAGGCACAAACAGACATTGCTCAGAATCACCTGACATCTGAGAAAAACACTGAATATGAAAGAGGTCAATGCAACCAGAAATGTTCCTAATCATCTGATCTCTCTATTATATAGTAGATTTTCTCATATTTATCTACCAAGAGACAAATTTCTATAGAAATTGCCATTCACGTTCTCCTATTTTCAATTTTCAAGAACAATTTTTGTTCTCTGATGTTTTTTTGTATAGTCTCTGTTTTGTGTTTCTTGTTCCATTATACAACTTCGTTACACGGGGGTCAAAGATGCCATAAATGCCTCCAGAAAGAAAAAACAGTGTGTCATATACAAAAGGATCAGGAAACAAAATAATTCTGAATTTTTCAATAGCAATACTAGAAACTAGAAGCCAATAATGGATCAGTGACTTTGAATAGGAAGGAAGGTGATTCCCAACCTAGAATTCTATATCCAGCCAGACTATCCAAATTATCAAATAAGTATAAGAGCTAAATAGTATTGTTTTTAGACATTTAAGTCTAGTGTTCTTTTTGTCATGAAGTTATCTGAAGGCATGCCCACTAAAACTAGGATTTAAATCAGCAGAGAGGAAAACATGGGCTATGAGAAATAGGTGGTCTAGCTTAATAAATGGTGAAGAGACAACTGTGCACCCTAGCTGAGGGCAACCAGTCCAGGCTGGAGCAGATCAGAAGGCACTAGGAGAATTCTTCAAGAAGACCTGTATTGGGAAGATGGCAGAAAGGGAAGTAAGATAAGGTGGGGTCAGGGCAGCTGTGAAAGAGGAATATTTCTGACTATTGAAGACAGTAGGTAACACCTAAAACTAAAAGCACACTTATATTACTCTTTCTAGATATTTCAGAGATATCAAAGTCAATACCAAACAAATCAGCAGTCAGAGTTGAAAGTGATTGCCTCTGGGATTTGGGAAATGGGCATGGGGTAGGGTAGACAGAGACAGAGGGCTGCTATTTTTGTAACAAGTCTTGCTGAGTTACTTGACTTTTAAACTATGAATGTGTATAACTTTTAGATCAAAGTCAGTTTGGATATCATGCTTGGGCCCCCTCTGCAGTTGCCTGCTTGGCGGTTGGTTGTGTGATGCTCCCTGAGAGTGGGCAGCACACTGGCTGGCATGCACGGCATGTGAGCTGTTCGTTGCTGTAATTGCTGCTGACAGGCATGCTCTTTCTTCTTGCCCCTAGCATCTCATCTCCAAAGCCAGTTGCTTCCTTGTTGAATTAAACATGGTTTCATGTCTCTCTTTTCAATATTGAACATGGTTTTGAACAATTCCTTGAGTCTGGAGCTGCACGGCTCTTGACAGGAGTGGTTTTGAATGGCAATAGCTTATGGGGGAGGGGGCATGGAGGGTCTGTAGAGGGACAAGGAAGTGGAGGAGCTGGCTCCCGGCTGGGCTTTTGGATTGTGGCTTGGAGTCCTGCTTTCTGACCCCAAGCCCACCCAAGTGAATTTGTGGTGTTGGCTGGCCTGACAGACTTGACATCTTCCTGAGCCTTCTTGGTGCTGGAGGCTGGGAGGGAGCTTCACTCATTTATACATCTGGTATTCTTAAGTGGACTTTTGGGGCTTCAGCTTCAGCTGCTGTGCCAGTGAGGGAGAGGGTTCCCTGTAAACACTACTTGCCTAGCTGGAAACTTGACTCTAATTTTCTCTATGTCTAGTCCTAATACCACCCACTCTATGAAACTCACTGGCCCCCTAGTTGAGAAGTCCTTCCTCCTTTGTGCTCTCGCATATTCATATATTTGCTTCTGAGTATGTGTATCTTTTAAACATGTCTGCCTTTCATGGAGTCCTGCTACACCCCCAAAACCACCCCCAACTCAGTGCTTAAAAGAACAACCCTCAGTCTAGATTATGAGTTCAGAGGTCAATGAGACATTTCCGGTGATCCAGACCAGGCTTGGCTCATCTCAGCTGGGCTCGTTCATGTGTCTGTGGTCAGTTGGGGATTACCTGGGAATAGGGTAGTCTGAAATGACTTCCCTCACATGGCTGATAGTTGCTAGCTGTGGATTATCTGGTCTCCTCCTGTGGCAGATAGCATGGGTATGTTCACACAATAGCAGCAGGAGTCTAAGAGAGAAGGAGTGCTCAATGCCCTTTGAGACCTAGGCTCAGAACTGGCACAATATCTTTTCTGCCACATTCTATTGCAAAGCAAGTCACAAGGGCAGTCCAGATTTAAGAGGCCAGGGAAATATGATACCACCTCTTGATGGGAGGAGTGGTAAAGTCACATTGCAAAGGCCTAAAGGCAGGGGGATTATATCCATCTTTTCAATTTACCACAAAAGAGTAATAGTAAAGAAATAACCAACATTTTTGAACACTGAAAACAGTGTCTGTCATATAGTAGGTTCTTTCTACATATTAACTTCATTGTAACTCTGTTTCCTCCTCTTCAAAATGGGGATAATAATAGTACTTACTTTATAAGATTGCTATAAGGATTAAATGAGTTAAGGAATTTATCAAGGGTCATGTGATTGGTAGGTGGTGGAGAATCTGCAACTCACTATGGCACGATTGTCTGATTCTTCCCTGTCTGTTGCACAAGGACTTGCCTAGGACTTGGTGTAGCTAATTCAACAATTACATCCAAATGTGCCAGAACTGTAAAGAGAGTACTAAAGAATTTGCAGAATGTTGCAGCACCCCACATTTTTTGTTATTTAATTAACAACAGCAATTTATCATGGTTGTCTTCAGCAAAGGCAAATTGTCTCAGAGAAGCAGAGGAGGTAAAGGCTTCATCATCCTCCCCCCTCAGCCCAATGTTTTGTTCACTGCAATGGATGTGCCAGCTTTTCCATAAAGCCTTCCTTTTTGGCTGCAGTCCAAACTGAAATCACCTTTCAAGGCTCCATGCAGTTTATTAACCTTAGATGCCTTCTGAGACTTATATCCCCAAACAGTTGGAAGCCGTATCAGGCCAAGCTATAACATGAAACTTTGTACTCCATATTCTAGCAAATTAAGTTAGATATAATGTCTTCTTATATATGTTTCTTCCCCCACTCATCCATTAGTTGATTTTTAATTCATAATTTCATAATCGATTTATCTTTGCATCCGTCCAGTTATCCATGCATTCCACTCATAGATCCATGCAACCATGAATCTACCATTCCCTATATTCAAATGACCTTCATCATCCCTACCTCCATTGCTTTAGCCATCCAATCATTTCAATGTTCATCTGTCCATCCAGTCATCAATTTATACATCTTGCAATCACTCACCAATTCATCAATTTATCTTTCCTTCCAAATATCTATCCAACTTTCCCTACATCCATTTCTCTCTTCCTCCATTACTTCATCTATTTCTCCATCCAACTAACCATTTATTTATTAGTCCATTACTATGCCCACCCATCTAATTGTCCATCCATCCATCCATCTATCCATCCATCCACCCATCCATCCATCCAACTATCCATTGTTCTATACTTATGTGACCACAAAGAGAAAGGTCATATTCTAGGTTTGTTTGAATGAGGTTCTTACAAGAGAATTTAATGGAGACAGTTAGGCTGAATATTTGGGGAAAACGGTACAAAAGAGGAAATTGTGTGTGTTTGTCTATGTGTATATGCATGAATTTGAAATTCAGGGGTCAGTTATATGTGGAATATCTAAGATTTGGATATATATTCTTCTATTAACTGGGCAGTTATAGTTCAGTACGTTAAGTACCTTGATTTCATGTTTCTCCTATTAGAATTTAACTCCCTTTAGTATAAAGACTCTGTCTAACTTGGCTACAATTGTGTCCCAGTAGTTTGGATGTGCCCTTTGTGTCCCATTAGTATATGGCATGCATTAAATACTCAATGAATGCTTATTGATTAAGGAATGCAGGATTCGGAACATTTTCACCTCCCACTCCTGGGGTAGATCTTAGACCTGATTTAGCAAGGTCCAGTGTGGGATGGAGGAAATCTCCTGAGTTGGGAAAGGAGACAAAGTGCCCTGGATTCCTTCCAAAAAGCACACAGACTCCATCATGGGCCAGTGATGTAAGGCCACATTATGACTTTCCATGGGACTAAGGTGCTTCAGCCTTTATGAGCCCCTTTCTTTTTAAAAACTATTAAAAATCACATTTTACAACTGCATTGGTATAAAGACAAACATATCAATATATAGTTTCCTTAGCCTAAAAATTCAATTTTTTTTCTTTTAACTTTAAAAACCATTTTGTGTGCCCCTAAAAGTATGGGGAACTTTCACCCTGGAGTGGCATGGGCAATAACAGCAGTGGTTGTGGCAGGAAGCCAGGGCACTTCAGAAGCAGGTGCCAATAATAACACAGCTAACTCACTTCTTTATTTCTTCCATTGAGAAAAAAAAAAGCCATTTTAAGATGGCCCTCTGTTTTCACAGTAAAAACCTCACCTTTTCAAAGGCTTCGGTCTGATCCTCCAAATAATAAGCATTAGTTGATGATGATGATGAAGAACAGGATAATGATTTGCTTAGTATCTATCAAGCACTGTGTTAAGTGCTTTCGCCAAAGCTTTCACCTGGTGTATGTTGCTAGAATGTGCTGGGGGACATTGGACCTTCATTGTTTAGCACTGTGGCCTTGATTTCTGAGAAACCTTGGCTTCTCTGTGTTTCCTTGCCCATCCAGCAACTACTATTCCTTCTCTTTGGAGCTGCATCTTGATATCACGGTAGGGAACCTTTCCTCGTTTTATGGAGGACAGCCTTGGTGGGGCTGTCAATCAGGTGTGGGCAGATGAACCTAAAAAAGGACGATTGAACTCATTTCCTTGGGACTCTGAATCTTGAGAAGAGTAATGCTATTATGGAAAACATCTGTTAGGGCCCCGCTGTTGGACTGAATGAGTTCTGACATCATTGTTCTCTACTTCCTGCTTCCTGGACCAAGCCCTCCCCTGCCAGCCAATGCATTACCTGGTTTCTCTTCTAATATGAACTTTGTTCTCTAGCCTCAGCTGATTCTTCAGTTAACTCAAATAGAAAATGAGTTTATCAGAAGGCTATTGGGTTGCTCAGAGTCAGGTTTTCTTGTTTGCAGCCAAAATACCTTAATGGATACAGCCCTCAAAGAAGCCTTAGTTGTGGTGGTTGGAATAAGAAGTGCATTTTATTATTTAATAACAAAAGCTGAAACTCTGCCATGCCTTAGCCTCAGATCCCATTTAGCCTGAGAGGAGTTGTGTGACAGACCTCCTGAGGTAACGCCCCAGAACAGGAAGATAATGGGAGCTTAGTTTATTTCCATACAAATAGGATTTTAAATCCTTATCAAGGTAACAGAAACAAAAAAGAATGTCATACAGACACATTTAGGGTAGCCTGATCAATTCCTTCTTCTTTTGGAACAACTACATTATCAAAATTATGCTTCACTGCCTGCTAGACTTGCTTCTGGTGGGAAGCAGCTGAATTGATTTTGAACTTCTTCTGTGATACGCTTAGCGCTTTGTCAGTAAAATTACTGTAATATCTTATGCCATCTGTCATATTCCCTTCTCACAGCAGGAGCCATCTCCAAGTAGAAAGTTCTCAGGCTGAATTTCAATCGTCAGAGTGTTTAGTATGTAAACCCATATTCTGCGGAGCTCTGCTGGACCAGCTGTGGAGTAGGTGATGGCTTGGGTTTTTATTTTTGCACACAGAGAAGCACTGTCACCCTGGGTGGTCTCTGGGCTCTGTACACATCTGCATCCCTGGAGGTCTGGAGGGTTTTGAGGTATCTGGGTTGTTGGTTGGGGTGGGATGAGTGAGACATTTGCTTTGGGAGAAAAATTTAAGGAGGTGCCAAAACCTCAGAAATCAAAGAGAAATAATTTAAAATCTGTTCGAGTTTGCAAGGTGCTGGAATGCGATATACCAGAACTGGAAAGGCTTTTTAAAAGGGGAATTTAATAATTTAAATTATGTGATCCTTTGCTCCTGGGCTCCATTGCCTTTAGCCTCTGTTCCTGTGGAGGTTCCCCACTTTACTTCTCTGGGGCTGGCTTTCATCTCTTGGTTTCCCTTGGCTCTCTCCAGGTTCTGTCTTGCTTAACATCTCATGGCAACATCTCCATGTGTCCATATCTGTGTCAGCTCTGCTGTGAAGTTTCTGTCAGCTCTGAGGCATCTGTCATTTCTCAAGGCTCTGCTGTTTCTGAGGTTTCTTAAAAAATTTTCCTCTTTTAAAGGATTCCAGTAAACTGATCAAGACCCACCTGGAATGGGTGGAGTCACATCTCCATCTAATCAAAAGTTAACCCACAATTGGGTATGCCGCATCTCCATGGGCATGATCTAATCAAAAGATTCCAACCTACATTGTTAAATCAGGATTAAAAGAAATGCTGCCTCCACAAGATGGAATCGGGATTCAACACAGCTTTTCTGGGGTATAAATGACATATTAAAAATTCAAAATAAATGCAAAAAAAAAAAAAATCCCTGTGAACAAAATGTCAAAAATTGAAATAGAGTCAGGATCAATGACAGCAGGGTGCTGGGACATATTGGAGCCTGTGGCAAAAGGGAGAATTAGCAATGCTGTCCTCCAGCTCCCTCTCCCTTGTGTCTTTCACAAGCATTTTCCCCAATGCATTTCTTGTGTTTGGAATTGTCTTGGTGTCTCTTCTCCATGGACCTGAAAGACACTGTATCTTCAAAGAAGGACTTTGTATGGTCAACCTATGAAGACTTGTATAGCTGTGAATATTTTATTTTGCTTTCATGTAAATGTTAATTTAGATATGAAATTTTGGGTTCAAAATATCTTTCCTTTTCCAGTTTGAATGCAAGAAAGCACTGCAATTATATTTGAGTGTTTCTGTTGAGACATCCATCATCTGGTTTATGTTCATATTTGATGTCCCACCTTCTCACTTTGCGGCTTTTAAAGGTTTCTCTTTGTCCTTAACATTCTAAAATATTAGTATAATATTCCTATGTGTAGAATTTTTGATCTATCCTCTTTGACACTCATTGAGATTTTTCATATATATCAATCTGAGGTCTTAAACATTTATTTCACTCTTGAAATATCTTAATCATTATTTTTAAAAAACATTTCCTCCTCTCCCTTTGCTTTTTCCCCCCTCTCTATGTAGATGTGCAGGTTGATAATCTCTAATTCTGTGCTCCATATCTCTTAATTGTTTTTTTTATTGTATAGTATAGCATATATACAAAGCAAAGAAATAAAAAAGCAATAATTATCAAAACACCCTTCAGCAAGTAGATAGAGGACAGATCTCAGAGTTTTTCATGGGCTACCATAAGATCCTCTCATATTTTTCCTTCTAGCTGCTCCAGAATATAGGAGGCTAGAGGGCTTAAATATTTATCATCACAATCAACTTTTTTCCTTCTTTTTTTTTGTGAAAAATAACATATCTACATAAAAATCTATAAATTTCAAAGCACAGCATCACAATTAGTTATAGAATATGTTTCAGAGTTTGACATGGGCTACAATTCCACAATTTTAATTTTTTACTTCTAGCTGTTCAGAAATACTGGGAGACTAAAAGAGATATCAATTTAATGATTCAGCATTCATATTCATTTGTTAAATTCTATCTTTTCTGTATAACTCCACCATCACCTTTGATCTTTCCATCCCTCTCTTTAGGGGTGTTTGAGCTATGGCAATTCTAATTTTTCATATTGAAAGAGTCTGTCACTAATATGGGGTAGGGAGATGGAACTATCTGATGTTCTAGAGAGGCTGGGTACTCTAGGTTTCAGGACTTATCTGAATCAGGGACCTATCTAGAGGTTGTAGGTTTCTGGAAAGTTACTCTAGTGCATGGAACTCTTATGGAGTCTTATATATTGCCTTAGGTATTCTTTAGGATTGGCTGGAATGGTCCTGCTTGGAGTTTGTCAGGTTATGATAGGTAACAAAGTCTAACTGAAGCTTGTGTAAGAGCAACCTCTTGACTCTACTTGAACTCTCTCTGCCACTGATATTTTATTAATTACACTTCTTTTCCCCTTTTTAGTCAGGATGGAATTGTTGATCCCATGGTGCCAACTCTGGATTCATCCCCGGGAGGGCAATGATTTCACTTACAGAGTTGGGCTTAGAGAGACTGAAGCCGCATATGAGCAAACAAAGGGGTCCTCCAGAAGTAACTCTTTGGCATGCCTATGGGTAGTTTAAGTTTCTCTGCTACCTACATAGGTTTCACAAGAGCAAGCTTTATGATCAAGGGCATGGCCTATTGATTTGGGTGTTCCTAAAATTTGACACAGTATCAGGGGATTCCCTGATGGTAAGGTTTAATAGTTTCATATTATTTTTCCCATCCCTCAAGGGGCTTTGCCAATACTTTTTAATTATCTACTTCATATACTCTAGGATGTATCCAGACATTACAATAATCTATACAGGATTAAAGGACCTCTTTCTTATTCTGGGCTCCCTGTGTTTCAGTTGTTCAAATGAGCTAGACAGATAGGTTGAATTAGATTATGCACTACAGAAAATTTTACATTTCTCTTAATTTTTCATCTCTATCCTTCTATAATGCCTTCTAGGAGAGCTTTTTATTTTATTTTATTTTTTAAAAAATTTTTATTAATAAAACCAATCAACATACAATGTGAACATTCTTTTTTTCATCACATAGTTGTATATTCATCGTCATGCTCATTTCTTAGAACATTTGCATCAATTCAGAAAAAGAAATAAAAAGAAAACAGAAAAAAAATTCATATATACCATACCCCTTACTCCTCCATTTCACTGATCACTAGCATGTCAATCTACTAAATTTATTTTAACATTTGTTCCCCCTATTATTTATTTATTTTTAATCCATCTGCTCTATACATTTATCCAGAAGGTAGATGAAAGAAGCATCAGACACAAGGTTTTCACAATCATACAGTCGCATTGTGAAAGCTATATCATTATACAATCATCTTCAAGAAGCACAATCATCTTCAAGAAACATGGCTACTGGAACACAGCTCTACATTTTCAGGTAGTTCCCTCCAGCCTCTCTGTTATGTCTTAACTAAAAAGGTGATATATATTTAATGCATAAGAATAACCTCCAGGATAACCTCTCGACTCTGTTTGGGATCTTTTAGCCATTGACTTTTTATTTTGTCTCATTTCTTTCTTCCCCGTTTCAGCTGAGAAGGTTTTCTCAATCCCTTGGTGCTGAGTCCCAGCTCATTCTAGGATTTCTGTCCCATGTTGTCAGGTCCACACCCTTGGGAGTCATGTCCCACATAGAGAGGGAGAGGGCAGTGAGTTTACTTGTTGTGTTGGCTGAGAGAGAGAGGCCACATCTGAGCAACAAAAGAGGTTCTCTTGGGGGTGACTCTTAGGCCTAATTTTAAGTAGGCTTAGCCTATCTTTTTCAGGGTTAAGTTTCATTTGAACAAAACCCCAAGACTGGGCCTATTGCTTTGATTGTCCCCACTGCTTGTAAGTTTATCAAGAATTCTAGGACAGTTTTTTAAATGTCAACAGTTCTCAAACTTGGCTACACATTAGAATCATTTGGGAAGCTTTTAAAATTCCATACCCCAAGCCAATTAAATCAAGACTCTAGTGGTGAGGGTCCCAGGCATGAGTATTTTCTGAAGCCTCCTGGCAATTCCAATGTGTAGTCAAAGCTGAAAAACAGTGCTATTGCAGTACTTTGCAGACTTTAATGTATATACAAATCACCTGAGAATCATATTAAAAGGAACATTCTGATCCAGTAAGTCTGGGATGAGGCCTGAGAATCTGTATTTTAACAACTTCTGCTACTGAGACTAGTCATTAGATCATAATCTGAGAAGAAACACTCTGTATGATCTTCTGATTCGCTAATTGATTTTCTCCATATCCATTCTATCAACCCATCTCTTGAATTCTATGTTTCCATTATTGTAATTTTCATTCTTATTTCTAATTAGTTTTTATTTATAATTACTTAGTCAATAGACTTTCATTCATCTTTGAGTTTACTTATTTTGCTTCTCATAAATTCATATTTTGTAAAGTATAAGTTGCCAGGTGTTCTAGCTTGATATTGTTATGTACCCCAGAAAAGCCATGTTCTTTTTGTAATCCAATCTGATGGGAGTAGACCTATTTTTTAGGTTAGGGTTTTTGATTAGATTGGCACACCAATTGTGGGTGTGACCTTTTTGGTTTGAGGGAAATGTGACCCATTCAAGGTGGGTCTTGATTAGTGTACTGGAGTCCTTTAAAAGGGGAGACATTTTGGAAACATCATTGCTTCAGAGCCCACAGAAATGTAGACATTTGGAGATACTTGGAGTGCCGACAGATATAGCTTGGGGGCTAAGCAAGGATTGAAGAAATAGCCAGAACTTGAGAAGAACTCTTTGGCCCCAGGAATTACCAAGCTAAGAGATGAAACCCAGAGTTTTCTCTCAGAGCATCTAAGTCAGGACCCACAAATGCTCAGAGAGGAAACCACTGGAATCAGAAGCTGGAAGCAATGGAACCAGGAACAAGGACCAGCAGATGCCAGCCACATGCCTTCCCATGTGACAGACATTGGCCTTTCTTCTTGAGTCAAGATATCTTTCTCTGATGCCTTAGTTTAGACATCTTTCTGGCCTTAGAACTATAAACCTATAGCCTAATAAATCCCCTTTATAAAAGGCAATCCATTTCTAGTATTTTGCACCCCACCAGCATTAGCAAACTAAAACATTGGAGACCATGTTCTTCTTTTAAAGAGGTGACATTCCTCAAATGTCTCATTAACTTTCCACGCAGAATTCAGATTCCCTTGGTATGATCTGCCATTTTGGCTGATAAATGTATACCATAGGGGATGGGCTAAAGCCCAGACACTGGCTTTTATTCTTTCTGGTGGATTAGGGAGCAGGATGATGGAGGAAGAAAAGTTTGCGGGAAGGAGTTTTGATAGGAGAAGGGACTGTGCTATGGGATAAAGAGTCTGGTGGACAGCCCAGGGTCATCACACATTATTCTCTCTCCAATTGCCATCTCCAACCCATCCTCCAGATAATATTCCCAGTACTTTTGTCCTGGGCCCCACTCAGTTTCTAGAGTTATCATCTTTGGTTGTAATAATCTAAACCTAGGGAGTGGGAGGAAGATGGAGCTGGAGGGTGGGAAATACACACACCCTGCTGGTCTATACACACCTATTTTTATCTCCTACTACCCAATCAGTGATGTTACTGTTTTTTTTCACTATTGTGGCAATGCAGAAAATATCTCAGCAAGGTCAAAGGTCAAAGGGATGGGCATTGACTCCCCAGGAAAATGTTGGTAAGAAAAAAGAGCTTTCTCCAACCCAACCTCTGAAGGTAATTCCTGGCCCTCTTCAGCTTTGGGCTGCTCTTTCCCAC
The DNA here is from genome assembly GCF_023851605.1 of Tamandua tetradactyla. Lineage (NCBI taxonomy): Eukaryota > Metazoa > Chordata > Mammalia > Pilosa > Myrmecophagidae > Tamandua > Tamandua tetradactyla. The sequence goes on along the minus strand of NC_135342.1, from coordinate 39,715,608 downwards.
ACACTACACCAAGGCCCAAACCCCTGCTGCTTTTCCTGGAGAGTTTGCACAGTTTTACATACAGTGTTTCAGAGTCATAAAATTCCATCTCGTGGCATGTGCAAGTGTGATTTTGGGCGAGGAGGCTAACAGCCTGTGTTAGTTCCCCATCTTGTCAGGACTTTTCCAGGAACTCTCTTTGTGGACTCAGCTTGACTTGGTGTTTATCTCCAGGCAGCCTGAATGGGAACCACTACCACAACCGTAGACAGAACCACAGCCACCAGCCCTGGGAACATAATGGTGACCACAATCCAGATTCCCCCTTCATGGAGCTTATAAACTGGGCATGGAAACAGCCAGGCATTTAGGATGGAGCATGATAAATGCTATGAGAGGTGTTAATGGATGCATGTGTATGAATGGGTCGGGTAGTCTTACCTGGAAAAGGTGACATCAAACTGATGCCTGAAGGATGATTCAGAGTAGAGTCTTCTAGGCAGAGAAAATGACACAGGCAAAGGCCAACAAGTGATAGAACACAGTGTGTTTGGAAGCTAGAAGGAATTGGCAGGACTGGGATAGGGTGAAGGGAGTGAAGCCAGGTCAGGCAAGTGCATGGTCAGATCCTGTCTTTAAACTTTTGATGTTTTGTTCATCATGGACTTTTTGCATTAATTCTGATTTTTAAAGTTATTGCATTAAAGTATTATTTATCTTGTTTATTGAAGTTTTGGTGCCAGCTGGAGTTTTGTGCCCCAGGTGAATGCCTTACTTGCCTCGCCCCAGTCCTGGCTGTGGTAGTTGGGCATGGCTGCATTGAGAAAGGGTAAGTGGTGTGAGAAGAGGCCAGCTCAAGAGGACTTGAATATCTTGTCTAAGGGTTTGGATTTTATGTTTCAACTCTGCTTGAAGACATCTAGTGGTTTATGGCTGCCCTTGAAGAGTCCAGTTTGGCTTTGCAAGGATCGTGATGGGTGCAGAGGGTTGGAGGGAGTGGCCTAGAGAAAAATGTCTCCTTGTTCTACTAATTTTCTAGTCTCACCTGACTTATCAAGGAGACCTTTCCTCCATAATCTGGCAGCCAATTTTCTGGACTTGGGTGCCATGGCCCCCATTGGAATGTTTGTAGAACGTATTGCTCATTAGCCATCTTTCTGAAATATGCATAAGGTGAATGCCAGATTAGCTCATTGATTAACAGGTTGTTTAGGAGCCCCATCTTTCCCACACTGCATTTCATGTGGCAGAGGGTCTGCTAAGAGAATATCAATGAGGTTGTTAATGTAGCAATCAAGAACTTCTGGTGGAACCAAAGCTTTTGAGAATCAATAAAACATTAATAAAGGTTAAATACCTTTATTGGGTTAAATAAAACATTAATAAAGGTTAAATACCTTTATTGGGTAAGTCTGAACATATTCTTTGGTTAATGTTTCAGCTTTGAGGGAAAATAGAATATGAAAAAGCAAGATAATATCACTCCATAATGGGAAAACGCTGCATAAAAAAGATTATGTTATCAGTGTGATACTTGAATTCAGCATGTACACTCATTATTTCAAAAATACGAATGGCAGAATGAGGCCTCTGCAGGGAAAATCATGAGATGGTGGGAGATAAGGATACCAAAGGAGCCAGGCAAGCCATCAAATTCGTTTCTGAACCTCAGTTTCCTCAATTTAGAGATGAGGCTGATATCATGTTCTGCTTTCTCATGGATTCTAATGAAGATCTTATGAAAGAAAAAGTATAACCATGTAATAATCTCCTGGAGAAATCTCTGAGCAGGCATTGTAGGCAGAATAAGAAGCTGTAAAATGATACAGATGCATGGTGGGGGTCCATTTCCAACACCTTGGACCTGTCTCTCCATGGTTAGGAATTGATGCTACCATGCATTTTCCTGAAGATTCTTGTAGATTCCATGTGCACTTCCATCTCTGCGATTTTATTCTGTCAGGTCCTTCTCCTGGAAAACTGCTCCTTTTCCTTTTCAATTCTGAGAATATGTTTGCAAATTTCACCCACATTTAGGGGCCAGCAAAGATATGGGAGTGGGAGATATGCTCCCACCCATCTCTCCCAATTCCCCAAAGAGGGGAGAACTGTAGGAAACTGTAGGAAAACTGTAGGAAAACTATCAAAAGTATGTGATTTTAGTGGCATTAATTTGGGAAATATAAGTTATTATTGGTGACAGTGTACATATGTAGGAGTTACAAAAGATCTTGGAAAATAAATTAGAAACTCCATTGGCAGGTTGGAAGACATGACAGTTTTGCTCTCTAATGCATCCACCCCTCCCCAAACATCTCCATCCCACTGTGCATGTGAGGGCTGGGGCTCACCCTCTGCCGCCTTCTACAGGAGGTTCTCTCTGGTGATCCCAGCCCATAAGGACCTCTGTATTCTGGAGGTACTTGCAGTTTGAATTCACAGTTTAGCCCTGAATAGGACAGGATCCTGCATTCATCCCTGGTGCTGTGCAAGCATGGGCCTTGCTATACCCAAGGAGACTGAGTTCTCTGAGGACAGGTTGGTATCTCCCCCTGCCCCCCACCCCTACCTCCAGCAAGCAGGGCCAGATCTCTGTGTTAACTAATACCTTGAAATGAGTTAAACCCTTTCAATGATTTTCCACTGAAAAGAGGCTTTGTAATTATTGCTACTAGGAAGCTTGTAAGGAAGGTTGAGCGATCTTGTGATGCCTGGATGTGTTAGGAAGCTGCCTTCAAGGCAGGAAGACAAATAGGGACACAGAAAGGCACTTGAGCATGGCCTTAACAAGATGAAAATGAGAAAAGAATTAGAGGCAACAAGGTCTGAGGTTTTCAAAACAGAGAATACAAATCCCAAGAAGGCCATGATAATGCCAACTAAGTCCCAGGTTAATGAAGCCTCATTTTTGGAGGGAAGAGTTGGTGGTGCTGAGTCAGGTCCCCTGAGACCCAGCTTCAGTTGACTTGTTTAAAGGCAGTGCGAAACACCCCTGAAGTGCAGTGCATTCATTCATTTATACAAAAAAAATACAAGTGATGCAACAGTGAGCAAAACAGTAATTCCTGTTATAATGGGTTCACAATCTAGTGGGGGTGGGGGGACACAAAAACAAATAAATGAAAACAAGAGCAGACAATATTGGAGGGCTGTGAAGATGATAACAGACCAGAATAGTGATATCCGCTTGGAAGGTAAGAAGGTCCTTCTGAGGAGGCATTCAATCTTTGACTGAATGACTAGAGGGATGAGCCAGGTGGCTATCAAGAGGAGCCTTTTCAGGCAAAGAAGAGCAGATGAGAAGGCCCCAGGCCAGGATGAGCTAGGTGTGTTCCAGGTATAGCTGGGGTTGGGAGCGTGGAGAGTAGAGAGAGGGGAAAGAGGGGTAAGACGTTTTCTTGATCTGCAGGGACAGCAGAACACTCTGGTTGCTGAATAGAATGTGTGGCCACACAGGTGAGTGTTGATAGGAGGCTGGGATGGTGGCTCCTCTCCTCTGGCCTCCACCTTGGACTTGCACCATCCATGGCGCCTCCTGCCCAGGAGCATTGCTGGGAGCTCCAGCCAGTGGTGGCTATGACAAGCCTCAGGCAAATCCCTGAGCCTCCCTCTAGGCTCCTCTTCCGTGAAGCAGAACTGACAGTGGTGCCCATTTCATGGGGTGGTTATGAAGATGAAATGAGGGCAATTAGCACCACTGATGTGTTGATACAAGATGGTGGCAGCTCTTGATTCTATTCCTCACATTTCTCCACATCATGATGCTTCCAAAATTAGGAGGTGCCTTGCATTTGTGCACATTCTTTGTAGTATTCATGAGTTCTGAAAGCTCATCCCAAAACTGCTTTCTTAGAATTGAGAAAATCTGGTATTATGAACCCACCTCGCTTGGTCTTACCTCAGGTCCTTTGCCCTCACTTCTACCTTTTGAAATCTTGCACTTCTTCCAGGTCTTCCATAACTCCCCAGCCCTCGGAGGTCCACCTTTCTACCCTGGCCATGCTGACAGCACTCACATTCTGGGTACTTCATCTGCCCCAAATGGTGACAACTAAGCTTCCTCTCTACAGATGGGGCTCTGCCGTATTCCTTTTCCCTGCTTCTCACAATACTGAGCCCTTGACTAAAAATCCTTACCCAGTCTATATTCTGGAAGCTGTTCCTGTCAGATGTGGTGCTCTGGGCTTCCTGATGCTTTGCCAATTTCTCCATTTAGGGCTTTAATATTTGGGGGAGAAGTGGGGCCTTTCTCCTTCCTTAATGGAGATCCTCTCATGAAAATGCTCCCTCTTCAGACATGTGACCTTTTCCACCTGAATCATGGTCTTATTTTCTCACTGTTCTTCTAATGACTCTCCATGGTATCTAATAGGTGTCATATCAACAAATTAACTTTAAGAAAACAAGTTCAAAGGCCCACTGTGAATAATGTGTTGCTCGTCATCTTCTAATCTTGCTTTGTCTATGGAGATGGTTATTTGAAGATGCTCCATGTTGGCTCTTGTTGAAGTTGACATGGTACTATTGGTCAGGAAGTCTTCCTCAGCAGGCGGCAGGGCAGCTGGGAACTAGAATCTTCAAAAGTGGGCGATACACAAGAAACTATCCTGAAGAAACCATCCTAGTGTCAGGCAGTAGAAGAAAGACAATAGCGTTAATATTGCCATTGGGAGGAGGTTTCAATAGGATGGATAAGATATTAGTTAGGGTTCTCTAGGGAAACAGAATCAACAGGGAACACTCGCAAATATAAAATTTATAAAAGTGTCTCACGTGACCGTGGGAACAGAGTCCAAAATCCTCAGGGCAGGCTGTGAAGCTGATGATTCCGATGAAGGGTCTGGTTGAACTCCACAGGAGAGGCTCACCAACCTAAACAGGAAGAGCCTGTCTCTTCTGAATCCTCCTTAAAAGGCCTCCAGTGATCAGATTAAACATTACTCATTGCAGAATAGACTCCCCTTTGGCTGATTACAAATGGAATCAGCTGTGGATGTAGCTGACATGATCATGATTTAATTCTATGAAATGTCCTCATCACAACAGACAGGCCAGCATTTGCCCGACCAGACAAACAGGTACTACCACTTGGCCAAGTTGACACATGAACCTGACCAGGACAGGCTGATATCACCCCTTCCCTCCTTTTCTGCCTTGAATGTAAATGTGATGTTGGAGCTGTGACAGCCATCCTATGACCACAAACAATTACCATATGCTAGAACCTGTGTCCAGGGCTGTACATAATCTTGCAACCATCTGAAACAAAAGTTATCAACCCCCGTTTATAGAGGAGGCTCAGAGAACTGAGGAGCACAGAGATATTAGATAGTGGAGACAGAATTCACATCCGGGTCTGGCTTGTGGTATTAGCCATAAACCCTGCCTTTACATAAAAACTGGGGACAACTGAAGGCGGAAAGGGCCTCCAGCTTTATGACATCCAGTTTCCCCATTTCTGTCTGCACTGGTGTACTGCTCGACTTCTTCTTGTCTTTCTATTAGAACAGGTGGGCTGAATGTAGAAAGCTTGAGGTGGAGTGTTGAGAGACACCCTGTGAAGTTGATATTTAATCACTCCTCTTTTTGATTCCAATGAATCAGGGTACAAATGTGACCCAAGGTGTGTTGTTTTAATAATAAATCTGAGTGAGTGCTCGCAATTCCTTAATTATGTATATTTTTCTTGGGAAAAGTTTAAGGACCCCAGCAGGTGCCTGATCTCTGGGTCTCGTTACTGTTGACAAAGCCAGGATTTATGCATTCAGAGCAGCAGGTGGCAAAACATGTGCAAAGCTTTGGAGGCTGTTCATGTTTTCCCTTGCTATTAAAATGTCACGTTGGGGTAAATAATATGTGCTAACATGCTAGACAAATCTCTCTGGCTTGTTTTCTTTACCTAGTCTGGAAATAATTTAACAGCATGTAGCAACTTCATGACTAAATGTAATGAGTTATCTAACCTTTGTCAGAAACCAAAACAAAACAAAACAAGAAGGTCACATATTTTCCCACTATTCTTACTACATCTCATTTAATTCAATTGTGAAGCCCACAAATTACTAAAATGAGAATAAATTGTACAGTACTGCTGAGCTGTGTTTTCCCAAGTCATTGTATTAAGCAAACTTTCATTACACTGGGAGTTGTTGATTTGGCTCGAACAGGTCGAAAAAAATTTTTTCATACTCCTTGGTCAGTATTGGATGTTTCCAGGCCTTTCTGCTTTAGCTGTCATGAGTACTGGGGATATGCTTTGAGGCCCACACTGGAATTTGGTTCAATTTGGTACCCGTATGGAAGTCCCTCTCCTTCTGTTGCTTTCTGCTGTAGAGGCTGGGGGGAATATGTCACCACTTTCCCAGACTCTCTTGCAGTTTTGTGGTCATGTGACCTGCTTCTGTCTAATGAGTGATAAAATTATATAAAGCCCAGGGCTCTTTCAGACAACCAAGCAAGTCAAAATGCTTTGTATTTGGCCCAATACAAAGCAAAGCTCACCTGATCTAAAGCCACCTTTATAAGACAGACAAAATCTGGTCCAACCGAAAGGAGTCAAGCTAATTTCCTTTCTGTGTCTACGAAAATCCTTTGCCATCACTAGAACCCTGAAGCTACTCGTGCTCCAGCTTTCTTTCGGTGGCAAAACTTTGATGTCCAGAATAAAATATTTTAATCTGCAAACTTGACTCTGATTTGTCATTCACATGAGATGCACTTTAAAATCCTGGGTGTGGTTGTGGGTAAGGGAAAAGCTCTTGTTTTCCTAAATGGAATAGGAGAGGTAAGACACATCATCCCTTTCCTCACTTCCTATCTTGAATGTAAATGTGACGTTTGCACTGCAGTCACTATTCTGTGACCATTTGGGAAGACATACCAAGGGGAGAGTCATGGCATGGAAAGAGCAAAACAGCTTGATCCCTTGACACTGATGGCATCATTAAACAACTGAAATAATACTTGCAACTGCCTACCTTTAGATTTCTTATTAGTAAGAAAAACAATCTAATATCTTTTAACTATTATAGTTGGTTTTGCAGCTTAACACAGTTCTCTATGATACTTATCCTATGGGAAAACGTTTCTCACTCAAGTGGTAACCCAGCCTTGAGCTGCAAGAGCTGGGCAATCTGGAGAGGGATTAACCTCTCTTCCACTAATCCAACCTTTCATCCATCTTTCCATCACTCACTCCATCCATCCACCCGTCCATCAGTCCATTCAACAGATGCATATTTAATATACCATGCATCAAGCACTCTCTAGGTGCTGAGAAAACAATAGTAAATCACAGCAAAGTCCATTCTTTTCTGAGCATCAACTCTGTTAGAGACAGACCAACAATATAAACAAATACATAAGCAATTTAATTTCACAAGTGCTAAGCAGGGTGACTTGATAGAGGGTGAGTGGGATAGGAATGGGAGCCCATTTTAGACGGAGTGGTCAGGGAAGACCTCTCTGAGAAAGCAGCATTTTCGCTGAGTACTGATTGACCAGTAGGAGGCAGTCATATAAAAATCTTGGGGATGTGGTTCTAGGCTGAGGAAAAATAATGGCAAAGTTACTCAGAAGAGAAAAGGCTTGGCCTGGTTAAGGAAATGAAAAAGGGCAGTGTAGCTGGAGAATTATAAGTAGAAGGGTGGGGTAAAAGACCAGCTTGGAGAGACAGGTCATGTAGGGCCTGGAGAACATGATAAGTCATTTATATGGGCCCAGAAATAATGAGGCTTGTTGTCAAGCTGGAGTGACAGAAGGGGAGAAGAAACCAGTATTATTTTCTTTTGAGCCTCTACAGGTGACTGCAAAAGTACTTGAAATGCTTTCCTGAGGTCTCTGTTCCAGTAGAAACTGAGCCCCTGGATGACTCTGTCAGGGACCTTGCCTCCTTGGTCCACAGGCAGGAGGTATGACAGGATTTTCCCTGTGTTTGGAAAGTTATCAAGGATAGAGAGAACAGCTAGGCAATGGCTGAAATCATGTAGATGAGAGATCAAGGCAGCTTGGTTAGGATGGGAGCTCTGGAGGTAAGAAATGCAGTCAGATGGTGAATGGGTCTGAAAGGTAGAGCTGATGGGGTTTGATGATGATAGTTGTGTTGTGAAGAAAAGAAGAGTCAAGGCTGATTGAGCTGCTGGAAGTTTGGAGTTGCTATTCACTGAGATGGGGTGAGACAGTGGGAAGAGCAGGGTGGAAGTAGGAATTCAACATTGGACACACAGAGTTTGATGTACCTTTGAGAAAGCTAAGTGAGCATGGGAAGCTGGCAGTTGGATATGTCAACCTGGAATTCAGGGAAGAGCTTTGGGCTAGAGATTTGCATACCGGAGTTGTCAGTTCTCAGACGCTTCTTTACCTGTACTCATTTCCCAGCAATCCCATCCAGCTCTATGGCTTTAAAATCATCTCCTCTCCAAGTCTTGGTCACTGGTGATTAGAAATCAGGACATAAAGAAAAATCTGAAAACCAGTGGTTCTCAATCGGGGGTGATTTTGCTCCCCAGGTTTCATTTGGCGATGGCTGGAGACATTTTTGGTTGTCACAACTGGGTGGGCAGTGGTGGTGGCTGTTGATGCTGGTGTCTAGTGGATAGAAGCCAATGATGCTGCTAAACAGCCGATGATGCACAAGACAGCCCCCTAGACAAAAATTTATTTGACCAAAATGTCAGTCATGCTGAGAAGGGGCCAGAGAAGGAGTGGCCAGGAGATAGGAGGAGAACTGAGAGAGAATCGCTGTATTTATTTGCCTCTTTATTACTGGGGGCCTTGAAAGCTCTGGCTACTATACAGGAGAGAAGGTCTTAGATTGATAACAGCTAGGTCTGGCACCTGGGAAGCCTCAATGGAGGTACATGGCATTGAATTTTATTTGCCAATTCTAGTACCAAAAGGACTGTATTATGTGTTTAAAGAACCTCTTTTGCCTTCTTTGTTTTCCACTGTAGCAGTTTCTCAAAGGAAAGCCCATCCTTATTAGTCCTTTTAATTCATTCATTCAATCAATGGACACATATCCACTGAGTGCCTTCTAGGTATCAGGTGCCAGGATAAAATGATAAATAAGATGGACGTGCTTCCACGGAGTGGAAAAAAATCCTATGTAAACACATAAAGCAGAAATGGAGGTCAGAGCTGCAAAGAAAGCAAGGGACTGAGATGGAGAATGTCAAAAGAAGAAATGCTTCAGATCAGCTGTCAGGTGGCCTGCTTCAGGAGGTAACATTTGAGCCAAGATCTAAAAGACAAGGAACCAGCCAGTCAAAGAGTAGAGGAATGTGCATTTCAGCTTGGCAGGCTGCAATGGCAAAGGGCTTGGCATATTCAAGGGAGAGAAGTTTGGATTTGGAGAACAGTCAAAGCTTGATATGGAATGAGATCAAAGGAGCCCTGCATCTGAGTATAATATTCATGCTAGAGGCAGGGTCTTGGGGGAGGGGGATACTGGTGGAGGGGGAGGGGAGATGCCCCAGCTCTGAACTGAGTCTCCAGGAAGAGGAACTGCGGTGAACCTGAAGGGCCAGTGTTTATGTTTATAGAGGCTATTACTCCCTGTGGCCCAAGGGCCTCAGAGCAGCTATGCCCCTAAATTTTGGTGGCTGATTTCCTTTGGCAGTGGCTGCTTCCGGGAGGGGCATGGTGGCAGCAGCCCCTCAGAAGCACCCATCAAGGCCTGTCCTCCATGTTCTCTCATCTCAGAGGCCTCGTCTCTGAAGACCCGACTGATTTTTCCACCCACATTTTACCACATTTTTGTTTCATTAGTCTCTGATACTCTATTAAATGCTTTAATTAGACAATGTTGAGTATCTGTGTTTCCACTAAGAGTGCTAAAGTGAAAATAATAAGTAGAAAATTAACTATCTTTGCTTAAACCTTTAATTGCTTTTGGGAAGACAGACCATCAGCAATACCCACCTGCAGGCTTCGATCTTCAGATTAAAGAAGGTGTTTCACTAAAGTAGGAATAATTGCTGCTAGGGAAAATTTTTTTTTTCTTTTTCTTTTTCTTTTTTTTTTATTAATTAAAAAAATTAACAAAACATTTAGAAATCATTTCATTCTACATGTACAATCAGTAATTCTTAATATCATCATATAGTTGCATATTCATCATTTCTTAGTACATTTGCATCGATTTAGAAAAAGAAATAAAAAGACAACAGAATAAGAATTAAAACGATAATAGAGAGAAAAAAAAAACCTATACCTCACATGCAGCTTCATTCAATGTTTTAACATAATTGCATTACAATTAGGTAGTATTGTGCTGTCCATTTCTGAGTTTTTATATCCAGTCCTCTTGCACAGTCTGTATCCCTTCAGCTCCAATTACCCCTTCTCTTTTTTTTTTTTAATTAATGGAAAAAATGAAATTAACCCAACATTTAGAAATCATACCATTCTACATATGCAATCAGTAATTCTTAACATCATCACATAGATGCATGATCATCGTTTCTTAGTACATTTGCATCGGTTTAGAAGAACTAGCAACACAACCGAAAAAGATATAGAATGTTAATATAGAGAAAAAAATAAAAGTAATAATAGTAAAAACAAAACAAAACAAAACAAAACAAAAACCTATAGCTCAGATGCAGCTTCATTCAGTGTTTTAACATGATTACTTTACAATTAGGTATTATTGTGCTGTCCATTTTTGAGTTTTTGTATCTAGTCCTGTTGCACAGTCTGTATCCCTTCAGCTCCAATTACCCATTATGTTACCCTGTTTCTGACTCCTGCTGGACTCTGTTACCAATGACATATTCCAAGTTTATTCTCGAATGTCCGTTCACATCAGTGGGACCATACAGTATTTGTCCTTTAGTTTTTGGCTAGACTCACTCAGCATAATGTTCTCTAGGTCCATCCATGTTATCACATGCTTCATAAGTTTATCCTGTCTTAAAGCTGCATAATATTCCATCGTATGTATATACCACAGTTTGTTTAGCCACTCGTCTGTTGATGGAGATTTTGGCTGTTTCCATCTCTTTGCAATTGTAAATAACGCTGCTATAAACATTGGTGTGCAAATGTCCATTTGTGTCTTTGTCCTTAAGTCCTTTGAGTAGATTCCCAGCAATGGTATTGCTGGGTCGTATGGCAATTCTATATTCAGCTTTTTGAGGAACCGCCAAACTGCCTTCCACAGTGGTTGCCCCATTTGACATTCCCACCAACAGTGGATAAGTGTGCCTCTTTCACCGCATCCTCTCCAGCACTAGTCATTTTCTGTTTTGTTGATAATGGCCATTCTGGTGGGTGTGACATGATATCTCATTGTGGTTTTGATTTGCATTTCTCTAATGGCCAGGGACATTGAGCATCTCTTCATGTGCCTCTTGGCCATTTGTATTTCCTCTTCTGATAGGTGTCTGTTCAAGTCTTTTTCCCATTTTATAATTGGGTTGGCTGTCTTTTTGTTGTTGAGTTGAACAATCTCTTTATAAATTCTGGATACTAGACCTTTATCTGATATGTCATTTCCAAATATTGTCTCCCATTGTGTAGGCTGTCTTTCTACTTTCTTGATGAAGTTCTTTGATGCACAAAAGTGTTTAATTTTGAGGAGCTCCCATTTATTTATTTCCTTCTTCAGTGTTCTTGCTTTAGGTTTAAGGTCCATAAAACCGCCTCCAGTTGTAAGAGTCATAAGATATCTCCCAACATTTTCCTCTAACTGTTTTATGGTCTTAGACCTAATGTTTAGATCTTTGATCCATTTTGAGTTAACTTTTGTATAGGGTGTGAGACATGGGTCTTCTTTCATTCTTTTGCATATGGATATCCAGTTCTCTAGGCACCATTTATTGAAAAGACTGTTCTGTCCCAGGTGAGTTGGCTTGACTGCCTTATCAAAGATCAAATGTCCATAGATGAGAGGGTCTATATCTGAGCACTCTATTCGATTCCATTGGTCGATATATCTATCTTTATGCCAATACCATGCTATTTTGACCACTGTGGCTTCATAATATGCCTTAAAGTCAGGCAGCGCGAGACCTCCAGCTTCGTTTTTTTTCCTCAAGATGTTTTTAGCAATTCGGGGCACCCTGCCCTTCCGGATAAATTTGCTTATTGGTTTTCCTATTTCTGAAAAATAAGTTGTTGGGATTTTGATTGGTATTGCATTGAATCTGTAAATCAATTTAGGTAGGATTGACATCTTAACTATATTTAGTCTTCCAGTCCATGAACACGGTATGCCCTTCCATCTATTTAGGTCTTCTGTGATTTCTTTTAACAGTTTTTTGTAGTTTTCTTTATATAGGTTTTTTGTCTCTTTAGTTAAATTTATTCCTAGGTATTTTATTCTTTTAGTTGCAATTGTAAATGGGATTCGTTTCTTGATTTCCCCCTCAGCTTGTTCATTATTAGTGTATAGAAATGCTACAGATTTTTGAATGTTGATCTTGTAACCTGCTACTTTGCTGTACTCATTTATTAGCTCTAGTAGTTTTGTTGTGGATTTTTCCGGGTTTTCGATGTATAGTATCATATCGTCTGCAAACAGTGATAGTTTTACTTCTTCCTTTCCAATTTTGATGCCTTGTATTTCTTTTTCCTGTCTAATTGCTCTGGCTAGAACCTCCAGCACAATGTTGAATAATAGTGGTGATAGTGGACATCCTTGTCTTGTTCCTGATCTTAGGGGGAAAGTTTTCGGTTTTTCCCCATTGAGGATGATATTAGCTGTGGGTTTTTCATATATTCCCTCTATCATTTTAAGGAAGTTCCCTTGTATTCCTATCTTTTGAAGTGTTTTCAACAGGAAAGGATGTTGAATCTTGTCAAATGCCTTCTCTGCATCAATTGAGATGATCATGTGATTTTTCTGCTTTGATTTGTTGATATGGTGTATTACATTAATTGATTTTCTTATGTTGAACCATCCTTGCATACCTGGGATGAATCCTACTTGGTCATGATGTATAATTCTTTTAATGTGTTGTTGGATACGATTTGCTAGAATTTTATTGAGGATTTTTGCATCTATATTCATTAGAGAGATTGGTTTGTAGTTTTCTTTTTTTGTAATATCTTTGCCTGGTTTTGGTATGAGGGTGATGTTGGCTTCATAGAATGAATTAGGTAGTTTTCCCTCCGCTTCGATTTTTTTGAAGAGTTTGAGGAGAGTTGGTACTAATTCTTTCTGGAATGTTTGGTAGAATTCACATGTGAAGCCATCTGGTCCTGGACTTTTCTTTTTAGGAAGCTTTTGAATGACTAATTCAATTTCTTTACTTGTGATTGGTTTGTTGAAGTCATCTATTTCTTCTTGAGTCAAAGTTGGTTGTTCATGTCTTTCCAGGAACCCGTCCATTTCATCTAAACTGTTGTATTTATTGGCGTAAAGTTGTTCATAGTATCCTGTTATTACCTCCTTTATTTCCGTGAGGTCAGTAGTTATGTCTCCTCTTCCATTTCTGATTTTATTTATTTGCATCCTCTCTCTTCTTCTTTTTGTCAATCTTGCTAAGGGCCCATCAATCTTATTGATTTTCTCATAGAACCAACTTCTGGTCTTATTGATTTTCTCTATTGTTTTCATGTTTTCAATTTCATTTATTTCTCCTCTGATCTTTATTATTTCTTTCCTTTTGCTTGCTTTGGGATTAGTTTGCTGTTCTTTCTCCAGTTCTTCCAAGTGAACAGTTAATTCCTGCATTTTTGCCTTTTCTTCTTTTCTGATATAGGCATTTAGGGCAATAAATTTCCCTCTTAGCACTGCCTTTGCTGCATCCCATAAGTTTTGATATGTTGTGTTTTCATTTTCATTTGCCTCGAGGTATTTACTAATTTCTCTTGCAATTTCTTCTTTGACCCACTCGTTGTTTAAGAGTGTGTTATTGAGCCTCCACGTATTTGTGAATTTTCTGGCACTCTGCCTATTATTGATTTCCAACTTCATTCCTTTATGATCCGAGAAAGTGTTGTGTATGATTTCAATCTTTTTAAATTTGTTAAGACTTGCTTTGTGACCCAGCATATGGTCTATCTTTGAGAATGATCCATGAGCCCTTGAGGAAAAGGTGTATCCTGCTGTTGTGGGATGTAATGTCCTATAAATGTCTGTTAAGTCTAGCTCATTTATAGTAATATTCAGATTCTTTATTTCTTTATTGATCCTCTGTCTAGATGTTCTGTCTTGATGAGAGTGGTGAATTGAAGTCTCCAGCTATTATGGTATATGAGTCTATTTCCCTTTTCAGTGTTTGCAGTATATTCCTCACGTATTTTGGGGCATTCTGGTTCGGTGTGTAAATATTTATGATTGTTATGTCTTCTTGTTTAATTGTTCCTTTTATTAGTACATAGTGTCCTTCTTTGTCTCTTTTAACTGTTTTACATTTGAAGTCTAATTTGTTGAATATTAGTACAGCCACTCCTGCTATTTTCTGGTTGTTATTTGCATGAAATATCTTTTCCCAACCTTTCACTTTCAACCTATGTTTATCTTTGGGTCTAAGATGTGTTTCCTGTAGACAGCATATAGAAGGATCCTGTTTTTTAATTCATTCTGCCAATCTATGTCTTTTGATTGGGGAATTCAGTCCATTGACATTTAGTGTTATTACTGTTTGGATAATATTTTCCTCTACCATTTTGCCTTTTGTATTATATATATCATATCTGACTTTCCTTCTTTCTACACTCTTCTCCATACCTCTCTCTTCTGTCTTTTCGTTTCTGACTCTAGTGCTCACTTTAGTATTTCTTGCAGAGCTGGTCTCTTGGTCACAAATTCTCTCAGTGACTTTTTGTCTGAGAATGTTTTAATTTCTCCCTCATTTTTGAAGGACAATTTTGCAGGATATAGGAGTCTTGGTTGGCAGTTTTTCTCTTTTAGTAATTTAAATATATCATCCCACTGTCTTCTAGTCTCCATGGTTTCTGCTGAGAAATCTACACATAGTCTTATTGGGTTTCCCTTGTATGTGATGGATTGTTTTTCTCTTGCTGCTTTCAAGATCCTCTCTTTCTCTTTGACCTCTGACATTCTAACTAGTAAGTGTCTTGGAGAACGCCTATTTGTGTCTAATCTCTTTGGGGTGCGCTGCACTTCTTGGATCTGTAATTTCAGGTCTTTCATAAGAGTTGGGAAATTTTCAGTGATAATTTCTTCCATTAGTTTTTCTCCTCCTTTTCCCTTCTCTTCTCCTTCTGGGACACCCACAACACGTATATTTGTGCGCTTCATATTGTCCTTGAGTTCCCTGATACCCTGTTCAAATTTTTCCATGCTTTTCCCGATAGTTTCTGTTTGTTTTTGGAATTCAGATGTTCCATCTTCCAAATCACTAATTCTATCATCTGTCTCTTTGAATCTATCATTGTAGGTATCCATTGTTTTTTCCATCTTTTCTACTTTGTCCTTCACTTCCATAAGTTCTGTGATTTGTTTTTTCAGTTTTTCTATTTCTTCTTTTTGTTCAGCCCATGTCTTCTTCATGTCCTCCCTCAATTTATCAATTTCATTTTTGAAGAGGTTTTCCATTTCTGTTCGTATATTCAGCATTAGTTGTCTCAGCTCTTGTATCTCATTTGAACTATTGGTTTGTTCCTTTGACTGGGCCATATTTTCAGTTTTTTGAGCATGATCCATTATCTTCTGCTGGCGTCTGCGCATTTAGACAGATGTCCCTGGGTGTTGGATCCAAAAGTTTGGAAGATTTTTCTGTGAAATCTCTGGGTTCTGTTTTTTTTTTTATCCTGCCCAGTAGGTGGCTCTCGTGGCACATGTTTGTCTGCGGGTCCCACCAGTAAAAGGTGCTGTGGGTCCTTTAACTTTGGAAAACTCTCGCCGTCCGGGAGGTTCGCTAGCCGAAGCGGCTTGGAAGAGTGCCAGCCGGCCCGGGGTCCGAGCACGGGGAGGGTCGCTGGCCGCCGCAGCCTGGGAAAGCGCCCGTCCGAATTTCCTAGTCGTCCCGGGGCACCAAGCGTGGCAGGAGGGCGCCAGCCGCAGCGGCCCGCCCGGGAGTGTGCACCGTTCCCGGGGAGTCACGGGTTTGGAAGGGCCCCTCCCCCCGTCACCGTTCTCCGCGGCCTGGGGATTTCCGATCCAATTCTCTCCGTTGGTCCAGTGGGCCGCGCGTGGTGTGGGCGCCAGCTGCCGTGGTTTGAGGGGACCGGCTGTCCAATTCTCCCAGCTGGCCCGGGAAGGGGGAAGGGAGTGACTCCGGCCGCTTGCCGCCCCGCCTGGTGAAGCCCGCGCCCCTCGGCGATCTCACCAGAGCGGGTTCTCTCAGCCAGCCAGCCGTTCCAGAATGGGGTACGCTGTCCTTTTTATCTCTGTCATGGCTTTGGGAGCTGTTCTGTATTGTTTCTACTCCCCTAGTAGCTGTTCTGGAGGAGAAACTAAGATCTGCGCGTCTTACTAAGCCGCCATCTTCTCCGGAAGTCCGGAAAATTTTTTTTTCCCTTCAAAAAAGAGGCAAGAAAAATCTGAAGAGGCTGTTAACAGTTCTCCCTTTATTGCTACTCCGGCATTTCCAAGCATCTGGACGAAAGGGCTGAACTCTAAGCATTCAAGTTAAGAACCAAGCTTTGTACCATCCTAGGGAAATGTTCAAGTTGGGGAGGGCCAGGAAGAGGGAGAGAAGCCTTTTCCAGGACAGCCCAGGAAGGCTTTTCTTATTGTCACTAGCACAGCTCATCTCTCTCTCTCATCCACCACTGCTGTCACAGCCACCAGGCAACGTCCCTGTGCTTTCAACCCCAGCGTTGCCCTGGCTGTGCTGGAGCACTGGCTTGACACTGGTGGCTCTTTCTTAAGCCTGGGGGACTGGATCCAGCTGAACCCATTCCCAGGGCCTTGAAAGTCACATCCATAAAGGACTTCCCATGCAGATATTAAACTTCTCCCTAGCTGAGGTCACACAGATACCCTGATGGGGAAGACAAAAATATTTATCTAGCAACTCAAATTTGCATCCTATTTTCAGATTGTACCACCTCGAGCACACCCTGAATTAATATAGAATTTTACAAGTTCTCTAATTACCTTGTGAGCATCCAGCCATATTACTTTAAAGTGTTTTCAATAAACCTCAAGGGGTTGTGGTGGGGAGAAGAGATAAAACAGGGTTGGCAGAATGTTGATAATTGTTGAAGCTGAGTAATGGGGACCCAGAGGTTCATTACACCATTGATATTTATGTGTATTTGAAAATCATATAAGATGTAAAAATAAAATAGGTAAATAGGAGATAGAGTGAGGCTAGAGAATGGGGAGCAGTTGCTTAATATGTGCTGAATTTTTAACTAGGTTGAATTTAATTGTTTGGAAATGCACAGAGATCATGGTAGCACATTATTGTGAATATAATTAGCAGCACTGAATAGTAGGTGAATGTGGTAGAAAAGGGAAGTTTTGAGTCATGTATGTCACCTGAAGGAAAGCTTGGAGGTTAAAACATGGGAATGTAAGACACAGTGAATCTTGTAGTGGATGATGACTATGATTAACAGTACAAACAAAAAACGTTCTTTCATGAACCAGGACAAATGTATGACACTATTACAAGAAGTCAATGACAGTGTGGTATGTGGGAAAAAATGTACCTATTTCAAACTAGGAACTATAGTTTAACAGTAATATCTTAATATTCTTTCATCAACAGTAACAAATGTACCACATTAATACAAGGGGACAATAATGGGGGTGGGGATAAGGGGTATGGGTTGTTTTGGGTTTTCTTTTTATTTCTTTTTTAGGAGTAATGAAAATGCTCTGAAATTGATTGTGATGATGAATGCACAACCATGTGATGATACTGTGAGCCACCGATTACATTCTTTGGATGGATTGTATGGTATACAAATATATCTCAATTGCATTTAAAAAAAATAGGTAAGTCTATCACTCAGTTTTGTATCTATTAGTTTTTATTGTACAAAGTCACCCCAGGCCCCGGACAACCTCTGAGAGCAAAACTTAATAATTTTGCTGATGGGCATGAGGGAGAACTTTCTGGAAGATGACTGATGGGTAGCATCCCAGCAGAAAGCTTTGAGATGAGTTTTAGCATCAAAGCGTGTTCTCCATTTGGTCTTTCCCACCTTGAGTTTATCCGACAACTTGATGCATCTGTAGCTCTTTCCCCCCGATGGATGTTGGGAGCTCCTGAGAACATTTTCCTGCTGCTCTTTGGCAGGTGCTGCATGTTTTGTGTGGCATAACTTCTCTCATCATCCTATTCTCTGCTCACTGAAATTCGGCCCAGCTCATAAAGCTCTTCCTCCTTGGAGCCTTACTTCAAATGAAAGTGAAGTGAATATGAGTCCTTCCCTTTGTGCTTCTTTCAGTACATTGATTTTCCTTTATGTGTCATGGGAATTAACAATGAGATGCTTGGAGTGTGTTGCTCTTGGGAGGGGCAGTTATCCAAGGTGGGATTTGTGGTTCTCCCCTGGGGCACATTTTCCAACCCTGGACTTTCTAACACCATGGGGTAAAGGGGAGACTTGAGGTATAATCTAAGCTCTGTCCTGCATACGTACCTCCTCCCCTTTCTGACCCTCACTGGTCTAAGTTAGGGAAAAGAACTGGTGACACCCTCCAGCTGGCCTGGGCCTGGTTTCACGGCTTATTGTCCTGTGTCAGGGTTCCATGTATTATGCCCCAAAGTATAATCCATGCAAGAGGGAAGGGGCCCTTCTCAGAAACACTCATATCCTTGTTTGCTTGGGACTCTAATCACCAGAGACACATCTGAGCACACCTGATGTGTGGGGGACCACCCGACTCCCACTTGTTTCCAGCAACACCCAGAAATGCACTGTCAGAATCCTGGGTTTGCTGCTGGTGGGAAAAGCAGAGAGGCCTTATCCATCAGTGATCTGCAGCAGGTGAGTCACATGCATTTTCTACCTTTTTCTTATCAGAGACCATCTAGGTGTGTCCCTGGAGGGAGGCCCACAGAACAAACTCTGGCAACCATGTGGCTTCCATCCTCTCTCTTCCTTTCCCTCCAAGTTCGAGGAATTAAATGACATTTGATTACTTCTAGGAAATACATCAGGAGCTCTTTTTGTTTCTGGAAACAATAGAGGATGGGAGGAAGCGACACTGGGCGGCCTGGGTGGGGTGTTTCTCTGAATGGCTCAGGAATGTCTGAACCTGAAGCTCTCTTGGGACCAACTCTCTGCCCAGGAGAAAGTCACTGAGCCTACTGCATGCAAAGCCCTTGTGTGGGCCTGCTGTCTCTCAAGGGCCCTGGAGCAGCCACTTGGGGAGATGAGCACGAAATGTCAACCACCATCCTTCATGAACTCGGAGGCTCCAGAGACTGCAGGGCACACATTCATTTTCTGTACCACTAAGAAAGAAGTAATTTGAACTGCGACACAATGCTTCGTTATCACTTAGAATTTCTCTTTTACGCATATTGAAAAGAGTTCTGATGTTTATTGAAAGCAGATATTTAAATGTAGGTATTTCCAATCATGTAATATTTTTTCACACACACCTATAGGAAAATATAAGCAAAGTAAATTAGTTAAAATATTTCTAAATGAATCTGCATGTGAGAATGATAGAGGGAGGAGGGCTGGGGACATAAATGAAATCAGAAAGAAAGATAGATGTTAAGGATTGAGATGGTATAATCTAGGAATGCCTAGAGTGTATAACAATAGTGAAATGTACAACGTACAAAACTTTAAAAATGTTTTTGCATGAGGAAGAGTAAAGGAATGTCATTATTGCAGGGTGCTGAAAATAGATGGTAATATTTTAAAATGTCACCTTATGTGTGAGACTAAAGCAAAAAATGTTTATTTGTTACAAAATTTATATTTTGACTAGAGCATTTCCTAATATAACTTATATACATAGTTTGATTGAACGTCATAAGTACTTGGAATCTCAGGTAGGACATGAGATTTTGTTGGTTTGTCCAGAGTCATGCCCCGATGAATCCCAGAGTGATTTGATCAGTGACTGGAAAAGTATTTTCAAGCCCCCTTCAGGAAATGGTGAGAGCAGGGAGAAATTCAACTTCCCCAAGTCGAATTCTTGATTCTCACAAGCAGTGTGGACAACCAAAAAGCTACAGGCTGAGCCCCAAGTCTTGGGGTTTGTTCATATGAAACTTAACCCCACAAAGGATAGGTCAAGTCTACTTAAAATTTAGGCCTAAGAGTCACCCCCAAGAGAGCCTCTTTTGTTGCTCAGATGTGGCCTCTCCCTCCAGCCAACATGACAAGCAGTCTCACCACCCTCCCCCTCTCTGCATGGGACATGACTCCCAGGGGTGTGGACCTTTCTGGCAATGTGGGACAGAGATCCTGGAATGAGCTGAGACTCAGCATCAAGGGACTGAGAAAAACCCTAGAATGAGCTGAGAATTAACATCAAGGGATTGAGAGAACATTCTCGACCAAAAGGAGGAAGAGTGAAATGAGACAAAGTGTCAATGGCTAAGAGATTCCAAACAGAGTCAAGAGGTTATCCTGGAGGTTATTCTTATGCATTAAGTAGATATCCCCTTGTTGTTCAAGATGTAGGGGAGAGGCTGGGGGGCACTGCCTGAAAATGTAGAGCTGTGTTCCAGTAGCCATGTTTCTTGATGATGATTGAACAATGATATAGCTTTCACAATGTGACTCTGTGAATGTGAAAACCTTGTGTCTGATGCTTCTTTTATCTGCCAAATCAACAAAAGAGTAGAATATATGGAATAAAAATAAATAATAGGGGGAATAAATGTTAAAATAAATTTAGTTTGAAATGGTAGTGGTAAATGAAAATGAGGGGTAAAGGGTATGGTATGTATAACTTTTTTTCTCTATTATCGTTTTATTTCTTTTTCTGTTGTCTTTTTATTTCTTTTTCTAAATCAATGCAAATGTTCTAAGAAATGATGAATATGCAACTATGTGATGGTATTAAGAATTACTGATTATATATGTAGAATGGAATGATATTGTTTGTTGTTAATTTTTTTAATTAATAAAAAATAAATAAAAAATATTTCTAAAGCATTTTCACATTTAGAAGCTGAAAGCTTTGAGTTACATTTTGACTCAGTATTTGATGTCTGTGCTTTTCTATGCAATATTGTCTTGGGTGCTGTCAACTGCCCCAGCAATGCAGCAGTTCTTCAAACTTAAGCTCACTGTTCTTGCTTGGATTTTCTTCCAAGCCTGGACACATTTTCTGTAGATTTTGAAGTATGTCTACAGGCTACCACAATGATGCAACTCTACCTGGGTGCGAGTGTATGCATCTCCATTTTGGAGGGGTTAGGTCATAAAAAACTGTGCTTTAGAATCAGTGAAATATGGTAAAAGACATGTCAACAGCTGAAGTACTCTCCAAATGCAGAAGCCAGTGAAAGGCGTAAAGGACAGTTGCTATGATGTGATATTGGGAATGGGCTAACCAGAAGACTTCATGGAGGAAGTGGGCATGGAGTCCACCTCTGATGGACCAATGGGCTGTTCATGGGAGACCACAAGTCCCACCTTTTGTAATTGCGCCCTTGCAAGGAGAACGTACTCCAGACCTCGCTGCTTAGATGAATAGTCGGGGAAAGAGCTGCAGATACATCACGTTGTTGGGGAAATTCAAGGTGGGAGAGGTCAAAGTGAGGTCATGCTTTGGCAGCTAAAATCCATCTCAAAGCCTTCTGCTGGGACTATTCCCTTCAGTCTTCCAGAATGTTCTCCTTTTTGTCTCTCAGAAAAAAATATTAAGTTTTGCTCTCAGACGGCAAGGTTTGGAGAGGAAGGGATGGGGCATTTTGAGCAGGGCACCAGCTGGGCATAGGAGCTGTGCGCCCAGAAAAGTGTGAGTGGAGACTAAGTTGCAGAGAGCCTGGGGTGAGGATTTAATCCCAGCAGCAGAAGAAAGTCATAAAGGACAGGACAGGAAGATGGCGGCTTAGTAAGACGCGCGGATCTTAGTTTCTTCTCCAGGACACCTACTAGGGGAGTAGAAACGATACAGAAAGCACCCAAAGCCACAACAGAGATAAAAAAGACAGCGTACCCCATCCTGGAACGGCTGGCTGGCTGAGAGAAGCAGCTCGGGTGAGATCGCCGAGGCGCGCGGGCCTTACCGGGCGGGGTGGCAAGCGGCCGGAGTTACTCCCTTCCCCCTTCCCGGGCCGGCTGGGAGAATTGGAGAGGTGGTCCCCTGAAACCAAGGTGACTGGCGCCCACACCACGCGCAGCCCCCGGACCAACTGAGAGAATTGGATCGGAAACCCCCAGGCTGCGGAGAACGGTGACCCCGTGACTCCCGGGGAACGTGCACTCTCTCGGGCGGGCCGCTGCCGCTGGTGCCCTCCCGCCACGCTTGTTGCCCAGGGCCGACTAGGAAATTCAGACGGGCTCTTTCCCTGGCTGCGGCGACCAGCAACCCTCCCTGCGTTCGGACACCCTCCCTGCGTTCGGACCCCGGGCCGGCTCAAGCCGCTTCGGCTAGCGAACCCCCAGGACGGTGAGAGTTTTCCAAAGTTTAAGGTCCCACAGCACCTTTTACTGGTGGGACCCGCAGACAAACGTGTGCCACGAGCGCCACCTACTGGGCAGGATAAGAAAAACAGAACCCAGAGATTTCACAGAAAAATATTACAACCTTGCTGGGTCCAACACCAAGAGAAATCTGAATAAATGCCCAGACGCCAGCAGCAGAAGATAACTGTCCACGCTCAAAAGATTGAGAATATGGCTCAGTCAAAGGAACAAACCAATAGCTCAAATGAGACACAAGAGCTGAGACAACTAATGCTGAATATACGAACAGAAATGGAAAACCTCTTCAAAAATGAAATCGATAAATTGAGGGAGGACATGAAGAGGACATGGGCTGAACATAAAGAAGAAATAGAAAAACTAATCCCAGCAGCAGTGAGGAACTACTACAGTTTCTAGTTGGGCAGTACTCAATGAAAAAGAATTTTAGAAGAATTATCTGGGGTATGGAGAGGATCAGGAGGCTAGAGAGGGAACTTAGGGTGAAGAGAAAGAACCTGGAGCAGGTTGTGACAGTGGACAATCAAGTGGGAGCCAAGCATTGGCAGCTTCGGTCACAACCACAGCTGATTCCTCTGTGTGTCTTCTGCCCCAGGGTACTGGACTTCAGTTCCTCTGAGCCATGTGAATGCCCTGATGCCCAGTCCCAGGACTCACCCTGGGACCACTGTCCTTCCCAACACCCAAATTCATTTGGAAACTTTTCTTTCTTCATACAGAACTATGATAATGTTCCACAGCAGCTGGCAACGAAACAGGGAGGCTCATCTACACCCCTTGCCTCCCAAAGATACCACCTGTACTCTCCAGTGGTTCATTTCCCCAAAGGTGACCAAAACGCCTCCTGGTAAATGCTAGGAGCCAAGCTCAATATCCAGTGGGAGGCAAGGCTATCCGAGGCAGGGAGAGAGGAGAATCAAGAAAGTGATGTAGTGCTGGACATCTGGAGAGACTGCTTTCCCCTCTAGAGCAAGGCCACTTGAGAGCTTAGAGCCAGCCCCCAGGACCTGTCTACTCCCCTCTCAACTGCCCCAACTCCTTCCCAAGTCAACTCCATCGTCGCTGCCTTTTCGTGCAGCACAGTTTCTCTCCGCAGTGACTGGATTGAAGCCCAGATCTGCTGTGATTGAAGACAGGCTTAATTCACCCCAGAGGTGAGAGCCAAGTGTGCTGATTAACTGTGTCATCCTGCCCACGAAGAAGGGTGGTTGAAGGGTGTGTTAACTTCCTAATTTTTAGATGGGGTTTAAAATAAACATCTCTTTAAGTTTTGAAGGCTCAGTGAGTCATAAGATCATTCTAAATTACGCTACTGTTATAATCAATTTCCATGTATTTCCCCACCTTTCATGGCATGCTGGGATTCTTTAACTCTTCGTTGTAAGAACACAAATCCACTGATGGTAAGAGGTAGTAGAGATTTGCCAGGAACACTTTGTCTTAAGGAAGGTGTGTGGAGTATGGATGTGTGTTTGTGTGCTTTTGTGTATGTACATATGTGTACATGTGTGTCTGTGCATATGTACTATGAGTGTGCACATGTGCAAATATGAATGTATGTAAGTGCATGTGTGCATGTGTGTGTTTGTGTGTGTGTGAGAGGGTGCATGGTTTGTGAGTAGTGGGGCCCATGCAAACACCACTATTTACCTGCCTAGTGAAGGTGAGGCACAGAACTGCCTCTCCAGGCTGACCTGTATTGCATATGCATGTGTTTGCAGACCCTAACCTGGTGTGAAACACAATGGCATGATTCCTGTTGCCAAGACTGGCTTTGAAAAATCCCTCACCCAATAGCATCTACAGTGCTTTGTGCTTGCAGCTTTGTAGTGTGATTCTTGTGCACAGTGCATTGAAGGAACCCGGAGAAAGTCAAGAAGCACATTATGTGAAGCCCATCAAATCCTTCCAAGGCAATGGGGAGATGGCAGCTTATTCTTGCAGGGAATGTTAAATCGAAGACTCTTGAATATTAGCTTCTGATAATTGACTCATTTCTTGATATGCAGATCAAATGAGATCACAGAATTGCATCTTCTTCACTGAGTTAGGGTCTAAGATCAGAGCAGAACACTCTACTGTAAAGCATTCAGCTCAGTCTCTGGCACACTACAAATAGCGGGGTTAACTATTATTGCAGAAGAGTGATAGTGCTTTCCCTATGAATGACTTGTGGAATTTCAGAGCTGGCAATGGCCTTAGAAATGAGGGCAGGAAAGAAAAAAGAGGTATTTGGTAAAGCCAAGCTCCAAACTTGGCCTGTTGGCTCTTGCCATGCATCAAGTTGCCGGCTCCAGGGGGTATCTGTGTCACCTTCGACTGGTTGATGGTCCTTATTTTGTTTGCTATGGGAAAATATGAAAATGACTGCATGGTGTTGGAACATACCATGAAGATTGTTTTGATCTCGGGTGATCCCAACTTGTGAGAGGGAGCCGTATTGCCAAACCTCTATCTCTGCACCTGTCACCATTTAACTTACTATGTAATGTACTAATTTGTTATATTTTATTTTTTCCTCAGCTAGAATGTAGTAAACCTCCCCTATACCATGAGGCAGGATTCTCTGTTTATTTTTTTCACCTTTGCATCCCAAATACCTAGAACCCAAACATGTGTTGGCAAATTGTAGGTGTCCAGTGAATGTATGTGGGAGGAAATGAAATGATTTTCACAAAGATGGTGGAGGGTTGACTTTAAGTAGTGAACCAAGAATTTATCACTCTAATAGGGTCCAGCCACCATCATCAGTCCCAGGGCAGAGTGATGTGGAGATTAGAAGAACTAGATTCAAATCCTAGTACTGCAATTTGTGAGTTACTTATTACTCCCATTTTTTTTTCAGATGAGGAAACTGAGAGACTAATAATAATAATATCGACCTCATAGGATTATTGTAAGAATGAAATGAAATAATGCATGTAAAGCACTTATAGAATGCTTTCTATGTTCTAGAAATATTTAAGCTATTTTTGTATCTCCTAATTTAATCCTCACAAGGACTCTGAGGTAGATACTACTTTAATTCCCACTTAAAAGGATGAGAAAACTGAGGCTCAAAGAGGTTGAGTGATTGTTGAAGGTCACAGAGCTTGTCAGTGGTAGAGTAGGTTGCGACCCCAGGCAATCTGGCTTCCAAATCTTTACTCTTGTCAAAGCAGGAAATTTCATCCACATGTACTCCATCAGTTTCCATCCAGGAGCTTTCTTGGAGGCTTTGAGTCTCCCCAGGAGGACTCTTTGCTTCTGCTTCCTGCCACGCAACCTCAAAGTCAACATCAGAAGCCATATTTGTACGTTCTGATCTGCTGCAGACGCTGATTGCCTTTTTATTCAATCAGGCACCATGCATCTAATTCTTCTTGAAAGAAGGTCTTGAATATTCATAAGGAATATGTCTTTATGAATACCACAGTTGCTTTGTCTGTCACTGCTGTTCTCTGCAATAATTAGTATTAACTATTGACTACTTCAGTTGGAATTTGATCTCAAACCGTTAAAGAAATTCTCAGCTCCTAATGAACTGCCACAATTACAGTGTCCTCCATTCATCTCATTGGGATTAATTTCTCAAATGTCCATAACATGGGTGAATGTAGGGCAGATCTAAGGTCTGGATGTTTTAGGAGCATTTCATATAAATGACCATTGTATTTTGTGTTTCCCTGGGTATGTCTTTGCAGACATGTTTTGCATTTGTGTGAACTTTGAGTTCCAATTCATGAAAACAGGGCAGGCTATTTAGACACACACACAATCAAATGTGGAGTTAAATTGTTGGCCCAAACTCATATCATGAGGGAAAATTTCCTAATGGGGATCTCTTAAGATAACGTCATATGTAGGGATCTATGGATGGCAAAGTTCCCAGGGGCAGCATCTCCCCTGGGAACTTTGGTTTGGTCCAAAGATCTTCATCAAAGATGAGTCTCAGGCACAATATGATGCCTCAGCAGGTTTATTCAAGAAGCTCTCTTACAAGGGTAACAGCGAGAGCATGCCAGTTGCAGCAACTTACAGTCAGGAAGTCATACAATGGGGAGGATCTTCAACCAGACACAACTCTCCAAATTTGGGGGATTGTCCCCTCTCATATACTTGTAGTTACTCTGAGTCAGTTACCAGGTGTTTCTTTCATAGAAGGCATTTGAGCTGTTCTTGCATGGGAAAGCCTTATTTCAAGGTTTCTGAAAGTTACAGCTGGGCTGTGGTGACCTTGATGGTGGAAATCCCCTGGGGAGGGCGCATCATACTCCTGAGTAGCAATGTAGTGTCAGCCTTGTGAGCTGTTTGTTAGGCTTACCAAAGCTATGATGTGTCTTTGGAGTAAGTCACAGTGATTTTGAAGAGAGGGAGATAAATTGGAAGAGAAGAGTTTTTTATGTATATGAGATGAGGTGAAAATGCCATTGTAGAGGCTGGAAGACTGAATGGGAGTCAGGGGTAGAATTTGCCCAATCTTTGGGGAGGCAGAAAGAAATATAGTGTGAACCTTAGAGCTTACTTGCTCTTCCCTAAGAAACCCAGACCACAAGGTACAACCCCCAAATTAAACACTGACTTGTGTGTACTTGGAAAAGTCGTTCATCACCACTTTACAGAACTCTCAAGATGGAATGAGGTGGTAGGTGCCAGGCACTGGGCCGCAGAAGCTGTGCTGCTACCATATGTCTTGCATGCTGCAGATGGTGTTACCTTGGTGCGTGGTGCATCTCAGGATTGCAAGGAGAGTTTTCCAGGAGGCAGATCTCAATACAGTGGTTCTTAAGAAAAAAAAAAACTCCCAGGAATGAATAGAATTGTTATTGAGGATGTAGTTTAGCAATCTCCTCCTTCATTGGGATTTTCATCCTGAGCCAGTGGATTTGCAGCCTTTGGGGTGCTATGGACAGTGAAACTGCTAGCTTCCCCTCTCTCTTCTCACACATATTATCCATCGCCCCCTATGCTTTCCTTCCAGACAGACTGCTCATCTGTGAAACCTGCCACCTCACCCAGTGCTAACTGACCCCAGAGGACAAGAGGGTGGGGACTTCGCTAACCTGCGGGAAGGCAGAAGACTCCTACTAGCTGCGGATTTGCCTTCTTCCATCCTCCCTCCAATTCTGCAAATAGGCAAGTGGAGCTCTCTAGAAGGTGCTAGCTTTGATCCTAGTGCCACGAGCCTGCTTACCCCCTCCCATGGCTTCCCAGGCCCTTACGTTAAAACTCAAATCATTTACCTTGGTCTACAAAGTCTCCTGTGATCTTCCCTTGTTGGCATCTCCCTTCACTCACTCACTCCAGTCACTCCTGGCTGCATCCCAACCCCCTCGGTTGTGCTGAGCTCCTGTCTGCCTGAACCTTGCTGATCCCTCTGCCTGGAACATTCTCCCCCACTTTTTGCCTGGGTGCCCCCTTCTTATCTTCCTTCCCATCCAGAGAGAAAGTGCAGGGAAGGTCTTTCCAAACAAAGCCTGCTAATTTGTTCTTTGCATTTATAACATCTACAAATATATGCATAAATATAAACTGTAGCGTGTTTATTTGTTGGACGGCAGTCTTTCTGGCTAACCTCTAAGTTCCATGAGAGCAGAGACTGTGTCACTCTTCTCAGTACTTTCCGCAGTATAGTGGCACCACCTGCCCAAATGGGCTGTTTTGCAAAGTGGAGCAGGGTGCCCCTTCCTCAGAATACCTACTGTATCTCCATAAAAATTGTTTTAGAGCACTAATTTTATTAAGATAAGGCACATTATTGCCATCTGCTAGAAAATCATGGTGAATATACCATTCTATGTTGTTTATGACATGACTGGTGCTCTCTAAGATAGGGTATTCCTGGGCAGTGCACGTGTTATTCTAGATAGGGCAGCCCTGCTCCATCACCTGACACGAGGCCTGATACATAATAGATATTTGCTGAATTAATTAATTAATGGAAATTCTGCTCTGGGTCCAGAGTGAGATCAATGGATTCAGAATCTGGCAGTCTAGGGTTTGAGTCCTGAAATTGCCATTTGCTCAGTCACTCACCTCTTGGAGCGTCTGTTTCTTCACCTGTAAGATGGGATCCTCCTCACAGGTTTTCTGTAAGGATCCAGTGAGATCACGGGTGCAGAGCAATCCACCTGGTCCATGGGGCCTGGGTGACGCAGACCCAGTCAGGTCCATGCTGTACCTCCTTGTCCTACTTCTGACCTCAGCTGTGGGCTCGAGCGTCTTACTTCAAACAGCCCAAGTCTCTCAGCGGTTCTGCCTCATATAGGCAGGTGCTTGCCTCTCCAAACAGGCACTTGCTCAAACGTCTATGGCAGGCGCGGAATGGGGACTGATGGATGGGTAGGGAGTTGATGTAATGGGTCACCCTCAGCGACATGGGGAGCCTGAATAAATGCCCTGGGCTCGCATCCTTTGGTGGGAAGAGTCTGTGGTACATGCTCTACAGCTCCCCAGACAGTCCCCAGCATGATAGAGCCCCAGCTGCCCACAGTGGTAACCAGCTCAACACTCTCAGAGTGGCTTTTTTCCCCTTTCCTGTCTTATTCTTTCTGTACCCTTACTCCAGCTTCCTGGGGTTAAACAACCAAGTTGTCAGGTGAATATTTTCTCATGTGCAAACTTTGCTTCCCTCATTCCTTACCCCTTCCTTGTTTCCTGGGAATAACAGAAAGTGTCCCGAGGGCTGTGGCCAAGCCCCAAAGCACGAGGGAGTATTTTCCTAACCCTGTGGTATGTAAGGCAGATAACACTGGTTATCTGCCCTGTGGCCTTGAGGAATGGAGTTGTTTTACATACAGGTCCTGTGCACGTGCACCAGGAGATTATGAACACATTCCCGAGTGTGATAAACAAGTCTTGAGAAGGTGCACAGTCTGGCTCTGGGCCTTCTTTGGTCTCCTCCCATATAACTCCCCTGTAACTTGCTGCACAAAGCAGAACTCTGCTTGGCGTCCACCTGCCACCCTGGACTGTGCCTCCTATCTGTAAGCGTCCCTAAATAAACGCTTGCATGATTTGTTCATGTCTTCCTGAGATGCTCTCTGGGCTCCTGAACAAAGGCAATGACACTCTGGGGCCTGAGCCCGGGTTTCTGAAGCAACACACATGTCTAACCCTCATCTCAGGTTTGCTTTCAGGAGAACCCAGACTGACACACCTGCCATAGAAAGAATCAGACACTTAGGATGTTTCGTTTTTTGTTTTTTCTTTTTACTGCAATTCCCTGAGGACGCAGCTCCATTTCAGGCACCCCCTGGAATAACAGGGACCTTTGGGATACAGGAGTAATCATAGGAGAAAGCAGGTGATGTGTGTCAAAGGTCTTCCTGGGGCTTGGCTTCCTTGTGGAGGGAAGGGGTAGAGGCGAAGGGAGAGGCAGCAGCCCAGGTGATGCCAGTCTGGTTTTTCCCCTGAAGTGGGTTGTTAGGGCTGCCTCTGTGTCAGCCTGTGCAGCAGAGGAGAAACTTCTCCCTGCAGTGCCCACAAGTCTA
Organism: Tamandua tetradactyla; assembly: GCF_023851605.1. Lineage (NCBI taxonomy): Eukaryota > Metazoa > Chordata > Mammalia > Pilosa > Myrmecophagidae > Tamandua > Tamandua tetradactyla. The sequence continues at coordinate 39,685,660 of NC_135342.1, read as the reverse complement.
CCTTCTCTTGCTTGCATTTCGGTACTAACTATTGCTACAAAAAGGCTGCTTGGAAAAGCACCCCAAAACTCAATGGTTTAAACCAATGGCTGCTTACCAACAGAGCTCAGTGGCTGACACCATGCCCTAGGCCAGGCAGCAGTGCCCAACCAGCCTCTCCTCCTTCTGGTGTGGGCCCACTGCCCGGGCTCATCCTTCTCAAGGCCAGGGCAGGGGCACAAGAGTGGACAAGCCCTGTCCTGCAAGTGCTTTACAGATCTCTGTGGGTCATGTCTGCTGGCATCTCAGTGGCCAGAATAAGCCACAAGTCACATGGCTGAGTCCAGACGAGAGATTCTGCCCTGAAGCGGCTTCTGCTGCAGATTTGATTGCAAAGGTGATTGGTATAAGGCAGGGGGAGGAATTGGAGGCAGGAAGTAGCCACCTACCCTCAGGGAAGGGTCTCCAGTTTCTCCCACATGGAGAGCCTTTCTCTACAAAATGACTTGGTCAACTTCAGTGAGTGACCCCCTGACCTTTAGGCTTAGGGATTCCACCATTAAACTCTAACCTGAGCAAAGTATGCTTCCTCCTCTAACTTTGTACCTGTTTGATTAGGACAATCCACCAGCCTGAGGTGCAGAGGCAGCCCTTTCACCTTTATTTTCTGCCTAATTGCCCCTCTGACCTAGCAGGAAGCACAGTGCTCACCAACACCCTGATTTGGCATGGCTGGGCCCTTTTGGCTAACCCGCTGCCGTGGTTTGCACTCCCAGAAGGCAGCTCTGCATGAAGGTGGCACTCCACTCCCGGCCCTCCCAGGACTGACCTACACACCTGACACCAGTCTAGACTCAGCTTACATCATGGAAGTTACTTTTCTGTGACCCTGTCTTTTTCCACCAAGACCATCTTAATCCTCCCAAGCATTCTTATCACGACGGCTCTGAAAAGGAGAATTGGTCTTTGTACTTTGCCTCCCATCAGGCTCCTTAGCCACCAGGCAGTGTGCCACAGTGTGTTCTGTCACACCTCGTCTTGTCTCCCATTTGCACGGCTGGGATGGCCCTCAGAGACTCTTCACAGAAACCGAAAGCCATGCTTCAAAGTGACCTTTGTTCACTCTGCACTGAGAAGCTTGGCTGGCAGCTCTTCTGGAAAACCAACAAAATCATTTTCCATTCCATCTGACCAGGCACCATGTAGATGCATTTGTTTATATTCTGCCAAAGGTTGTGTTTGAACTCACCTCAGGTGAGAAGAGGTTGGAAATCTTTAGGCCCAGACAGTCAGTCCCTGGGGCCAGTTTTGCTGATACCTCAGGATTCTACACTATGAGAAAGAATCCTTTTGCTCATTTTCCCATTGCCCCTCATTCTGGGTATATGGCTGGCCCTACTTGTGCACCCCACCTGCTATCCTTGTGCTCTGAGTTCCACATATCCCCCGCTCCAAAGCTGCCTTGAAAAAGCATCATGAAGATCAGGCTGGTGGAAGGAGGACAGAAGAGTCATGGGTGGGAGAACCTTAAAGCTCTAAACATTTAGGCATCGGTGGCTGATTTAAGACCATCCTAACTTTCCAGCTGTTTTGGTGCACTAGCTATCCAGCAAAGAATAGATCGAATACAATTTGTGCCAACAATGGTACAATAGGTCTCTACCCAAAATATGGCCTTGAAGTTGGCAATAGTGTAGGGAGTTTTGGGAATCTATTAGGAAGCTTAGCTTCTCCCTCACCTTAGGATGTGTAAATGTTTTTATGAAAGTATATCTGTGCAAAATTGTCTCAAAATTATAAAGAAGAGAAGATGTCTGATCAGGGAGAGGCAGGGCTCACTTTCGTCTCAGAGAAACAACTAGGGATCAGGTAGAAACTGTCCGCAACAATGGATCTGGGGTTCTGGAGATTGGGGGTGTGCTCTCTGACACCCAGGAAAGTGCAGGATGAGGAGACGGAGAAGCTGCAATGAGAGAATGTAGCCCCCCTCAACCGTAGCTCCTGGCACTCATCTCCCACGCTGGATGTGTCTGGATGTGCCTTTGGTGGGCAGGCAGCTCCAGTCTGAAAGGGCAGTGGGGGCCAACCTTCCCAAGAACAGGGAAGGGCATGATCTAGCACTGTGCTCACTTTTGGCCAGCAAATTTAGTCTTCTGGAACCACCAGTGTTTTAAAGGTGTCCTAGCCAACTTGGCCACACCCTTGCCTGGAGCTAAGAGCCAGCCTTCTGAAAACTGAGGGGAATAGGTAGCCCAAGAGTGCCATCTGCTGGCAGGTGAGGAAAACACATCTAAAAGGCTTTTGGGCTAAGAGGGTCATATGCTGGGTAGGAGGAAAGTACACTCTTGGGAAGTAGAATTAAAGGCTTTTAAGAATCTTTACCTGACCTTCTCCTGTGGGGCCCTGTGTAGCTGTTGTGAGCCCCTTTTGTGGGTCCCTGGTCCAGCCTTGGTTGGGTAATACTGACGAAGCAAGTGTCAAAGGAAGAGCATTAACACAAATCCAATAACAACAAAAGATTTAACAAAAGAGAGACTCTGACCTTCAGAGTAAACTCACCTAGGTAATGGATTAATCCCAGATATCAGCAAAAAATAATAACCATATTAAGAAGCAGGAAGATAAAGCCCAGTCAAAGGAGCAAATAAAAAGTTGGAAGAGACACAGAATCTGGAAAAACTAATCAAAGATACTCAAATAAATCTCTTAAACTAATTCAAGGAGATGGCTAAAGAGATAAAGGAGATTTAGAAGACTGGGTGAGCATAAAGAAGGATTTGAAAGCATGCAAAGAAAAATAATAGATCTTATGGGAATGAAAGGCACAATAAATGAAACTAAAAATACACTAGATGCACACAATGGCAGGTTTGAGCAGGTAGAAGAAAGAATCAGAGTACTAGAAGACAGAACATTCAAATTCAAACAGACAAAAGAACAGAGCGAGAAAAGAATGGCAAAAATTGAGCAGGGTCTCTGGGAAATGAGTGACAACACAAAGCACATGAACATTTTGTGTCATAGGTGTGCTTAAAGGAGAAGAGAAGAGAACAGGGGTAGGAGGAATGGTTGAGAAAATAGTGGCTGAGAACTTACCAGCTCTGATGAAAGGCATTGATATCCAGATCGAAGAAGCACAACGTACCAAACTGAATAAATCCAATTAGAACTGCTTCAATTAGAATTACATACTAATCAGCATGTCAAATGTCAAAGACAAAGAGAATTCTGAAAGCAGCAAAAGAGAAGTGGCTCATCACATACAAGGGGTGCTCAATAAAACTAAGTGTTGATTTCTCATCAGAAACCACAGAGGCAAAGAGAGAGTTGAGGGTGAAGGCTGGAGCCCGACACTTCCCATCTACTCCCACTATGGGACAGGTTTTAGCAGGTAGAGGGCTGGAGTGAGAGGTTAGGATAGAATATGTGGCTCCCATATCAATGAAAAAAAAATTACCCTCCATGTCTAGAGACACTCAGGGCTCCATGATTTTAATCTTCCTTGGTGAAATCCAGGGAGCCACTGGCCCAGAGCCCCTACAGTCCTGGTCAGGGGTGGCCAGCAGGGCTTTTGGAGAGACTTCACTCCCCTTTGGGGGCTTGACGCATTCTCAGGCCCAGTACCTGCCTTCCTGCACCATGGACAGGGCGCTGGCAGCTCTTTCTATCCTCAGGGCTCCTTTGGTCTTTGGGGGCATTCCGGCTCCCAGTGCCCCGACTCTCTACATTGATGACAGGTTCTGGTGGCTTCTGCTCCAAGTGACCCCGAGGTGGCTGGTTACCATTCAAGCCACTGCCAAAGCTATGAGCCATGGCTTATTCCAGTGTCTCCTTGCTTTCTCCTCCTCTGTAACTCTGCCACGGTTATTAAAGACAAGAAAGGCAGCATTCATCCTCTGGGGCCCTGTGCTCATTATCCTAAACCCTGACCATCTTTTTTCTAATAAAACTATTATAACTAGTGGAGTTTGGGGAAACGTTTTGGGCTGCGAGGCTGTCAGCTCTTCTACTATGCACCTAGTAATAAACTCTTTCTCTCTTTGAAACCCTGGTGTCTCAGAAATTGGTTATTGAGCACACTGGGCAAAAGAATCCATGGTCTTTGTCCGGTAACACCTTCAGAGTTAAAGTCTGGGAGACAGACTTGCCTGGGAAAGCAATTCACTGTCCCTATCATAATTCAATACAAAAGGGACCTACCTTTCTCCAGAAGAAACAAAACAAAACGAAACAAAACACCAGTATCCCCCAAAGCAGGAGTACATCAAAAGTATTTAACCTCTTATCCCCAAATTCCTGAAAACCAGACCTGCATCTTAATTCTGCATACATTTCCACCTAGATTCTCAGTTTGTATTAGCCTTTGATGGAAAGGGTCTGTCGAGACAGTCCTGACCCAGCTCACCTGTCCTGCCCCCAAATTCAGGGACAGTCCTCACCTTTTTGGGAATGCGCTAGCACAGGACCTAGCCCTCCTGCATTTGGAGTCTAGCACCCCCCGTCAGTATGTAGATGATTTATTAATATGCAGTCTTCCAAGAGAAGCCTCCAACAGGGCCACCATGGCAACCCTTAATTTCCTAGTCAAAGGAAGTTATGGAGTTTCACCTTCTAAAGCTCAGATTGCCTTACAAAATGTTCTTTACTTTGGGTTTGTCCTCACCCCAGGGGAGTACTCTCTGTCATTTGAGAGAATCCAGGCTATCCTCTCAGTGTCACCTGCTGAGATGTAAGCCCAAACCAAAATATGAAAAAGTAAGCATTAAAAGGCAGCAAACAAATCGCAAAACTGTTATTGTTTCAAGCGTATTAGGTGTAGTCTGACAAGTTTTATTTTGGTGGTAATTGTACATTGTGAGATGTTTGCTTTGGAGACAGCTTCCAAAATTATTTTGATAGCTTAAGTATGAAGGATATAAATAATGTGTTTTTTTATTAAAAGGAAAAAGAGTGTAGTTTTTTCTTAAGAGTGAATGGTTCTTATAGAAGGACGAAAATGTATGACAAAACTTGAATGTATATTAAAAGTTTAAGAAGTTTGCAGAAAGAAAAATTGTGTTAATGTTAAGGGAAGTTTAATGGGTCTAATGCAAAACTAAAACTCAGTTTTCTGTTAAGGTGACAATGTTTTCTTAAATTATTATTCCATCTTCAGTATGGAGTTTTCCTTAAGACTTTTTGTAAAAAGCAAAAAGTCTATAGTTTGACAAAATAACTTCTTATGTCTGTGTTCTGTCTTTTCCTCAACTTTAATTAAATAAAAAACAAACAAATATTGTTTTAAATCTAACCACCTTTAACACTTTTCTTTCTTAAGGTCCACGCTAAAAAATATATGTATCTTTTATTCCAAACAGTTGCAATTCTTTCACTTTATAAAATTAAGTGCTAAGAATATAAAAATTAATTTAAGTTGCACAATATATGTTACAGTATAATTAAATTTCACTATCTATTGCATTGTTTCACTCTAATGCTTCTCTAAAAGTGTTCTCTGTAAACGACAAATAAGAAATTCATCTTCAACAAAAAGAAACTTTTAAAGAAGCAAGGCAAGTATATAAATTATGTTCTACCTGTTAATGTAACCCTCGTTATATTAAAAAAGAAACTAAACCTCTGTTTTAATTAAAGTATTTTGCAAATGTGTTCCATCTTCAAGTAACTCTAGCCTCCCATGGAATATTCTCCCACTGTCTTCAGTTAACAGGAACAATTAAATAATAACTGTCCATCACCTATGTCCCCCAAAATGGTAACTACCTAATTCTAATACTTTCTATAACTATTCCCTCTCTGTTCCATATGTTATCTCTGTTGTCAGAGTACATCTAAACAGGACCTGCCCATCTATGACATATGTTTAAAACAGCTCAATCTGGATAATTACTAATGGTGGCATCCTGGACAACAGAACTTCTTGAATTCAACTGCACACAAGCAGACAGGATGGCTGTGCACATACAAGAGTGACTGGGACATTACTATATGACAAAAATAAATGAACAGACAGGCAAATCGGCTCTAAGCAAGCCGGAGCATACCTGCCTTCCCCCAAATGCTATTGTTTTCTCATTTCTTAACATTGCAAGCTGTAACCCTATAACCTCTACTTCCACACTCAGGGACATATGCAGAAGAGGTGGTGGAAAGATTGTAAGAGGGGGGAAATGGGGTGGATTGTAACACAATACTATTTTTGCATTTCCCAATATACCTCAACCCTTCCAACATTGTCAGCAATGATGCATATTTCTACATGTACTCTCTCAAATCTGTGAAAGTATAAAAGATTTATCCCTCAACTCCCTTTAAGACTAAAAGGATTGAATTCTTTCAGGATGGGATAGAAGCAGGTTAAAATAGGACAACTGTGAGTCTCTGGTTTCTTATTCAGCTCTGAATATCTAGTTCCAAAGGAACTAATACAGAGCTGAAAACTTCCTGGTACAAAAATTTCCCTAAAGTCCCCAAGCCTCCCCAAACCATTGGAACCTCACCAATCTACAAAAGCTTGTGTAATTCTCCCCCAAAGCAAACTCTTAGTTAATAATAGGAAGCATAGGGGTCATAAAGATTGTTAACAATTTGCCCAAAGATAAACCATGAATTCTGCTAGCTATCTCTACCTAGAATAAAGGAGACACCTAGTAGTCAAAGATTACTGTGGAAACCAGGCCTGCATTAACCTCTCTAATGTGTACTCTCTCTCTCTCTCTCTCTTTTTTTCTCGCATGGGCAGGCACTGGGAATCAAAGCTGGGTCTCCAGCATGTCAGGTGAAAATTCTGCCACTGAGCCACCATTGCACCACCTTCCTCTCTCTTTTTTATAAACTTCTCCTTTTATATACTTTGCTACTTATTCCTAAAAAAAAAAGAAGTGTAAAAAGAGAGGTAAAAATAAGCTATGACATCTGAAAACCAAAGAATAACAACATTGGATGATCATGAATTAAACTCCCTAATCAAAAGACCCAGACCAGCAGAATGGATAAAAAATACGAGCCATCAATATACTATCTACGAGAGACTCACCTCAGACTCAAGGATACAAATAAGTTGAAAGTGAAAGTCTGGAAAAAGATATTCTATGCAAACAATATCCAAAAAAAAAAAAAAAAAGCTGAGGTAGCTATGCTAATATCAGACAAAATAGACTTTAGATGCAAATCTGTCAGTAGGAGACAAGGACATTATATATTAATAAAAGGGTCACCCCACCAAGGAGAAAAAACAATCATAAATATATACGTAACTAACCATGGTGCCCCAAAATACATGAGGCAAACACTAGCAAAATTGAAGGGAGAAATAGACGTATCTAAAATAATATTTGGAGACTTCAGTACACCACTCATATCAATAAATAAAATATCTAGACAGGGAATCAATAAGGAAATAAAGAACTTGAATAATTTGATAAATGAGCTATACCTCATAGATATATACAGAGCAATGTGCTCCAAAGCAGCAAGATATACATCCTTCTCAAGTGCTCACAGATTATTCTCCAGAATAGCGCACATGTTGGGTCACGAGACAAGTCTTAATAAATTTTAAAAGATTGAAATTATACAAAACACTTTCTCCAATCATAATGGAATGAAGCTGGAAGTTGACAACAGGTAGAGAACTGGAAAATACACAACTCTGTGGAGGTTAAACAACACATTCTTAAACAATCAGTGGGCCAAAGAATAAATTGCAAGAGAAATCAGTAAATATCTCAAGATGAATTACAATGAGAATACAGTCTCTCAAGACTTTTGGGATTCAGTGAAGGCAGTGCTGAGAGGGAAATTTATAACCCTAAATACATAGATTTAAAAAGAAGATAGAAGAGCCATCAGAACCAACAGAGCCCATACAGCTAGAGACCTTCGGAGATGAAGAAGGAAAACACACCCGGGGGAGTTTCATGAAACAAGAAGCTGGAAGAGAAAGCTAATTAGTATAAAAGGACAGCTCTTCACAGAGCATGCTTAGAAGGACATTTGACAATTGTGGAGAAGTTAATGGAAGCTGGAGCCCAGATCGAATTCTGTGATATGCTTGAATCCACAGCCATGCACAGGGCAAAAATGTGGAGGAAACCTGGATGTCTTAAAATTGTTGCTGAACAAAGGAGCAAAGATCAGCCTCTGAGATAAGTTTCTGAGCACAGCACAGCATGTGGTCATCAGGACTGGCCACTAAGAGTGTGCAGAGCATCTCATGGCCTGTGAGGCGGACCTCAATGCCAAAGACTGTGAGGGAGATACACCCATGAATGATGCTGGGAGACTGAATCTCTATAAAATGATGAAACTCCCGATTATGTATGGTGCCAACCTCAACATCAAGAACTATGCTGGAAGACCCCAATGGATCTGGTGCTCCACTGGGGAATGGAACCAAAGCAATATTCGACAGTCTCAAAGAAAACTGTTACAAAACCTCTTGCATAACTACATTCTAAGGGAAACGACAGATTCTTTCACAAGCTTCTGTTCGCTGGTATTTGGGGGCCTGGCCCTAAACAAGAACCAGCTAAAAAATCCAGCTCCACTATATCAACCTGCTGTAAACCTGTGCCTAATGAAGCTTAGAGAAAGCACAACACTGTGAGTATTTTAAATTCCCATAAGTTTAACTAAACTCTATTTGTAATTTTTTCTAGTTTATTTATTTACTTACATTGATGCCACCGATCAAATCTTTTATGGTTATCTATTTGGTGGGCAAAGCTTAATTGTACATAATATTTCTGAAACTTTCTTATATATTGTTCTTAAACCAAATCAATGAGCATTGCTCTAAGCCTCTACTCATGTGTCAGCATGTGTAAAAGATTTCAAAGTACTTATAAAAGATGAAGTTGATCATGGCAGCCCTCTTTTCTCCTGAATTTTTAAGCTGAAGTTTAAATGAATGCAATGGAAGGCATGTAGTGACAAGAAAGGAAATAAAATATAATGGAAGTGATTCTGTGAGAAGGCAGTAAAGTCAGTCATTTTACCCCTGGCCTGGCTTCTCTTTTTTTAAATCAAGTCATGCACTGTTCTAGTTTGCTAGCTGCCAGAATGCAACACACCAGAGACAGATTGGCTTTCAATAAATGGGGATTTATTTAGTTAATGTATAGTTCTTCAGAGGAAAGGCAGCTAACTTTCAACTGAGGTTCTTTCTTACATGGGAAGGCACAGGGCAATCTCTGCTGGCCTTCTCTCCAGGCCTCTGAGTTCCAACAACTTTCCCGGGGTGATTCCTTTCTGCATCTCCAAAGACCTGGGCTGAGCTGTGAGTGCTGAGATGAGGTATGCTGAGCTGCTTGGGCTGTGCTACATTGAGTTCTTTCATTTAAGCACCAGCCAATTAAGTCAAACGTCATTCATTACAGCAGGCACGCCTCCTAGCCGACTACAGATGTAATCAGCGATAGATGAACCTTCACATACCATTGGCTCATATCCACAGCAATAGAATTAAGCATCTTCAACTAGCCAAGTTGACACCTGAATGTCACATGCACTGTACCAAAGTGAAGGGAATGTCTTGAGTGTAAGTGTAGGGCAGTGGAAGGAGTGGGCTATTGTAAACTGGGTTGAACATACTTGAATTTGCTCAGGCAAAGGTGAAAATAAATGAAAACTATAAATGTGTAAATGTATATTGTGTTGTATGTATACTTTATATTCATAATAAAAACAAACTCTAAACCTCAAAAAAAGACAGAGCTAAAATTTAAAAAGCTAGAAAAAAATAGCAAACTAATCCCAAAGCAAGCAAAGTAAATGAACTTGAGAATAAAATAGCAATAGAAAGAATCAGCAAAGTCAAAAGTTGTTTCTTTGAGAAGCTCAATAAAGTTGACAAACCTTTAGCTACACTGAAAAGAAAAAGAGAGATAAGATGCAAATAAATAAAATCAGAAAATGGGGGCATTACTATTGACTCCACCGAAATAAAAGAGATCATAAGAGGATACTTTGAACAACTGTATGCCAACAAATGAGACAACTTAAATGAAATGACAATTTTCTAGAAATACATGAACAACCCACACTGAGTAAAGAAAAAACAGATCTCAACAAATCAATCACAAATAAAGAGATTGAAATAGTCATCAAAAACCTTCCAACATAGAAAATTCCAGGACCAGATGACTTCACAAGTGAATTTTACAAATCTTTCCAAGGAGAATTAATAGCAATTCTGCTCAAACTCTTCCAAAAATTGAAGAGGAGGGAACCCTACCTAACTTATTCTACGAAGCCAACATCACCCTAATACCAAAAACAGATAAAGACATTACAAGAAAGGAAAATTACAGAGCAATTTCTCTAATGAATACAGATACAAAAATTTTCACCTAAATACCTGCAAATCAAATCCAAATCCACATGAAAAGAATTATACACCATGATCAAACGGGATTTGTCCAAATTGTGCAAGGGTGGTTCAAATCAAGAAAATGAATCAATGTAATTCATCACATTGACAAATCAAAGTAGAAGAACCGATCATATCGATTGATGTGGAAAAGGCATTTGACAAATGTTTGATAAAAACACTTCAAAAGATAGAAAGGTAGAGGAAATTTTCTCAACATGATAAAGGGCATATATGAAAAACCCACAGTTAATATCATTCTCAATGGTGAAAGACTGGAGGCTTTCCTGTTGAAATTGGGAACAAGACAAGGATGTCCACTGTCATCACTCTTATTTAACATTGTGCTAGTGTTCTAGTTAGAGTAATTAGGCAAGGAAAATAAATAAAAGACATTCAAATTGGAAAGGAAGAAGTAAAACTTTCACTATTTGCAGACAATTTGATCCTATACCTAGAAAGTCCTGATAAATCTTCAAACTAAGTTACTGGACCTCATAATTGGATTCAGCAAAGTGATGGGATAGAAAATTAACACTCAAAAATCAGTAGTGTCTCTACATATTCGTAATGAGCAATCTGAAGGGGGAAATCAGGAAAAAATTCCATTTACAATTGCAACTAAAAGAATCAAATAACTAGGAATATATTCAAGAATGTAAATGATCTGTGTTTAGAAAACTGTAAAATTTCTTTGCTAAAAGAAATCAAAGAAGGCCTAAATAAATGGAAAGACATTCCATGTTCATGGATTGGAAGACCAAGTATTGTTAAGATGCCAATTCTATTCAATTTGATTTACATATTAACACAATCCTAATCAAAATTCTGAAGACCTAAATAGAAAAAGCCAGAACCATAAAACTCCTAGAAGAAAATGTATGGACGCATTTTCAAGATCTTGTGGTAGGAGGTGGTTTCTTAGGCCTTACATCCAAAGTACAAGCAATGAAAGAAAAAATAGATAAATGAGAACTCTGCGAAACTGAACAAGTTTGTGCGTCAAAGGACTTTGGCAAATGGGTAAAAAGGCAGTTTACTCAATGGGAGAAAATATTTGGAAAACACATATCCAATAAGTATGAACAAATGGAGCCTCAGCAAGGTTTAATATTCAGGATATATAAAGAGATCCTACAACTCAACAATAAAAAGACAAACAACGCAAGTACAAAGTGGGCAGAAGACACGAGTAGACATTTTTCCAAAGGGGATATGCAAATAGCTGTAAAAGTTCATGAAAATATGTTCAACCTCAGCATTACTAGCTATTAGGGAAATGCAAATTAAATCTATGAGCTATCATTTAACACCTATTTGAATGACCATTATTAAATTAAAAAAAAACACAACAGAACTGCATGTGTGTGAAGATGTGGAGAAATAGGAAAACTTACTCATTGTTGGTGGGAATATAGAATGGTGTGGGCATTCTGGAAGGCAGTTTAGCAGGTCCTCAGTAAGCTAAGTATAGAAATACCATATGATCTGTCAATACTACTACGAAGCAAATACTCAGAAGAACTGAAAGCAGGGATGTGAACACACATTTGCATACTGATGTTCATAGCAGCATTATTCACAATTGCCAAAAGATGTCCAGGTGTCCATCTGTTGATGATGGATAAATAAAATGGGTTATAGACATAAGATGGAATATTGTGCAGGTGTAAGAAGAAATGAAGTCATGATGCATGTGACTACATGGGTGAATCTTGAGGACATTATGTTGAGTGAAATAAGTCATACACAAAAGGACAAATGTTCTTTGAGATTACTATATGAACTAAATAAAATCAACAAACTCACAGTGTTAATATCTAGAACATAGGTTACCAAAAGATAGAATGAGGGCAGGAAATGGGGAACTGATGCTTAATTTGTGAAGAATATGTAATAAGATTGATCATAAATATTTGGAAATGGAAGGAAGTGAGGAGAGCACATTATAGTAAGTATAACTAACAGTGATGATATGTTGGTGCAAATGTGATAGAAAGGGGAATTTTAGGCTTGTGTATGTCACTAGAGTGAAAGCCAGAGTATGAAACATGAGACTATATAATATAGTGAACACTCTTCACAGTGAAAATGTTCTAGAATTGATTGTTGTGATGAATGCTCAACTCTGTGAATATACTAAAAGGCAGTGATTGTATAGAATGTGAATTTATCTCAATCAAACCTCTGAAAATTATAAAGAAGGTGAATTTTGTCTGCCTCTGTCTCCATTTTCAGTTTCCTTAACCCCAAAGCACTTCTGTTCATCCAGTTTAGTAGCACATTCCTTTGATTTTTTTGTCAATCATCTATTCACTGATCCATCTAATATCTGTCTGGTACTTAATGACCAAGCTGTGCTGGATGCTGACACCACGTATTACCAGATGCTCGTTATGCCCCACCCATATCCCCTTGTCCTGTCCCTGAGGCCATCTGCAGCTTTGGTGAACATTTCCATACAAGCTGATGGCTTCCTAACTTGAGTACTGGTATCACCGTTTGAGGCTTTTTCCCAAAGGAGCTTGCTCAGCCCGTAGATAGAGAAGCCCAAGAGGCATGAGGGGTTAACAGGGTAACCTTTAGCCAGTTAGGGATGGAAACTTGCCCAGCTTCCTTGACTCTTGGTAGGATCATTCAGAGGTGTATTCTATGGAGTCTTTCTGACAGTCCCCAGTAGGACTGGTCCTTGTTCACCACAGGGGTGACCCGTGCATTGTCATCCATACACTGGCTTTTCTTCCTTCTCTATTTCACTTCCCCATTCCTTCATTGTGATTCTTGGGATCATCCCCCAAATTAACTGCATAGTTACAGGTTCTTGTTTCAGAGTCTGCTTTTGGTGAATCCAAACTAAGCAATAGGAAAAACAGACATGCATAGATAACTAAACTCAAGACCCAGTATGAGAATTATAAAGCGTTCTGGATACTCAGGGAAGGGGGGAAACATTTTTTTTTTCTTTAAAATAAAGCTGATACCTGAACATAATTGAAAAAACTCGAACAGTTATAAAATTTTTAAAAATTGAAACTGCAACCTTTGGTTTCATCTCTCCTATCTCCTCGTCCCACATTTTAAAGCCATTTCTTCAGGATTTACCATAGTATTTCTAAAGACTGTTCTTAAACTATTCTTGTGGTGGATGAGAATTTAGTCTTCTTTCCTCTTTACTTCCCCCTCCTTATTCTCAACATTGTTTATTTCCATTATTGTACACTTTTTTCTTAATGCTTACTACCATTTTTTTTTCATTTTATAATTTCCACATACCTGTTGATAATTCTTCCCTCCTGGACCATCTAATTTTCTTGCTTCATCTGGACTGATCATTTTCTAGGTCTGCTATACCATTGTGTTTTGGGGACATCTTTTGCTGTTATGTTAACTTGCTAGCTGCCAGAATGCAGTATGCCAGAAATGGAGTGGCTTTTATGAAGGGGAATTCAATAAGTTACACATTTATAGTTCTGAGCCTATGGAAATGTCCAAACTAAGGCATCCAGGGATTCAAGAAAGGCTGATGCATCTGGAACACCTCAGTCAGCTGGGAAAGCACATTGATCCCTTGCTGGTCCTGTGTTCCTGGGCTCTGTTGCCTTCAACCTCTGTTCCTGTAGGTGTACCTCACTTTGCTTCTCCACAGCTGCCTTTCCTCTCTTGACTTTTCTTGGCTCTCTCCAGGTTCTGGTTTGCTTAACATCTCATGGCAATGTCTGCTGGGCTCCAGGCATCTCCAAATATCTGTGTCTCTGTTCTCCTAGTGTCTGCCTCTGTGTCAGCTCCACTGTGAAGTTTCTGTCAGCTCTGAGGCTTCTGTTGTCTCTGTCATTCTCGTAATTTCTCCAAAATGTTCCCTCTTGTAAAGGATTCCAGGAAACTATTAAAGACCCACCTTGAACGGGTAGAGTCACATCTCCATCTAATCAAAAGTTGATATCCACAGTTAGGTGTGTCACATCTCCATGGAGATAATCTAATAAAAAAATCCAACCTACGTTGTTGAATCAGGATTAAAAGAAATGTCTGCCCCCACAAGATGGACTCAGGATTAAAACATGGCTTTTCTGGTATTAAAACATGGCTTCTATAGGGGACCTCATCCTATAATAGCTTGCTGGGAAGGGGGAATATTATTGGTACATGTGATGGTTAGGTTGATGTGTCAACTTTGCCAGGTAATGGTGCTCAGCTGTTGGGTCAAGTAACAATAGTAACTAATTGTTACTATGAGGACACTCAATGGACTTAAATCATAAGTCAGTTGATTGCATCTATGACTGATTACATCTACAATCAAGTGAAGAGATTGCCCTGAAAAATGAAAGAAATCTCATCCAATCAGTTGAAGGATTTAAAAGGAGAAGTGATGATTTCAGCAGTCAGAAGAGAGAATTTTGATCTCTATTTCAGGCAACCAACTTCTCCTGGGGGATTCATCAAAAACCTTCACTGGATTTCCCAGCTTGCAGCCTGCCCTATGGATTTTGTTGTTGATTAGGTGTGAAGCATTTCTGGACATTTGTTGTGGATTAGATATGAAGGCATCCCCTAAACAATGCTAGAAACCAGGATACCAGGGAGCAGTCTGGTTGGGGCACTGGGCAATTACTACAGCGTGAATCCAAAGGCAACTCATGTTACTTTTTTTTTTTGGTCTCTTTATTCTGTTATTTATTGATTTATTTTTCTTTCCCTATTCACAGGGATTGAACCGTTCTGTTTTAATTATGTTAGTGAATTTAACTTCAAAAAGAATATATTTATGTTATTAGTAAGTACTAATTTTATACAATTTAAATGGTACCAAAAGACTTATAGAAAAATAGGCAATTTATAGTGCAGCTACTGTTTCCATTTCTTATATATCCTTCCAGATATAGTCTATGCATATACAAGCATATATATGTATATTCCTTGAAAACAGCAGCAAGGAAGACTAACACAAAACTACGGCACACTGCCCCAAACCTTGTGGAGCATTTCTCGCTACCTGTCCTTGTGGAGTTTGCATTTTTATGTAGGAGACAGACACTTAGCATGATGATGTTTCAAGACGCCATGGGAGGCAGGCAAGGCCTTTCTGAGTAGTTGAGACCTGCAGGAAGACAGGAGCAAACAGGTAAAAGGAGGACAGGCTTGTGCTCCCCACAAAACGAGCATCAGGCCCGAAGACTTTGAAGGGCAAACAGAGTGAGAGGTATCTGCCAAGGGGAGCCAAAGGCTGGATTGTGGAGGGTTTGAACGTATGGCTGTGACTGGCTATTTTTCCTCTTGAAGAGTAGAGGATAAGTCGCCTAAGGGGCAAACCCTGTCCATCGAGGGAAAACAGAAATAATAAAAAAGACATTCATTGAGTGCTGAGTATGTTCCAGATACTCTTCTAAGTACTTCACATGTATTAACTCCTTTAACCTTCACAGCAACCCTACGAGGTAGCACTATCATCATCATCTCCATTTTACTGATGAAACTACTGAAGCACAGAGAGGTTAAAAACTTGTCCTAGGTCACACGCAGCAAATAAGTGGTAGAGCTGGGATTTGAACTGTGTTGGCCAGCTCTGTAAGCCCTAAGACCTTCTGCTGCTCAGCTTCCCATTTCTCTCTCCTCTGCCCAAGCTACCTTCTTGTACCAGGATCCAGCAATCAGGCTCTTCTGCATTTGTGTCATCCAATGTGTCTGCTTCTAAGAAGGGAAGGAAAGGACAAAAGGGAGGCCAAGTGTGGAAGTACGTAGGTGAGCATTGCATTGCATGCTCCCATAGATTTTGTTTTTTGCATGGGCAGGTACTAGGAATCAAACCTGGGTCTCCAGCATGGCAGGTGAGAACTCTGCCTGCTAAGCCGCCGTGGCCTGCCCTTTCATACGTTTTTTACCTCAAGATTTAGCCCTGCATGACGGAAAGGGTCTTGTGCTTAGAGCTGGGACTACAAGTGGGAGTTCTAGTCCAACCCTGTCTGGATCTGCAGTCTAGGGTTGGCTGCTATATCCTCCAAGCCTCAGCGTTCTTATCGGTAAGGCCTATTTTATATTATTAATGTTTGGAAGGAAACTCAAATGAGTTATTATGTCTGAAATGCATAAAATAGTACCTTTATTTATTGAATAAATATTTATTGAAATCCTACCTTTGCCAGGCTCATTTATACAAGTTACCTTGTTTTAAGCACTGTACTGAGAGTTTCAGAGGCATTATTTCATTTAATATTTTAAACAATGCTATAAAAGTATCATCACTATTGTCAAAGATGAAAACAAAGACCAGCAGAGCTAAAACAGAAAAAAAAAGCTGATTTATTAACTGTGGGAGTCAAGAAAGACACACTCAATGAAAAAAATCCCTGAGTTTGCTGAGAGGGAAAGCCAGGGGTTTTGAAGTGTTGGCTGCGGGGGCAGGGGTCAGGGGGAGGCCTGTGTGTTTTCATAGCAGACTTCCTGATTAAGGATTGAAAACCAGCACTGTGGATAGCCTGCAGTATGTCCACAGGTCTATACAGTATTTGATTATTTAAAGAAGACCCAGTCGCTGCTCAGGAATCTCCAGATTATGTCCAGCAAGGGGTTCGACCCTCTTGGGCCCTGGAAGTTTACGTCCTTTTATAGCATGAACAGGTGAGAACAGCACTAGGGTTTGCTATCTCCTAGAAGCAGACTCCATTTACACATCACCCCTGATTTGAATTGGGGCTAAAAGAACAAGTTACTAGTCCAAAGTCACTTAAGAGCCAGAATTTGAATGGGGGCAGATTTTCCTGAGCCTGTGCTCTCTGCGAGCCATCTGTGTTCTTTTTACCATTTAAAAAGAGACTTGTATTTTAGGTTTAGTCCATGGAATGGAAATCAGAAAGAGTCCCCTGAAGCAGGATTCCAGGCATGAGGGCACTGGCAGGGTAGTCTTTTTAAAAGACCTCACTCCCCATTCAAATTTTGGGTACAGAGAAACCTGGGATGGGGGCTGGAATCACAGCCACCACGAAGGCTGGGCCTTTGAGGGGAGACCAGGACCAGACCTGGAGGAGCTGATGAAGGCATCCCCTTCCCCAGATGGCAGCACTGCACTTGATTTATCCACCTAAAGACCCCTCCAGAGTTACCATCCTGGAAGTGGCATCAATGAGGGAAACCGAGGCCGCTTTGTCAGCTGGGCTGCAAATCAAAGTAATTTGACACATTCATTTTCAGGATTCATGTGGATCATGATGTTCTCAAAAGGAAATGAACAAAATCTATAAAAAAAGGAGAAAAGAGGGATTTTTCCCCCACATATGGTATAAATTATTGAGGAATTAGCATTTCTACATACTACCAGCAGCATTTGCAGTTGATAGAAAGTAAAGAATCCCAAGCAATCAATAGACAGTAAATCTGAGGATCAGGAGCTGCACAGATTTGAAAAGATACACTGAGGAGATATTGGCACACAGGAAGAGGCCCTGTGTAATTACTGCTCACCTGGGAAGGTTGCTGAGAATTTATGGAAACCGAGGGGGGACGCAGCAATGCCAGTGCCACCTTCTGCCCAGAGTTTCCTTGAGGAGGGAGCCATAAATCCCACAAACAAGCCACGCAGGCAAGTGGCCTACAGTGTGGGTGGCTTGGGTTATGGGCTTCAACTGAGTGTTGGTTTTGGATTTGGGGTTGAAGACTGGTTCTCCATTTTGGTTGTGCATTATAATCAACTGAGGAGCTTTAAAAAAAATACAAGTTCCCTGAGCCTCATTCCCACAAGTTCTGATTTAATTGGGCTGTGGTGGGGCTCAGAAATTGATATATATATTTTATAAGCCCCTTGGGAGGTCCCAAAATGCAGCCCCTGGAGGTCCCTGGGCTGGCGGCTGTGCTCGGGAGGCACAACTTAAGATGCCTCCCTTCTGATAGGTAAGGATTTCTCTGGCTCAGATGTTGGATTGTGTGCTAGTTTGTAAGCTGCCAGAATGTGATATACCAGAAGTGGAATGGCTTTTAAAAAGGGAATTTAGTAGGCTACAAGTTTATAGTTCTAAGCCTATGAAAATGTCCAAACTAAGGCATTCAGGAAAAGGTGCTTTAATTCAAGAAAGGCTGATGTGTTTGAAACACCTCTGTCAGCTAAGAAGTCATCTATTGGTCCCTTATTCCTGGGCTCCCTTGCCTTCAGCCTCTTTTCCTGTGGGCATTTTCCACTTTGCTTCTCCAGGGCTGGCTTGCATCTCTTGGCTTCCCTTGGCTCTTTCCAGGTTCTGGCTTGCTTAACATCTCATAGCAAGCTCTGCTGGGCTCCAGGCATCTCCAAACATCCTTGTCTGTGTTCTCCAAGTGTCTACATCTGCGTCAGCTCTGCTCTGAAGTTTCTGTTGGTTTTGTGATTTCTGAGGTTTCTCCAAAATGTTTCCTCTTTTCGAGACTCTTGTAAACTAATCAAGACTCACCTGGAATGGGTGGAGCCACATCTCCATCTAATCACAAGGTCACACCCACAATTGGGCACACCACATCTCTGCAGAGATAATCTAATAAGAAGTTTCCAGCATGCATTATTGAATCAGGATTAAAAGAAATGGCTGTCCCACACGATTGGATTAGGATTAAAGCATGGCTTTTCTGGGGTACATAATATTTTGCAAAAAAAAAAAAAAAAAAATCTAACTTTCTTTCTCCGTAACTAAAGTTGGTTTTCCACACTCACATTTCCATGTAAAACTTCATTTTATCATTCAAAGTGGACTCAGGAATCACAAAGTTTAAACTCTCTTCCTTCAGATCACCAGGACTTCCTTCGGGCTGGTGGTGGGGGGGGGGTGCGGGGAGAGAGGTGGGGGGTGTGCTTGCCCCTTACCTCCATGAGGTGACTGGATCCTCGGGTCCTCCTGTGCTGGCATGACCTGTTGTGGCCTGGCCTACCCACCACCCTCCTATCCCTCCTCCCCAACCTGGTGCACAGGCCCAGACATCAGCCCCTGGCCAGCTCCATGGCCTCTATGGAGGGGTTTGCAGGTCCCCTGAGAGTGGCTCAGGTTCCTAGCTCTCAGGTCCCCCTAAAACTTTTAGGGACTTCTAAGGCCTCCCCTTCTTGCCCAGGGTTTTGATCTCAAGAAGGAGAGGAGAATCTGGCTCTTCCTCATAGATAACATACTCTAATGATCTTCTATTTTGACTGCATAAAATAGCCCTCAAATCCTTAGTAAAATTTTTTCCCCTTAAACTTTTTACTTTGAAATAATTTCAAACTTACAGTACATTGCAAAAGTGATTCAAAACACATACAGAGAGGGCATTGCAATGGTGGTGCAGTGGCAGAATTCTCGCCTGCTGTGCCAGAGACCCGGGTTCGATTCTTGGAGCTTGCCCATGCAAAAAACAAAACAAAACAAAACACATACAGAGAACTCCAATATACCCACCCCTAGCTGTACTGATCCACCAGTTTTAACATTTTGCCATATTTGCTTTATCATTCTATCATCTATCTATCTATCATCTATCTATTACCTAGCATCTGTCCATTATCTATCTATCTACTTACCTACCTACTATCATTTCCAGAAAGGGTTTTTTAAATTTCCCTCTTCCTGTGGCAGGGGAAATTGTCAAGGCAAATATTCTTCCAAACTCATTGCTTGTCCTTTTTTTTGTCTATCGCTTTTCAGTTAAAAATTTTTCATTTGAGAAGTTTTACATTAACAGAAAAGTCATGCATAAAAGAGTTTCTCTATACCACTCTATCATTAATGCTTTGCATCACATAGTATACAATTCATGGCTTACAATGTCATCACATAGTTGTGTATTCATCACCATGATCATTTTTAGAACATTTGCATCACTCTAGAGAAAGAAAAAAAAAAACTCATTAATGCTTTGCGTTAATGTGGTATATTGGTTACAATTAGTGAAAGAACATTTTTATAATTGTGCTTTTAAATCTAATCCATGGCTAACATTAGGGCACATTGTGTTGTACAGTTTTATATTTTTTTAAATTTTTTATTCTAGTAGCATATATACAACCTTACATTTCCCTTTTAACCACATTCAAACATATAATTCAGTGCTATTAATTATGTTCACAATATTGAGCTGCCATCACTTGTTCTTTTTTGTCTTTTTTTATTATTATTTTGTTTTATTTTAAAACTATTTTTATTGAGATGTCTTTATGCCTGTGCAGTCCATCCATAGTATACAATTAGCGGCTTACAATGTCATCACATAGTTGTGTATTCATCACCATGATCATTTTTAGAACATTTGCATCACTCTAGAGAAAGAAAAAAAAAACTCATACATCTCATACCCCATACCCCTCCCTTTCATTGACCACTAGTATTGCAATCCACCCAATTTTTTTAACCCCTATTCCCACCTACTATTTATTTCTTTTTTGTCTTTATTTTTTTACTCCTCTGTCCATACCCTGGATAAAGGGAGTGTCAGCCACAAGGTTCTCACAATCACACGGTCACATGTAAAAGCAATATTGTTATATAGTCGTCTTCAAGAATCGAGTTCACTGGAACACAGCTCAACGGTTTCAGGTACTTCCCTCTAGCCACTCCAAAACATCATAAACTAAAAAGGGATATCTGTATAATGCATAAGAATAACCTCCAGGATAAACTCTGTTAGAAATCTCTCGGCCACTGAAATGTTATTTTGTCTCATTTCTCTTTTCCCGCTATCGGTCAAGAAAGCTTTCTCAGTCCCATGATGCCAGGCCTTGGCTCATCCTGGGAGTCCTGTCCCACGTTGCCAGGAAGATTCATACCCCTGGGAGTCATGTCCCATGTAGGAGGGAGGGCAATAAGTTCACCTGCTGAATTGGCTTAGAAAGAGAGGCCACATCTGAGCAGCAAAAGAGGTTCTCTGGGGGTGAATCTTAGGTATAACTATAAATACGTTTAGTTTCTCCTTTGCATGAATAAGTTTCATAGGAGTGAGCCCCAAGATCGAGGGCTCAGCCTGTTGAATTTGTTGTCCCCACTGCTTGTGAGAATAACAGGAATTCCCCAGGTGGGAATACTTCCTCCTTTCTCCCTATGCCCCAAGGGGGCTTTGCAAATACTTTTTTATTTTCTGCCAGAATTATTCTGGGATGTATCAGGGCATCACACTGACCTGTACAAGCCAACAAGACTTCATTCCCTATTCAAAATTCCATGTAATTATGGTGTTTGAATAACCTGACCATACAAGTTAAATTAGATAATGTGCCATCAAAAGTATAAATTTTGTGCACACAAAAAAATAGCTCTTCCTTTGGTCTCACACAGAAGTCAAAGTTTTAAAATATAAGCCATATCATCTCCAGTGATCTGATTTACCTTAGTCCTATCCAGATCAACTTCCTCCATAAACGCCAGAGTGCAAATGTCCATTCATGTTCCCACCCTCAGTTCCTCCAAGAATATACCTACCATTGCTTGTTCTTGTTTCTCAAGAAGCCTTTTGTCATAGAGACATTTCCATCTATTGCAGAAAGACAAAGATGTTTAGAAACTCAGAGGCATCCCTCCTGCCTCCCTGTCCCCAGCAGATTCCACCGCCAGTGACTGGGGCACCTGTTGCTTCATTCTACTCCTCGTTCTGAGCTCCTCGGTGGAGGTTTTTATAACATTTGTCCAGAGCTGCTCTTAAATCACCCATTCAAATATCTTTCCTTTTTATGGCTGAATAATATTCCATTTTATGTACATGCCACATTTTATTTATAAAGTGATTGGTTGATGGACACTTGGATTGCTTCCATCTTTTGACAGTTGTGAATAATGCTACTATAAACATTGGTGTGAAAATATCTGCTTGAGTTCCTGCTTTCAGTTCTTTGGGGCATATACTGAATAGTTGGATTGCCAAGTCATATGGTAGTTCAAAACGTAGCTTTCTGAGGAACCACCAAATTGTATTCTACAGTAGCGACATCATCTTCCATACCCACCAGCAACAGATGAGTGTTCCTACTTCTCCACGTCCTCTCCAACACTTGTAATTTTCCATTTTCTTTAGACAGTAGCCATTTTAATAGTGTAAAATGGTATCTCATTGTGGTTTTGATTTGTATTTTCCTGATGGCTAGTGATGTTGAGCATTTTTAAATGTGATTTCTGTCCATTTGTATGTCTTCTTTGGAGAAATGTCTGATGAAGTCTTTAGCCCATTTCTTAATTGGGTTGTCAGTATTTTTGTTCTTGAGTTGTAGGATTTCTTTATGTATTCTGGATATTAATTGTATATCTTCTTTGAAAAGATGTCTGTTCAAGTCTTTTGCCCATTTCTTAATTGGGTTTCTTGTCTTTTTTGTAAAGTTGAAGGATTTCTTTATATATTTTGGATATTAATTCTTTATCGGATATGAGGTTTCCAAATATTTTCTCCCATTGTGTAGGTTATTGTTTTATTTTCATGATAAAGTCCTTTGATGTACAAAGTTTTTTATTTTGATCAGGTTCCACTTACCTATTTTTTCTTTTGTTGCTTATGCTTTGGGTGCAAAGTCTAAGAAACCATTGCTTAACACAACATTGTGAAGATGCTTCCCTACATTTTTTTCTAGGAGTCTGATAGTTCTGGCTCTTATATTTAAGAGTTGATTTTTGTATATGGTGTGAGGTAAAGGTCTTCTTTGTTTTTATCGGCAAATGGAGATTCAGTTTTCCTAGCATCAAATGTTGAAGAGACTATCCTTCTTGTGAAAAATCAGCTAGCCATAAATGTGAGGGTTGATTTCTGAGCTCTCAGTTAGATTCCTTTGGTCTATATATCTGTCCTTCTGCCAATACCATCCTGTTTTGATTACTGTGGCTTTGTAATAGGTTTTAAAATGGGGAAGTTTGAGTCCTTTAACTTTGTTCTTTTTCTAGATGGTTTTGGTTATTTGGGGCTTCTTACTCTTCCATATAAGCTTGGTGATTGGGCAATCATATCTCAACATTCTCATTAAGTTACCTAAAGTACTCATACCCTCAAGTTCTCATTTGTTTTTAAAACCTTACTGTTTCTTTCTTAATAGTTGAATTAAATAATATTTATTTATTTTACATATGCATGAGAGTCAAGTTTCACTTTTTTGAAAATTATACTTTAAGGCACCAAATATGGTTTTCTGCAGGAATACTAATCCTTCAATAGTTTATAATGGGTACCACATTCAAGACAAACCCTCTTTCTCTTCTTTGAGCAAAATATCGTTAGTATTATTATTTCCCCGGGAGCAGATCAGTCTGGCTAGCAGGAGAAATTTCTATTCCTCTGGCAGTAGTAAGGTAACATAGTCTTTGGAAGCACACTAATATTCCTGATAGTGAATAGGGTCTGCCTTTGGGTATTTCAGAGGCAAACTTCATCCTTTGTCTTTTCTGTAAAAGAGAATCTTATCTGAAGTCAAACACTTGTCCATTCTCCACATTCACCTTTTTCTTGAACCTACTTTTATGAGAAAGGAAACTTCTGCTTGGGCTACCTGGGGAAAGGATGTCACCATTCCCACATACTTCTTTTATGATTTTCAAATGTCTGTCCTGACAATCTGGTAAACCCAGACACTGTTTTATCCTTTATCCAACCTAGCTCACGCAAGGTTATTATAAGGCAGCGGAGCTCAACAGGGGCCATTTGGCAATACCTGGAGATGTTTTTGTCGTTACAACTTGGAGGGTGCTACTAGGAGGCCAGTGATGCTGCTAAACATCTTACAGTGTACAGGACCATCTCCAACAACAAATTATCCAGCTTCAAATTTCAATTTTGCAGACGCTGAGAAACTCTATTGTAAAGGAGGGAGAGGTGTTGAGATAATGACTTTGCATTGTCTTTGCGTTTTTCAGATGAATAAATAGAAGCTTAGCAAGGTTGATTATCTTGCCTAAGTCCACATAGCAAAACAGACAGAGCAGGACCAGACCAGTTCTTTTAGGTCTGTTCTTTATCGTGAGAACTCTAGTGGTTGGTGCAGATTGATGATACAAAATGGGAGTGGGACAAAGTGAGAGAGATGTAGGGTCAAAGTCAGGGAAGCTTCCTTTTCATTTCATTTGATAAAGAGCTAACACCATGCCCAGTGCCTGTGCATTTAGCAGTCAGTGCCAGTGCTCCAGCAGCCATAGGAACCCGGGAGCTGAACCCTCTCTTCTCTCCAGCAATTTCTTCATGGGATCACAGAGTTTGGAGATCTAGTGAGAACTCTCTTTTGTTCATCTTAAGATGCAGCCCTGTCCCCAGGTCTGTAAGCAGTGCCATGTGTAAGGAGAGACAGAGAAAACCTTTCTTTGTGAAATGAGAGAGGAGGAAGGGGTGAGTTTAGTCTTGATAAACATATGGAAGCAGGCCAGTGCTAGAGGGGCATGCATGATTGCCTGCTGCCAAACAGTCAGCATTGGCAATCAGGTCTGGGTCCTGAGTACAAGAGGAATAAAAATGAGCTGTTGGCTCTAGGGAGGTATGGGCAACTCTTTAGGAAATTAAAGTTACCCTGTGCCTTTCTGTTATGAATTACGTTCCTTCTAGTTGATATCTCTGAATAATGTGGACTCCACAGGAGCCATGCAATGCAAATAGACCATTATAATTTTCTGCAGAAATTGTGGGGAAGAGCTGAGGGAGCCTGAGCAATACTGCCTGACCGTGCAGCCATGCCTTGCAAAAGACCCTGTGCTTTCCTGCCTCAGGACCTGTGGGGTACACTATTCCTTGTATGCCTGCCCCTCTTCCACACAAACCCACATCAAAGTCCCCTGTTCTTCAATGCCATCTCCTGCAACTCCTCCCTGAAAGTGAATTTGCCTTCTGACTTCCTATAGCCTGTCTCTTTATCTTCCTGTTTCCTGTGAATCTCACTATTTTTTTTCTGTATTGGCATCGAGTCCATGTTTGATTCTCCCTACTCGTGATTCCCTAAAGAAAACACTCATGCAAAGATAGTTTTGTGGAAAAATCAGAGGGAGGTGTTTGCATTGCGCTCACCAGAGCATATGACTGCAGCCATGTCTCAGGGAATTGGTGCTTGGAATCCCTGCTTGGCCAGGTTCCCTGCATTAGTTGGTTTCTTTTTCCCTCTTTGCTTTCCCAGGACCAACTTTGCTGACTCTTCTCTCCTCTATAATGTAGATCAATTCTCCTAACCTGAGTTTCTGCCCATTTCCTGATTGCCACAATCCTTTTTGAAAGTCAGTTTTACATAATCCCTGAGTGGCTGCCCTCACCCTTACTCTCCCCCGAAGCAGCTCATCAAAGCTTTCCCTCCAGAACTAACATGAGGCTCTGGCTCTATAAAAAGGAATCTTGGTGGTTTGTGTTTTCTCCATCTCACTGTATCACTTTTTGGATTCTTACTTTCTTCCCTCTGCTAATATGGAAGCAGGACCACAATTGCTTCATCTTTGCATCTCCATTTCCATACCCATGCCAGCTCTTGGCTTATACAAAGTAGGACCTCAAATTCTGCTTGTTTGGATGAATGGATGAGATATTTCTTTTGCCAGAGTCTCTGCCAAGATAGGCTGAGGGCTCCAATTCTAAATTGAGAGGAACAGACATTGGGACACTCCACCTGTCTTTGCTCTTGGAGGAAGCTTATCTTAGGTAGAGATGAAGGGAAAGATAGAGGGAGAGTAATGAGAAAAATGCGTTCCCTCCAAATTCCCCTGCCCAGGAGCCAAAGGACATGTTGTAGCAGGAGGAATTCTGTGCTCAGTAGAAAGTAGAACAGTAAAATGAAGAAGCAAGAGAGTCCTTGCCCCAAACTTTCAAACTTTCAGAGCACAGAAAGTTTTTATTTCTTTTAGCATGATGTGCCAGACAGTGGAAGCTGTAAAAAGAAACTCTTCCTCCTACTGAGCTTCGGCAGGGTCTCCAAACTGGAAAATCTTTATGAAAAGAGTAGGTTTGGTTCCAGGATGGAACTTAACAAGAATATGTTTCTCATTAAATATACTGCCTGTTTCCAAAATTGATAGGTTTCTTTCTAAAGTTATGCCATGCTTCAGTGTCATTCCAACGTATTTTCTTAGTCCTTGACATTTAATCATTCACAACTGCTTTTTACTGCGTCATTTATATTACCATCATGAACATAATATTATCATGCTATTAAATGGCATAATATCTTGCGAAACGCATTGTCTGCCAAGTAGGTCTGTGGTAATGGTTAAAACAGTTGAGTTGGCAATCAATGGGACATTAAAGTATTTTATGGGAATTAAGAAAAGCAAGGTATATTGAATTTCAATGGCTGCTAGTTAAATCCTCTAACTCTTTGGTGAAGCTTATTTGCCCAGTATCCAAATTAGGCCTCAGTCCTAAAGTCAGCCTTCAGAAGCAAGATTAAATTGATCATACTTGAGGAAACAAGATGGGAAAATAAGAATTAAATAAGGCAAATTCAAGCAGGTCAGTTTGAAATCTTTAGGTGGTTTTCAGATTTATTAGAAAGAAGAAAATAATTTTATTAAACACAAGAAAAGTGAAGTAAAACATTACTCAACAATTAAAATGGTGCATTAGATGAATATTTATTGATATTGAAAGTTGCTTATAATGGATTAAGTGAAAAAAAATTTACGAAACCACTTAGTATTATATCTTTATATTTATAAAATGTGTTTATGTCACTTAAAACAGTTTAGGGCAGATGATAAGTATCATATGTATTTAGTTACATATTCAATTTTCTCAATGAAATTGTGGTATAGATATGTTATTACTGGTATAATCCACTTTTTATTAGAAAATGCGTGGAAATGGATCTGGAAGAATATGAAAAAATTTCTGGAAAGATATAAAATGATTATCTTTGACTATGTTTTTATTTTCTTCTGTTTTTCTCTATATTTTAATCTCTCTAACATGAGCATGTATTGAGATTGTACCAAGAAGAATAATTTTCCACTTGTTTTATTTTTATTATTTTTAATAGTTAGCTCAAACCTCACAGAAAGCTACAGAGTGAAACACAAGTCTTCCTCTGTGGAGGTCCCCAGTCTCTTTCCTCTCTCTGAAGGACACCAACAGAGATCCTTCCCTGTGACCCTTTTCAGAGAAGGCCTCTACATTTACAAGCATGAATGTATACAAGCTCTCTATACTTCACCCCCTCTAAACAATAGCATCCTACATGAATTTTCACTTTGCCTCTTGATTTAGTTGTACATCTTGGAGTTTGTCCTAAATCCATAAAGCAGCTTTATTGTTTTTAATGGCTGTGAAATCTATTGTTCTTTGGGTAAAACATGATTTGTTTAACAACTCCCTAATAATGGGTATTAGGATGCTTCTGGTCTTTTGTTACTGCAGACATTGATGTTACAATAAATATGCTTGCACATATTTCTTTCTGCATATGAACAAAAATATTTGGGGGATAAACTTCTTGAAATGAATGAGCTAGATAGAAAGATAAATGCATTTTTAAATCTCTATTATGAATGGTCAATATTAAAAACGGAAAACATATGGAAGCCACAGTTAGTAAGGTTATTTGCATACTCTAGCTGCAGAGATGCAGCATCTAGTTCATTGCTATATATAAGTACAGATTTTCTTTCTGAGCCATATGATTTCAAGTTTGCTCTCTTAAGCAGAATCATAACAGTGAAATCATACTATATCTTTTGTGTCTGGCTTATTTCATTCAGCATTATATCCTCTAGTTTCATCCATGTTGCCATATGCTTCAGGAACTCATTTCATCTTACTGCTGCATAATATTCCATCATATGTATTTACTACATTTTGTTTATACAGTCATTGGTTGATGGGCACTTGGATTTTTTCCATCTGTTGGCAATTATGAATAAATTCTGCTATGAATATCAGTGTACAAATGTCTGTTTGTTTCACTGCTTTCAGTTCTTCTGGGTAATATTGGTATTGATGGATCATAGGGCAACTTGATATTTAGTTTTCTAAGGAACTGCCAGATCTTCCATAGTGGCTGTAACATTTATACATTCTCATCAGCATTGCATAAGCGTCCTAATTTTTCCACATCCTCTTTAACATTTGTATTTTCCTGTTTGTTTAATAGCAGTCATTCTTATAAGTGTGAGCTGATTATCTCATTGTCATCTTGATTTACATTTCCCTTATAGTTAATGAAGATGAGCATCTTTTCATGTGCTTTTTAGACATTTGTATTTGCTCTTCCGAAAAATGTCTATTCATGTCTTTAGTCCATTTTATAATTGGATATTTATTTTTTGTTGTTAAGTTGTATAATTTACTTATATACACAGGGTATCAAACCTTTATCCAATATATGGTTATACCTCTTCACCTTTTTGACAAACTCCTTTGAGGCATAGAAGCTTTTGATTCTGAGGAGTTCTCATTTATCTATTTTTTTTTTCAAAGCTTGTGCTTTGGGTGTAAAGTTCAAGAAGCTACTTCTTATCACTAGGTCCTGAAGACGTTTCTCTATATTTTATCCTAGGAGTTTTATGGTACTGGCTTTTATATTGAGGTCTTTGATCCACTTTGATTTAATTTTTGTGTAGTTAATTTTTTTAAACTGGGGTCCTCTTTCATTCTTTTGGCTATCGATATCCAGTTCTCCCATGCCTATTTATTGAAAAGAGTATTCTGTCCCTATTCACTGGATTTGGGGGCCTTGCCAAAGATTAATTGACCATAGATTTGATCACCAATCTCCATGCTCTCAATTCAGTTTCATTGGTTAATCTTTGTGCCAGTACCAGGCTGTTTCGACCACTGTGGCTTTATAGTAAGCCTTAAAATCAGGGAGTTTTAGTCCTCCCACTTTATTCTTCTTTTTAGGATATCATTAGCCATTTGAGGTTTCTTTCCCTTCCAAATAAATTTGGTGACTAGCTTTCCCAAGTCTTCAAAATAGGTGGTTGTTTTTTTTGGTATGCTCTGTGGTGGGGGTCACATTTCATTCTTTTTCCATGTGAGTATCCCATTATGGCAGCACCATTTGTTGAATTTTTTGTTTGTTTGTTCATTTTTTTGGGAAGTGCATGGTCTGGGAATAGAACCCAGGTCTCCAGCATGTCAGGCAAGAATTCTACTGAACTACCTTTGCACCCCTAAGTGGTTGGAATTTTAGTTGTATTATATTGAATTTGTAGGTCAGTTTGGGTTGAATTGACTTCTTAATGACATTCAACCTTCCTATCCATGAACATGGAATATCTTTCCATCAATTGAGATCTTTTTTCATTTCTTTTAACGATGTTTTCTGTGTACAGGTCCTTTACGTCTCTGGTTAAGTTTATTCCTGAATACTTGATTCTTTTAGTGGATATTTTGAATGAGACTTTTTCCTTAATTTTCTCCTTAGCGAGGTCATTACTTGTATATAGAAACAATATGATTTTTGTATATTAATTTCTTATCCTGCCACTCTGTTGAATTTTTTTTATAAGCTCAGTAGCTTTATTGTGGGTTTCTCAGGATTTTCCACATATGGGATCATGTCATTTGCAAATAATGAAAGTTTTACTTGTTCCTTTCCTATTTGGATACCTTCTATTCCTTTCTTCTGCCTTATTGCTCTAGATAAAATTTCTAGTGCAATGTTGAATACTAGGACTGACAATGGGCACCCTTATCTCATTCCCAATTACAGGGGAAATGCTTTCAATCTCTCATCATTAAGAAGGATGCTGGCTGTGGATTTTCCATATAATCCCTTTATGATATTGAGGGAGTTTCCTTCGAGTTCTACCTTTTGAAGTGTTTTTATCAGAAAAGGATGCTAAATTTTGTCAAATGCTTTTTCATTGTCAATTGATATGATCATGTGCTTTCCCCCTTTTGATTTGTTAATGTGCTGTGTTCCACTGATTCATTTTCTTCTGTTGAACTACCCTTGATTCCTGGTATATACCCCACTTGGTCATGATGTATAAATCTTTTAATATATTTGATTTGCTAAAATTTTGTTGAGAATTAGGGAGATTGGTCTGTAATTTTCTTTTCTTGTAGCATCTTTGTCCAGTTTTGGACTCATAAACTCATAAAATGAGTTCCTATTTCCTCAATTTTTTTGGAAGAATTTGAGCAGAACTGATGTTAGTTTTTTTTTTTTTTGAAATGTTTGATAAAATTCCCCTGAGAAGCCATCTGGCCCTGGGCTTTTCTCGGTAAGAAGATCTCTTTACTTGTAATTGGTTTGTTAAGATCTTCTATTTCTTCTCAAGTTAGTGTCAGTAGTTCATATATTTCTAGAAATTTGTCCATTTCATCTAAGTTGTCTAGTTTGTTAGCCGTTAGTTGTTCATAATTTCTTAGGTTCCCATGATTTCTTAAATTCCTTCAGGATCCATGGCAATGAGACTCCTCTCATTTCAAAGATACACACATTTTAAAATTTTGATATTTGCCAAGTAAGTAGCCGTCAAAAGAAGCCATGCCTGTTGATACTCCATGAGTACCTTGTACCTGTATGTACCTATAAGAGATACCTGAATACATATGTGTCCTCATCTCAAATAATGATCAAAAGAAATAGATCAAGCAATGAAACTTTTAAACTTGACCTGGCATTTGTGTTGAGGTCACCATAAGATGTTGAGACTGCAGTGAAAATATGCTATTTTATCTTGCTTGTACCCAATTGTTTTCAAAACAAATAGAAATCACTTTCTATACTGCCAAAGGATGGTGCAGAGATTTGACTTAGAATGGGTTGTTGAAATAAATTGCTTATTCTGAGTTTCAAAGAAACTTGCACCCTAAGATTTGACAATTGAGAGTCTTCTGGCCAAGACTTATCTATTTTACCAGCTCCCCCAAGAACCATCCTAGATGAAAAGGAAGTTGGTAAGACCCACCTTTTGGTTATGTTTCCACCAATCTGTTCGGATTTTTGCAATGGGATTTTGGTCTTTGGAAAGAGCTGACCTTCACGATAGGAGATGTTCCAACCCCACCAAGCTCCCAATGATCATCAAGATTAATAATTACTGCAGAACATCATTTCAGCCAGTGCACTGATTTAGAAAAAAACAAGTCAATATAATCTTCTTTGCACAGAAGGAGAGGGAATTCTGAGAGCAGGTGCAATTTGAATTGAATTATTTCATTACTTGCTCATCATGTGTGGCTGTTGCCAGAAGAATAAAGATGCCTCAGACTATTTTCTTTCTTCTTTTATTTTTTTTGAGACAGTTAACTTCATTTTGTGAGATGCAATGAGACCCACATAACTCATTTAGACTCAGCTCCGCACTCAAATATCTAATTATTATTTTCTTGGATGTTTATTGGGTTTTGTGGACTTTTTAGAGCTGGCTCTGTTATGTGTTTGATAAACAGAGAAGGCTGCGAGAGGGGGGATGGTGGCCTGCAGCTATTCCCTTCTGATGGAAGATGAAATGGAGTTCCTGCTCTTGAGAGATATAGCAGGAAATGCTGTCAATCTCCTAGATACTCTTTTCAGAGAGATTTGCTATCTGCAGCCATAATGGATTGTAATCCTTGAAATGTTTTGGGTGGGTACCAATTCTATTAGAGATTCCCTGGATTCAAGAGAAGGACAGATTTGAGTGGCTCCAGACCCCACCCCTTCCACAAATACCACAAATCTGACATATGGCCTCTGCTCACCTAGGGAACAATGGTCTACTCTCTGTAGGAGTAATCCACTCTCTTCTCTATTTTTCTATCTATTGACCCATAGACAAGCTTCAGGGCACATCTATTGCTTTTACCGCCCAGCCTCCCTTCATCCTTTCCTGAGTAAATTTAGCTTCCCAGTTCCCCCCATTTGGAACCAGAGTGTTTCTGTGCTTGGCATGTGTGATGTAGGCATAAGTCAATCATCACATCACATTCCCTCCACTGCTGTGACTGGTTCAGTAATGGACACAAGACCCAGTCACCACCTGTGAGGTGTTGTGAGGCTTTTCCTGTGAATCCTGGGAAAGAGAGTTTTGGTCTTTTCATTTGACTTGAACAGCCAAAGTTTGGGTGCTCTGGGGTTACTGTACGTCTTACAGAGAATGTTTGAAAGTAGAGCCAATATGAAGGAGAGTGAAGGAGAGAGAGAGAGAGAGAGAGAGAACCCATGTCCCAAAACATCGTCAATGTTCTGATAATGCTGTGCCTGAAGGTAAGCTTATCCTTAGAATTCTCAGTTATGTAAAGCAATAAAGCGAGTCTCTATGTAAACAAATTTGGGGTGGGCATCCATTTTGTCTCGCCTGGTACCTGATTTCTCCTCCTAAATCTGGAGAGTGCCAGGTCTTCTCCTTAGTTATCTCTCATTAACCTCCACTTTATCTCTCTGTAGCCTGACTGATGATGGTGAAGACAATATTAGAATTTCTATGTTCTTTTAGAAACCGATTTATAAATTAAGGCCTGACAACCTATTTCACTTTGATTAAATGTGTGTGGAAATTTGGGGAAGAAATTTTAATGATGGAGGATTAATAGGGCTAGTAAATAATTACTAGACTATAAGTTCCATGGGGGAAGGAATTGGGTCAGTCTAGCTGCATCCTGTGTCCTGTATCACTGGCACTGAGCATGGTGCTTGGCTGAGTTAAAGGATAGTTTGGCTGTGTGGGTCCTTCTAATTTAATTTCCTCAATGCACAATTAAGGACACTGCGCCCAGGTTGGCTGGTAGCTTCTATGTCTGTCTGCCCTTTGGCCTTGTGTTCTTTGAGTCAGGTCCTCATTCTTGGCTTCTCACACTGCCTTTTCTCCTGCTTCTCCCCTTGTATCTCTTGGCACTTTGATATTTACTTTCATCCACTCATCCATCATAAAGTAATAAGAGGTTGGATATGCTTAGAGTAGAAAGGGCTGAAAGGGCCAGAAAGAATTTGGTCAATGAATTAGCTCATGAGGGGCCAGCTATTTCTGGATTTGGTCAGGAAAGTCAACAGCACCAGGCTGCAATTCTGCCAAGGACCTTCAAGCAAGTCACTGATCCCTTGATGAAGAAACCAAAATCCAGTTACATGGGGAATAAACTCTTCTGTCCTTTACACCTTGTTGCAAGGGATGATGAGACCAAGCTCATGAAAACATTTTGAGAGATATAAAGCACTCTACCCACATGAGGTTGATACTCTGATGATCTTGTCCTTTTCTTTAGCTACTAGCATGAATGACAATAATAACAATCTCACACTTATTCCTGAGGAGCTAGAAAGCAGAGGAAGAACATGGAAGTACTATGCCAGTCTACAGAAATTCCTACCATAGTACTTCTTGGGCCAGACAATCCAGAGAGTGACTGCAACTTCCTTTCCCCCCAGGCTGACTTAATTCTTGAGGAGAAGCTTGCCATGATGGGTGTTGCCCCATCTGGGTGGCTCTAGACTAAGATAAGTTTTAACACTCTCAGACTGCTTGCTCCTGGTACCAGGAGAGAAGCTATCTGAGAGGCAGGGCCAGGGCAGCCTGGCTGGCCCTCTGTTCATAAGAACGAGGGTAAGAGCTGTTTTATCAAGGAATGGTGATAAGGTGTCTGATAAGGTCTAAGCTTGCAAAATTGGGAATTGGTCTCACTTGTAGCCTTTGCGCATGGGCCTCGGGATGGCCCAACCTGGTTTCTCAAGGCAGGCAGGCATCTTGGAGGATGCCTCTCTTCTGCATGGATGGAAGTCTCTTCCCTTTCAAACACCTCCATGACCTCTGGGAATCCATTAGCCCCCAGAGGAGGAGATAAGGTTATGAAATTCTGGCCAGGGTTCACTATTTTCTTGTTTGATTTTCACATAATATGTAATAAAAGTACTATTACCCCCACTTAACACATGCAAAAACACAGGGAGGTTAAATAGATCGCTCAAGGTGTTACTTGGCTAAGGGTGAAGGTAGGATTCCTACTTCACAGTCCTAGCTTTTAATCGCCATGCTTCCTCTTGTTCTTAAGTGTTTTCACTTCTTTGGATCCCTTGACCTAACATATCTGGCATGCAGTTTGTGAAAATGATAGTGAAAATCAGACATAAAATGATAAAGGAAACATTGTTGGTAACTCAGATGCTTCAGGTGGTGGAAGCTGTAGTATGGTCATCAAGCTTAGATGCACAGCAAGACTCATTTCCAAGTCTTGGCCTCAGTTAGATGGGGGTTTATGGAATATGGGCAGAAGTGATAAGGGCCCCTCCAATCCTATATATGCAACTTCCCACCAGTCTTCCACACTTACTTTCTTTTGCCCCTAACACTAGGTTCTTGGAGTAGACATGGAAGGCCCAGAGAAGGGCAGAACCCCAAGATGGAAGGAGCTTGAATATCTGTGTCACGATGGAGGAGACCTGAGAGTGGCCTGACCAGGAACACACTTGGGACTTTTATTTGAGCAAGAATAAAATAATATTTTATTGGGTTAAGCTACTGAAATCTTTTTTTTTCTACATGTTCAGGCACCAGGAAATGAACTCGAGTCTCTGGCATGACAGGTGAGAACTCTGCCACTGAGCCACCATTGCCCGCCTAAGCTACTGAAAATCTTGAGGTTTATTATAGAAAATAAATACTCCAACCAATACATTTCTTTAAGAAGGGTTTGTTTTAGTTTGGCTTGTTTTGTTTTAGCATCTGTGACTATAATCTTCATCATAACTTGCTGCTTTTTATGATTTTATTTTTTGAACATATCACTTTGAATCCATCCAAAGAAAAATTGCTCATTTATCTCCACTCTGTTCCCAAGCTGAAAATCCTTAAGTACTTACCTCTTTTTCTCTCCCATAACTACCAAGACAAAGTACTCTCCATTCAGAATTAAATGTTATAACAACTTATAGAATCTCCTTTAGTACAAACTGCTTTCAGCCACTCTGAAGCTGTCTCTTTCATTTACTTTCAAGGGAGTTCTTAGCATGAAACTACATAAAGCTGAAATTGCTGTGCAGTATAGCAGAGAAGTGCACTAGTATTTAAAAGGAAATCTTTCAGGTAATGCCTTTATATGAGCCTCTGAAGTGCAAAAGATGGTTGATGCTGCACCTGCTGTGAACAATGGGGCCATGGCTGGCTTAGCTGGGGCTGGGCTAGGCATTCATACCTTGGAAGTCAGAAGACTCAAAAAAGATGGGAGGGGGATGGCATGACTGACACAGCAGATGGAGGTGGGGCTTTTCTGATGCCTGGAGACAGCCTCTAATGGAGGAGATGAAGGAAATCATTGCTTTTTTAGAGTCATTACGACTGATGTGAGAAATAAGAAAAGCCTTAATAATGTTTGAACTGGTAAATTCCTTATCTGCTTGCTCAACCGAAATTGGGACTCTCCCCACCAGCCCCTAAACTGTGTGAGTAGCTTAGTCGGATGTTTCCAGTTGGAGAGGTTGTCCTTGTTACCCCAAATGATTGATGGGGGAAACTGAGAAAACCAATGGACTTGCTGAAGGTCACATCACTAGTAATGATTTTTTGGCAGAGCTGGGGATTTGACCCATGTCTCTCTGCTGCCAAAATCAGAATTTTTCAGTTTGACTGCATTGCCTTGATAATGCATGTTTGTCTACTATGATTATTCTAATCATCTCAGGCAATGTTACCTGGATCCCCTTGTCTTCCTTCTTTTTCTATTTATGGTGACTTTGCTTTCTTTTCATCCATCTTCACGATATACTCCCCTCATGTTATGCAGCTCTTAACCTTGGCTGCTCTTTACAATCTCCTGGGGGACTTACTTATGAATACCTGGGCTTCCCACCTAGAAGTTCTCATGTAATTGGTTTGAGTTGGTGCCTGGACATTGGTATTTTTTAGAAGCTCCCAGATGATTTTATGTACAGCTAGGGTTAAGAACCATTGTTTTAAGGGCAGCCCTGGACAGAGGAAGGGATGAGAAAGAGGGAGTGATTCTTATATCCAAGTGATTCTTATATCCATTTAATTGTATAAATTTCCCCCCAGGGGAAGGGGCTGAAAGACCATACTGTGGTTAGCTATAGGCTTCCATGGGCTCATGTGTCTGTAACTCTGGCTTGGCTGCATCACTTCAGTCCTTACCTGACTCTTCAGGGATCCTACCAGGAGTTCCATTGAGCAAACCTAACAGCTACATGCCTGATGATCTTTATTTTTAATTGTTTTAAATTTAAGATTTCCTAAGCGCTATCCTGAGTAGTGGACAGTGCTTCTGTCTTGAATGGACAGAAGACAACATTTTTATCCTTGAGGAATGGAAAATGTGTTGCAACCACCCACTGTCCTCCAAAAAAAAAAAGAAAGAAAAAAGCCCTCTAGTCTAGTCAGGTACCTGTGCAATTCCCTTCCAGAAGTTAGTTGAAGCACCTGCATCTTGGACCATCTGATCTATCATTTATTTGGCAAACTTTTTAGAAGTACAACTGGGTATCAATTTCCACACAGGATGCCCAGTGCTAGGGAGACAGTGAGGAATTAAATCCATCATACCCAAACCTCAGCTGTTGAGAAACACAGTCATGATTTTTTTTCCATACTGTACCATGTAAGAGACGTTAGGTAGGAAATTAGATCAGTGACTCCAGAATGGACATCTTATTCCTCAGGGAAGTGTAAAACTTTTCTGGTTCTTTTATCTTTTCTCCCTCCTTGTGCTATAGCCCAAGAAAGTCAGAAACTGAAGTTTTGGTAAGCTGGAGAAGAAGAGCTGACCACAAACTTTCTTGCCAGCCCCAGGACCAAGCATGTAGGTGTGGCGGTGGGAGGAAGAAGTTTTAACTTCTACTGGAGGACGATTTATTACCTGAAAGTGGCAAAAAAGTTGTGGAATGTACCCACATTTTTATCTAGGCCCAGGTGAAGGGCTAACAACCCTCACAGAATGGATGTAAAGGGACAGTGGGATTCAGAAATTAATTTGCTTCCTTATAGTATAGTTCCTCAAATTGTTCTTTTTCACTGTAATCTTTATAACTGTGAATTCTTTTTTTTTAGGTCAACCCAGTTGAAATATTTTTGTTTTAAAGGTATCGAGAAGCAAGTAACATAACATAAAATAAACACTTTTAAAGTGAATAATGCAATAGCATTTAGTGCAATGTTGTTCAATAACCTCTCTCTCTAGTTTCCAAACCTTTCCATCATTCTAATATATAAACCCATACTATTAAGCAGTTTCTCCCTGTTCCCTCTCCCCTTTGCCCCTGGCAATAATCAATCTGTTTTTTCTCTCTATGAATTTACCTATTCTGTATATTTCATTTAAATAAACTCATGCAATATGTGATCTTTTGTGTCTAACTTCTTTCACTTAGCATGTTTTTGAGATTCATCAGTGTGGTAGGTGTAGAAGGACTTCCTTTGTATTTATGGCTGAATAATATTCCAGTGTATGTATATACCCAGGAGTGGAATTGCTGGGTACGTGGCAATTCTGTTTAACTTTCTGAGGAACTGCCAAATTGTATTCCATAGTGACTGAAATATTTTATATTCTGACCAGCAAAGCACAAAGGTTCCTATTTTCCAACATTCCTTGCCAACCGTCTTTACCCTTCCCTTCCTTTCCTATCCTCTCTCTGCTTCCTTTTCCTTTCCTTTTTGACAATGGCCATCCTAGTGGGTATGAAGTGATAATCTCATTGTACTTTGGATTTGCATTTCCCTAATGACTAATGATGTTGAGCATCTTTTCATGTGCTTGTTGGCCATTTGTATATCATATTTGGAGAAAAGTCTAATCAAGTTTTTTTGCCCAGGTGTTATTTGGGTTCTTTATCTCTCTCTTGTAGAGTAGTCAGTATTCTTTATATATCCTGGATATTAAATCATTATCAAATATATAGTTTCCAAGTATTTTCTCCTATTGTGTAGATTTTTTTTTACTTTCTTGATGGTGTCCTTTGATATACAAAAGTTTTTAGTTTGATGAGGTTCAATTTACCTATGTTTTTTCTTTTGTTTCTTGTGCTTTTGGTGGCTTCTCTAAGAATTCATCACCCAATACAAGGTACTCAAAAATTTCCCCTATGTTTTCATCTAAGAGTTTTATGGCTTTAACTGTTATATTTAGGTCATTGATCCATTTTGAGTTAATTTTTATATATGGTGTGAGACGGGGGCTGTTCTAGTTTGCTAGCTGCTGGAATGCATTTACCAGAAACAGAATGGTTTTTAAAAAGGGGAATTTACTGTTACAAATTTACAGTTCTAAGGCTATGAAATTGTCCAAATTAAAGCAAGTCTGTAGAAATGTCTAATCTAAGGTATCAAGGAGAAAGATACCTCAGTTCAAGATGGCTGCTGATGTTCAGCATTTCTCTCTCAGCTGGAAGGGCGCACGGTGAAGTCTCTCAGCCTTCTCTCCCAGCTTCTTGTTTCATGGAACTCTCCCAGAGATGTTTTCCTTTTTCATCTCCAAATGTCTCTGACAGTGTGGGCTCTTGGCCTCGTGGCTTTGCTTGGCTCCTCTGTGGCTTTTTGTGGTTTTCTAGTGGCTCTAAAAAGGTACTCTCTCCAAAATGTTTCCTCTTTTAAAGTATTCCAGTAAGCAACTCCACCTTCAATGCATGGAGACACACCTCCATGTAAATCATCTAATGAAAAGTTACCACCCACAATTGGGTGGGTCACATCTCCATGGAAACAATCAAAAAGCTCCCAGCCAGCAATATTGAATGAGGATTAAAGACTTGGCTTTTCTGGGGTCCACCACAGATTCAAACCAGCACAGGGGCACACTTTCCTTTTTAGTAAAACAGATTTAACAGTATCTTAGCAATAGTATCAGTGAGCCTGTAGTTTTTGTGGGCTCCTATAATATACATTAAAATCAATAAATAAAGCAAGTAATTATTAATCTTCCTACCACTTGGAGTCATTTTGGGTGCTCCAGTGTTCTATATATCCTTCTGTTGAATTCCTGAAGTCCCTGGGCTGCAGGAGCTTATAGTGTGGGCAGGATAAAAAGTAAGCATAAGCAGATATTTCAATACAGAATTCCAGTTGTGACGACAGAATATACACTCAGGGCAAGAAGAAGAACATCATATGTCTGAGGATTTCGGGAAAATCTTCACCGTAAAGGGGAGATTTGAAATATGCTTTTATTAGCCAGGGATCTTTGGGTTGCAAGGACCAGAAACCCAAAGCAAATCAATTTAAGTAGAAGAAGGGAATGTATAGTCTCACAAAACTGGATGACCCCACCATGGCTGGACCCTAGTGCTCCTTTAGTATCATCTGGTCCTTTCTGTCTCTGTTTCTGTCTCTTGCTTCTGCTTTCCCTTCTGTGCTTTCATACTGCAGACTGATTTTCACCAGGTGTCATCAAAGACGGTAGCTTTTAGCTCCAGACTCATGGCCTTCCAGTTTGGCAACCTTGGAGGAAAAAGAACTGCTCTTTCCAAATAATTGCATATTAATCCTGGGAAAGACTTGTGTCCCTTTTCTGCCCAGGAGCTAAACAATCTGTCCTCCTTGCCAAGAGGTGGGGGACACTGGACCTGCTGTCCCCCATGAGCCCATGGAAACAGGAAGAATGAGTTTTCAAAGGAGGTGACCACAGCAGACATACTCTTGAAGTCTTAGACTGGGTGGTAGCTTGCTAGGGCGGAAAAGGAGGAAGGAAAATGTGGAGCAGAGGGGAGAGCTTGTTAAAGGCCCAGGGATGCTAACGAATATCATGTGCTTAGACATGGTGTGCTCTCTGATGGGGCAAAGGCGAGGAAGAGGTAGAAAGACTGCAGCAGGGGCTGGATGGCGAAGGGCCTTGAAAGACACACTGTGCACATTGGATGTTATTCTTATGGGTTGTGGGACATTGCAGGACTTTAGGCAGCAAGGTGACAGGATTTAAATTTGACTTAAAAAGATTATCCCTGGTTGTGTGGTGGGGACGGGAGAGACTGAGCTTAGCTGAAATGGTTTCATCTCTGCCTGGCAGTTGCAGTAACCCACCAAGAAGACCCAAGTCATTCTTTATACTGATGAAGCATTTCAGAGCTTCTAAAACACATTCACATTCATTATGGGGTTTTAGGAAAGTGAAAAGGATATTCTCGCTCCATTTTATGCATTCTGGCCACGAGGCCTTTGTTGCTATGTGCACTGTGAATATATGAGCCTACTCTGAGGCTTGTCTTTTCACTCTCCTAATGGCCTATTTTGATAAATAGGCATTCTTATTTTTAATATGGACCAATTTATCAAGTTTGCCTTTTAACAGTTAGTGTTTTTTGTGCCCTATGTAGATATTTTTACTTACCCTGAGATATGACTTGCTTTTGAGGAGAAAATCTAGGAAAGGACTTTCTGGGTAAGCGTCATTTGAACTGAGCTTACAGGATGCTAAGGAGAGGGCCAGGGGCAAAGGCTTTCTCAGGTGACCGTGCTGACCTTCCATTTGCTCTTCCTTCGCTGTCACTGCCGTTGGAGCCACAGATCCCCACTCCCTCAGGTCAGGCTGGAGCAGAGAGAGCAGAGGCAAGAGAAGTAATGTAGCCACAGCATCATTTGTTGCAGAGTCCTCTATATTAATGGATTATGCATCTGACAGGAAATAATAAAATCAAAATGCAGGTGAAGAATTGCCTTGAGGTTGACAGAGGTGAAGGTGAGAGTGTTGAGGTAATGCTTTCACGACAACTTTTGGCTTCTTGGACCATTTGAAAAGGAGGATGCAACTTCAAAGCGCATGAGACAAAGGACAGCCTTCCCACCCTCATACCACCACCCTTGCCAATTTCCTAGCATTTGATTTGATTTAAGAGCTTTTGCGTGAAGTGGAAATCAATAAAAGCAGAATTTGCAGAGCCTCCTCAGCAGAGAGGCTGTGAATGCATTCTATCAGGAACTCTGTTCCTGGGGTGTTTGCTCCACCTTGTCAATCGAGAGAGAACCTGGGCCACCTCTTCAAAGGTGCACATTTAATTTTTATGAAACCAGACTAATTTGGATCTATTCACAAGTTGTCAACAAGGGGGCTGAGTGAAAGTGAAGTGATGGTGTTGTCTTAGAAAGAGCAACAGCTGCATCCTCAGGTCATTCATGGTTTAGCATCAATCAGTCCTAGGGCAAAGGGCAACAAAGCTGTGGCTCAAAGATTGTCAAAGTCTGATCACTGTCCACCTAGGCAGACAGACATTTTTAGGGATGGCTGTGTAAGGATGCAGGCTCTGGAGCCAAGACTGCTGGATTTCAATACTGGCACTGCCACTTATATGCTCTGGGACCTTGGGAAAGTGGCTTAACACTCTGAATCTTAGTTTTCTCATCTGCAAAATGAGGAAAATAAGCAAGTACCCTAAGTTAATTTAGGCAGAGCACCTGGGAACAGCATGTAGCACAGAGTCAGCCCTCCATAAATGTTACTCACTATTATTTCTGTATTCACTAGGGCAAAAATTGATTCCTAGGTTTCCCAAACTACCACAACCTTCCATAATATCAGGGGACAATTATCTGAATATTTCAAGTATTCAAGCACATGTTTGTCAGAAACATTCAGATAAAGGGGGCAAAAGCATGAGGCTCTAAACTGCTTTAAATGGCCTGCATAATTGATTCAGTTCCCCATTCTTTGCTCACTGTGATGTGGTCTGTGAGCTGGCGACCACTAGATCCTTTGAAGAGGAGGAAATATTGGCTTTAGAAAAATATAACTCCCCAACAATCAGCTGCTCAAAAAATCATCCTAGCCCACCCGTGTTTGGCCATTTGATTTCTGACAAAAGCAGCAAGCCCACTCAATGGGGAAAGTATGGTCTCTTCAACAAATGGTGCTGAGGGCAGGCAACGGCGGCTCAGTGACAGAGTTCTCACCTGCTGTACTGGAGACCCAGGTTCAATTCCCAGTGCCTGTCCATGCAAAAAAAAGAAACAAATGATGCAGAGAAAACAGAAATGAATTTAGGCCCCTACCTCATACCATATATAAAAATTAATTCAAAAATGGATCAATAACTTAAATATAAAGCTCTTAGATAAAAACAAGGTAAAATCTTCAGGAGTTTATACTATGCAATGGAATCTTAGAGATGATACCAAAAGCACAAAGAACAAAAGAAAAAATAGATAAATTAAAATTCAAAATTAAAACCTTTGTGCATCAAAAGACATTCTCAAGGAAGAGAAAAGACAACTAACAGACTGGGAGAAAATATTTGAAGACCATATATCGGATAAGGGTTTAATATCAAGAATATATAAAGAACTCCTGTAATTCAACAACAAAAAGATAACCCAATCAAAGTTGGAGAAAGGACTTAAATTGATATTTCTCCAAAGAAGATATACAAATGGCTAATAAGCACGTGAAAAGATGCTCAACATCATTAACTGTTAAGGAAATGCAAATCAAAGTCAAAATGAGGTACCATTTCTCACACACTAGGAAGGCTTTTATTTGGAAATAAAAAGGGAAAATGAGTGTTGGCAAGGATGTGGAGAAACTGGAACTCTCTTAAATTGCTGGTAGGATGATTCCTCAAAAAGTTAAACATAGAATAACCATATGACCTAGCAATTCGACCCTTAAGTATGTACCTCAAAGAACTGAGAGCATGAATTCAAACAGATACTTGTACACCAGCATTCATAACAGTATTATTCACAATGGCCAAGAAGGTGGAAGCAACTCAAGTGTCCATCGTTGTATTAATGAATAAATCTAAAAAGTGGTATAGACATATAATGGAATAGTGTTCAGCCATAAAAAGGAATAAAGTCCTGATCCGTGTTACAACATCATGAATCTTGAAGACATGTTAAGTGAAATAAGCCAGAGACAAAAGGACTAATATTATATGACTGCACTGATAAGAAATAGAAGTAAATTGATTGGATGGAAAGTAAATGAGAGGTTCTCAGGGCCTAAGGGGAGGGGTAATGGAGAATTATTATTTAATGAGGCAAAGAGTTTCTGTTTGGGGTAATGAAAAATTTTCAGTAATGGAAGGTGGTGATGGTAACATAACATTGAAATAGTACTTAA
The DNA here is from genome assembly GCF_023851605.1 of Tamandua tetradactyla. NCBI lineage: Eukaryota > Metazoa > Chordata > Mammalia > Pilosa > Myrmecophagidae > Tamandua > Tamandua tetradactyla. The sequence goes on along the minus strand of NC_135342.1, from coordinate 39,642,480 downwards.
TTCCCCCGAACTGCACACTTAAATGTTCAAAATGAAACATTTTATGTTTTATATATATCTCCATATAAAAAGAATGTAATATAGCCATTTGATCCAGCAATTCTGCTCCCAAGTATCTACCAAATAGACAACTGAAAGTATGTGTCCACCCAAAAACTTACACATGAATTTTCATAGTACTATTATTCATAATATCCAAAAAGTGGAAACAACTCAAATGTCCATCAACAGACGAATGGATAAACAAAATGTGGTATATCCATATAATGGAATATAATTCAAATATAGAATGAAATGAAATACTGACATGTGCTACCACATAAGATAATAATATAACACAACATAAGATAATAAGGGAAGTCAGAAACAAAAGGCCACATATTTTATTATTGCATTCATATAAAATGTCAGAATAGGAAAATCCACAGAGACAGAGAATAGATTAGTGGTTGCCTAAGATTGGGGGTGTGGGCAGGATGGAGAAATCAGAGTGATCAAGTCTATAGGCTTCTTTTGGGGATAATGAAATGTTCTAAAACTGATAGTGATGCTTCCACGATTCTGTGAACATACTAAGAAAACATTGACTTTCACACTTAAAATGGGTGAACTGTACGGTAAATATATATCAATAAATTAACAAGAAATAAAACAAAAAGTATTCTTTAGAAAATCTCCAAATATCTAGTGGCTGGAACCCTCTGTCTCTTGCACTTTTTTTTGGGGGGGGGTGCATGGTCCAAGAATCGAACCTGGGTCTCCCGCATGGAAGGTGAGCATTCTAGCACTGCCCACCCATGCACCCCTCCCTTGTACTTTTAAATATTAACAGAAATATTGTAACTCTATTTTAAAGGTGATATATTAAACTTTTCTTCATTGAAGTTACCATGTAATTTATTTTAAATGCTTAAGCATTTGTTTCATTGGTATTTCTTTGGTATGACATCCCAGGGTATAGAAGATTCCCATATCACACAATCACATAAATTACCAAGAAAGAATAAACAATCAAAGAGGTTGCTAAGCACATGGCTGCGTCAGTAGCTAAATAAAGTGTGCTGGGATGCAAAGCCTGAGAATTTATTACTGGCATGCTTATAATTTGAAATTTATCCCTTTGTGTTTTGAAAACTCTCAGAGTTCCTTGAAGCCCCTGGGGGTTAGTCATGGCCAAATACTTGCATGGGAGGGGCACCAGCAGCATGGAAGGGGCACTGATTGCAGGTTCAGATGTGAGTTCAAGTCTCCTAGCGCTGTCACTTATTAAGCTGTGTGACTTTGTCACTTAAACCACCCAATCCTCAGTTTTTTTTCACTTGTAAAGATAAATAATGGGCTCATCTTGAGGAGTCTACGGCTATCTGTGTAAAGCACCTGTCCCAGAGTCTTGCACAAAGCAGCTCCCTACAAAAGCCCATACAAGGCAGAATAATGGCCCATCACTCTTAATCCCAGAACCTACGATTGTGCTACCTTCCATGGCAAAAGGGACTTTGAAGATGTGATTAAGTTAAGATTTCCTTGAAGAAATGATCATGATGATGAATATGCAACTATGTGATGATATTGTGAATTACTGATTATATATGTAGAATGGAATGTTTCTTTCTTGTCATATTTTTTTAAAAAAATTAAAAATTAATAAAACACATTAAAAAAAATTTCCTTGAAATCACACCATTATTCAGGATTATCCCAGTGGGTACAGTGTAAGCACCAGGGATCTTACAAGAAGGAGGCAGGAAGGTCAGAGTAAGAGGGAAGGTGCTGTGACCACAGAAGCTGAGAGAGATTTAAAGATGTAATATCACTGTCTTTGAAGATGACAGGAGAGACCACAAGTCAAGGAATGTGCATGGCCACGAAGTCAGAAAAGACAGGAAACATAGTCTTCCCTCAGAGCCTCAGAAGGAATGCCAACATTTAGATGTTAACCCTGTAAGACCCGATTTTGGACTCCTGACCTCAAGAACTGTAAGCCAATCTATTCGTGTTGTTTTAAGCCACTAAATTTGCGGCAGTTTGTTATAGCATGTGATAGGTTCAATTAGGTACCTCAGAAAAACGTTTTTTAACCTTAATCCATTTCTGTGGGCTTGAATCCACTTTAAATAGGAAATTTTGAAGATGTTATTTGTTTATTTTTAAAAATATTTTTATTGAGAGATCTTCCCACACAGAAGTCATACATGGTGTGCTGGTTTGAAAAATTTGTGTACCTTAGAAAAGGATTTTATGTGCCCTAGAAGAGCCATGTTTTAATCCTAATCAATCTTGTGGGAGCAACGGTTTCTTCTAATCCCTATTCAACGCTATAGGTTGGAAACTTGATTAGGTTATCTCCAGTGAGATGTGACTCAATCAATTGTGGTTATTAAACTTAATTAGATGGAGATGTGTCTCCACCCATTCTATGTGGGTTGTGATTAGTTTACTGGAGTCCTATAAAAAAGGAGACGTTCTGGAGAGAGTTCCCTTTTTGAGAATGGAAAACAGCAGAACCACAACAAAATGAGAGAAACACAGAGCCCACCAGCCAGATACCTTTGGAGCTGAAGAAGAAAAAAGACCCCAGGTGAGCTTCAGAGAAACAAGAAGCCAGAAGAGAAGGCTAGCAGGCATCACCATGTGCCTTTTCAGCTGAGAGAGAAACCCTGAACATCATCGGCCTTCTTGAAGAAAACCAAGGTATCTTTCCCTGGATGCCTTAGATTGGACATTTCTATAGACTTTCATTAATTGGCCTTAGAACTGTAAACTTGCAACTTATTAAATTCCCACCCTCCTGCATGGGCAGGCTCCAGGAAATGAATAAATTCCCCTTTTTAAAAGCCATTCCGTTTCTGGTATGTTGCATTCTGGCAGCTAGCAAACTAGAGCACATATGATAGGCAATCAATGTCTCACAGTATCATCACATAGTTGTGTATTCATCACCATGATCATTTTTAGAACATTTTGCATCACTCCAGAAAAATACATAAAAAGAAAAAAAATTTCATACATGAAGATGTTATTTTTAGTTAAGCTATGGCCCACTGAATCAGGATGGGTCTGAATCCTTCTCTAATAGAGAAGGCCACAGGAGAAAGCCACAAGGAAGGCACAGAAGCTGGAGGTCAATGGAATCCAAAAGAGAAAGTAGAGGCTGCTGCCATGTCTATTTTCATGTGACAGAAAAGCCAAGAACCCAAAGATCACTACAGCTAACTCCAGAATGCCACAGTGTTTGGAGAGAAAGAATCACCTTTCTAATGCTTCAGTTTCGGACATCTAGTCTCAAACAAGTGAGTCAATAAATTCTCATTGTTTAAACCAACTGATATTTTTGTGATCACAGTTGGGTGACTAAGACACACTGCAACAGGAGACTAATATACTCTCAATTTCCTCTTCTGCAATAGGAGGACGTTTTTCCTGTCCTGCCTGTGTCACAACAGAGACAGGTATGTGCCTGTTCAAATATGAGGAATCATTGTTACTCACAGAGGAATGGCTTATTTAGATGTATGTGGGATCCTACAGGGCCAGGACAGGTGAGGAGGAGGAGGCAGAGACAGGCTCAGAGAGCTCTCAGCAGCTGGGCTTAAGCATAGACTTAACTGATGAAGTTCTGCAGTGTGACCCCAGAATTGCAGCACCTCATGTGCAGAGGGCACTGTCCTGGGGTCCTGAGACATGGGCTGTTGTCCAGCCCTGATCATCCCTGGGCAAGTTGCTTCCACTTGGATCCAGCATCAATTTCTCAAATGGATGTTCCCACCACAATACTGTAAGAAGACGTGTGATGGAGGGTTTTCTGAGGCTTTGTGGCTGTCAAGCTTCCATTCACTTTTCTTTTGGTATCAGAAATCCGGTTTCTCTTTGATGGGATTGTCAGTCAATGTTTTCCAGCCATGCAGGGACAAAGTCATGAGCTAAGCCAGTGTCTCCTAGAACTTTGAATGGAGTGGTTAAAGGGGGGGGGAAAAACACTTTGAGACTGTTCATTAGAGCTCTGGTACCCAGACAAGGCTGTGGGCTCTTTCCCAAGTCTGGTTCTTTGGGGTCCTACCTTTTGAGCTAGCCCACAGTCTTCATACAGTTCTCTAGGCTGCTTGGAGCAGCTAGATTGGCCAGACTCTGTTTCTGTTGCTTGTGAACAAAGAACTTGTGTCCCACCCTCTATTTCAGGGATCCCATGAGTGTCCTAAGCTTTTGAGACAGATACTGTCCCATGAGGATTGAACAACATTTGGGGTCACAGGTGGCCACAGATGGTCATCACTCCTGCCCAAGGCCAGCATGTGCCTGACCTGTAGGAGGTCCTACCCACCCACAGGCAGGTGGCTGCATGATTGTCAGCCCAGCATGCAGGCTGTCCCACCACCAGCCCACTGTTTGACTTTGCTCTAAATACTTTTCTTTTCTTGTCTCTGTTTCCTTATCCATCAGAGGAGAGTGTGGGCTAGAGCAATGGTTTTCAAACTGTGCTTACCTGAAATAAGAATTCCCCAGAAATGTCTCAGAGATGTCTGGGACTTTCAAGTGTGAGGGAGTGGACAGACAGGAAGGGCCCAGGGGCCCTGAAATCCTTTAATTTTTACTCACTTTACATTATGGGGTTTCATTTACATCTTTTTAAAGATTCTTTTTAACATCAGAGTTCTTCAGCTAACAGAGTCCCCTGAAGGATTTTGCAGTGCTGACATTCCCAGTCCAAGCTCCAATTCACCTGAAATGTTTCCAGAAGGTGTTTTTCACTAGAAATGTTTTTTAAACATTGGCTGCAAAAGGGCTTTAAAATACCATCTTTTTACATAAACATTTTTCTCTTTCAAAATCATTTGTTTAAAACTGTTTTTTTCACATCATTTGGAGGAGGATAGAGATTCTTTCAGAGGAGATGCTGAAGTTTAGCCTGTGGCACACAGAGTTTCCACTGCCCAGGAGAGAGTCCTGACTGACCATCCTCCTCAGGTGACCACTGGCCACTACCTGGCACCAGGACTAAGTTCCCCAGCAACCCTCCTCACTTTAGGCTTACCAAATCTCAAACAATGGCGCTGGGAGTGGAAGTGGAGGGAGGGGGTCCTCTTAGGGTGTCTTTGGATACAAAGAACAGACTCTAAGACTTGATTTTGCCACAGGCCCACGTAGCTTTCTGCATTCCTGCCTGTGCTTATCAAGCCTTTTGGACCAAGCTCTTTCTCAGTTCTGCACTTGCACCTGTAACAGGATTCCCTGGGGTGAGGCAATTGTGAATGGGCAATTTCCCCAAAGGCTGGATTAAGGCCACATGCTCAAAGCGTGCTTTGCTCCCAGTTGAAAGTTATATGGTGGTTATGGTGGGTCTCTGATTTGCTCTGTGGGCATGATCCAGGACTTGTTCAAGGTCATGTGGCTAAAACCTGATGGAGCCCAGGCTGGAGCCCAGGTCAAAGCTCTCTACAACAACAGTCTGGAAGCAGGCCTCTTAGTTGACTCTCCTGAGTGGGATGAAAGCTGAGCTCTTTCTAGACTAGTGGGACAACTGCCCAAATCTTCATTTTGCTTTGTGCACTTAGGACCATGTGAAAGAGGATGATTCATGGAAGGCTGTAATATCTTTCATATCGGGGGTTTGTGTTAGGCTTAAGAGCTCTTCCAGCTCAGCTATTCTGTTGTTTTTGCTTCAACAAGTAATTGCTGTTGTATTTCTGCTGTTATGTTGCATAGCAACTATTGTCTGCATGTTAAGCAATGTAAATGATTAAAAGGCCTTTGCTACTTTCAAAAAACAAAAGAGAGGGAGGGAAAGAGAAGGGAAGGGAAGAGTGGGTAGGGGATGAACAAGGGGAGAGAGAGGGAAGGGAGGGGTAGGGGAGGGTTAGGCAACACAAGGCAAGGCAAGGGAAGGAAAAGGAAGAAAGAGAGGGATGTGTGTGAGAGTGTGTGTATGTGAGTGTGCTTGGGAGTCAAGATGGGAGGGTATGTGGCTGTCTTTGGGGCCCATGGGAACAATTATGTTTCTATCTTTTCTTTATAGCTCTTTCGATCAGCTTCTGGTATCTATCGTCCGCTCACTCTCACAGTCTTCACAAAAAATCCCTTTTAGGGCTCTTTCTTCCATCATCGTAAACAATCCTATGTTATATTTAGTCACAGGGCCCCTGCCCTCAGTCCACCCCCAACTTCAATCCACATAGCATCCTAGAAAAGAAATCTTCATGGGAACTGGTACCTAATACAGGGACAAGGGTAATGAACAGTTTAGAGTTAGATATGGCTTCAGATACAACTTGAGCCAGGGCTTAAGGGCTGTGGCAGAATTGCCCTTCTCTTCGATTTATTAAATTAGCACCTTAAACAATTTTCCAATTCTCATCATCTCTCTTCCCTTGGTTGCAAGATGGCTGCTCTGATTGGCCTGACTTTTGTTGCATTTCACACTATGTCAATTGGCTGGAATCTTAATATTCCCACCCTTAATCCAGAGGTGGAGTCAACGTCATGGATAGGATACAGAACCAGGGAGACTGGCCCTTACAGAAAGAAATAACTGCTTGGCTGCAAAAACAACATATGAGTTTTATGTCACTTACCTCAGATTTACTATCCTATTTACAGACAGGGAAACTAATAGTAGCCACCTCATAGAGATGCTATGAGGGTTAGATGAAATTATAAATAACAGTCAGTTCAGAGTTTGGACTGAATAAGTCCTTAGTAAGCTCCTAATAGATATTACCTGTTACCATAATAATTGCATGCTGCCCGCAAAGACTTAATCTGTATAGGAGAAACCAAACCTCTGCAAATGAAACTGAGGTTTCATTTTTTTTTGAGTCCCTCAGGCGTATTAATTGTTGCTAGGAGTGATTCCCTGGGGAAAAGCTTCCTGGAAGAGGTGCCCATATTGCAGACCTGGTATAAAGTAATACAATGTAACATATCATTATATTTTCATAATTGTAGTGGCCAGTGGAAGAAATCCCAACCAAACTGAATTAAGCAAAAGGGAATTCATTGGCTCTTGTAATTCAATGGTTCAGGGTTAAATTGACTTCAGGTAGATCTTGAATAGGTCTCAGGTAACTCCTCAAGAGTCAGCCCTTTCTCTCTACTGTTGCCCCTCTGGCTGCCAGGTATTCCTGCCACCATTCTAACCAGTTGAAATTCAGCAGGAAGGTTTCTCTTGGGTGATTTTCACACAGTCTTGAGAGTCTCTCTGATTGAACTAGCTTAGTTACATGCCCATAACTGAATGCCTCACTGTAGCCAGGATAGTAAGGCTGGTTTACACCTGCACAGCATGACCCTGCCCACTAGGAAGCTGGGTGGATGCCAAACAAAAAGTGGAGCTCTTATCAGAACAAAGTGGAAGGGATACTGGACAGTCAATTAACACATGTACACTATAAACAAGCCATTATAAAATAAAGGAAGGAAAATTTTCCTACGACTTCCTCCACCTCCTTACCAGTCCTACTCATTGTTTTTACTACATTCCTCCAGATGTTCTATATGCCTATATTAATAAGGTAATGATGGGGTGTTCTAGTTTGCTAGCTGCCGGAATGCAATTTACCAGAACCAGAATGGCTTTTAAAAAGGGGAATTTAAAAAGTTGCTAGTTTACTGTTCTAAGGCCGAGAAAATGTCCCAATTAAAACATGTCTATAGAAATGTCCAATCAAAGGCATCCAGGAAAAGATACCCTGGTTCAAGAAGGCCGATGAAGTTCAGGGTTTCTCCCTCAAGTGAGAAGGCACATGGCAAACACAGTCAGGGTTTTTCTCTTGGCTGGAAGGGCATGTGGCAAACACAGCGTTCATCTGCTAGCTTTCTCTCCTGGCTTCCTGTTTCACGAAGCTCTTCGAGAGGCATTTTCCTTCTTCATCTCCAAAGTGCTGGCTGATGGACTCTCTGCTTCATGGTGCTGCAGCATTCTCTGCTCTCTCCAAATCTCCCTCATTCTTCAAAATATTTCCTCTTTTATAGGACCTCAGAAACTTATTAAGACCCACCCAAATGGGTGGAGACATATTGTTACTTAATCCAGCTTAACAACCACTCTTGATTAAATCACAGCACCAGGGAGATGATCTAATTACAGTTTCAAACATACAGTATTGAATAGGGATTAATCTGCCTTTATGAAATGGGGTTTTAATTAAAACATGGCTTTTCTAGGGGACATACATCCTTTCAAACTAGCACATTGGGTATATTTTTAAGTGAGATCACTTATGCATATTGTTATGCAATCTTTTTTGGAACTTCATGTATTTGGTCATCTTACATCCTCACTAGTATAGACCTACTTCATCTTATTTAATGGTTGTATAGTATTTTGAAGAATGAAATGTTGCATAATTGATTTAACCAATGCTGGGCATGATTTGAAATGATGCAGATTCATGATAAAGAATCCGGTGCAGCTTGGGGAGAGTTCAGCATGCCCCCTCAGCCATGAAAATGCCAGTGTTGTCACATCAGGGGAAGGACAGGGCTCGGCTCATATTCTCAGGGCCATGGTTTGCTGCCCCCTGACAAATCAAATTTCCCCGAAGTGTCAGTGAAACCTCATTACCAGGGGCGTGTTAATGAGCAGCCGAGACCGTTACTGCTGCAGAGCTCAAAAAAATTACAAAAAATGCTACCAGCAGAAGCTCAAGTTCCTTTCATGGATGTCATCCGTGTAAGAGGTCTGAAAGGATAGAAATGTTATGATCGTTATTACTGTGCTAATAGCAGAACAATAAATGAGAAAAAGAAATCACCCACCAAAGATCTTTGCAACTCAAAATGGTGCTGGAAGGACACCCTGGCCTTGACAGCCTGAAAAGCTACTTCTCAAAGTCAAGCATCATGGCTTGCTGCGAGAGAAGTAAAAAAAAAAAAAAAAAACCAATTATTAATGAAGCTGTGGCCTCACTTGTGATGTTCATAGAGGATCAAATATTTTTATTGGGATAGGAAGGATGGTGAGAGGGTAGGGGAAATAGTGGTAAACAAAGAACAAAAACCACTGCAATCATTTGTCACTGGTCACAGCATAGGAGAAACAATATTCGAAGATCAAAGAAATAGATCAAAGGAATAGAACAATGGAAACAAACAAACAAAAGAGGCTTTCCATGGAGATGAAGCAGCAGCCAAACTTTGGTCATTTGACTAAATACAAAAACTCTTTACTAATGTATGGTCCTTTCTCTAAGGAGTCCTCACAGCTCATGTCAGGGCAAAAGGGGAAACCAAATGTCACCCAGGTCAGGGTATCACAAATTTAGCAGTACTGGCAATTTAGATTAGATAATTCTTTGCTTATACTGTTCTGTACACTGTAGTATGTTCAGCAGTACCCCTGGCCTCTTCCCACTAGATGCTGAATAGCACCCTCCTAGTCATAGCAATCAACAATGTCTTTAGGCATTGCCAGTTGTTCCCTGGGGGGCAAAATGGTCCCCAGTTGAGAAGAACTGATGCAGGGCAACTGTACTCTAATACCATGTTTGAGGTAGCCCATCATCCAACCTTTGCCCTGGGACTGAAGAAGGAAAGTTAGGTTCTTTGCCAATCTCTCCCTGTCCTAGTACAGCCATGATCCTTCCCTCTCACCCTGTCCAAACCACCCCACAGAACAGAAGCTCATCCACAGAACAGCCACCCACAGAAGCCCAGTTGTGTTGAGGTCATGGGGTCCTTTGACTGAGACCCAGCATCTCAAACCCCAGAACCCTGTCCTGGCATAGCCCCAGCTCCAAGAGTCCCCAGGAGCTTGGAGACACAGCTGGTGTGAGATTTTAGTGCTAGAGATAGGGTTTTGTTCCCAGTCCCAAAGCAGGAGCCTGGTGATCTAGGCAGGACTGCTGCGAGGGCTTGTTTTGCCAAATACAGCCCTAATCTGCCTTTTCCTCCTTCTGCTTAGGTCTGGGCCTAGACCCACTAACTACTCAAAAGTGAAAACATGGTTCCAGAGAAGAGCGAGTTGAGAGAAGCTTTGTTCCCTAAGGCTTAGAATTGTTCTGATCTTCCCATTTAAAATAAGGAGAAGCAGCTCTGTCTTAGTTTCTGAGAGTTGCTATCACAAATACCACCCAGTGGGACAGTTTAAACAGTGGGAGTTTATTCCTGTTGGAGTCTGGACGGCTCCCCTCTTCCTGGGCTTGGTAGCAGTCTGTTGCTGGTTTGCTGCAGCCTTGCTGTTCCTTGGCTTTCCCGTCAAATGGTGATGACCTGTTTTCCGGCATCCTGGTGACTTTTGACTTCTGACTTCTCCCCATGGCTTTCTCTAACTATGTTTGAATTTCTTCTTTTTATAAAGGATTCCAGTAATTTGGATTAAGACCCAACTCCATTGAGTTGGCCACACCTTAACTAAAAAGAACATCTTCAAGAGATCCTGTTTACAATGGGTTCACACCCCCCAGGAACGTGGATTAAAATTAAGAACATGGGTAAACTGGGGTACATAATTCAGTCTCCCACAAGCTCCAAGGGGCTTATCCACCAGCTTCTAGAATCAGAGAGTGCCCTTTCTCCTCCCTTACCATGAGCACTTGGTCGATGGTCTCCAAAGATCAATTGTTTTCCCTGTCTGTACAAACACATTGCCCTTCACGTCAAGAAGTAGAAGCTATTTCCACTCCTTGAATCTGAACTGTCCTTGTATCTTGCCGTGGCCAAAGGAATGTGGTAGACATGACACTAGGCCAGTCTAGGCCCAGCTTTTTAAAGGGCTGGGTAGCTTCTACTTCCTCTCTCTTAGACACCTGACAACCTTCAGACCATCATGCTGTGAAGAAGGGTTCAGGGAGAGAGAGAGAGAAGCCAGCTATTCTAGTCATCTTTCCAGAGGCACTGGACATGAGTGAAGAATCCACTTGGACGTTCCAGAAGATCAGCACATGGAACTGGAACAACTCCCCAGATGAGCCCAGATGACAATAATAAGATCAATAGCTCAGGTAGCAAGACTCTGATACCTTTTCCTCCATTCATGAATCTTTGTATTTTTTTAAATTGAGGTGATTTTTATATATAGTGATATATACATATATTAGATATATAATTGGATGAATTTTGACAAATACATACACCCATTTACCCACAATCAACACCTCAATGAAATGTAAAACATTTACATCACCCCAGAATGTTCCCTCATGCTTCCTTACCCACCACCATAGGCAACCATTATTCTGATTTCTATTACCTTGGATTATTTTTGTCTGTTCTTGAATTTAATACGTCGAATCATATAATACGTAATTTTCTGCTTTTGGCTTCTTTCACTCAACATAATGTTTTTGATTCATTTATATTGTTCCATGTATCAATTGTTCATTTTTAATTTTTATTGCTGAATAGTATATATATCACAATTTGTTAATCCATTCTCCTAATGATGGCTATTTGGGTTGCTTCAAGTTTTTATTATGAATAAGGTACAAATATTTTTATGAACATAAGTTTTCATTTCATTTCATTTCCCACCACCAATGTGGGAATGTAAAATCTGTTTTCTGTCACTATAGTGCTGTCCTTTGGAGACTTTCATATGAATGGAATTATGCAATAGATAACCTTTTGAGGTTGGCTTTTTTAGCTAAGCAGCCACTACTGCGTGTGTCAATAGTTTTTTTTTTGTTTGTTTGTTTGTTTTGTTTTTTATTTTATTTTAAAAAAATTTTTTATTAATTAGAAAAATTAACTAACAAAACATTTAGAAATCATTCCATTCTACATATATAATCAGTAATTCTTAATATCATCACATAGTTGCATATTCATCATTTCTTAGTACATTTGCATCGATTTAGAAAAAGAAATAAAAAGACAACAAAATAAGAAATAAAACGATAATAGAGAGAAAAAAAACCCAAAAAACCTATACCTCACATGCAGCTTCATTCAATGTTTTAACATAATTACATTACAATTAGGTAGTATTGTGCTGTCCATTTCTGAGTTTTTGTATCCAGTCCTGTTGCACAGTCTGTATCCCTTCAGCTCCAATTACCCCTTATCTTACCTTATTTCTATCTCCTGATGGTCTCTGTTACCAATGACATATTCCAAGTTTATTCACTAATGTCAGTTCATATCAGTGAGACCATACAGTATTTGTCCTTTAGTTTTTGGCTAGTCTCACTCAGCATAATGTTCTCTAGGTCCATCCACGTTATTACATGCAAGAAATACTAAAGGGAGCACTAGAGACAGATACAAAAAAACAGAAGAGAGAGGTGTGGAGAAGAGTGTAGAAAGAAGGAAAATTGGATATGATATATATAATACAAAAGGCAAAATGTAGAGGAAAGTATTATCCAAACAGTAATAACACTAAATGTTAATGGACTGAATTCCCCAATCAAAAGACATAGACTGGCAGAATGGATCAAAAAACAGGATCCTTCTATATGCTGTCTACAGGAAACACATCTTAGACCCAAAGATAAACATAGGTTGAAAGCGAAAGGTTGGGAAAAGATATTTCATGCAAATAACAACTAGAAAAGAGCAGGAGTAGCTATACTAATATTCAACAAATTAGACTTCAAATGTAAAACAGTTAAAAGAGACAAAGAAGGATACTATCTACTAATAAAAGGAAAATTCAACAAGAAGACATAACAATCATAAATATTTATACACCGAACCAGAATGCCCCAAAATACATGAGGAATACACTGCAAATACTGAAAAGGGAAATAGACACATCTACCATAATAGTTGGAGACTTCAATTCACCACTCTCATCAATGGACAGAACATCTAGACAGAGGATCAATAAAGAAATAGAGAATTTGAATATTACAATAAATGAGCTAGACTTAACAGACATTTATAGGACATTACATCCCACAACAGCAGGATACACCTTTTTCTCAAGTGCTCATGGATCATTCTCAAAGATAGACCATATGCTGGGTCACAAAGCAAGTCTCAACAAATTTAAAAAGATTGAAATCATACACAACACTTTCTCAGATCATAAAGGAATGAAGTTGGAAATCAATAATAGGCAGAGTGCCAGAAAATTCACAAATACATGGAAGCTCAACAACACACTCTTAAACAAGCAGTGGGTCAAGGAAGAAATTACAAGAGAAATTAGTAAATATCTCGAGGTGAATGAAAATGAAAACACAACATATCAAAACCTATAAGATGCAGCAAAGGCAGTGCTAAGAGGGAAATTTATTGCCCTAAATGCCTATATCAAAAAAGAAGAAAGGGCAAAAATTCGGGAATTAACTGTCCACTTGGAAAAACTGGAGAAAGAACAGCAAACTAACCCCAAAGCAAGCAAAAGGAAAGAAATAACAAAGATTAGAGCAGAAATAAATGAAATTGAGAACATGAAAACAATAGAGAAAATCAATAAGACCAGAAGTTGGTTCTATGAGAAAATCAATAAGATTGATGGGCCCTTATCAAGATTGACAAAAAGAAGAAGAGAGAGGATGCAAATAAATAAGATCAGAAATGGAAGAGGAGACATAACCACTGATCCCACAGAAATAAAGGAGGTAATAAAGGATACTATGAACAACTTTATGCTAATAAATACAACAATGTAGATGAAATGAACAAGTTCCTAGAAAGGCATGAACAACCAACTTTGACTCAAGAAGAAATAGATGACCTTAACAAACCAATCACAAGGAAAGAAATTGAATCAGTCATTCAAAAGCTTCCCAAAAAGAAAAGTCCAGGACCAGACAGCTTCACATGTGAATTCTACCAAACATTCCAGAAAGAATTAGTACCAACCCTGCTCAAATTCTCCAAAAAAATTGAAGTGGAGGGAAAGCTACCTAATTCATTCTATGAAGCCAACATCACCCTCATTCCAAAACCAGGCAAAGATATTACAAAAAAAGAAAACTACAGACCAATCTCTCTAATGAATATAGATGCAAAAATCCTCAACAAAATTCTAGCAAATCAAATCCAGCAACACATTAAAAGAATTATACATCATGACCAAGTAGGATTCATCCCAAGTATGCAAGGATGGTTCAACATAAGAAAATCAATTAATGTAATACACCATATCAACAAATCAAAGCAGAAAAATCACATGATCATCTCAATTGATGCAGAGAAGGCATTTGACAAGATTCAACATCCTTTCCTGTTGAAAACACTTCAAAGGATAGGAATACAAGGGAACTTCCTTAAAATGATAAAGGGAATATATGAAAAACCCACAACTAATATCATCCTCAATGGGGAAAAATTGAAAACTTTCCCCCTAAGATCAGGAACAAGACAAGGATGTCCACTATCACCACTGCTATTCAACATCGTGTTGGAAGTTCTAGCCAGAGCAATTAGACAAGAAAAAGAAATACAAGGCATCAAAATTGGAAAGGAAGAATTAAAACTCTCACTGTTTGCAGATGATATGAAGTTTTTTGTTTTTTATTGCTAGATGTTAGTATTCCATTGTATGGATGGGCTAAAGTTTTTTTTCTTAAACTATTTGTCCATTGAAGGACATTTGGGTGGTGTGTGCTGGTTTGAAAGGAAGTATGCCCCCTAGAAAAGCCATGTTTTAATCAAAATACCATTTTATGAAGGTAGAATAATCTCTATTCAATACTGTATGTTTGAAACTGCAATCAGATCAACTCCCTGGATGATGAGATTTTGTCAAGAGTGGTTGTTAAACTGGATTAGGGGACGATATGTCTCCACCCATTTGGGTGGATCTTGATTGGTTTATTGAAGTCCTATAAAAGAGGAACTATTTTGGAGAATGAGAGTTTCAGAGAGAGCAGAGAATGCTGCAGCACTACGAAACAGAGTCCACAAGCCAGCAACCTTTGGAGATGAAGAAGGGAAATGCCTCCCAGGGAGCTTCATGAAACAGGAAGCCAGGAGAGAAAGTAGCAGATGATGCCTTGCTTGCCATGTGCCCTTCCAGCCAAGAGAGAAACTGTGACTGTGTTTGCCATGTGCCTTTCCAGATGAGAGAGAAACCTTGAACTTCATCGGCCTTCTTGAACCAAGGTATCTTTCTCCGCATGCCTTAAATTGGACATTTCTATAGACTTGTTTTGATTGGGACATTTTCTCGGCCTTAGAACTGTAAACTAACAACTCATTAAATTCCCCTTTTTAAAAGCCATTCAATTTCTGGTATATTGCATTCCGGTAGCTAGCAAACTAGAACAGGTTGTTTCCAGTTGATGAACATGAACAGAGAAGCTATGAACATTGCTTTATAGGTTTTTCTGTGAACATAAATTTCCAATTCTTTAAGGTAACTAGGCAGAAATAAGATTGATGGGTCATATAAGAAACTGCCAAAGTGTTTTCTAGAGGGGCTGTACAATTTTGCTCACAAGCAATGCATAAGAGTTCCAGTTGTGCCACATCCTTGCTATCATTTGGTGTTATCATTATTTTTTATTTAGCCATTCTGGTAGATTTTTATTCATATCTTACTTTGCATTTCCCTATTGGCTAATGACATTGAACATCTTTACATGTGCTTATTTGCCTTCTTAAATCTGGTCTTTGGTGAATTGTCTATTCATGTGTTTTGCTGAATTTTAATTGTTTTGTATGCTTTCTTATTGTTGAATTTTGAGAGTTCTTTATACATCCTGGATATAAGTACTTTGTTGGATATATGATATGCAAATAATTTTCCCAGTTTGTAACCTTTCTTTTTTATTTTAAGTGTCTTTGTAGAGTAAGAGTTTGTACTTTTGATGAAGTCCAATCTATTAAAAAATGCTTTTTATGCATCAAATATTTTGAAAGTTTGTTGTTAGGTTCATGTACATTTGGGATTGCTATGTCTTCTTGGTGAATTGACTCTTTTGTCATTATGCCCCTCTATATCTATGGTAACTTTCTTTGCTATGGAATTTACTTTTTCTGATGTTAATATACCACTTTGCTTTCTTTTTATCAGTGTTTACATCATATAACTTCTTTTGCTTTAATTTTTACATACCTATAACATTATATTTGAAGCAAGTTCTTTATAGAAATCATATAATTTTTTTTATTCTAAAAATATTTACTTATATTTTATTGTGTTTGGATAATTTACATTTAATATAATTATTGATATGTTTGAATCTAGGTTATCATTTTTTAAAGTTTACTTTCTATTTTTTTCTATCTGTTATGTTTCTATTTGCTATGAAATTCAGCAGTACCACCTACAGGAATTGTTGAAAAAGTGATTAGATATCAAGGAGAGGTATGAATGAGTTTTTGTGGGTTTGTCCAGGTTAGTGTGATAACCTGATAAATCCAAAATGATATGGACAGTGAATAAAGAAGTTTTCGCAAAATTCCCCTGGGGGAATGGGGAGAAAGGGGGAAATATTCAACTTCTCCATTTGGGAAAAACCAAATCAATAGGCCAAACTCTCTTCTTGGGGTTTGCCCTTATGAAATTTATTCCTGAAAAGGATAGGCTAAGTCTACTTAAAAATAGGCCTGAGAGTCACCCCAGAGAACCTCTTTTATTGCTCAAATGTGGCTTCTCTCTCTAAGCTGACATGGCAAGTGAACTCACTGCCCTCCCCACCTGTGTGGGACATGACTCCCAGGGTTGTAAATCTCCATGGCAATGTGGGAAAGAAATCTCTGGATGAGCTGGAACCTGACATCAAGGGATTGAGAAAATCTTCTTGACCAAAGGAGGAAAGAGAGAAATGAGACAAAATAAAGTGTCAGTGACTGAGAAATTTCAAACAGAGTCAAGAGATAATTCTTATGCATCACATTGATATCCCTTTTTAGTTTATGGTGTACTGGAGTGGCTAGAGGGAAATTCCTGAAACTATAGAGCTGTGTTCCAGTAGTCTTGTTTCTTGAAGATGATTGTATAATGATATAACTTTTACAATGTGACTGTGTGTTTGTGAAACCCTGTGTCTGATGCTGCTTTTATCTAGGGTATGGACAGAAGAGTAAAAAAATATGGATAAAAAAACAAATAATAGGGGAGACAAAGTTTAAAATAAATTGGGTAGATGAAAATGTTAATGGTCAATGAAAGGGAGGGATAAGGAATATGGCATATATGAGTTTTTTCTTTTTTATTTCTTTTTCTGGAGTGATGCAAAGTTTCAAAAAAATAATCATGGTGATGAATACACAACTGTGTGATGATATTGTGAGCCATTGACTGTACACCATGTATGAAATGTTTGTATGTTAATGGTGTTTGCATGTTTGTATGCTAAGTTCTATCAATAAAAATATTTTAAAAAACTCACCCTTTTAAAGTGTACAGTTCAATGGTTTTTAGTATGGTCACAAAGTTTGCATTTATCAACACTACTTAATTTTAGAACAGTTTCATCACCCCAAAGAGAAATCCTGCACATACTAGCAGTGCTTTTTCTGATTGCAGTCATCCTAGTGGGTATAAAGTAGAATCTCACTGTAGTTTTGATTTATATTTCTGTAATGACTAATGATGTTGGATTCATGTTCTTCATTTCTGAGGGCCATTTTTGCTGGATATAGAATTCTCAGTTGACATTTCTTTTATGTCAACCTCCATGTTTTCTTATAGGAAATCTTCTCTCATTCATTTTTGTTTTTGTTTGTTAATACTGCTCGTAATGCAATATAACAGAAATGGATTGGCTTTGATAAAGGGAATTTATTAATTTACAACTTCATAGCTCTCAGCCCATGAAGATGTACAAACTAAGACATCCAGGGAAAGATACCTTAACTCAAGGTCAATGAGTCAACCTTAACTCAAGAGTTGTTCTGGCCAATGAGTCCAGAACAACTCTGTCAGCTGGGAAGGCACGTGGCTGGTGTCTACAGCTCTGGGCTCCTGGTTTCAAATGGCTTCCCCAAGGGCAGTTTCTTTCTTCATCTCCAAATGTCTCTGTCTGTGTTGGTTCTGAAGATTTTCCAAAATGGTTCCCTCTTAAAGGACTCCAGTAAGTGACCCACCTTGAACGGGTGGAGATGCATCTCTATGGAAACCATCTAATCAAAAGGTCCCACCCACAATTGGGTGGGTCACATCACCAGGGAAACAACTCCATCCAATAGATTCTGTGTAACAATATTGAATCAGGATTAAAGAACATGGCCTTTCTAGGGTACACAACAGTTTCTAACTAGCACAGTATCGTTCTTCCACAATAGGTGATGTATCATTTTTCTCTGGCTGCTTTCAATATTTTTTTCTCTGTATTTCATTTTTGTAGTTTGATTATGATGCATGTGATGTATTTCTTTTGGTTTTCACTGTTTGGATGTTCTCTGAGTTTCTGGAATCTGTAGCTTTATGTCTTTGCCACAATCAGGAAGAGTCTAGCCATTATTTCTTTGAATATTTTGTCTGCATGGCACTCTTTCTTCTCTCCTACCAGGACACAGATGACACAAAAACTTTTGGTTACTTTTTCCCACAGATTCCTCAGATTCATTTTTCCAATCAATTTTTTTCCTCTCTTATTCATATTGGTTGATCTCTATTGATCTTTCTTCAATTTCACCGACTCATTCCTCTATTATCTCCATTGGGCTATTGAGCACATCCAATTTTTTATTTTGTTTTTTGTATGTTTCAGTTGTAAAATTTCTGTTTTATTCTTCTAAAAAATGTGTATATAACATTTGACTAAGACTTTCTATCTTTTGATTCATTTCAAAGATGTTTGTCCTTACTTGTTGGATGTTTGTTAATGTTTTTGTCAGGTAATTCCAAATCTGTGTTGCAACACCTCAGTGTTGAGTGAGTCCCAACATCTCAGCATTGGCATTTCTTGATTTTTTTTTCCTATGTAATTTGAGATTTTCTCATTCTTCAAATGCCAAGTAATTTTCTATTATATCCTGGACATTTTGAATTTTGCGCTAAGAGACACATAGCCTTGTTTAAGTCCTACGGAGAATATTGATATTTTGATTTCAGCAGGCAATTGACCTGGTTGCATTTAGACGGTCAATTCTGAGTAGGCTACTCTGGATAGCAATCTCTATGTTAGTTCCATTTTAAAAGTCTTTGCAGTCCTGTTTAGATTTGTCCTATATGTTTCCCATACATGTCACACTGCCCATTGGTCAGTCTGGGGCTGCGGCAGTGGTCTGTCTCTTAATTCAGTTCTCAATGTTTTTGGTAGGCTGTTTAGCCTTAGAACCAAGCATGCATAGCTCATTGGTGGTCCCAGGAGCTTATAAATAGCTTAATGGCTTGCTTTCCCCAAATGCTGTCTCTCTCTGCAATCTTCCTGGTACTTTATGATTCCCTGGGGCTCTCTCTTTCATTCCTCCAGCCAAAGACCAGGGATTTATTTACCTTGCTTTGCCACTTACTTTCCACAACTGCGTCCAGGGCTAGGCAGTATGGGGACAAAGAAAGAGGAAAAAAAAGCAGAAAGGATTTGCTTCACCTTCACCTTTTTGGGACTATAGTTCTTCAAACTGGGGAGGACAGCTCTTCTTCTTCAGAGTTTTAAGTGCCTGTGGGTCCTGTCTGCCAATGCTGTCATTACTAGGAGACCCCTTTCCCTCTTTTGGAGCCTGAACTGAATGACTTCTCCTGAAGGTCTCTGTCCACTGCCATTTTCCATTTCTGGGTTTTGGGCTGCCAGGAATACTAGAGGGGAAAAAATGGCAAACAAAATGTTGGATAAAATGAGAGATACATAGCATCTTTGAGTTGTACATTACTTTAGTAAGAAGGCTCATGAAATTTTACCATTATAAATATGGTGTTTGCTATAATTTTAAAATTAAATTCCTTTAAGCAAGTTTTTCATTTTTAGTTTGCTTATTGTTTAGAGATGTTTTGTCATATGTATAGATTGCATTTTATTGGATACTGTTCCTACTTGGTTGAGATAACCATATCATTTTCTCATTTGTTAATGTGGTGAATTTTATCAATAGATTTTCTTGTATTCCTTGTATTCTTGGGATAAAGGTACTCTTAAATTAGACATAGATGACATGATAAACTTTTGTCCAAGTTTTATATAAAAGTTAATTAACCTAGTGATCTCCAGTGTATTAAATGCTTTGGTTTGTAGGGTTTTACTATTATATACGTATTTTTAACAGTTTTCATTATGGTTTTATGGTTTTCATTATATTTGAGGCAAGATCCTTATAGATAGCACATAATTAATTGGGTTATATTTTTGAAATCCATTCTGACAACATCTGTCTTTTATTTCATATGTTTAGATAGCTCACAAGTATTTTCGTTGTAGTTTTAAATAGTTAAAATGTTCCTTTAAATATGAAATTCAAATTGACCTTTATCCTTCCCCTAAGGGAATATATAAAGCAGATCTGCTCTTAATGCTGCTGGACATCTAATCAGGACAGGAACTGTCTATAAGAATCAACGTTTTAAAAAGATACCCCACAGACTTCTGGTTTTGGCCCTGATGAAGTTTCTGGTTTTAGACTTGCTTCCACCAATCTACTATACGACTGTTTCTTCATATATTTTGTCCAGTTTTATAGTAGATTTCAGATCCTGAAATCTGATCATTGAGGAAAAGGAAACACACAAGAAGAATCCAAAGATTGCCCCAGCTTTCTTTCAGGGCGTCGTTTCTTGCTGCAGTGCAGTGAGGTGGAGCCCAAGCAAAGCAGTTATCTCATTCAGCTGAGAATAAAGATCAGAGTTCTGGACTATTGGAGTGGCTGAGTTTTATGAGGCAGTATACCACAAAGAAGGACATTTGGTTCTACCATGGCTGTCCTTCCAAGTTTCCCAGACAAGACTTTCTAGGTCCTCCACAGGGCAGGCCATGCTGGTACCTCCCATCTTTCATAGAAGCCTAACTCTGTTTCATCCACATCTGCTTAATGACTGTCCAGTTATCTTTTCTGATAGTCCTGTAGTCTTTATGTTATGCTTTTCTTTACCAAAATTATCTCAGCTCTTGGAATTATTTTCATTTCCTCGAAGAAGAACTCAGTTACCACACTACTTCAAAGAGCATCCTTCACTTTATTCTCTAGTCACTTATCCTGTTTGTCTTCATTGCACTTATTATTGCCTGGCACTCTATTATGTGTTTACACATTTTGTTTATTGTTCATTTCCCCAATTAGAATTGAGTTCCTTGAAGTGTAAGAACTTTGTTCTATGTCCTGGCGTTACAATGGAAACCAAAACACATTCAGAAATTGCTGAGTAATGAATAAATAAATGTCCTTATTGCTTAAGCCAATTTTATTTGGTTTTTAATTTCTTTCCACTAAAGGAGTCATCATAATGCAATCAGGGAAAACCTGGCAGAGGGGATCCTAACCTTTATGCAAAACAGTGAATGTAGAAGGGGGAGGTCTCTTTCGCTTAATTCTAAACAGCAGATATATTTGAGCCTTAGCTCTGACCAAGCTCTGAATTCTCTCTTCCTCTCTCCTCTTCCCACATTCTAGAATCAGAATCTTAGAATTCAAAAGAAGTTGGAAAACACGTTTTGTTTGACAAGCGTTATGGGTAAAGTGATTTACCCAAAGTTATACACTGAGTGGTAGCACTGGGATTGTGTGCTTTTTCTACTATACCACTCTGCTCCCATTGTTGCCTGCATTTGATACTCTTCCCACAGAAGTGATGCCAGCTGAATATGCTGTGAATTCTATCCTGGACCCCTGCAACCAGCCTAATTGCCTTCTGAGCACATGAGAAAGAGAAAGTATGGTGAGGCATGGAGCCACCTAGTGAGAATATAACTTGCATTTTCTAATAAGAGGTCAAGGACTGCTGGAAGGAAGACCACCACCTGCTGAGCTTTCTCTTTGACCTCTGTGTCCAACTGCTTTCTCTCATCCAGATAATTTGTTATGTTGATAGACATTCGTGGCTTCAAATGGGATATTTCTAAGTTTCCTGACATTTCCTGCATTTGTTGGCACAAAGAATGAATCATATTACTGGGATAATGAACCATTTAATGACTTGTGTGTTGATTTATCAGACAGTGCTGGAGAGTCCAATTTAAAAATATCATGCTATAAGTCACCCAGTCACTGTGTCTGGTAGACAGGGCAGGCTGGCTCCTTGGCTATGATTGCTATGTTAATCATGAGGCTGCCCGGGGTCAGTAGGCAGCAGCAAAAGGACCTAGGTGCTTGGTGCTTGTCCCCTGGTGAGGTCATTGATTTGAGCAGTAATTATCATGGCTTTTTACCATGCTGAGGGTTGGGGAAAGAAAATAACCTAAAAAGTCAAAATGTCTCCTTTTCATTAGGTTAAGGGAGTCTGACCCAGATCTCCGGGGATTCTTGAGGGAAGAGTGAAGGATAGGGAAGGAGGCGATGAGCCCAGACTGTGCGACGTAGCAGCTGGGGAGCTGTGGATTGAAGTGTCTCTGGAATTTCCCAGGCAAATCACCCCCACCTCTCATTGGTCTGGCAGTGTCAACCAATATTGGTCTAGTTACTATGTGAGCTCTCAGTCCCTGCCTGGACCCAATGAGAACATCTGCCTTCCTGCCAAGGCAGAGCAGGTGCTTAGTATTTTATTGCAGAAGGAACTTCCTCAGAAGAAACGGCATAAGGAAATTCTGGAGCTTAAGTGGTAGTTAATATAGGTGCCAGGTGTTTATTATGTACATCGATTGAGGCAAGTACTATTCTAATTAACATTTACAGATGAGGAAACTGAGACTGGAGAGTTTGTACAAAATCCCCATGGCCATGTAGCTTGTAGGGGGTGGAACTAGGATGTAAATTGTGACAATCTGTCTCCAGAAACTGATATAACCACCATGGTTTACTGCCTCTCCTTCCAAAGAAAGAGTTCCTTCCAAAGGAAATAAATTGCATGCACTTTGCCAACAGAGAATTAGAGTAGTTGTGCTGGTGCTCCCCACCTACTTTTTAAAGGAGAAACAGTCACAATCGATATTTCCAAACAATGAACGAAAGGTAAGGAAGTGAGTAAAAGGCCAGGAGTTAGCAAGCCTGTGTTATGTATCAAACATTGTATTACACACTTTAAATATATCATCTCATTTAAATGAGAGAGATTGTTTGTTTTTTTTATTCATGGAAAATGGGCACATCCCCTCTTGCTGTACACCACTCTTCCATCTGGCTTCTTTCTGCAATGCTATGCTGGAACTGTACTTGTCAAGGTCCATGTGCTGAAACCAATGCACATGGTTTTTTTTTTTTTTTTTTATTGGCATGGGCAGGCTCCGGGAATCAAATCCAGGTCTCTGGTATGGCAGGTGAGCCAATGCACATATTTTTTACTTTATATCTTATTTGATCTCTTGGTGACATTCCAGTTGGCCACTTCTTCATTCTTGGAAAGCACACCTCTCTTGGTTCTATGAAATCATGCTCAGCTGATTCTCCTCCTAGGATCTTTGAAGATGCTCTAAGTTAAGCTGAGGACAAATTCTATCAGGATGGACCTCATCCAGTATGACTGAAGTCTTTATAATTAGAGGGAATTTAGACACAGTAATAGATGGTAAGATAGACAGGAAGATAGATAGAGAGATGGCCATATGACAGAGGCAGAGATTGTGTTTTTGATTTCTGGCAAGCCACCATCAGGACATTGCAGGCTTCAGAGAAAGCATGGTCTTGCCAACACCTTGATGTTGAACTTCTGGCCTCTAAACTGTGAGCCAAGAAATTCTTGTTGTTTAGGCCAACCAGTGTGCGGTATTTGTCATAGCAGCCCTAGCAAACTAACACAGTTGGTGTAAAGTAAACTTCTTGGTTTTGGAATGCTATCCTTTTATTTGGCCACTTTATTAAACTCATAGTCTAATAATATTTAGCTGATTAGTTTGGAATTTCTGTATAGACAATTATGTCATCAGCGCATTAAAATGTTTCATTTCTTTTTTATGAATATTAATACTCATTTCTTGTGTTTTCTAGGACCTGTTAAGATAATGGTGTTTTTTTTTTCTTGGTATGCTGTATGGTGGGGTCACAATTCATTATTTTTCCATGTGAGTATCCCATTATTGCAGCACCATTTGTTGAATTTTGCTTGTTTGTTTGTGTTTTGGGAAGTGCATGGGCCAGGAATCGAACCTGGTCTCCCACATGGCAGGTAAGAATTCTACCACTTCCCTTGCACCACTAGGATAATGTTTTTAATATAGTATTTTATAATGATAGATTTTTTAATGTTGCCATATTCTTGAATTCCTAGGATAAAACACACTTGGTTATGAATGATTACTTTCTTAAAAAAACTGTTCGATTTCATTAGCTGATATTTTATTTAGGATTTTTATACTAAGGTTTTAAAATTGATTTTATTTTTTGATTTCTCCTGTATTAAATTCTGCTTTTATTTTATTGATTCATTACTTGGTCTTTCCTTAGTTTTGTTTATGTATTTATTTATTTTCACCTTCTTGAACTCAGTGCTTACTTTGATTTTGTCTTCCTTGTGTGCTAATAAATGACAACCAAAATTGTCATCTGAATATGGTTTTGACCATATCTTACAGGTTTTGAGCTTTTGTACTCTCATTGGCATATATTTCTATTCAACCTTTAATTTTAATTCTAACAGTCTCTTTAAATCAAGATATGTCTAGAAGAGTTTAATTTCCAAATGAGGTATTTGTAATGCCTAGTTTTATCAAATTATTTCTATGAATGTGGACTGTATGATTTTTTATTTTTATTTTTGTAGGTTGTGTACTGGGGGTTACATTTCTTTACTTTCCATCTGAATAACTTGTTAACAGCATCATTTGTTGAATGTTTGCGTGTTTTTTAATGCAAGGGCCAGGAATTGAACCCAGGTCTCCTGCATGGCAGGCAAGAATTTTCTACCACTGAACCACCTGTGCACCCAGACTATGCTTTTTGACCTTTGGAATTTGGTGATTTATTTTCTTTGGCCTAATAAATGGTCAGTTAAAAAAATGTTCCACAGGTAATTGAAAATAATGTGCAATGTCTTTACTAGATGCAGTTCATACTGCAATTCAACTATATAGTTAATTGAATTAGACACAGACAATTCCTATGAGAGGTACAAGAGATATTGAAGTGATTGTCCTATTGAAATCCTCTTTGGCTTATTTTTTTGTCTACTGGTATCTTAATTTCTCAGAGGAGTTTTAAAAATTTCTCACCAAGATCATAGTTTGTCAATTTCTCTCACAATTCCAGTAGTTTTAGCTTTATTAATACCAATGCCATGCTGCTCTGTCCGTAAAGGTTTATGACTGTTATATTTTCTTAGGGGATTATAGGTTTTATAACATAAAATATCTATCTCCTTCCCATTTGATGATTTTTACCTTGAATTCTATTTTGACTGTTACAATTCCTGCTTTCTTTTGGTTAGCACTTCCAAGATATATTTTTATCCAAACTTTTATTTTACACTGCTGTTTTTTACTGTTGTCAAGCTTTTTTGCAAATACCATAGAGCTGGCTTTAAAATATCCCAATTCAGAAACTGCTCTCTTTAAAAGGGGGGATACATTTACATCTATTGTGATTAATGATCAAACTAATTTCAGCCACCTTATTTTATGTTTCTAACTTAAAATACCTTCTTCTTGTTTGTTTTATTGCTTTAGTGGTTTGGAAATTAACATTTTAATTCTAGTCTTCTAATCGTTAGCCTTAAAGTTTATTTTTTAAAATGGCACAAGTATTATACAAGAGTTCTACATATTTAATCAATACATGTGAATGCAGTCTTGTTTTAATGTACAGAATTAATTTCTACCTTTAACCACTTCAAATGACAAGACCTTTAGCACACTTTACATTCTCTCTCTCACCTCCATCTCTAACACCTACATTATTTTGAAATCATCTGGAATTTTAGTTCTACATTTCATTCATTTTTCCTGTATTGTGTCAATCCTTTAAAAATTCATTTCTTTTCAGTTACATTGATGAGAAAGCCACATCACTCAGAGAGTCACATCACATCACTTAGATTCAACTATGGACTTCAGGAGTTTCTTTGCTCACCATTGTGCAGATGATATTTGCCAAGATGGTGCAAGAGTCTTTCCTTGCAATGAGACCCATGTCCTCTCCCTGAACCTGTGTGGAACCTTGTGACTGCCTCTACAAATAGTGCACCATGGAGAAATGATGCTGTGTGACTTTCAGGACAGATCATAAAAATCTCACCTTTAGAGCCAAAAGAGCTTACGTGGTGAGGTCATATGGAGCATCCACAAGTCAATGTTTTAGCTGAAAGCCCAACTGGGTCCCAGCCAACAACCACCAGACATATGAAGGAAGATGTCTCCAGTTGATTGTAGCCTTTGAGCCTTCCCCGATGAGGTTCTGGATATTGAGCAGAGACAAGCAATCTTCACTGTGCCCTATCCAGATTCCTGACCCACAGAATACATGAACATAATAAAATGGCTGATTACACCATTAAATTTGAGGTGCTTTATTATGCAGCAATAGTCAGGAACTGGAACACTGCTATTTCCTGTACCATGCCCTCATTTGTTGTAGCACACCTTAAATTAAATTTTTTTAGAGATGATGCATACATGATCAATTTCAGGAGTTGTAATATGTTTAATTTTTAATCTTACGCTTGATATTGGATATAGAATTCTAGGCTTAAAATAATTTCCCCTAAATATTTTGAGGGCATCGCTTCATGACTTCCAGCATCCCATACTACAAATGAGAAGTAAGATGATAGTCTAATTTTTATTTCTTTTAAGATGATAGTCTAATTTTATTTCTTTTAAGGTTAAACTGCATTTTTATTTTTATAAATTTTTTTTTATCTTAATCCTTGGAGATGAAAACCACTACAGTATGTATAATTTTAATTTCTCTCTTTTGGGACATCATTTCTCTAGGATTCTGGATGACTGCAATTTCTGGGGATGCTCACAAGAGGAGGACTAGTGGGACAAATGATAACCCTCCACCATGATGGATACTCTTCACCTACCTCTCCCACTACCCCTTCTACACTCACCTATCTTTTGGCTATGCTAGCACTTCCACTGGTTTAGGTGGCTTGCATGGGGCAAGGTGTGGAGGTGGAGAGGACGAGGGGTGGGAGTAACCTAGAACTTAATTCATAAGAAGACTGAATACAAGATTCCTGTGCCTTTAACAGACCATGGTTGTGTACTAGTGTACTTATAGTTAAAACTGGGCATGGAGTACCAAGAGATGCTTCAGAGGATCATCTGGGTGCTAAACATATTTCTCCCTGCCAGGTTTATGTAGCAGGAACCCTTCCTCCTCATGAAGGGAAGGGCCAATCACCCCTGCCATCTTGGTAATTGCTTCTCTGATGCTTGTCTACATCAGAAGGAGCCCATGGTAACCAAGTGGCAGCAGTAGCTTTATGTTTAGTGGGACTCCAACTATGCCCCACCCCCGAGTGGAAATATTTCCCCTATGAGAAACAGAACCTCTAAAACCACAGAGCATGGAGGGGAGCTTAAGCCCCCTGCCATGTGAGTCACTAGGTGTGATGATGAGCAGTGCCACTACTACTTCCACTTATCCTGACCCATGTGTTCTACCACTTGGGGACATAACATTATACAATGGCCAGTGGTTTAAAAGGAATACCGCATATTAAAGGATGACACTATCTTTGTAGTGTCATCTCTAAGTTGCTTCCTTTCCTTTAAGAGGCTGTATGAAACATCAGCTTCTGGGTGGTGTGGCAAGTGGTTGAATCAACAGATATCATGGTCATGTGTTGCCTGCTGGATCTTCCTTGCTATAAATTGAATTATTTGGTCTGAAGTGTTGTTATATGGACTCTCATGTGAGTAGGTCAGAAGCTCGAGGAGCCTTTGAATTGTAGTGCTGGCTGAGGCCCTGTGGACAGGAAAAGCAAATTCATATTCTTAGAATGTGTTATTTCTAGTTGAAATGAATCACTATCCCTTTCAGGGTGGAAGAGCGTCAATGGAATCAACTTGCATCCAAGTGACTGGTTAGTGTTAGTTTTTGTTGCTAGCAGTCAGAAATCTAGTAGTGGCTCTAGTTAGATCAGCTTTTGGGAGAAGGAGAGTGCTGTTAGGCCCTTGAGTACCTCCATTTCTGCCACCATGGCTCATCTACTGTTATTTCATTCATTAGCCCCTTGAATAATCTCTTGGAGTGGCCAAAGCCAGAGGATGAATTCTACTGGTTGAATTATCATGTCCACTTGGTTTTTGGGAATTTCTTCAATAGTGGATGCTTTCTGGAGGGGGTTAACATATGACACTAAAATCCTCACACTCTGTCCATATGTCAATCCACATAGCTTTTCCTCAGAACTCCTTATTTCTGCACTTTCATTCTCTCTTCTACCAAGTGTTTAAATAATCAGCCATCTCATGGAGAATTGATGCTGGGCTCACCTAACTTATGATATGGCAAGGCTGACAGTCCAGCACATGATGGTAAATTCTGGTTGCAAGTTACTTGATGTCCTGTGGTCAGATGCTCATTGTTTACCAGGACCCAGTAGCATGCCGGGAGCTTCTTTTGAATGGTCTATAATTCTCTGGTATGGGCGACACAGCCTTGCTCTGCAATGGTAAGAGTCTGCGATTGTAAGAGTCTGGTTATGTTTCTTCTGCACAAAACATCCTTTCCTATCACAGATAACTTTAATACCATAGGTTCTTCCACATAATGTGGTCCAAGGAGCAGGGTTGCTTATATGTCAGTCTAAACCTACTGTAGAGCCTTTTCTTGCTCTGGGCCAACTCAAAACTAGTAGACTTCCATGTCATTTAATAGATGGGTCAGAAGACACAACCCAAGTGTGGCTTATGTTACTCTAAAACTTGAAAAGGCCTTCAAGTATTGTGCTTTGTTCTTGGTGGTACAGGGTTTGACATGCATCAACTAATCCTTCACCTTTAAGGCAATGTTCCAGATTGCCCTTGACTAATGGATCCAAGAGAACTTCACAAAAATGGCAGCCCATTGAATTTTTGTAGGTTATTTCTCCTAGCTTCTATAGCATATATCTTAGTGAGGTTCTAGAGTATTTGTCATTTTTGCTCATTAGGTCTAATTACCATGATATAATCAATATAAAAGAGCAATGTAATATTCTGTGGAATGTCCCTTCAGAATATATCATAACAGGGAGCAGGATTAACATAGCCTTGCCTGGGAAAAGATTTGAAAGTTTCCTGTTGTTGATACCATCCCAACTAACTGCTTCTGTTCATCTTTCACAACTGGCTTTGAAAATAATGCGTTTGCCAAATCAATAGCTGTGTTCAACATATGTTATGTGTTAATGTGTTCTAGTAAAGATACCACAACCAGTGTAAGTGCAACTAGGACTACTACTTGGTTAAAGTTGTTGTCATCTGCCAAGACCTACCTTTTTTCTCTATGAGCTAGACTTGTGGGTTACATGGAGATCATTGTCCCTGTATCCTCTAAGCTTTGTGCATGGCACCAATCTCTGCCCTTCTTCTCAGAATGTGATGTGTGTTTTGGATTTTTTCTTTTTGCTAATAGTGAAGGTGAGGGGTAATTTCAGGAGCTTCCACTTGGCCTTTCCTACTATAATAGTTTTTATCCCATAAATTAGGGAACCAATTTGATGGTTCTGCAGTCATTGTTTTTCCATTACCATGATAAATTCAGGAACTCAGGCATGACCACAGAGTACGAGATGTACAATGTTCAGGACTCCATTTAGTACCTGAGCCTGTATGCCTCTACTCCATATCACATGGGGGAACGATGGCACTTTGGGTCCTGGGATATCAGTGCTACTCAGTTCCGTCCGGAGACAGTCTCCTTAGTATCCAAACCTGTATAATAGGCCATCACCCTGATGCTGTCCAGGTTGTGCAAGCCGGGCCAAGAATTCCGTGAGAAAATCTTTCTGGGATTGCTCCTAAACATGCTTTAGGAAGTTGAGTTTCTATATCATTAAATGAAGCTAAGATGAGGTTACTCTGGAAAAGTTTCAGAGCAGCTCTAACTATTCCCTTAGCACGGCCACAAGTTTTTTTTTTATTTAAAGTGTAGCATTTAGTACTCACTCTTTCTAGATTTCTAGCTTTGGCTCTGTTTCTCTGTCTCTCTGTGAGTTTGTTAACCATGTCAAGTTCTTTACAAGTATCAGAGTATATTTTCTCCCTTTCTGCTGCCTTTCTTCTCTTTCTGTTTATCTGATTGTGGAGCTTGCCACAGGCTATCAAAACGAGCCATTAACTCTAAGGAGACAGTCACACACACAGCCAGAAGGTCCCTCACGCATGCACAGCATAAAGATCAATGAGTCAGTAAAACATGTCTCTGTCTAGCCCAAATGTGGTATAACTCCTAACTTTCCTGATGATTGGTCCACGATGCCTTACCTGAACATTTCTGCATCTTGCTATATATAAATCTGTAGCTGCTTGTACCTCCTTTGTGCCGATTTGCAACAGCACCCACAAAACTTTATGCCCTGCTGCTCAGCACATTAAAATGATTCGAGCCTGACCTCTGGTGTCCTGTCTTGTTCAGGAGGCTGCTGGGCTGAAGGCTGTGCCCCAGCGCCAGGGGTACAACATGATGATACTGTTGTATCTTGTCTATCTCCCAGTCCTTGGCTGGGCACCTAGGGAGTGTCTAGTAAAATTTGCTACTGAATGGACATTTAGTGAGAACCTACTATTTACCACTCATTAGGTATTGTGGGAGGTATAGAAATGAATAGCATGCGCTTCCTTCCTTCGAGGAAGTACAAGAAGGCCTGGAAAGGGCAGTTTTATGGCTGCAGCTCCTGACCCCAACTTAGAGTGAAACTCAAAAGGGAAGGTATGGCTGCTCTTTGGGTCCTCCAGTCTCTGAGTCACAGAGCTAAGGGGTTCCTCCCACAACTTTTGCAACAGTTCTTCCATCCTGTTGTGTCTTCCTAGCTCTGGGTCTCAGATGGACTAAGTTACCTTTTTTGACAACAGGCCAATTAGCACACAATGGCAGCTGTCTCTTCCTTTCAGGCCCTTCAATGGCCAGGCAGTCAACCAGCTGTTGCTGCCAGAAATTGCTCTTTAAAAGGGATTAAACTACTCCAGTGAAAATTTTAACAGTTTTGAAATGGTACAACACATTTTTTGAACAATT
The DNA here is from genome assembly GCF_023851605.1 of Tamandua tetradactyla. NCBI lineage: Eukaryota > Metazoa > Chordata > Mammalia > Pilosa > Myrmecophagidae > Tamandua > Tamandua tetradactyla. The sequence goes on along the minus strand of NC_135342.1, from coordinate 39,611,457 downwards.
TTACTTACCTTCTTTCAAGAAGAAAATCAAGCGCTTGCTATCATGAGAAAAATAAGAAAATAACATAGCATAGTATTTGTTGAGAAACCTCAGGAGGTAGGAGGAGAGACACCAACGGTGTGTTCATTGCTAATGCTAGGAGAGGAATTTCTGTTCCTCCCTTTCTCCTCCCCCTTCCTCCCAAGAGAAACATCAAGAAGGTAACAGGCAAGAAGGAGTACCAAGCCCATGTTTAAAAATCTTCCAAATGGCTTCCCATCACACTAGGAATGCAATCCAAACTCCTTCCAAAAGCTCTTCCTATGATCTGTCCACAGTCTGCCTCTTTGACCTCATCTCTTACAACTCTCCCCTTTGTTTCCTATGCTCTTTTGGCCATCCTTCTTTTTCTGGGACAGGCTCAGTAATGTGCTGGAGCTGGTTTATGATGACTCTTTAGCACCTTGTTCTGGTGGCTTTTTAATTCATTGTTCAGCAACCTCACCTTCATAGCTCAAAATGGGCCACAGTGGGAATATTTACCTCATAAAAATTGGCAAATGCTGCAAATCACATCTCCCCCCATTCAGCCAGTTGCTAAATATTTACCAGCACTCCATTGAACAGCCCAACCCTCTTCCCTCCTTAGGTCCGTTGCTTTCAGCTCTACCCTCTACCTGGAATGACTTCTCTTCATTTTTGCATGGCCAGCACCTTCTCGTCTTTTGGGTCACACGCCTACCTCCTCAGAGAGGCCTTCCCTGTGCAGTTCCAGTGGAGCCACTTATTCCTTTGTGATCATATCAGCCATTTAAATTCTATGAATATGATTATCAATGTATAATCCTCGAAATGTTAAAAACATAATGCTAGTTTAGTTAGATACTATGCATGTGTCATCATTTTATTTAACTCATTAATGACAAAGCCAGTTCGGAAGAGGAATATGAGAAATTGGGATTTTACCATCTGTGGAGGAAAAAAGACATGCTGAGATAAGTTTTCTAAATTAGATCAAAACTTGTTCATGTCGTTCTGGGCAATAAAATCACAACCTATAGTGTTATTGTCTACTGGACAGAAAATAATTCATTGTACCTTTACAGTTATACAAAATTGTAAAATGTCTGGATCCTAATCAATTGTAGAAATAAAGTTACATTTCCTTAAGGGTCAGATGACTCATTAAGTTTTAGGTAATTTTTTTTCTTAAATGAAGAAAAAGGTCAGCGAATGATGCATCTTATTATGTCTCTATTTACTTTGATACCTATTAATTCTGTCTCCCTCTCCAAAGAAGAGAAGCTCTGTCATTGTGAAAATTTCTCTCTCAGGCCTAGAGAATCTGGGGTGGAGTGATAAGACAGTGGCCCATGCTGTGCTCCCTAGAGGTGGCTCCAGTCTTCTGTTCAGGGACCATCTCGGGAACAGGGTTGACCCTAATGTAAAACCACTGGCATTCCAACCAGAGGGGCATGCAGGTGTGTCTTCCAATATGATTGGGAGAAAAAAGTTTTTCAGAAATACTCCAGTGCAATGTGACATGTAATGTCGAGGTAGGAGAGTATAGTAGAAAAAGACAGGCACTCTGGTCACAGATTGCCTGGCTTTGGATTCAGGAACCACCTTTGACTAGCTAAGTAGCTGTTGACAAGTTCCTTAAGCTCTTTGTACTTTGTTATTCCAGCAATGGAATAAGAAAAATAATATTAATAATAGTAACTTGAGTTGATGGGAAGATGTATTGAGTTGATGCATATAAAATGCTCCGTGCAGGATCTGGTACACAGTAAGTGCTCAGTAAATGTTTGGTATGTACATTTTTACATTATATATCGTAAGTAATTGTGAGAGCTCAGCAGAGGGAGGGTTGCATTTAATGTGTGATTTAGGCAGGCTTTAGGAGGTGAGCTTTAATCTGGCCTAGAAGAACTGGCCAAGAGCTGGAAGGCGGTGGGAGCTCAGCAATGACACGGAGAGGGAAATTGTGGGAGGGTGGGTGAAGAACACCATAAAGGGAAGATATGAGCTTGCTCCTCTAGAGAGGCAACAGTGTAGTGTTAGGAACATGGACTGTGGAGCTGAGCTTCCAGCTTTGCAAATTTCTAGTCTTGTGATCTTGGGTGAATTATTTAACCTTTCTGAACCTCAATTTCTTCCTCTGTAAATTGAGAGTAATAAGGGCAAAGATACCCCATGAGGCTGTTCCAAGGAATTAAGGAAGAGGGTATACTTATGGTGCTTAGAATAATGCCTGCCTTGTAGTAAGTACCCCTGTTGGTATGATTATTTGAGAAATACTCAATCACCTTGCTTTCTTATTCCAACATCAGAAAACCTCAATTTGATTCAGAATATGGGTAAGAGTTTAGTGGATTTCTCACTTTTCTATTGATGATATAGTTTTAAAGAAATTTTTATCGGAACACAAGTTGGGTTACTCTCAATTCTCACTTTTTGTACCTATATCTACTCAAATTCCATTTACTGAAATTGAATTTGGATAGGAGAAATAGTGTCAGGAAATAAAACGCCTGCTATGCCTCCACAGGAGGTGTTTTGATTTGATTTTGATCAAAGACAAGATCCCTTGGGTGGTTCTCAGATAAAGCTCCCAAATCCCATATTTTGAGGAAATAAACCCACAACTACAGAAATGGTTTGCTGCAGTCACCTGGCTGGGTGGAGTGCAAGCAAGAATACTAAGAAACTGTAGGGAAATCAAGAACCTTTTTGATCTTCTTCACTTAGGTAGAAGAGTGCAATATCTAATGAATAAAACCCTATATTTCCAACAATTGAAATCCTGGCCTGAGCCTGGAATCCCCTCCTAAAGCAGAACCTGAGATGAGGGTTTGTGTGCAAGGTGTTCATTTTGGGAAGTGAGCCCATGTAACAGGAGTGGGAGGACTGAGAAGAGCATGACAGGAAAGAAGGAGCAGCCAGTAGAAGGAGTGAGGTATTCTCAAGTTGGTCACCCCTGTGGCACCTGGGGCTTAATCCTTTGGGGACCCTCTGAGGACCTGAAGCATAGAATGTACCTCCAAGGTCATCCCAGATGCTTAAGAGGAGAGCTGCAACCCCCAGCTCCTTGAGTGCCCCATTGTTGAGGGTTGCTCCATGGGTGTTAAGACCCTCCCAAGTCCAGACTAGGGTGGCCAACTTGTCCTGCTTTACCCAGGATTGTCCAGAGAAGATTGAAAACACTGCATCCTGGCAATTCCTTCCATCCTGAGAAAACTAAGGTGATTTGGTCACCCTAGTCCGGAATGGCCTGGATAGATTCCTGTAGGAATGACAATGGGACGTTAACACGGGTGCATCTTCCAGCACAGAAAGTGACAGGAATGTGGTGCAGCTGAAGTGAGGAGAAATGACAGGTTATGCCTTTGCAAAGCTGGCTGCCACAGCAGGGCTTAGAATACGAGGTGGGCCACGTAGATGTGTGGCAGACACGAGAAGTACCCAAAACAGAGTCTCGCAGAGAAAGTGGGAGTATCTAGCCTGGAGGAGGTGGTGAAGCCTCCATTTACTGGAACTTCCAAGGACTGGCCTCTGAGTGAGGACAGAGATCGGATCAGCATGTGGATACTCTAGGAAAAGAGATTTTTGGCTCAACGTGAGTTTCTGAATTATTAAAACATCTTGGTTGGTAACTTGACCATCGCTTGTCCTAATTCCCTGATGAGAACAATGAGGACAGAAGTGTAGGAGCAGGGACAGGACTTGAACTTAAGCTACTTACTAGTTTGAAGTCAGCATGTGTGAGAAAAAGAACAGAGCTACTTCAGGAGGGAATGAACTCCTCGTTACTAGAGGCATTCAAAAGAGTCCGAACTTCTTGGTATGATCACCACACAGGGGATTCATGCTTTGGGAAGAGAGTAGCCTCATGTGACTATAAGCCGCCTCCTAACCCAGGATTCTGGGTTAGAGTTTTCAAAAGAGAAACATCAGAATAATAGCAAGGGTGAGATAGATTGAGTTAGAATCAAAATAATTAAAGGTTCATACATAGCAGATGGCACAGCATAACACTTATTCCCTCCACTGCATGACAACTCTGAGCTGTGAGTGCATGTGTTTGTGTGTGTGTGTGCATGCCTACATGTGTGCACACCTTTAGCATGCATGCATGTGTATGCGTGTGTGCGCACGCATGTGTGTGTAAAGAAGGGAACAAAATGAAAGTGCTGAATTAGGTTTAGAAACTGAATTATTCAAGTCCGATCAAAGAGAAACTCAATCGTTTTATGTTGTAAATATTAAAGTCTGAAAACATTTTCAATATAAACCTAGGCCAATGTATATTCGCAGACCTTTTCAAAAGATGCAAATGAAAAACGCATTTCACTTTTGAATTTTCAGAAAGTGTATTTCAGAGTCAGGTTCTGAAATGCTTTCTCCTGCTGGGAAAGAAAATACGATTTTCCTTGCAGCGTCAGTGGTTCTCATAGAAGCTTTCTTTGTCGCCTGGGTCATGAGATAGTGAGAAATTGGAGTGTAAGGGACTGGGAAATGAGCCGAGGGTGGAGAGGCAGAGTGACTGGCTAGTGATGGCCAGTGTGGGTAAGAACTGTGCATTCAGGCATGCCATGTGGGGTTTGGTGCAGAGTGGTGTCTAGAGGCACCAGTTCACAGTTTGTGGGCAGAGGGCAGGCTCTAGAAGACGGCAGTTTCAAGTTCTGGAACTGACAGCTGTACATCTGGGACCTCTCTTAGCTTCCTATTCTTACCTGAAAAATGGGGAATAAGAACACATGTTTCCTTGCTTGTCATAGTGGGTGAAATGGGGTCATGGAAAATGAAGTTGTCTGTGAATTAGGCAATGGTTTCTTCACAAATGCTCAGCCCTTCTGCTAACAGGCAGCCCACCAGTCTTTTCTCCCAGGATTCTGAGTCTATACCCCATGGTGAAATGCTGCAGTAGTGTTTCCTGTTAATAGTCTTGACCCCACAAATACTGGAAGCCTTTCATTCTCCTTTACTTTAAAACAAAAATCCTTCCCTGTCCTTTACTTAACTTGTGATTAGCACTCCTCATTTACATATTAACATTTATGTTTTCAACATTTACATCATCCAAGGATTCATGTGTCGCTAAGAAACAAAGTCACCAAAATTGCTGTTATTTTAAAAAATGGGATATTGACTAACATCTCTATCTTCTGTAAAACCAGCCATGGAAAGCAGACAGACGGTTCTTGCACTAATTCGAATTCTTCAGCTCTTGGAAGCAGAGTCACACCTGCTTTTCAGCAATTTGAGGGCCTGGGATCTCTGTGCACATGGGAAAAGGTTTATCATCTTTGGAGTGAAATTGGTGAGATGACCCTAAGGTTTGGTGAGAAGGAGAGGGTTGAAACAGTTCCTGGAGAAGGCTCTGTTGTCTCTTTGGAGCAAGGAGAGGCTTCAGTGATTATTTTCTTTAGCCAGCCACCCTATTACTGCTGATGGGAAATATACTGACTTGAGTTAATTAATTTTATTCAGTTTGCCTTTTCTTATATCTTTCTTCAGAAATGTCTCAAGCCCTGTTTTATTTCATTTGCTATAACACTAAATTACCATCACCATGATAAGATCCAAAGTTATTTGCTCAGATTTAGAGGCAGTCTAAGGAATTTAATGATGAATCCTGGACAGTCCAACTTGTTGATCGTCCAGTGTCACGACTCCATGTGACAAATACCTGACTGTCTCCATGACACTAAAGGAGAGAGGGGGGCATCTCCATAGCACAGTTCATGGAAGACACTGGGCAATTTGATAAGTCTTTTTAGAAAGGTTCTAAGACTCAGGAGCTTTTTGTGATGGTCCCCAAACCAAAGCATTGCATTCAAAAGAAAGTGAGTAGTGAGTTGTGTGGTTGTCCTCCCCCACCTCTCCACCTCCCATCCTTCACGTCCCCTCGCTGCTCACTTCTTTCCTTCTCTTACCCTCTCCCAACTCCACACATCTGTCCCCTCCCCAAACCTTTCCCCTTCCACCACCTCCCCACATCTCACCTCATCACTTCTTGCCTCTCTCCGTTCTTCACTTCACCCAATCCCCCCACTCCCCTACTCTCACTTCATCCTTTGCATCCCTCACTCTTGCATCTCTTATTTCCAGAGGTGCTCACTGAAGGAAGGGTATCAAGGTTGTCTATTGAATACTGTACTTGATTTGTTAATTAGAAAAGTAGAAATGTTAAATTTTAATGTACTTCTATTGAAGCAACAATGTCATTTTTACTTATATCATAAGAACAGTGTTCCTTTGACTATTCTATATAAGGTGATATTCTTTGCATTTACAATTCTTTTTCTTGCTTTTGTGTCTTTTTCACACTGTTTCTTCTGCCAAGAATGCTCTTTCTTTGTACCCCTTCACCTGGCTAACTCTGTCCACCTTCAAGGCTCAATTTTGGTGTCACTTCCTTCTGGAAACCTCCCCAAACTCCCTGACCTTATCTTCCTGAGTGCAATGAGTTATTTCCATAGTGCCACTTCGTCTTGTGCCGTATTATTTATTTTTGAGTCTGTCTTCCACATGCTACTGCCAAGTCTGTCTTATTTATCCTGGTGTCCCCAGTCTCAGCTCTATATAATAGAGACTCAATGAATGCTCATTGATTGATACTGATGTAGCATTCTCAAACATAAAAAGATAGATTCGAATTCATGATATAAGGATGCCATTTATCTTACCACAATAAGAGAAGTACAGACACTGAATTTACTGGGGCAGCATCTGCTAAAGGCACCGTGTGCTTGTCACCATCAAAGGTGCAAGTTTTCCTTTATTCTTAGCACATGGGACTCATGGGAGCTTTCCAATTCTGTCACGGCTTACAGCCCTGTGATTGCAAGATCCTCTCTCTCTCCTCCTGATTCTCTCTTTAAGCCTACAGAGGATGTCAAGAGGAACAATAGCCAGAGGGGAGCTGCTTGTAGAAAGAACTAGACAGCTGGAAAACGTACTCCCAACTCCCTCTTTTACTCATACAAACACACCTCTTGGAGCACTCACCAGGGCTCACGGTGACTGGATAAAGTGATCCTGCTGTGTTGGTGTGGAGGCAGCATCTGAGCTTTAGTTTCTTGTCTAAAATCCAATTATAAGTATTTACAATGACCACAGCCTGAATCACAGCCTCACGGCGAGCACAGGGCATTGGCATGATACTTCTCCATCCTGGTGTTGTGCTCTGCATCTTAAACGGTGGAGCTAATAGAAGCACTGTCCAAATCTCAGTGAGGATGACAAAGTCTTAGTTTGGATTCCCTCAGAAGTAGATCAGAAGCAAGAATTTAAATGCAATTTGGGCGGTGAATCCAGGAAGTCCCGGTAAGGAAATGTGGAGGTGAGCCTGGGGAAGAAAGACAGCAAACAAGGGTGTGGAGGTGTCAGGCATCAGAGGGACGTGTGCAGAACATCCACGGATGTCTGCTGCAGATGGTGCAGCAATAAGCTCCTGGGGCCCAGGTGGCACGAACATTCTGTGCCAACCTTGACTCCGAGTTGAAGGGCTGGCAGGATTGCTGACATAAGGGTTGTCACTTCCAAGCCCTTATGCAATTCCGACAGACCAAAGTCTCACTTTAATCTGAATCGTCAGACTGTCAGAGTTTATGAAAGCAAGGCATTAAAGTGCTCTTGAAAAGTACTTGATAATCTAGGCTGCATTTGGGCCATGCTGACATTGGGATTTAAAAATGTCACGAAGCTCCTTGGTTGGTTTGGTCTACTCTAATTTTCAGAAGAATAAATTGATAAACGGGTTATTGTGAAAGCTCCACAATGAAATAGGACTGGATTATGCAGAATAGCAGCACATAGATCACTGCAGTGAAAAGCAAAGGTGTTGGAAAAGCCAGTAGGAAGGCTAATCAACCTTCTCTCCATTTAAACATTTGCCCTGAATATTGGCATAACAGTGTGGATTTATCAGGAATCATAACAAAAGAGTTTTTGTGCTGTTTTCCTTGCATATTGCTCTTTCTTCAGGGTGAGATTTTTTGAACATAATACACATGTTCAGTTGCTTTAAAGGCTGCTTGGGGAGAGTGTTATTCTGTTGTTTGATATTTAAGCATTTGCAAATCTTTGGGGACCCAAATAAACATGGGGTGGAAATTAAACAAAATAAACAACAAATGTCACATTATATTGCATTCTATCAATCGAGATTATATCTGTCAAAAACACTTCCCAAACTGTGAAGTGCCCACTCTCATTGCTCGGGTTCTAATTAACAGCAGACAGTTCAGCCTAAGACATGAATCAATCACAGTGACGTTTGGAGATCTAGCTGAGAATCTTTTGGGCAAAGACATGCAAGCTTGGAGAGAGGAGACCTGTCAAGGGTGGGAACTTTAGCCCTGATCGTAGCAGGGGATCCGGAGGAGAAATTGTTCACACTTGCTGTTTCATTGATCCTGTGGGAGCTTGCTAAATGCAGAGTGAAGGGAGCTAGCTATATTTCAGAGCAAGTCACGTGTAATTATACCACTGTTTTATGCTATTTTATGGCAGCTAGAAATACTGTGATGTATTTTTAATCATGAGCTCATGCCCACAAATCCTTGAGAGAGTAGATGAATTTGAAATTAAAACAAAAACTCAATAAACACATCAACCAGTGTTTCTTTTCTTTTCTTTTCTTTTTTTTTTTTTTAATGTTCTTAGGCTGTGGTGTAATGCTGGACAAATGGTTTTATTTTTCCTCTTTGCAAACATGTTTATCAAATTCCCTCCGCTCATTATTTTTTACCTTTGTCATTACCACTTCCATGCATCTCTCCCTGACAACCCCTCCAAAGCCCACTATGCAGAATTACTTTTAGACTTTGTATTTAAAGGTGACTGAAGCAAACATATAGGAAATAGGTCAAGCCTGATTTCATGATAAGCAGGGGATCTGCTGAGTCTTCCAAAAGGAACAGCCCTGCTCCCTCCCTGGGCTTCACAAACCAGGGCCCCATGGGAGGAGAAGATGTAGCCTCTACTCTCAGGAGGCTTAAATTTGGGCAGACTAACCTATACCTTCTCATAATGAGAAAGGCAATGTCTCATTATGAGAATCTCAAAGCTAACTACCACCGACATCAGTAGGTCCTTTGAAGCTGCAATGAAGGCTAAGGAATGCAGTATTTTGTTTTTTGTTCTCCTAAAGCTGAGGAAGACAAGGAGAATGGGCCTTGCGTGAACTAACAGAATCTTGCAAAATATGAATAAACCTGTGCGATAGTTAGGTTCATGTGTCAACTAAATGATGCCCAGTTGTTTGGTCAAGCAAGCACTGGCCTAACTGTTACAGTGAGGACACCATCTCATGGACTTACACAATCATTAAGTTGATAGCATCTATGGCTGATTATGTCTACGATCAACAGAGGAGATTGCCTTCAGCAATGAAAAGAGACTCATCCAATCAGCTGAAGGCTTTAAAAGGAGAAGTGATCATTTCAACAGTCAGAAAAGAGAATTTTCACCTCTACTTCAGCTAGCCAGCTTCTCCTGGGGATTCATAGCAAACCTCCATCGGAGTTCTCAGCTTGCAGCTTGTCCTATGGAGTTTGTACTCACGCATCTCCCCAGTTGTGTGAGATGATTTTATAAAATATCATAATATTTAGATATCTCTTGTAGGTTCCGTTTTCCCTGGAGAACACGGACTAATGCACCTTGTTTTTCAAATGAGGAAACTGAGGCTCAGGGAGATGACCTACTTGGTAAGGAATGGAGGCAAATTTAGTGTGACTCCATCTGGATCTGAACCACTTCTGCCAGACAATGTCTACACCTGTCCCCTTCGCCCCAGTGCATCATGGGAGAATTTTGATTTAAACACAGTGTTTTGTGCAGGTGTGTTGGTGTTTGGATCAGATAGTGCAACATCTTGGCATTTCTACCATTATGGTCTCTATCCATTTCTTCCTTGCTCCTTCCCTCCCTTACTCGTTCCTTCCTTTTGATATTTATTGAACGCCAGCTAAGTGCCTGGCATTTAAGTCTGCCACTCTGTCTAAGCACTCAAGTGCTTGCTGAATAAGTAAATATTTGTTGTCTGGCATTATTCTTCTGCCTCTATGTGTAAAACAATGGATTTGTTTGTCTGAAGTACGAGCCAACAGTCTCATCTCTAAGCCTCTGTTCTGAGAGCATCAATATGGCAGTTTTCAGAAAGAAAAAAGAAAAAAAGAAGCAGAAGCAGGTCCTTTCAGCGATATTAAACCTCTTAAATGACAAACCTGTAATTTGTAGCGGGAAAATGATTCCCCGAATGCATCTTATATCCTTGAGTTCCAAATTACAAAGTTCTTGCTGAAATTGGTTTCTGCCCAGGAGGAGATAGCGTCAGTCAAGAAGCTGCGTTTGATCAGCGCTGCACATCCACTGCCAGAACGCGGCGGTCCTCAGCTCTCCGACCCACCCAGAGACCTGAGAGGCAATTTCCATTTTTTCGCTGGGACCTTTGGAGAGAAGAGAAGGGCAAGCTGCTGAGATTATTAAAATAGTATTTTAATTTAAGCAGGAATTACAAGGAACCATTTGAGGAACTTGCACGTGTTTGCTAAGGTGCTTAGCAGGCCCAGGCATGCCCGTCACCAGGATAAACGTATTATCTTATAAAATGAGATGATGGCTATTGATCCAGATTAAAACAACTAAAACGGATATGTTTGGACCAACACTTAGGCTCCTAGCAATCCTTATCGTTATTACTTATAAAAATCAGCTCACTGACGTCAAAGGGTTTCCATAAAGGAGCTGGATAGGACTGAGCCTATTGCTGAATCTCTTGCTAGCGTTTTGAAAGAATCATGTTCCCCAGGAAAGCACGTCCCTCTTCTTTCCACTCACTCTGCTCTATTCTAAGCACACCCTCCCCATTAATGCAGCTCCTTGAACATTCCAAAGCCCCTTCATGCAACGAATTTTTTTGTGTCCCTGGGAGAACCCAGAGGTACTGCTTCACTTCAACTTTATTGACAAAAAAACTGAGATCAGAAAGGTCCAGTGACTTGCCTCTGATTCCCTTCTAGTCAGTGGAGAGATACAGGAGTCTGGCTCACTCCTCAGTTATTGCCCTTCCTGCTTCAGGACTCTGGGGACTTTCCAACAAATGCTTCTCCCACCTTTTATTCCAGAATGGTGTGAGCGTGTTCAACCTCCTCAAAGATGCAAAAGCCTCTAAACCCACTCAATAGCTCAGCCTCTTTGCTTTTTTTGAAAAATACAGTCTGCCCCCAGAGAAGTAAAAACTGAAAACGGAGACAGGAGGCAGATGGCGCTAAGCTTTCCTTTGAGATTGCTCCCTAACTTTAAAGCTATGAAATATTCAAGGCTTTTTTGAAAAATGACCTTTTTTTATTCTTAAAGACCATACTCTCTCTTTTTCTGATGCTTTTTAGATGAAGGGAAATCACTTAGGAATGCAGGCATGAGCTTTAAGTATGCAGCATATGAATGCTCTCAGAGAATAAAGACTTTCATTTAAATGTTCTTTGTGGTCTACAAGAATTCTGAATTCATCCTTGCCATCTTTGGTTCAGCAAAACCACCAGTTGTCCCCTTCTGTCTGTCTCTCACTCTCTTTCTCTCACTCTCTCTCTCACTCTCACTCTCTCTCCACACACACACACACACACACACACACACACACACACCTCTACTTCTTTGTTCTTGATTTTAAAATGGGATTATCATACCAGCAGAGTACTCAGGGTCAAATGGCCTCTTGGCTGCAAAGCTCCTTTGCAGTGTGCAAGATGTTGTTTTTCTTTTGAATGCAGAACTTTGTATCTCAAGGAAAGGGTCACTCTGAACTTCTTTTGCTTTCTTTTGTGTGGAGTACAGTGTTCTACTATCAAGCTGATTGACTCACTTTTGGGACCTTTGCATCTTTCAATCTGTCAAATATTTTCCTGCTCAGAATCACATTCTAGCACTTGCTGGACTGCCCTCCCCTCCTTGGTGGAATTGCTCAGTATGGATTTTTGGCTTTTTTTCTTTTCTTTTCTTTTTTTTTTTTTTTTTTTAATATTCCTTGAACACATCAAGCCTATTCTTCCTTCAGAACATTTGTAGTTGCTGTTCCCCCTGCCCAAATCCCTTCTAGCAGATTTTTACAGAGGTGGATCCTTTTGTATGTTTTGGCTCACTTCACTTTCTATTGGTCTCTTCCTCAGAGATCCTTCCATGACTACCTGTGTCCATATAGGGCGGTGATGAAAAACTCAACTCAAATTGGTTTAAACAATTGAAAGTCTCTTGGCTCACTTACCAGATAGCCCAGAGACAGAGGGGGGCGGGTGGTGGTGGTGGGGATTTCAGGGCTGGTTGATTCAGCATTTTTATAATAGCTTCAATGACTCAGATTTCCTCCAACTCTTGGCATCAACAGTATTGGTTCATCCCAAACTTACTTTTCCCATCACTGTCGATTGTGCTGCATGTTCCTTCAATCACATTTAACAGGAGGGAGAATCTCACTTCTTCTTGTTCTTCCTTAGGAACAAGAAAGTCTTTCCTCACAGTCTTTGGCAATTTTTACCTAATATGTCACTGGCCAGAATTGTGTCTCATGCCCACTTTTGAGCTAACTATTGTGCAGGAAATGGGATGGTCTTTAAAACAATCAACCCCTCCCCTTGCACTGAATTTAGTTCTCCACGTGGCATTGATGCTACTCTGTAGGGAAGGGGTGGGGTGAATGTGGTGATGTCAGCCTCAACACCCCCTTACCAGTGGTTTGCAGGGTCAAACCAACCCCAAGCTTCTCTTTAATCAGTTAAATAAGAAAATTTATGAGCATTAAACCAGGTCAGTAGTTCCCAAACTTGGCTGCACATTAAAAGCACTCGGAGACCTTTAAAAGGCTGCCTTTTCCTCTAGACCTTCTGATTTAATCAGCACAGGGAGTAATCTGGGCATTCCAAGGTTCTAATGTGCAGCCAAATTTGGGACTTTCAGTCTGAGCATTGACACACACACATTTCTAACTTCTGTACATTTTATTTTTTACCTGCATTATTGAGATATATGATTTAGACACCATACAATCCACCCTTTTAAAATGTATAATCTGATGATTTTCAATATGCTTATACAGTTGTATAAGTATCATCATAATCTAATTTTAGAACATCATTTAGAGATTTCCTAAAATGAAATCTCTTATGTACCCCTGCCCCATTCTAGCCCTAGGCAAACAATTCTGTTTTTACAGGCCTGCCTAATCTGAACATACCATTTCAATGGAATTGTACAATATGTGGCCCTTTGTGACTGGATTTTTAAATTTTGTACAGTGTTTTCTCGGTTCCTTTATGTTATAGCATGTATCAAGACTTCAATCTTTTTTATCTCATTGTATGGCCATATCATATTTTTTATACATTCATAAATTGATAGACATTTGGGTTGTTCCCACTTTTTGGTTATTATCAATAATGCTGCTATGAACATTCACGTACAAGTCCTTGTATGGACATATGATTTTATTTCTCTTGGATAGATGCACAGGACTAGAATTATTGGGTCGTATGGTAACTCAGTTACCAGCCTGGCAGTTCCAAGCTGTTTTCAGAAGTGGCTGCATCACTTTACATTCCAACCAACAATGTACAATAGTTCCAATTTCTTCATATCCTTGTCAATACTTGTTATTTTCTGTCTTTTTAATTTTACCAGTTCTAGTGGGTATGAAATGGTTTCTCATTGTGGTTTCATTTCTGTAATGGCTAATGATATAAGGCATCTTTTCATGAGCTTATTGACTGTTTGCAGACTTTCTTTGGAGAAATGTCAATTCACATACTTTGCCCACCTTTAAATTGGGTCATTAGTCTTATTAGTGAAAATTTAAGGGTTCTTTATATATTCTGGATGCAAATTCCTTATAAAATACATGATTAGAAAATATTTTCTTCCATTCTGTGCATGTACATTTCACTATTTTGACGGGTTTTTAAAACTGTTTATTTTGAAATAAACTGAAGGACAGTTACAAAAAATAATATAAGCTTCATTCAGAGAACTCCAAAATACCTCTATCTCCCTGAGACACCCAAATTCAATAATTTAAATATTGTCCCACATTTACCATACCATTCTATCTCTATATCCATCTATTTATTTATCTATCAATCCATTTTCTGAACATTAACTTGACTAAAGATTGTATGCATCATGTTCCTTGAACACTTTCATGTAGATTTTCTGAGAATAAGGATATTTACTTATGCAACCACCTTAAATGCAGTTTCAAGTTCAAGAAATTTAACATTGATATAAAGCTTACAGTCCATACTCCACTTTTTCATAGGTCCTGACACTGTCCCTTTGAGCCTTTACTCCTCTCTTGCTAGGCTCCTTCAAGGATAATATATTGTATTAATTGTCATTGTCTCTTTAGTTGTTTCTTTCTTCTTTTTTTAGATTGTGTGACCATATACACAAAATAAACTATCCCATCTCAAACACTCCCAAGCATATTATTCAATGGAATTAATCACATTCACAATATTGAGGTATCCTCACCATCTTCCACTATTAAACTCTCTAATATCTCTAACAGAAGCCCTATACTCATTATGCATTAATTCCCCATCCCTCTTGCCCCCTACTCTTGGCAACCTGTAACTCTAATTTCTGTCTCTGTGAGTTTGCAAATTTTCCAATATTTTCTTTATAGTTACTATGGGGCTTAGATTTAATATCCTAAATCTATACCAATTTCGTATGCTTAGTATACACAAACTATGTTCCTATACCTCTCCATGCCCTCACCATACACAATTCTTGTCACAAATTACTTGTATATACATTATGAGTCCAAAACCACTGATTTATCAGTACATTTTATGCATTTCCCTTTTTAATCCTATAGGAAGTAAAACGTGGAGTTACAAACCGAAAGTACAGTAGTACTGGCATTTATATTTACCCATGTTTTACCCTCATGGGAGATCTTTGTTTCTCATGTAGCTTTGATCTATTGTCTGTTGTCTTTTCTTTCCAGCTTGTAGAATGCTCTTTAGTATTTCTTGTAGGGCAGTATAGTGGTGACAAATTCCCTCAGCTATTGTTTTCCTGTGAATGTCTTAATATCTCCTTCACTTTTTATTTCTTGTTGATGAATTGTCCCTTTTAGTAATATATAATGCCCTTCTTTGTCTTGTATAATAGTTTAGCTACCCTACCTCTTTCAGTTATGGTTTATGTGGATTATCTTTCCCCAGTCTTTCACTTCCAAACTATTTTTGTCCTTGGGTCTAAGATGAGTCTCTTGTAGACAGCATATAGACGGATCATACTTTTTTAAAAAAAATCCATTCTGCCAATCTGTGTCTTTTGATTAGAGAATTTAATCTATTAACGTTTCATGTTATTACTGAGAGGGCAATACTTACCTTAACCATTTTATCCTTTGGTTTTGTGTGTCATAGCTTCTGTCTGTCTTTCTTTTTACACTTTTAGTTTCTCCTACTGATAATCTTCTTTTGTACACTCTCTGCCAAGCCCCTCTTTCCTGTATTTTCCATTCAGCCTGCAGAGCTCCCTTTAGTCTTTCTTATAGGACAGGTTTCCTGTTAACACACTCTCTCAGTTTCTGTTTTATCTGTGAATATTTTAAACTTCCTCTTATTTTTGAAGAACAGTTATGCTGGATAAAGAATTCTTGGCTTGCTGCTTTTCCTCTTTCAGTATCTTGAACATATACCGCTGCCTTCTTGCCTCCATGGTTTCTGATGAGAAGTTGGAACTTTTTCTTATTAGGCATCTGCTATATGTGATGAATCACTTCTCTCTTGCTGCTTTCAGAACTTTTCTTTTATCTTAGGCATTTGACTTCCTGATCAGTATGTTTCTTGGGGTAGATATCTTAGGATTTAGTCTGATTAGTATGTGTCTTGGGGTGGATCTCTTAGGATTTAGTCTGTTGAACTTCTTGGGTATGTATATTCAAGTCCTTCATAGGAGGTGGGAAATTTTGGGCCACTATTTCTTCAAATATTCTTTCTGCCCCTTTTCACTTATTTTCTCATTCTGAAACAACCACGACATATATGTTTGTGCATTTCATGTAGTCATTTAATTCCCTGAGACCCTGTTCAATTTTTTCCTTTTTTATTCTCTCTGTTCTTCTGTCTGTAAGATTTAAGATGATATGTCTTCTAATTTACTGATTCTTTCTTCTCCCTGTTTAAATCTGCTGATGTATGCCACTAATGTCTTTTTAATCTCATCTTTTGTACCTTTTATTCCCATAAGTTTTGTTATTTTTCTTTGCATGCTTTCAAATTCTTCTTTATGTTCAACCAGTGTCTTCTTGATATCTTTTATCTCTTTAGCTATATTTTCCTTGAATTGATTTAAATTTGTTTGAATATTTTTGATTAGCTGTTCCAAATTCTATCTTTCCCCTGACTTTTTAATTTGTTGCTTTGGTTAGGCCATATCTTCCTGTTTCTTGGTATAGCTTTTAATATTTTGCTGATGCTTAAGCATCTGATTAGCTTGATGTGCTCACTCTGACGATCAGTTACACTCTCTTGCCTAAAGTTTATGGTTGATTGGCTTTGTGTTAAGCCTCTTCTTTAACATTTGATTCAACTTACTCTAGATCTATGAAATTTCCCATGTTTAATTGATCAGAACAGGGCCAGGGAGACAAGAAAGGGCACAGACCAGAGAGAGGGTCAAGAAAGACGCCAAAACGCCGCCTTCTTCTTTTTTTTTCCCACCTCTCCTAAACTGCATTTTCCTGGTCTGCCTGGCAGGTGGGGCTTTTCAGCAAACTTTCCCCTACAGTCTTAAGGAAGGAGTGTAGTTTTTCCTACCTCCACTGGACAGTGTTGAAACACTTGCTGTGGGATTTCCTATTCTGTGCAGGCTAGAAACTGCAATCCAGAAATGGAAACCAGCAGTCCAAACTCACTGACCAAAGCCATGTTCAGTACTCAACCATGTCCTCCCCACTCCCCATTCCTGTCTGTGGCAGTCGGCCACCAACTGTGTCTGAGGCAAACCTTGAAGATGGGGGATGGGCCCCAACCACTGCGGTGTGAGGGTATCACTGTTTTTGCCTTTGCTTCTCAGCCTTTCCTTCCTGCTCTTTCTTTGATGTTGTACAATGCTCACCTGGTCTCTGGAGCTCCAGAACTGTTGATTTAGACAACATCTGCCTGTCTACTAACTGGTTATGTAGTGGGTGTGTGTCCTGTATCTTCCTTCTCTGCCATCTTCCCCAGAAGCTCCTGTCTTCCTCATTTCTGAAAGGCAGTTTTGCCAGATATAGAACTCTTGGTTGGGCAATTTTTTGCTTTCAGTACTTTAAAGATGTTATCTCAATGCTGCCGTGCCTGCGTGGTTTCTGATGAGAAATCAGCACTTGTTTTATTGAGGCCCCTTGTAAGTGACACATTGCCTCTCTCTATGTGCCCTTCAGAATTCTCTCTTTATCTTTTGTATTTGACAGTTTAATTATAATATGCCATACCATGGGTCTGTTTGGGTTTGTCTTGTTTGGAGTTCATTGAGTGCCTTGCATATATATATTCATGTTTCCATTAAATTTGGGGAAATTTTCAGGCATTATTTCTTTGACTATTCTCTCTGCCTCTTTCTTTCTTTTCCTTCTCAAACTTCAAAAATACATTTTTTTAAGTAGACTTAATGATGCCTCATAAGTTTCTCAAGCTCTGTTCACTTTTCTTTGTTCTTTCTTCTTTCTGCTCCTCAGACTGAATGATTTCAGTTGTCTTATATTCAAGTTTGCTAATTATTTCTTCTGCCAGTTCCAATCTTTTGTTGAACAGAAATTTGTAATTTTTGTTACTATGGTTTTCAGCTTTGTTTCAGTCTTTTTTATAATTTCCATCTCTCTATTGATATTATATTTGTGTTCATCTGTGATTTTCTTGATTTCCTTTAGTTGTTTGCCCATGTTTTCCTTTAGCTCTTTGAGCATATTTAGGGCCATTTTTGTAAAAATTATTGTTTGGTATGTCACTGTCTGGCTCTCTTTATTGATGTTTCTAATGGCCCCTTTGCCTGGGCCATTGTTTCATGTTTCTTTGCATGTTTTAAAAAATTTTGTTGAAACCTGGAAATTTTGATATTTTAACATATTATTACTGGAATTTAGACTCTGAGGGATTTGTTCCTTAAGTTTGCATCCAACCAGTTTTATGACTTCCTTGAATGTCAGGAATGAAGAAGGAGAAGAAGAAGAGGAGGAGGAGGAGGAGGAGGAGGAGAAAGAAAACATATTTCCCAGTCCTTGCAAATTGACCTATGGGAGTGCTTGCCTTCAGGACTTACCCATGCAATCAGTTTAGAATAGCTCCAGACCAAAGTATAGGGTCCTTCTTGATCCTTTCTGTGCAAGCATCTTTTTTCGGAAAAACACATGTGCCCCTGGGAATTCCCCAGTTTGCACAATTCCAAATGCCCCCTCTTCCCTAAGAAACTGTGACCTCACATGGTTAGGCACCGCACTGTATGTCCTATAGCCAGCAATCCTTTGACCGAGTCAGCACAACTGAACTGCTGTCCCACAGTGTTCTGTAGGAGAACTCAGGGAGCTGCCTTCTACATACAGGACAAGTTCTGGGACAAAGGATCCTTCAGGCCACCACAAGACAGAATGTGCCAGACATACATGCTCCCAGTTTGGGCATGAAGGTTGCTCTGCTCCTTCCAGAATTGGGACCAGGGATCTGCACTGGGAGCATGACCTAGATCAGTGCTGAGGCTGAGCTGGTAAAGGATGAATGATGGGCCAGTCAAGGGTGCCATGAGACCTTAAAGCTTTTAAATAGCCTTTTTCTTGACTTGGGGCTTGCCCTCCTACTCCAGATCTTTTACTGTCTTCTGGAGGTTTGAGAAAGATGTTTTTTTGCCAGTTCTTGCTTGTTTAAAGCTTCTATGAGCGTCAGAGTTCTGAAGCATCTCACTCCATCATCCTAATCAGGGCTTTGATGGTTTTATTTTTTGATGGCAAGATAGAGAACAAGTACAGATTTTATTTGTTTATTTATTTTTCATTACAGGGGTAAAAAAACAACAAGTAATTTGTGGTTCTGGAGAGACTTACAAATAAGGGTGATATTTACAACAATTGCCCATGGCAGATGAGGAACATTTTGCAATATTAAGCAATTCATATTATTGTTTTTTAAAAAATATTTTATTGACAAATCTTCACACACACAGTCCATACATGATGCCTAATCAAGGACTCACAATATATCACATAGTTTTGTATTTATCACCACGATCATTTTTAGAACATTTGCATCACTCCAGAAAAAGAAATAAAAAGAAAAAAGAAAAAAAAAAAAACACGCATCCCTTACCCCTAGCCCCTCCCTCTCATTGACCACCAGTATTTCAATCTACCCAATTTATTTTACCCCTTATCCCCTCTATTATTTACTTATTTTTATCTATATAAGTTTACTCATCTGTCCGTACTCTGGATAAAAGGAGCATCAGACACAAAGTTTTCACAATCACACAGTCACATTGTAAAAGTTATATCATTATACAATTGTCTTTAAGAATCAAGGTTGTCAGAACACAGCCACTCCAATACACTATAAACTAAAAAGGAATATTTATATAATGAGTAACAATAACCTCCAGAATAACCTTTCAACTCTGTTAGATATCTCTCAACCACTCAAACTTTATTTTGTCTCATTTCTCTCTTCCCCTTTTTGGTCAAGAAGGCTTTCTCAACCCCATGATACCAGGTCCTGACCCATCCTGGGAGATCTGTCCCACAATGCCAGGGAGATTTACACCCCTGGGAGTCATGTTCCCACATAGAGGGGAAGGCATTGTGTTTGCCTGCTGAATTGGCTCAGAGCAACAAAGGAGGTTCTCTGGGGATGACTCTTAGACATAATTATAAGTAGATTTAGCCTACCCTTTGCAGGGATAAGTTTTACAGGTCAAACCCCAAGATTGAGGGCTCAGGTTATTGACTTGGTTGTACACATTGCTTGTGAGAATATCAGAAATTCTCCAAAGGGAAAGTTGAATATTTCCTCCTTTCTCTCTAGGACCCCAAGGGAACTTTGCAAATACTTCTTTATTCACTGCCCAAACTACTATGGGATATATCAGGGCCTCACACTAACCTGGACAAATCCACAAAATCTCAGGCCCTATTTAAGATTCCATGTATTTATGGCATTCAATTAAACTGACCAAGTTAAATTAGGTAATATGCTACCCAAAATATAAATTTCGCACCAATTAAACATCTCTCATTTTGGTCTCACATAGAAGTTGAAATTTTAAAACATGGATGATATCATCCTTTACCCTGTATTGTAATCTACCCCAGTTCTATCCA
The DNA here is from genome assembly GCF_023851605.1 of Tamandua tetradactyla. Taxonomy (NCBI): domain Eukaryota; kingdom Metazoa; phylum Chordata; class Mammalia; order Pilosa; family Myrmecophagidae; genus Tamandua; species Tamandua tetradactyla. The sequence continues at coordinate 39,591,116 of NC_135342.1, read as the reverse complement.
GATCAGCTTCATTCATGTCTCTAGTTGAAGTCTGATCCCTTTACGAACTTTTTACAGTTCCTGTATGAGGTAGTGTTGACTTTCATAGCTTCAGAGCTCTAACTCTGAGTCTCAGGTGCTACATTATGATTCGAAGTTTCTGGGAATGACCAGGTTATATACAAACAGTTCAGTATCCCAGAATTTAGAAATAACAGTTACGACTCCTGAATATATGTGACTGCTGTAAGAGCTGACAAACTAGGACCCTTAATAGGCCCGAACCTGATAACCCATGCTCTCGACTTCAGTTCACCGAAGTTTTATATTATAGCTAGTACATATGAGTGAGACATGATAATATGTGTCTTTTTGTATCTGACATTTCATTCAACATATTGTCCTCAAGGTTCATTCACCTGGTTGCATGTCTTACAACTTCATTCATTATTGTTACTGCTCAGTAGTCCATTGTATGTATGCAACACAGTTCCCCCTTCTATTTCTCAGTCATACCCTTTGGCCACCTCTTCATGGAGTTTTTAATTTTTTTTTTTTTTAACATGGGCAGGCACCGGGAATCGAACCCGGGTCCTCTGGCATGGCAGGCAAGCATTATTGCCTGATGAGCCACCGTGGCCTGCCCTCTTCATGGAGTTTTTGAAGCACAAAATTGTAAATTTTTATGACATCCAATTTATCAATTTTTTTCCTTAATTCTTGCATTTTTGTTTCATATCTACTGAATCATTAGACACTGGTATACATTTTAAACAATCTCAGATGATTCTTATATAAAACTAGAATTGAGAAGCTCTGCCACACACTATTGTCTATATTTTTTCTGGCTTTCATTAGTCTGTCTCTCTCTCTTTCTCTCCCTCTCTTTCATTGCTACAAAGGTACCCAAATCAAGGTACATAGAACTCTTTAAAACATCGTTTTTTTAGCATTTTAATTTTTATTAGTAAAACCAATCAACATATAAACATGAACATTCTTAACATATGAACATTCCATACTTGGTGTGCAATCGATGGCTCATGATATCATTATATAGTTGTATATTCATCACCATGATCATTTCTCAGAACATTTACATCACTCCAGAAAAAGAAATAAAAAGAAAAAACTCATACGTACCATACCTTTTATCCCTCCTTCTCATTGACCACTAGTATTTCCCTCTACCCAATTTACTTTAACATTTGTTCCCCTGTTATTTATTTATTTTTATCCATTTTTTTACTCATCTGTCCATACCATAGATAAAAGGAGCATCAGAACAAGGTTTTCACGATCACACAGTTACTTTGCAAAAGTTATGTCTTTATACAATCATCTTCAAGAAACATGTCTACTGGAACACAGTTTTACAGTTTCAGGTACTTCCCTCCAGCCTCTCTAATACACCTTAAACTTAAAAGGAAATATCTATATAATGCGTAAGAATAACCTGCAGGATAACTTCTCTACTCTGTTTGAAATCTCTCAGCCACTGACACTTTATTTTGTCTCATTTCTCTCTTCTTTTCAGTTGAGAAGTTTTTCTCAATCCCTTAATGCTGAGTCCCAGTTCATTCAAAGATTTCTGTCCCACATTGCCAAGGAGAAATACACCCCTGGGAGTCAGGCCCCATGTATAGAAAGGGAGGGCAGTGAGTTTGCTTGCCATGTTGGCTGAGAGATAGGCCACATCTGAGCACAAAAGAGGTTCTCTGGAGGTGACTCTTAGGCCTAATTTTAAGTAGGCTTAACCTATCCTTTGCAGGGATAAGTTTCATATGAACAAATCCCAAGATTGAGGGTTGAGCCTATTGATTTTGTTGTTCTCACTGCTCGCGAGAATATCAGACTTTCTCCAAATGGGGAAGTTGAATTTTACCCCTTTCTCACATTCTCCCAAGGGGACTTTGCAAATACTTTTTTATTCACCGTTCAAATCATTCTGGGATTTATCGGGGCATCACTCTGGACAAACTTACAAAATCTCATGCCCTACTCAAGGTTGCATGTACTTATGGTGTTCAATTAAACTGTCCATATAAGTTATATTAGGAGATGCACTGGTCAAAACATAAATTTTGTACCAAATAAACATTTTTTTGCTTTAGTCTCACACCTAAGTTAAAGTTTTAAAATATGAATTATCTATTTTCATCACTTTGCAACATTCCTTTGTTCTTCCTCATGCAAAAACATGTTTTAATTTGTACATTTAGTCACTATCATTGTCCACTCTAGGCATTCCTAGCTTATACCATTTGAGTCTTTCTCATCTACCTCTCCTTCTGGTTTCATTCGTGACCCCAACCCTCCTCCCTTTATCATTCTCACATTCAGCTTCATTCAGTGTACTAACGTTATTGTACTACAGTTAGGTAGTATTGTGCTATCCATTTCTGAATTTTTAAAATCAGTTCTGTTGCACAATCTGTATCCCTTCAGCTCTAGTTACCCAATATCTACCCTATTTCTAGCTCCTGATAGTCTCTATTCTTAACTGAAATTCTCCAAGTTCATTCATTAATGTTAGTTCATATCAGTGAAACCATACAGTATTTGCCTTTTGTTTCTGGCTAATCTCACTCAGCATAATGTCCTCAAGGTTCACCCATGTTGTTACATACTTCATAACTTTATTCTGTTTTACAGTTGCATAATATTCCATTGTATGTATATACCACTGCCTGTTTAGTCACTCATCTGTTGATGGACATTTGGGCTGTTTCCATCTCTTGGCAGTTGTAAATAATGCTGCTGTAAACATTGGTGTGCAACTGTCCGTTTCTGTCCTTGACCTCATGTCCTCTGAGTAGATACCTAGCAACGGTATTGCTGGATCGTACGGCAATTCTATACTTAGCTTCCTGAGGAAACACCAAACTGCCTTCCACAGTGCTTGTACCATTTTATATTCCCACCAACAGTGAATAAGTGTACCTCTTTCTCCACATCTTCTCCAGCACTTGTCGTTTCCTCTGAAACATCTTATTTATTATAATCCTTGATTATTTTCTGTCTCCTTCTGGTAGGATGTCAACTCCATAAAGGCAAATACTTTGCATAGTTTCCAGAGGTAGTCCCAGTGGTTTTGGCATACAGAGACCATCAGTTGAGTGAAAGAATGGATGAACCCATTGAGCTGATCTCACCCTTCTCATCCTCTACACACCATCCCTGCTTCTATGGCTCCTTACCCTACATTCCCTATTTCACCAGAGATCAGGGAGTCTCCCTCACCCTCCACATCTAGTAATCAAGTCCTATCGATTGCCTCCAGAGTTGCTATTCACATGCACACTGTACTGCATTGAAATAATTCATCTACTTTTCCACCTTTCTCACCTCACTGTGAGTTTTTTTTTGCAGGTAGAAATAGAGTCCTCCTGACCTTCTCTCCTTAGCACTTAGCCCAGCCCTGGACACAGGCAGAAATTTAACGTGGTCGATGAGTTGAACTGGATGTCTGGGATTCTGAATCTCAACATATTAGGTGGGTCCTATAATTGAGTGCCCTTTTTGTAGCAGCCCCAGGAATGCTTTCTTATTCTAATGAGATTTAAAAAACTGACTCACCGATGACATGAGGTGGCTGTGAGGAGATGCTTGGGCCAGAATATTCATGTTGCAGTGTTACCACCCATGTGGGCTCTTTTACCTGATGTGCACAAAAGTCAGTACTAACGACACCAGGATTTCGAGATGACAAAATGATTATTGCATGGTTGGCCAGCAAGGAGACTGGAGGCAAGCCCCATATTATTCTCCCCAAGATCAAGAGGCTGAGGTTTTTTTGTTTGTTTGTTTTGCTTTGTTTTTTTAATCTGGTGTAGAGAGGGATGGTCTGAAGCAGTGGCTAAGGATGTGATGTGGATTCAGGGGCTGGGTTAGGTGGAGCATGCACTCTAGCAAAACATGCTTGCACATATATAGCATGTTCAGAAAAGGCAGCTTGGTATGATTAGGGGCATGATTTTTACAATTATAATGAAACAAAGGTGACTTCAGGTCAAGGCTGCATCTAACTGCACATGATATAGTGGTTAAAACTGTTTAGAGCTGGTACTAGCAGGTGTTGCTGGGGTAATCAAAACAGGAACTCATCTTGCAGTGAAGTACGCTTTTTATGAAAATATATATATATATATACTTTCATATATATATGAAAAAAATGTATTTTATGAAAATATATATGTATATACATATATATATATGAGGGGGAATTCTGATAAAGAGAAAGTGGAAACATATAGTAAAGGGTCGGGTAGCCTGGAAAATGGATTAGCAGGTGGCAGTTTCAGTCCCCCCTTTGTTGGTCCATTCCTCAATCTAGAGGGATATGGGGTGATGACCACTCTAACTGCTTCCTGCTGGACAGGGGTATTTTGAGGGATTTAGGGAACGGAAGACCTTAACTTGAAGTCGAAGGTATTCCCTGGTTCTAGGAGTTGGAGGAGGCCAGGGGACATCTATCTCTGCAGTTTCAGGCATATCTGGGTCATCTTTATTTAGGGGTTTGTATTCAAAGCAACAGGTAGCATTGTCTGGCAGCCCTGGTTGTGGCGGGAAGCCTTTAGTCTTTGGGGCACAAATCTGACAAGCTTTGTGAGTATAGGTCAAAATATAAGAAGAACAATTATTATTATTATTGGTCTTAAGATGGATAAGAACTAAGATAACTTTTAATTGATTCCCAAATAGACTGTGCAGATTATTGCTAATATTATGCATCCAAGAAGCTTGATAATACAGCTTTAATACATTAAGCTCAATCTGGTTTGAGGTGTTTACCCATGTGAAGCAGAAGGTATTCGCTATGGAAAATATTCCTCCTTGCTCTGCTAAGAGCTAGTCTAGGGCAATCCACATATACAGGACAATGTTAGTTAATGTGTCAATGGAAATTCAGAAAGTTTCAAGTGCAGCTGCAGTGGAATTAGCAAATTCTTCCACTGTAGCTGTTAAGTTATGCAATGTGGCATCATGATAGGCAAATCTACCCCATGGGGTAATAGTCCTATGGCTAGTTCCAATCCAGATAAAGTCATACTAGTGCTCGTTCATTCCAGATATGACTAGTGAGTTGATACATTGATACATCTTAGATAGCCTAGTGTACATTGACCCTTTATGCAAACATTTTATTTACATAGTAAAGCATCCTGACTTGAGGATCAAAGATGTTTTCTTCAAATACTTTAAGTCCTTATCACTTTGAATCTAGACAATGTAAGAGAATACTGATTGGTCAGTATTACTAAGTATTTCCTACTGGCTGCAAAGAAAATGATTCCAACCACTAGGTAAAATGCAAGCAGAAATTAGCCCCTAAAAGAATACAAATAATGAGAAACAAAAAAATACATGGCCAAGCAGAGAAATCTACATTTAAACATTACTAATCTTGCCATTACTTCTTAAAAAGCAGTTTTAAGTCTGTGAGGGGTTCACAGATGAATTCCTGTTGAAGTCACAATCTGCTTTGGTGGTGGAAAACGTGGAGCACTGAACTTCCTTTGGGAGGTTGGAGAGTTGCCTTCTTCAAAGATGATGATGAACTTTACTCTTGAATGGTGGGTCCACAATTGGATGTCCTGTAACTTAACAGAAGAGTGGGTAACAAGCAAGACTCGCCAGAACCCATTCTACTGTACCTTTAATTTGCTATCTAGGTGCCAAATATTCCAATTTTTGAGAAGTACCTAATTCTCCTGGTTTGTATAATGTAAGGGAACATCTATGGGAAATAGAGCTGGTTAGAAGGATACTAGCATATTGTCAAAAGGGAGGCTCCTAAGGAATGTATAAAATTCACAGTTTCCAGTCAGGTAATGGCATGTTCATTGTTCAGGTTGTTACTATGGTTTGTTTTAAGAAAGTGTCCCTTATAGATCATTTTGTATGGGTCAGATTGAGCTTGCTTCTGGAGCTACTGTCATCCTAAGCAGGGCAACAGGCAAGGTTTAAATTTGTCTCTTGGCAAATCTTGGCTAAAGACTTTTTATGAGTACGGTTGGTCTTTGCAATTTTTCCTGTGGATTGTGGTTTCCAGGACGCATGTAGCTTCGATGAGATTTCTAAAGTGCTGGACACCTCCTCAGTTACTTTAGCAAAACAAACAAACAAATAAAACCACTCTCATCGTCACTCTGGATGGAGTGTGGTACTCCAAATGTGAGAAAGATTTCTCTCAGCAAAGCCTTAGTTACCGCAGATGCTCTTTTCTGTTTTGCAGAGAAAGGCCTTAACCCATCTTGAGAAGGTATCCACAAACACAAGTAGGTATCTAGAATTCCCCTGGGTCTTTGGCATAACAGTAAAGTTTATTTGCCCATCTTCCCCTGAGCCTGTTTCTCAGTATTGGACTCCCTTCATGAGAGGTGGGGACCCATCTTCCGGTTTGCTCTGGCACAGACTAGGTATTCTAGATTTACTCTGTATGGCTCTTTTCATGTCAGGGCCTGGGACATAGCTCTGTAACCACTGATACCTAGAGTCTTGTCCATGGGGAGCACTTAGGTATACATGAGTCATTATTTTCTTCATTAAGCTTTCTGTGATCAATAGGATTCCTGCTTTACTATGGATCCAACAGAAGGTGATGGTTCAGAAGTATAACTCCACTCTTCATTGCCTAATTGGTCACTTGAAGAATATTCAGGCCCAAATAGTGCTAAATCAATGTCTGCTGAGGAGGTGGGAATAAGGGCAGCAAAGGGAACGGGCCCCTTGACCCTAGCAGCTCTTTCTTTTAAAATCCATTTATTAATTTAAAAAAATTTAGCAAATGAAATAAAACATTAACATAGATAATGAGTAATTCACAATATCATCACTTAGTTGCATATTCATCATTTCTTAGAACATTTAGATCCATTCAGAAAAAGAAATAAAAAGACAATAGGAAAGAAATAAAACGAAAACAGAAAAAAAAATTATACTACCATACCCCTTACCCCTCACTTTCACTGATCACTAGCATTTCAAACTAAATTTACTTTAACATTTGTTGCCCCTATTATTTATTTTTATTCCATATGTTCTACTCGTTTGTTGACAAGGTAGATAAAAGGAGCATCAGACACAAGGTTTTCACAATCACACAGTCACATTGTGAAAGCTGTATCATTATTCAATCATCCTCAAGAAACATGGCTACTGGAACACAGCACTACATTTTCAGGCAGTTCCCTCCAGCCTCTCCCTTACATCTTGAATAACAAGGTGATATCTACTCAGTGCGTAAGAATACCCTCCAGGATAACCTCTAGACTCTGTTTGGAATCTCTCAGCCATTGACCCTTTGTCCCATTTCACTCTTCCCCCTTTTGGTTGAGAAGGTTTTCTCAATCCCTTGATGCTGAGTTTCAGCTCATTCTAGGGTTTTTCTCAATCCCTTGATGTCTAGCAGCTCTTTTTGCAGCATAGTCTGCAAAAATTGTTTCCAGTAGCTGTGAAATTCTTTCCATTTTGGCACTCAGGACAATGGATAACTGCAACCACTTGTGGTAGTATTATGGCATTTAGAAGAGCTAGGATTATATCAGCATATATCAGTCCCTTTTCTTTCCAGATGGCTTCACATGCATAGGCCACTGAGAATGCATATTTAGCATCAGTATAAATGTTCATACCCCTTCCTGTGTAATACTCTTGTGAATTCTATGAGTTCTGCGTGTTGTGCAGGCTTATCTGTAGGAAGGGCTCTGGCCTTCAAGTACATCCTGGAAGGGTCACCCCTTCTTTGGTGTCCTTGGTCTAGGAAGTTGCTCCCTTTTGGTGAACATCTTCAGATCAGGGTTCTCTAGAGGTTGGTCTGTGAGATCTGGGCAGCTGGAATAGACATCTTTAATTATTTGCATACAGTCATTCATTGTTTCCTCCTGATTGCCAGGAAGTCATGTAGCAGGATGCCAAGATATAAAGAAGAAACTGATTTTAAATTTACATTTAAATTATCTAGTAAGATGGCTTGGTATTTGTCTATTCTTCCAGAAGTGAACCAGTGCCACCCTTTTTGTTCTAGGAAGGGCAATACACAGTGTATAATTTTAGTCTGTCATAGGGTAAATCTCTCTGCTTCTTGTAATATGTCACAAATTGCTGCTACTGCTCAGAGACAAACTGGCTATCTTTGTGTCACAGCGTCTAACTGCTTTGAACAATAGGTTACTGGTCTTCATGAGTTACCAAGGTTTTAGGCTAGCACCCCTAGCCTCACTCTTTGATGTTCATACACAAATAAGTCAAAAGGTTTTCTCATGTCCTGGAGGCTGAGGCAGCCAGGAATTTCCCTTTTATTTTTTAGAATGCTTGGTTGCTTTCTGAAGTCCAATTTAAAGGTTTTTTATCCCTACATTTCAAGGCCTTATATAGAAGGTTAGCCAAAAATCCAAAGCTTAGTATCCAAATGTGGCAAAATCCTTCCATCCCTAGAAATCCCTATAGCTGTGGACTCATCTACCCTCGCTAAGGCTTCTCTTCAGTCTGTCAGCAAATTCCCCTGTCCTTTTGATAACTCAATTCCTAAATACTTATACAGTGGCTTGTGAGACCTGAGCCTTTCTCTTAGACACTTTGTACCTAGTTTTGCTTGTGAATGCTGTGGTCTGAAGTTTCTTTTGATCTGTTAGTCATCAGGATGGTCATCAACATATTGCAAGAGTCTGGGAGGTATATGCTCGTCAATGTTTAACCAAAGTTCCTCCAAATAATGTAGAAGCATTTTTGAAACCAACGGTATAGTTATTTTGTCTTTGCTTCAGGGTCCTCCCATTAGAATGCAAATATTTTCTGAGATTCCAGTCTTAATAGCACACAATAGAAGGCATACTTTAAATCTAACACAGTGAACCAACAAAGATCTCCAGACAGGTAGTTAGCTAGGTGTATGGATTTGGTACCAATAGGTGGATGTCTTCTGCTATTTGGTACAAATTGATACTCTCTTTTAGTACCTGACTTTAGGACAGGCAGGATGGGAGTGCTGTATGAAGATTGACATGGCAGGATGAGCTGTTGTTAGAAAAAAGAGTTTATTAATGGCTTTATGTCTTCTTGGGCCTCTTTCTTTAGTGGATACTGTTTGGGAGTCTTTGCGTGGAGTTGAATTTTTACCTGGACTGGTTCAGCAGTTTGGCTCTTCCCTATACCCTATCAGCTCACACCTCTGGCCTTACCTCCAGAAGAATGTCTTCAGTGATTTCAGGTTAAATTTCCACTCCTAGGTGTAGCAGGGAAGATTGAAGGGCGTAGACTTGGTCTGGAGGAACTTCAATATCAAGTTTATTGGCTGAAAAAGTCACTAGTGCATTTAATTTGGACAGAAGGGCTTGTCCAAGCAGAGGTATAGGAAACTCAGGCATATAAAGAAAGTTGTGTTTTAGATTTATATCTCTTAGTTGACATTCAAAGGGCTGCAAGAATGATTTGTCATTTGAGGCTTTGGACACCCCAATTACTGCAACAGTTTTGGGGGAGAGAGTTCTTTGTTTCTGATTTAAAACTGAGTAGGCAGCTCTGGTGTTAATTAGAAAGTCTGTAAGTTTCTTTCCCATTGGTATATATCTGAGGCTCCTGGTAGGAAATGGTGATGTGTTATTAAAGTTGGAAGGTGCCTTGTCATCCTGGTAGTTTTTGTCCCCTGCAAGCTGCAGCAACATGGACTTAGCGAGGTGCTTGAGCCTCCCCTCTCTGGGGGTGGTTTAGACATTCTTAGTTCCAGTAATCTTTCTTGCAAAAAGCACATTGCTCTGGCCCTAGGGGATAGGTAGGTTTTGGGTTAGTTGGGGGCCCTTAGGGTCTTACCCTTGGTCCTACTTCTTTATCTGGTCTAATTCATCTCATTCTGTCAGATCCTTGGGAGATGGGAACTAAAGACCTTGAAGGTTATTTCAGCTAGTTGAGACATAGGCATTCCTAATCCTCCTTCTAATTTTTGCAATTTCTCCCATGTGTCTGGAACACTTTGGCTAATAAAGGTCCTAATGATTAGACTTATGTTGTCAGGATGTTCCCGGTCTATGTAGGTAAGTTTACTGGGAAGCCAAAAAAATTTCTTCAAGGAAAATGGAAGGATTTTCTTTTGGCCCCTGTTGGACTTCCTGAATCTTTTTCAAATGTTTATGTTTGGGGGCTCCTTTCTATAGTTTCATTATTATGCAGCCTTTATAGTGATCTAATTTATCCTGGTCTCCATACTCACTTGGGCCCCAGTAGGGCTCTGTTGCTAGTATGGCAAGTGCCCCTGGAATCCAGACTGGGTTGTTAGGTTGTAAATCATGTCATCTATCAGCCGCTTGCCTGGCTTTCTGAGGGACCATCCTGCACTCCTCGGGGGTAAGGGGAATATTTACGAGTGCCTGAATATCTTCCCAGATAGGATTGTGAGTCGCAAAAATAGAAATAAAGAAATTCTCCATCTTGCTGAGGTTATTCAGGTATGACGGCATATTATTGTTCCAAGTATATAAATCAGAAGTTGAGAAAGGGGTGTGCACAAAGATGAATCCTTCAGGATTTCCATCTTCATCAAATTTGGTTGGATTTTTCTAAGAGGAAACTGCCCTGCTTGGAGTTGGGTAATTCCCTGGCTGAATTGCCCTGAAGGGGGTGGGATGGGGACACCATTCCTTCCTTATCAGGGAACGAGGGGAAACTGAACAGAGACCCATGCCATCCTTCTCTTGTTGCCCTGAGGGAGGCAGGGGAGCAGAGGGAAATTCTAAATGCATCAGTGAACGATCTCTATTGGGACAGGAATCTGGTTGAATCTCTCAGAATAGAGCTGACACATTTCTGACTTCTTAGTTTGACCTTTTCCTGTACTCTGGTCTTGAGGGTCAGAATCATAACACATTTTTTTTTCTGTAAATTCTAATTCTGACACCAAGATATGAAAGACAAAGACTAAACATAAGGGACCTCATCCCATCTCTTTTGCAAAACACCTCTAACTGCAGTATGGTTTTGTAATTAGAGGACGCATTTGCTGACCAGTGTTCTCTAGATTCTAATTCATATTGGGACCAGGCTGTGTTACAGGAGAAAATTATCCTTTTCTTTTTCACAGACCCATAACTGAAACTAGACCAATTATCTAAGACATACTTTAAAGGGCTGCAGCCATCAGTACTGTGAACATTTCCCATAGTTACTGTTATGATTTCTGGCACACTACAAGATGTTTCAGCCTAGGCAAAGTACAATTAGCAGCTTGTTTATGGTGGGGACATGCTCTGGGAAAGGGAATTAGGATTTTCAGAGATAAAACTTAAAGCTAAGTGGGGCTTGAACCCACAACCAGACAGGTCAAGTGGACTTGAACCGTGACCAGACACAAATCACAAAATTATGTTCCTTAAGCAGACTGACAAGCTGGGACACATATTAATTACCAGCAGGTGGAATCAGGAGAGGCACGACCTCACAACCAGAATTAAGACGGTACTTGAACCCCAATGCAGAAATGAGCACAGACTCTTCACCCAGAAGATGCCTGCCCCTGAAACCTTTTCTCCTTGCAAAATGGAGTTCTACCAAAGGACTGATAATGCCAGTGGCTCCTGGTTGACAAGCCCCTAGACAGGGTTGGCGACTGGAAGTCTCAATTCCACAGGACCATGGAGTTTTGGGCAGGGGTCTCCTAAGACCCCACGCCCATCTGGGTCACCAAATTGTTACCACCCAAGTGGGCTCTTTTGCCTGATGTGCATGAATGTCAATACAGTGACACCAGGATTTTGAAATGAGCAAGTGTTTATTGTATAGTTGGACAGCAGGGAGACCAGAAGCAAGCCTCAAATCAGATTCCCCGAACTGACGGGGCTGGGATTTTTATCTTGTACAGAGAGGGATGGTCTGAAGCAGGGGCTAGGTATGTGGCAAGTGACACGGGTTCTGGGGCTGGGTTAGGTGGAGCATGTACTCTAGCAAAACATGCTTGCACATATATAGCATGTTCAGAAAATGGCAGCTTGGTCTGATTAGGGACATGATTGTTACTATTATGATGAAGCAAAGGTGACTTCAGGTCAGGGTTGCATCTAACTGCCTATGCTCTAATGGTTAAAACTGACTAGAGCTGGTTCTTGCAGGTGCTCCTGGGGTGATCAAAAACAGGAACTCATCTTGTGGTGAAGCAAGCTTCTTATGAATATACACTGGGAGGTGGGGAGTTCTGAGAAACAGAAAGTAGAATGTTTCTGCAGGGCAGTCAGCAGTAGGGGCTACCTTGAGTTAGCAGGTGGCAGTTTCAGCAGGAGCCTCACTGGCAACTGAGACAACTGAGCATGTCTATGAAGAAAATATCAAATACTCACGAAGAACATCTGGTGAACCTCTTTGAAGTGATCGCGAGATGTAAAAATTAGCACATGAATGAAGAACATTCCAGTGATAAATGATCAAAATTAACCCCACCATAAGGCTCGAGGCTTTACAGACCCAAAGAAAGGGCATTGTGGTTGAGTAAATTGGAAACGCTTGCAGAGGAGCTGGGAGTGTTGGAAGGGGGTGGCATTTGCCTTGGAAACTGCAGTGTTCTGATGTCAGGTCCTAGGTAGTCTCTGGCAAAAGTGAAAACAGCTGGCTCAGAATCAAAGCTCCACTTCTCCCATTTTTAATGTGTCTTCTTATGGGGGCTCCAGTCTGAACCTCTTTTGGGTCTGAGGGTGCAGCAGGAGGGACATGCACTGAGCCAGGCTTTTCTCTGGTGGTTTCTAAAGCACAGAGAAGGAGTTGCCTTCATCTTGATAAGAATAAAGAAAATTATCATACCAGGCAAGCAAACTGTTCTGCATGTGTTCAGTTTCTATGTTGTGATATTTAATTGTCACATTTGTATCACCACAACTGCCACCCTGATTGTGACTACCCAGTTAAGCTGCAGTGGGGTGCAGGGATGGGTACATTGTTGCAATTGCTGTCAGTGGTTCCGGTAAGTGTGTCCCACTGCAAGCCCCCATGGTTCCCTGCCTGAGGGACAGGCCAGAAAAGCTGGGAGGAATGCTCCTGGGAGCAGCTCTCAAATGATGATGGATGGGGCTTGGAGGGAAAACACCCAAGCTTCCTCGCCTCTGTAGGGTGAGGAGACCACTCTGCAGCTCCGTCCTCATCCGGGTCCCCGAATTTCCAGGTGGGATTGAACTCCAGTGACTCATGATGGTCACCAGCGTGACAACATGCCCGCTACTGGCCGCCTTCCTTCCCTATCTCACTTCCAAGGTCTCCTATGGGTACGTCTTGGGATCATCTCTCAAATAAACATCTTGCCCTCACCTCCCTGACTCCGGGTTTGATTCTGCAGGAAGCAAACGGGACAGCAAGAAATGGCGCTTTCGTGATGGGTGGATACTGCCATTGCTGTTGGTAAACCAACACCTTTCTGTGTATTTAGTTAGCTTACCTGCTGTCCTTGGGGTGTGAGGATGGAGGCTCTCAGACAGAAACCCGAAGTCTGTGAGAGGAATGAGTGCCCGAGGAAGCGAGGGTTGTGCGGCAGGGTAATGTAAAAATTTAATGAGCTTGCTTTTGACGCCATCATTTGTTTTACCAAGTTTCTTGAGTGAGCAAGGCCAAAAGGCTTATGCAGATGAGCTTCAAGCGTGACTCGCTGTATTGCGATTGGAGAATCTCGGAGACAATTCTGGTGGGGGTGCTGGCAGAGTTCATAGCTGCGTCTCTGCTTTATAACCCTGTGGTACCTGTCTCGGGGACGGTGCAGGATTTTCTTGCTGAGAGACAGATAATGAGAGACAGAGAGAAAGTGAATGCTTTCTTTGGTTTTTAGTTATTTCCCTCTAGGACTATGGGTCTAATTTTGTTTCCCTCCCCAAATGAAAGAACAGATTGCTTCTCCCTGGACCATCAGAGAGATGACATAGCCGAAAGGGCTTTTAAAATTTGTTTAGAGTTTAGTGCTGTCAAATATTCGGATTTTTAAAGAGAAGCTGGAAATTTGGATTTTTATGTGAAACATCTCCACTTAAAATGTTGTTTCTCTCTCCTCTTTTTCCCCCTTCCTCCTCCTCCTCCCTGCTGCCTTTCAAACCTGCACAGGCTAAAACAGAACAAATTCAGCCAAGGCTGTGGGCTGAGTCCACTGTTGGGCAACCAGACATGTTATATGAGAACGTTTTGGAGCAGTCTAAGTGGAAAAAGAAAAATGGACTTTTGTGCTTGGTTTATCAATACTCAAACTCAACTAAAAAACCTCAAGCACTGAAGAGATTAACTTCACTCATTCATGGTTGTTTGTTAGTGGCCTGTCCTCATGCCAGGGCCTGGGGGTTCACGGGTGAGTGAGAAACCATCCCTGCCCATCGGAGGCCTCTCTTCAAGTAGAAGACACCAGTGCCTTTAGTTCTCCATTTTAGTTTGGCTCAAGCAAAAAGGAATTTATTTGAAGGAAGCTGGGGATCTCATGGAACCCATGGCTGCCAGGTGTTACAAGGATCTGGACTCACGACCTGGAAAGTCAAGATGTTCTCTCCTGAACCCCCACATCTTCCTAGTTCCTATCTCATTCTCTCTCTCCCTCTCTATCCCCCTCTCTCCCTCCCTTTCTCCTCCCCCCTTCCCCCTCTTTCTCCAACTTTCTCCTTCTCTCTCTCAGACAGAGTGCTTTCCCCATATTCGCAGGCACAATTCAAACGTGGCTCCCCCATAACCTTTGGTACTTCTCTTTGCAGTTCAAGCAGGCTGCAATTGATAGATTTATTTCAGCTGTTTTCCAGTAGATGGCAGTAAAGTACCATGTTAACACTAAAAAGACCCATGTTTTAAAAATATCTGCATTATTACTGCAATTTTCCGAGGGATGGAGATAAAATATGTCTTAAGGAAGGGATACCCTTTTCTAATTTGCACTAAGGCAACTTGTGGGCTAGTGGCGACCACAGGTTTGTGTCTTAAGATAAAGTGCTGGTAAAAACCACATGTGCCCTAACATGAATTTCTAAGAGTGTATTTATTAATAGGTAGTAAAGTGAATGGGGGCAAATCTATTCACCCCTGAAAAATCCTGCAGCAGAGAAGACTACTGAGTTTGTTAAGCCCTGCTTTGCTATATGAATCTATTGGAAGGAGGTATTGGCAGTATTTCCACATATCTCTGAATGTAATCTGTGCAGTGGGAGTCGCTGGCATTGTGTAGACTTTTCCTTGGGAAACGGTCCTCGAGGATTTGACCCCTATTGCACAGCTGTGAGGAAGCCACTGTGCAGTTGTGTTGACAGATATTTCGATTACAGCAGACCTTGTTTAAAATGCAGTGTCCCCTGATATCCAAACTTCTCAAGTTCAGATAGTGAGAATTTCGATGGTGAGTTCAGATAGTAAAAGCTAACGCTTTCTTGGAATCTGTTTGGTTCCTGCGCTGTTGGAGAGTGAGAGGCAAAAATTCCTATAGGCATTGGTTACCCGACATTTTTGGTCCCTGGGTTCTGATAGTCAGTTTGGAGAGTGAAAGATACCTGTCTTCAGAAGGGAAGGGGAGCAAGACTCTTTTTGAACCTTTTTTTTTAATGTCTGAAACACCAACCTGCTAAAAAAGCTGCCAATAGGATAGCTTCCACCCTTGCAGAGGTGTTGGGCTTGGCTATAAACAGAGTGGGGGGGAGGAGAAGAGTAAATTATGTAGAAATTCCTGAAAGGAATGAAGTTTCCCAATTACCCTATCTGGTTGGAAAAAATGATCTGAAGCAGACTGGTAGGAGAGAGGTGGGGAGAGGGGGAAAAGGAGGGGTGGGGATGAAGGAGACAGAGGGAGGGAAGGAGGAAGAAGGAGAGAGGAAGGTGAGAGGCTCTTCCTCCACCTTTTTATTTTCCTACTTGGAAAAGGGAAACTCTAGACTGAAGGGATGTTTGAGAGCCCAGCAGGGGTGCAGAAGCCACCTCTGGTAGGTAATCCAATTTCACAGCCAGAGGCAAAACAATTATCACTCGGAAAAGCTGAAAACAAAGAGGTGGGGGCTAGGGGTCCTTGGACCGTGCTTGGAAGTCAAGAGGCTGGAGGAGGGTCATCATAACGCCAACACACTCCTTGGAAGGGAACTTGTGAGGAGTGTTTTTTTTCTTTTTTTTAGGGTGTGGCCCCTGAGTACTTGGGAGCTCTCTGGGGAGCTGGTCTCTGACACTCTTTGTCTGGGTAAGCTGACGTTTCCTTCTTCCCTTTGAAGCTGATAGTGAGCAAATTGTCTGACCCTCAATCTGAGTCACAAGCAGAAATTTTATATCATAAATTTGAATAAATAACAGTGCAGTTTTATCCACAGGATGGCTTGGAGGTAGCAGGAGCTCGAGTTCTAAAGTGTGTTGCATGTTACCGTTGCTGGCGGTTTGTGAGGCAATTCTTAGTACATGGACGACGGTACCAATTCTAGTATTTGTTTATTTATTTTAATGTGAATTAAAAATAAGTAGATAAGTAGCTCAGAAAACTCATGACCTTAATGAAAGTGATTTGATTTGAAGTCAATTAAATAAATTTTATGTAAACTACAATAGGGAAGATGTGGACAGAATTGGGAAGGTGGTTTGCAAGTGGGTGAGCTTGGGGAACACTAGAGTGATGGACAAACCTTGGGCTTTTGCTACTTGGGAGCTATGTGACCTTGGGCAAATTACTTAAATTCTCTGTCTCCAGCTGCCACATTTAGAAATACTAATGACTGCCAAATATCGATTTCCTGCCAAATACCAGGCCACGCGATGTTTGGAGGTCACCAGGGAGTGTCTGGGTTGTGCTGGTCACCAGACTTGTCACTAGACTTTCCCTTCCTAGTCTGGTCAGGGGACCAGAGCAGAGGGAAGTACGTGGCTATGTGCTCTGCCTTCAGAGCCTCCTGAAGGTGACATGTTGCTGCTGGGCCTTGTGGGCCACCAAGGTGGTTCAGCTGAATCGGCAGAGCCAGCCCCCCTCAGGCAGCTTCTGAGACACAACTGGGAATTAAAGAGCTGTGGCCACTGTACATGCTGCTCCCCACACAGAGCCCACACTTCTGGGGACCTGGCTTCCCTTCTGGTGCTCTGTGTCCCCTGTTCTTGTCTATGAGAGTATCCCGTGCGACCTCCATGAATAACCACACTATAAGCAGCACGACAGATTAATCTGGCATTTGGGAGACCATGGTTCCATCCCATCGTGGCCTCTGTGGTTTTGGGCATGAAATACAGACAGTCAGTCAACACCACTTTCTAGCTGCGTAACTTGGCAAGTCCCAGAAATTATGAACCCCAAATAGACCTTTGCATTGGCAGTGAGTGAGTGTGCTTGTTTTCCTACGTGATCATCAGCACTGGACATAGGGTTTAGAAAATCTTCACTAATTTAATAGTATTTTATTTGTGTTTGTTTACAGGTATTTTTTACCCATGCGTTTATCACTTTCATTTCCTTTTCTTTTGTGAATTTTTTTGTCTTTGCCCACCTCCCCCTCACCCCAATTGGTATTTCTTTTGTTTTGCAGTAACTCTTTTTCAGGACTGTCCAGTGACACACTGGTACTTGGTGGTCATCCTAGCCCCAGTGGAGGTTAGGGGAAAATGTCAAATAAATCTGGAGAAAGAAGATCTACAGGACAGGTAAGCCTGCTCATTGGCTGCTGTGGGAGGGTAAAGTCAGCCAATTTGGAGGGGAATTTGGTAGCATCTAATAGAATAAATGTGCAAGCCCTGTGACCCAAGGGTTTCATTTCTAGATATCCGCTCTAGAAAAATACTCATGGTACATACACCCTGGAGGGAAGCATTGGAAACAATTTTTGCTGAATGCTCACTAATGATAGCATTACTGAAAGTTTAATGCTGAGTAAATAATGGCATGAAGTTATGAGGAATACTATGTACCTGTTAACAAAAGTAGGTAGGCATATCTGTACTAATATGGAAAGACTTCCAAGATAGAATGAAGAGAAAAAACAAATTATGGAGACAAGAGTATAATATGAAATTATTTATATTAAACACAACAAATAAAATAAAATAAGATGATGTAGATGCATGGAAATGCCTAGAAAAAAGTCTGGAAGGAATACACCAAATTGGTAACAGTAGTATTTCTGAAACGGGGAGAGGAGACTGGCCTTGGGGTGGGTGCTCAAAGGATGCCTTAACTGAATGTTTACCATGACTTGTCTAATTAAAATTATTTTTAAAAATGAATGTTTTAGGCATCTAAATGACCATGAATCACAGTTTCTCTAAAAAAAACAAATGAGCACCCATCAAGCTGAGCCAGTTTTTCATCCAGTGCTGCCTGTGAGGGCGATGGCATTGCCTCTTGAGAAGTGAAATCCTCATGGGAAGTCAGTGGAGCCTTCCTCACCCTTCCCCATTCCAGGCCCAGCCTAGGTTTAATTTGGTTGGAGGGCCATTAAGTAATTCTTAAGAGAATCAGGAACAGTCTTGCAATTGTCTTGATTTTAGCAAAAAGTCAAGTGCAATTCAGCAGGCAGATGGCCCTTGACTTTTCCAGAGTGCTAGCCACAGAGAACCAATATGGTGGCTGATTGGGTCATGGAATCATGTCTAGTCAGCCTGCTTGGCTCTCTCTTGCAGGAAAGCTGTGCCATGAGGGGGATGGAGGGCTCCTTGCAGAGTTTTGGGTTTGTGGAAACTGAAATTTGGCCTCTAATGGGGCTTAGGATAGGGTCACCTGGAGAGAATCTTGCTAATTTTCATCATACCTTCTAGGCCATCACTCTTGTTCTCCCCTCCACCTATAATCTCTCCTAGCTCCTGAGTCCCTATTCAATGTGCTTGCTTATTGATCTGACACGTATTTAAGGACTCCTTAAGAACAGAGATACTGTATGTTTTGGCTATGTGCAGGTCTAGCCAATATTTATTAAATGAATGAATGAATGAGTGAAATGGTTATCAAATTTCTATTGTGCATTAGGATTATGCAGTGATTACAGAGTGGCAATCAATTTAGACACGTTCCCTGCCCTGTGGATGTCTGTATTGAGGGAGAGGACAGGCAAACTGCTCATCAAGGGGTGAAGGGAATGCGATATTTAAGGATAAGTAGAGTCAGCTCTAAGATAAGCAGGGAAAAACACCTGGTGGGAGCAGCAGCAAGTGCAAATGTCCTAAGGTGAGTGCAAGCTGAGAGATGGAAGTAAACCTAGTGATGAGAGAAGGAGGACGGGACACAAGAGGTCAAGGTAAGGATGGGCAGGGTGATGAGCATTTTGAATTTTGATAATTTGTGCTAAAGCTCTACTGCCTGCCACACAGTAGACCCACAAGAGATTTACTTTGTGTATAACTTCACTTCCAGAAATATTCCTCTTCCCCTAATTTATTTCAACTCAAGGGGTGTCTTCTATTTTCAGTGTCATTGTAGTCTCAATCTCAACATGCTACTTATGCATCTGACCAGCGGATTTTTCTTTACTGATCCTTACACTCCCCTAATCCATTTGATTTTGTTGGGGTTGTCAATAAGGAGCTCCCTTTGCCCTTTTGAGGTTGGATACAGGATTCAGACTAACCAGAGTGCCCCATGGCCCCACCAGAGATTCCTGTCTGCAGGAAGGACAGGTGAACCAGAGAGTGAATCCGAATTCTTTTGAGGGACTGATATAGGTATGAGAGAGAGAGGGGCTTCTTCTTTCCTTTAGTGTTACAATAGCTCAGAGGATCCCAGCCAGGATCTGCCAGTGCTCCTCTTTGCTTCTTTGTCTGTTTCTTGGATCCCTTTCCTTCTGTGAGGGCTTCATGCTTAGGAAGGTTCTTTGTATGGGGTAGCAGTGTGTTGGTGACCTTGTTTGCATCTTTGGACCTAGCCAAGCCTGCTGCCACCCCACTGGACAGCTTATGCACCAGAATACATTTCACTGCTCTAAGTTAGTTTGGACATTTCGTCCTGTCTCTCTGGATAGATGGTGAGTTCCTAACAGACAGCATCCAAGTCCAGTATTTCTTTGATTCTGATCTTAGTGCTTGGTACACTGCTAAGCATACAGCAGGTACTCAATAAGTGCTTATACAGTCGTTGATACAGAACCTAGGTCACTGAGTCTGAGGACATTTTGATGGATCACTTCACTACTCAATTAATCAGTGGGTTGTGAGAATGTTTCCTTTCCGAGAGACTCCATGAGCTGAAAAATTGCTCCTTGGATTGAATGATTTGTTTGAAATTCCATTTTCTTCACTCTCCAAGTAATAAGGGGAAACTGAAAAAAACACAGAAATGTGATGGAGCTTTTGAGGGAGAGCAGAGTGTAGGGTATCTTATATTTCCAATTCTTCCTGTCTTGGAGACACACTTGTGTTTCAGTCTTTCTAATAAATTAGAGAGAATGAGCATTGCACACAGGAGGAACTTCTTTGCCTTTTGAGAAGTACAGTAGGTTTGCTCCCTCTCTCCTTGCTGTGGCCTGGTTGTATTTCAGTCAGCATCATTGGCTCTCAGCCCTTTTCTTATTAGAAAATCATCCTGGAAGAGGGTTTAACATATTTGCTTATTAGTCTCCTTGAATACTGTTGTTGATTTGATTTTTCTTTTCTTTTCTTTTTTTGCCTTGTGCATGCAAATCAAATTATTAGAATAAATCTAAGTAGATGGTTTTCCTATATGGTGGAAAACCTATATGTACATCCTGGGGGAAGTACAAGGCCAATGAATTTTAAATCTCATCACCCCTGCCAGGCCATCTTCTCAGAGGTGAAAGCTGGGCAACACCTGTATGAACTATAGAGGGAGATGGATATTTGCAGGGCTGGGATATAGAGAGGGATGGGTTCTTGCAGGGATGGGATATAGAGGGGGATGGGTGCTTGCAGGGATGGGATATAGAGGGGGATAGATGCTTGCAGAGCTGGGATATAGAGGGGGATAGATGCTTGCAGGGATGGGATATAGAGGGGGATGGGTGCTTGCAGGGATGGGATATAGAGAGGGATGGATGCTTGCAGGGATGGGATATAGAGGGGGATGGGTGCTTGCAGGGATGGGATATAGAGGGGGATGGGTTCTTGCAGGGATGGGATATAGAGGGGGATAGATGCTTGCAGAGCTGGGATATAGAGGGGGATAGATGCTTGCAGGGATGGGATATAGAGGGGGATGGGTGCTTGCAGGGATGGGATATAGAGGGGGATGGATGCTTGCAGAAATGGCCCAGGCCAGTCTGCCAAGCCACCATGGCTCACGAAGGCATACAGGGAATGGTGGACACACTGAGGTGGGAAACCCTGGAGTATCTGCTCAGCTTTCAGCATCTCCTTTCTCCAAGATCCTATTTCAGGAGAGGCACCCAGCAGCTTCACTACTCTTTCTTTTGTTTTGGACTGCAGATAATGAGAGTTGAACTAATCTTAGTCCTCACAGCATACTCTCCCCACTGGTTTGAAGAAGGTCCCTTCCTGGTTTTGTAATTGTTTTTTCCCCTGTATTCCCATCCCACATCCGTACTTGCCTCTTCCACCCCTCCTAGATGTCAGCTTGTGTTTATGCATATCCCGGAGTATGTATCCTTACAAAATAGATGGAGTCATTTGGGTATGCGTTAATTTGCACAACTGAGGTGATGCTCTAGAACTGACCACTCCAAGTGTGGTCCACAGCCCAGCAATGTCACCTGGACATTAGAAATGCAGAAGAATCTCAGACCCTGCGCTAGAGTTGCTGAATCAGACTCTTCATTCTAACAAACTCTCCTAGGTTTGCCTGCATAGTAAAGTTTGAGAAGCACTAACCTAGTTTACATTCTGTTTCTTTCTAGTTTTCTACTTGATAATATACATTAAGCTCTATCTGTGTGTTCTGTGTTCATTTAATTAGTTTAATTCATTGCTTTTAATTGCTTCATTTCCACAATGCTCACTCACTTCTTCGTCTCTGTTCCCCAAATAGTGGCAACTAGAGTTGCCACCTACACTTTTGGCCACAGATTTTTAGTTCCAAATTGGGACAATCAGATTTTTCCTCCCAGGAGTTTGTGTGTGGTTCTGAAATATGTTCACCCAACCTGGTATTGTCTTTTTCCAGAGAAGATGAAAACTTTGGAGCTGTGGGATGGACATAAGCTGAAAGAGCACAGAAAGGGAGAAGCCGCAGGGAGTCAGAGAGCAGGGACAAATGAAGTGAGAGGATGCTGTGTACCTTCTGGATGACTTCCAGAATTCCTGGTTTCAGTTCCTTCCTGAGGCCAGTGAGTTCCTTGATGTACTCTCTTCCCCTCAAGTGCACTTTCCCCTTCTTTTGAGGCTAACTTGAGTTGTTTTTTTTCATTCTGAGTAAACCATGAAGCCCTAAATAAAACACTAGGAATCAAGAGTGCTTGATCCATTGCCAACTCATCATATAATCTTAGACAGGCATGTGGAAAAGAAATTACTTATCCATAAAAAAAGAGTATATGATTGAATTAAGAATTCTTAACATATGGTCATGGATGGGCTTCAGGAGGCAAAGGAACTCTCTGAAAACAGATGGAACGTTTGGTTTAATATGTGTATTATTAGGAAGAGGACTATTAGCTTTCATCAGGTTTTCAAAGGGTATTGCAAACAAAGGAAGGTTACTAATTGATGGATTTGATGATCTTTTCCTTCACTAGGTAAGGTAAACCCTGGGGATGTACAAGCAGTTAAAACTGAGGGAATGAATCTGGGAAGGTCACCCAGAGAAGGTCACCTTTGGGCTCTCTCAGAAGAACTTGGCCCTGTTTGCAGGAAAAGCCCCATGGAAAATTGAAGGAAAGCTCCACATTGTGCCCAGGGATTTCCTCTAAGGGGTACAATCCAAAGCCATCTCCATCTGCTCTGCCTCAGACCCTCACAACCTCTTTGAAACTCTGTGAACTCAACAGCTGGGCTCTCCCAGGGCTGGAACTCCCTGTGTCTGGTCACAGACCTGGGTTTGAATTCTGACTCCTCTCTCTTACCTGCTTGAAGCCTCAGGAAGGTCACTATACATCTTTGGGTCTCAATTTCCTCATGTCTAAAATGGGGATAATAATATTACCAATATAGTAGCACTGTTCAGAAGATTAAATGAGGATTCCATGTCTGACACTAACGGTATTGGAACATTCTCAGTAAGTGAGCTATCAATGTAATGAGACAATGCAAAGCCTGGAAAAATGCAATTTTTCTACATTTGAGACAGTCCTTTTAAAAGCAGATTTTACAAGTTGGTGAGCAACTAGATGAATGTCTGTTTCTAGCTGACAGTTTTGGTTTCGCCCAAAGTATTGGAAAAGAAGCTTGTTTGTTGTCAACAATGAGCAGTCAGGAAGTTTTGCAGGGAAATCCTGATTTTCAACTTAAAAATTTTTTTTGGAGGGAAAAAAACAGATGCGGCAACCCTGGTCCAGAGCAGAGCAGTTGTGAATTATAGGCATGGCTTGTGGCTTGCCACAGCTCCTGGTCTCCACTGGGTTTGGTTTACTCTTTATGTGGCTAGCCTGACCCTGTGGGCTTTGTAGTTTACGACGTCTGCCTCAAAGGACTGCGTCCAGTTTGTCTCTGGGTTGTAACGAAGTTAGAATGAGCCTTAAGCAAGCTAAAACTAAAGGTAGAGACTTTCATATTTAATTGAGTGTCTTAAAACCTTTTATTGTTATTTTCTTAGATATAAGAAAATTCAATCACCAGTCTTGGCTGCTTGCCTTGTGTTCTGGACAGAGCAGCCTTAGCAGGAGCTCAGGCTATTTGTGGGGTCGTAAAGCCCCGGCTGCTGTCTGGGCTGCCACCAGCAGCTTTGTAGACCAAGAAGCCCCCATGCATGGCACCAACTGACAGGAGAGATGGCTGAGTGCAAGGGGCCATGAAAACCCAGTAACTGGCCAAAGTGGGAAATCAGCTCCACCGTCAGGGCAGACCTGGACAATAGGGGCAGAGGGAGTCAGCGGATGACTGATTCGCCTTTCCTCTCCTTGGCTGACTGTGCGAGATACAGCTCCCTGTGGTCTCTGAAAATGCCTAAGTGACGGAGTCATCAGCTGTGTTTTCTCTGGAAGTGCTGACTGGTTTGCAATTGCACCGTTTAGTATTTGTTTTTCCTTTTCCCCTGCCTCACATGTTTATCCTCCTGCTTGCTTCCCAGGGATTGCATTTCCAATGAAGAGTTAGCCTGTAAGATTTTGCCACTGACTCTGTTTTCTAGGGAAACTGGACTAAAGTGTGTATGCATGTATTTGACAACTGCTATAAACATGAAAAACATAAAGAAGACAGTAAAATAAATCACCCATAATACTGTGAAAATATTGGAATGTTTGCTGCTGCTTTTCCTCTTCTCCCTTCCTCCTCCCCTTCTTCTCCCTCTCCACGCCTCTTTTTCTCCTCTTCCACCTTATGCCCTCTCTTCTATTATATCTGTCCCTCTCACTTGGGAGAGATTAGGAGAACTGGGAATAAAGAATGTGAAAAGATATGACTGAGAGATGACTTAATGCTTGTCTCGTGTAAAGATGGAGCTTGTATAATGAAGACGCTGAAGAAGAGGAAGATAAATTAAATAGAGGGTCATTAGGCACACAAAATTCAAGATTGCCAGGAGGGTTCTGCACTGAGAAAACTCCTAACGAAGACTGTGGAACTGCCTTTGACAGGGAAGAAGACTGTGGGGACAGGAAGAATGAGGTCATGGTAGGAAGGCGCTCGGGACAGCATATTTCTGGCAGGAAAGAAATTAGAGAGGAACTGGCTTAAAAGGCAAAGCACTTGATGGAAAAGAAGAAGGAGAAATGAGAAAAGAGAAAAATAATGCAAATTGAATTTATTGTGTTTACCAAAACTCCTGTATGGGCAACGGTACTTCGAATTTTCAGAAGAGGTTGTTTGGCAGTGGAGAAAAGGATTTTTAAATAAATATGTATAGCATGTAAATACATTTATGATAAGACACCTGTGACTATCAAATGATGCTGTAATTGTGAGAGCATAAAGCATAAGGTATCATAATAGCAACCCAGCCCAACGCCAGCTGAATATTTCCTCCTTGGTATTGTTTGCTAATTTTTTCTAGAGGTGTCTCAGGATGTATGGTAATAAAAGTTTGGGGGAATGCTTTTTTGATTGACCCCAAAATGATTTTGCTGCAAAATTCAAATGTGGTGAGTTTAATGTGGAGTTTATGCTACTCAGGAGAACTCTATAGATCTTCATATCCCATTTACATCAATAGCGAGATAATTTATCTTGATTACAGGGAGTATTGAAGGAAGTAATTGTCATGTGCTGCTTATTATAGTGCTTCCAAATAAATTAAAAACTCTAAAGATATAGAGGTTTTAAAGCCAGTCATAGGGTATGCACAATAACGTTTGTTTCGATAATCAATAGCAAATGATCCATGAATTAGAAATGCTTTCTTGGAGTGATCATAATGGTTTTTATTCTTTTCCTTTACAGCTTATTAACAATCCATTTTTAAAAACATGTCTGACCCTGGGTGGCACTTTCCTAAGAAGAAGCTGTGTCTGCAGGTCTGAGCCCCAGTGCAGCCTGCTGGCCCCCATGCAGAGCCCTCCCTCTGGGGATGGGACTGTGCATCTCAGAGTCTGCACAATGATGGCCCCTGTGCCAGATCCAGGTCTCAGGTATAAATGCATACCTTGCACAGTGCTTTTAAAAAAGATTCTCATTCATTGCCAACATTTGAAAATCAGGAGAGCTCACATGAAAAAGAGAATTCTGGCCTCTCTCTAAAAATCAGAATAACTGGTGGCTAGGATTGAGAGTGATTGTTTCTCTTCTAAATGGAATGGGTCCTGCAGGGCGTGTGGTCCCCAACTGCCTGCTCAACTCACTTTTCCTTTCTCCCTGAACTCGGTAGCCATTTGAACTGTAGAAGGTACTCCACTCCCCTTCAGCTTTGCTCCGCCTCTGCTTTTATCCCTCATGTTCCCTTATCACTATGCTGAGCAAAATGAAGGCTCCTCCTCATGGTACATTTTTCTAAGAAGGGAAGGTTGTGAGTTCAAGCCATTATCAGTGTCATTTTCATCTTCCTGATTCTCCATCAGCTCTTCAGTGTGTTTAGCCTTTGGGTCTTTCCCATCTCGGTGACAGACATTTTGTCAGCATATCTATTGAACAAGCCTCTAAGGCTATTAGGCATCATCAAAAAGAAATCATCATTTCTTCATAAGGGGATACTGGGATGTGGAGAATTTGCTGGGTCCATACCCGGGACACTTGCCTTTCATGGTAAAACATGCTGTCTGAAGCACTACTTCCTCTCTCTTGCTTCCCATAATTGAGAGCAGGGGAGAACCTAGATGAAGGCAGTTTGGGAGCAGTTATAGTAGATTGTTCTATGGCATGGAGCCCCTAGAATGAGGGAATGGCCAGGAAATCTCACTCTCTGACACCAATCGGCATAATGGCTTAGAGCAACCTTCTGCCAGTAGACTGACTTGCAAATGCAACAAGACGTTCCCTAAGTCTGCAGCCTGATGGCCAGGTGCTGGCTTCCTTGGATTCCTTTGGATTTTTAGAATATGTTGGGGAGGAGGCTGTGAGGAGTGATTGCAGACTACCTCCTGGTGAGAAGAAGTGGCCAAGAGTTCTGATCCTTGAATCTTCACCCAGCTTTGATCAGGGCACTAGCAGCAATTTCACACCTCAATTAAAGTTTGCCAAGTGTCTACTTTCTCCCAATTCCTATGCTCAGGCAGGTTGTGGTTAGTTAAACTGGAAGTTACCATATAGTACTGTAATGCTATCAGCAAGGTGTATGCACATGCTTAGGAAGCAGAGGAAGGGTAGGATGGGAGCTGGGGGCTATCACTTTTTCTGAGGCACCCATCCTTGAGAAGCCACTCCTCCCTACTCTCGAGAGACTCAACAGGAAGTAGAATCCCTCTTCCTCTCCCCCATACCCTTCACTGTCTTTTCTGGAAGAAAAGAGTCATGAGGACTTTGCCAGCAGACTGGCATTGGTGCCATTATTCCAGCTCCATCACACCTCTGATGTTGGGGTCCTTTTCCCTGGGGCTGGTGCTGGGGAGTTAAGTGGAGCAGAGAGAAATGCTCATTTTCACTGTTTATAGAGAAAATGTGTGCTACCTTTGGGAGGTCAACTGCTTTTGGATTCACTTTGCTGCTTTTTGCTTGGGAAATGGCTCCTCTGAGGGCAAGGCAGGGAACTGGAAGGATGAAGAGGGTGTCCTCCCACAACTCCTCACCCCCTACCCCCTGCACTCCTGAAGTTGCTGGTGGAAGTTTGGATGGCCATGCATGCTCTGCTGAGGCCTTGGCCATGCTGAGAGATTCTCCCATGGGTCTTTGGTCCCTTACAGCCTTGTTTGGTCTGCGGCAGAGTAATTGCAGGACTGGGAGTAGGCATATCTAAGCATATCTTGAGACCCTGGCATAGCTCCTCCACTCTCTGAGCCCCTGCACTGGCAGGTGGTACACTCCCAACTGTCTCCTAACATTCTGGGGGCTCGGTGGCAGGATTAAAGTAAAAGGCTATGGAATAAATTCAAAGGCAAGAGAGGAAAATGGAGAGATGGAGAAAGAGGGGAAAAAAGAGTGGTAGAGGAGAAAATTCAAAGAGGAGAGATGGTGGGAGTGAGAGGAGGTGGGGGTGGTGAGAATGATAGAGAGAGGGAGATTAGGAATGAATGACAGTGAGGGAGAACTGTCCCCTATCTGTTTAGAGCTGCCCTGGCTGCTTAGTCTCCATGGTGATGGGATTTGGTGGGAGTAAGATGTCTGCCCTTGCCCCTCCTTGGAATGAATCATCTGCCCCACAGCAGCTGGGGCTAGACCTGTCCTCATGGCCTGCTCTCCTCAAGGCCCAAGTTTGGTTGGTTGCGGGAGAAGAGTGACCCTGGACACCTGGGTGGGCGCGACTGGTGATCCTCCTGGTTGTGTAATAGCACCTCTCCTTTCTTCCCAGAGCTCCTGGGCCTGCCCCTTCCATAGCTTGGCTCTTTCTAATTCCCAAACTATCTTCTCCACTGGCTTTATCTGTCTCAGGGGTCCTTAACTTTCTCATGCCATGGACCCCTTTCCTTGAAGACAATAGATCCCTACTCTGAATGATGTTTTTAAATGCACAAAGTAAAATCCATAGGATTTACAAAGAAAATCAATTATATTTAAACACAGTTATTAAAATATTAAAAATTGTAATATATATAAAAATATGTTATTAACACATTACAGAACCGGATGTATCATATGTCTGATAATTATCATAATTTCCAAGTAGTGATGAGTGTAAATGGTACAGGGCTATGTCTGTGACAACTGCGATGTGATATGGAAACATCTGTGATTTCTACTGATGACAAAGCCATAAGAACTACTACTAAGGGAATTTCAGTTAGCAGCTAATGAACATAGTGAACATTTGTCATCCAATTTCAAAGACCCACTGGATTCTATTCATGGACCCTTTGGTGGGGTTTTTGGACCCCCCAACTTAAACTCCCTTATATGCTCTGCCAGAGATCCTTTGCCTTCTGGCAGTGCCTCTTTTAATTATATCAAGCTCTCACTACCTTGTAAGATTTTCACACCTGCTGTCTCTACCACCTGGAATATTCTTTCAGACTTTTACCTGGTCTATCACATCTCACATCTTGGCTCAAATGTCCCTTCCTCAGAGTAGCCTTCCATAATGTCCTAGACTAGATTAGATCTTTCTTATTCTCTAAATTTTTTTTTTTTGATTAGAGAAGTTGTAGATTTACAGAACAATCGTGCATAAAATACAGAGTTCCCAAATACAACCCTGATATGAGTCTGAGTCTTCCCAGCTGAAGACGGGGATGGGTAAAAATCTTTCTCTGTTTGGGGATCTCAGTGTGCTCTCCCGGCAACTCCCCCATTGTTTACTTCTGAGTTCTTTTGATTCACAAATAATAGTGCCTCTGACACTTTGCTGCTGTTCATTGAGTGAGCTATTTGGTAGTGTCCAGGCAGGGAGGCTGGTGTGCACTGAGAACTAAGAAGGGAGAAATGAATGTGAAGACTCCGTCTGCTGCCTCCATCGTAAAATCTTCCTGATCAGGATAGGACTTTGGATTCTTTTCAGCAGCTTTCACATGATTGAGTCCTGACCTTTCTCTGGTAAGAAAAAAGTTATGCCATTTGAAATTAAGGCAGAAATCTAATATTCATGAGGTGCTGATTATCCACAAATAGGATAGTGTTTTAAAGTGTATGGTGTCAGAATTGCAAAAGGTTTTGATTAATATGTGTGTTTATGGGTCCACACTGAAGTAGAATAAGTCATGTTGCTGAATAATTTCACCTAAAGAGCTGAAATAGAGCCTGCCATAGCCCATTCATCACGGGTGTAGCGTTCGGGTGAGTTGTGATTGCCTAACATAATTACACGTGGCATGCAACATTCATGAAATTGAGCAGACATTCCTGCCAACCTGGGACAGGAAAAGACTTTACTTTGAAGTGTGGCAAACTCCCAAATTATTATTTAGCTTTTTGTAGTTCAAGTTTGAGCCACTTTTCGTAGGTGCTAATTAAGGTACAGAGAGTCCCTGCTGAGGGCTGATTAGGTACCTGTTGGAATTGAAAGTTTTTCTCCCAAATGGCAAATGAACTAAATATTGCTAAATAGAACATTTCAAACTAGTAATCGGCCATCACTCACAGTTAGCTTGCATTCATTTTCTCTTCTTACTCAAGGTCCTATAGAGGAAACACCAAGAAAAATACTTATATTTTGCACAAATCCCCCTGCCTCAAATATTTTTCCCTAGTGAAACCAAACGCATTCTACCAAAGTCTTTTCCATTAATTAAATATAAATCCTCTATTACTGAAGGGGAATTTAATTTACAAACTCTGAATTAATTTCTTCATCAGACATCTGTGGTTAATGTTTTTTAGAGTAGCTACCTCATCTGCTCTCAAACACTTTCCTTTAAGTGCTTTTGGCCAAGGGCAAGGAGATTTGCAGCTGCAATTTTGGGACCAGCAAACAAATATGAGAACTGGAGCTGCTTAGATTCTTCTGCTTTGCTGCAAAGCAAGACCTCGAGGTCACAGAGAACAAGGGAGAGGAGAACTCCAATCTCTCTGCAAGGGAGCTGTGTTGCCTCTGGGTAGTCCAGTTTATTTCAATCCATCCTACATGGAGCTCCCAGATGGATTTTCTTTTTAAGGGCAGCTGCGTCATGCCGTTCTCTCTGCTTAAGACAAAACCCTTTCAGGAGTGAAGTCTGAACTCTCAATGACCTCATCCTCTTCTTTCTGGCGCTCTGGTCAGAACTGGGACCCTCATCTTCAGTAGCTTTGCTTGAATCCTCTACTGTTCCAAAGTGGAGGGCCATCCATTGCCTCTGTGCCATCCTGGAGGCTCAACCCCAGGATCCCTTGCTCCTGTCCTGGATCCTCCCTTTGGGATCCATTTCTTCTTTGTGTCAGTGTCCTCCAGCCAAAGACCATCAGGAACACACCCATCATTGAAAGTCAGGCTTATTACTTAATTCAGTGATTCAGCAAGGGAGAATGTTCACCACGGGGAGCCAGGGGAGGATGTTAGAAAAAGCCTCAGGTAGGGCTTTGGCTGTGTAATTTCAGGGCAGGTCTAAGGAAGTGGATGTTCACTCAGGATTGGGTGTTGTCAAAAAGCAGAAATAGCTTGATAAATACTATTCATAGGGAGGGCAGATGAAAGTGAGGTCAAAGCTGTCATTGGTAAAGAAGTAGCAGCGCCCATTTTACCAAGCAAGGATGATGCTAGGTATCTTGTGGGCTGTGCAGCAACCTTATTTTTATCCATCCTCACCTCAGAGTGACCTTGTCTGAAGTTGATATTCTGTGAGCTTCCTTCTGTCCTATAGGAGAACAACATGTCAGGCTAGTTCCCAAATGCCAGGGGCTGTTTTCTTTCTTTCTCTTTTCCCCCAGAACACTCAGCCCACCCTTTCTTTTGGCTCCCTCCATTTTATGTCTTATGGGTGTCCTTCTCACCCTATATTTTCTGGGGCCAGGCTGGCCTGTTGCCTGTCTCTACACCTTGTATGCCAAGCCTTAGGTGCTTCCTCTGTAAAAGCAGATGCAACTGGGCACCACATTAGAAATGGATAGGAAACACTTTCTCAAATTAAGGGTGTAGGAGCGAAAGCCTCATCCACTCCATGAATTGCATATGGTGGTGCAGTCAACCTATTGCTCCTCACCAACTTGACACAAATGGGTGTGCTGCTCTTCACCCAGCAGGGGACACCAGGAAGCTGATCCACAAGGATTTCATCTGGCTTTTGGTTAGTTTTGTCTCATGGGAAGAGGAGGTAGAGGCATTAATTGTCCTGGCTTCCTCCCTTCCCTGCCACATTTGTCAGCGACTGTATCCTGTAAGGTGGTCCCTCTTACAACTCTCTCTCCAGATTCTTGTCAACACCCCGTCCTTGTCCCTTTGCCTTAACCCTGCACACATCTCTGTAAACAAACCATTGTTAAGTCCTCCTTAAAAACTTTATTTGAGAACCGTCTGTTTCTAGTATGTTTCTAGTATTCATCAGTATGCAAGCAGGTTATCACATTAAGCTCAGTGAGTTCCAGCTGAAGTTGCAGCCAGGAAACAGGGAAGTTGAGACTGGAGCTTCAGTCTGCTGATTTCTCGTTTCCTGGACCTTCCAATTCAGGGTAGAGCTAGCTTACCTAGCAATCTGATTGAGTGGCTTCTTGTACTCTAGACCAGTGTTTTTCAAACTGGAGCCATGAAATTGGTTTAGCAGGGCATGACCCAGCATTAAAAGAAAATAGAACAAGACATATGGAGGGAGGGGGACAAGGGGCTGCCTGCTGGGATGCACCGACTAAACTGCTGCTAGTGCTGCTGTCTGCAGAAGGGCTTTGGTGCTGTCATTGATGTGAAGCTCACATGCGGTCTGCTAAGATTCAGGGCAGCCCTGGTGGCTGAAGCTGAGGAACTGAGAAGCAGAGAATCAGAGCTTGGTGTGGAAGCCCAGAGTGCTCAGATGTGCACGGATGGGGAGATGGGACCTAGGAAGTAAGCCAAGCCCTGTTCCTGGATTGCGCTACCCACACCAGCACAGCCCCACGAACTGTGACTCACCCTACACCTCACCGACCTGAACCCTGTTACCCACATCCATTCCTCGTCCCACAAGCACCGCCACCTGCCAACCCTTTGCACACACACCCGCCCCTCACCCCCACCCCAAGTGCAGTCCAATCCACCTCTCCTGAGACCGTCCTGAGCACTACTTCCCTTTCCCTGCTCCCTGCGCTGTCGCCAGCATATAAAGGCTGCCGGCCATTACCTCCATATCCAGGCTACATCCATCATACCCTGTCCATAGTGTCACACAGCCCTACCACATCTACGCTGAGTTCTTCGCACAAGTGCATCAGTTTACAGCACTCCTAAACCCCCACGTGCCCACGCCTCCCAGTCACGCTCCACAGTTCTGGGAAAGCGCTGAACTGTGCAGCCAGGTCACATCTGCCCCCAGCCCATGCACGCATGACAGCGACCTGCTGCCATAGCTCTGTGCATGTGCACAAAAAGGCCCCACACACTAGACCAGTGCACCCCCAGGCCCGTGCACCTGTACAGGCACATCCTCCCTGGCGGCTGGACACCCACGCTCACAAGCACCACGTAGCAGATATAGACCTGCACTGCAACGCATCTCTGCACTGCTATGCCTCACCCCATGCCCTGCATCTTTCTACATGTGCATTGCACAAACACAAGGCTTTAGTCTACTGAAGGAAATCAATTTCCAAAGCAAATCAATCAAAATAATTACATGTGGTGAAAACAACAGAAGATCGCTAACCATATCACAAAGCAGACAGATATAGCCCAGCCTAATGGCCAAATTAAAACACCAAAGGAGACACAGATGCTGGAACAACTAATCGACGATGTTCATATAACTCTACTAAATAAAATAGGTGGGATGGTTAATGACATAAAGGAGATCAAGAAGACATTAGGAGCTTCCGGAGAAGATGGCGGCTTAGTAAGACGCGCGGGTCTTAGTTCCTCCTCCAGAAAAGCAACTAAAGAAACAGAAACAATACGAAACAGCTCCCGGAGTCACGACAGAGACCAAAAAGACAGCGTACCCCATTCTGGAACAGCTGAACGGGCAGGGAGAATCTGCTGCGGTGAGCTACCCGAGGGGCGCGCGTTTTCCCGGCCAGGGCGGCTGGCGACTGGGGTCCCCTCCACGCACGTGGCTCCCCGGCCTGACTGGGAACGTTGGATAGCGGGGCCCTCCCGTCACGCTTGGCGTTTCGGGCCAGCTGGGCAATTAGGACCGGCACTCTCCCAAGCCGCGGCGGCCAGCGACCCCCACCTCCACGCGCGGTTTCCCGGGCCGACTGCGGTGCAGACAGACGAGCGCCACGAGCGCCACCTACTGGGCAGGAAAAGAAAAACAGAGCCCAGAGATTTCACAGAAAAAGCTTTCAACCAGCTGGGTAACACACCCAGGGAAATCTGATCAAATGCCCAGACACCAGCAGAAAATAATGGATGACGCTCGGAAAATTGAAGATATGGCCCAGTCAAAGGAACAAACCAATAGTTCAAATAAGATACAGGAGCTGAGACAACTAATGCTGAATATACGAACAGAAATGGAAAAATTCTTCAAAAACCAAATCAATAAACTGAGGGAGGACATGAAGAAGACATGGGCTGAACAAAAAGAAGAAATAGAAAATCTGAAAAAACAAATCACAGAACTTATGGGAGTGAAGGACAAAGAAGAAAAAATGGAAAAAACAATGGATACCTACAATGGTAGATCTAAAGAGGCAGAAGCTACAATTAGTGAACTGGAGGATGGAACATCTGAATTCCAAAAAGAAACAGAAACTATAGGGAAAAGAATGGAAAAACTTGAGCAGGGGATCAGGGAACTGAATGACAATATGAAGCGCACAAATATACGTGTTGTGGGTGTCCCAGAAGGAGAAGAGAAAGGAAAAGGAGGAGAAAAACTAATGGAAGAAATTATCACTGAAAATTTCCCAACTCTTATGAAAGACCTAAAATTACAGATCCAAGAAGTGCAGCGCACCCCAAAGAGAATAGACCCAAATAGGCGTTCTCCAAGACACTTACTAGTTAGAATGTCAGAGGTCAAAGAGAAAGAGAGGATCTTGAAAGCAGCAAGAGAAAAACAATCTGTCACATACAAGGGAAACCCAATAAGACTATGTGTAGATTTCTCAGCAGAAACCATGGAAGCTAGAAGACAGTGGGATGATATATTTAAATTACTAAAAGAGAAAAACTGCCAACCAAGACTCCTATATCCAGCAAAATTGTCCTTCAAAAATGAAGGAGAAATTAAAACATTTATAGACAAAAAGTCACTGAGAGAATTTGTGACCAAGAGACCAGCTCTGCAAGAAATACTAAAGGGAGCACTAGAGTCAGATACGAAAAGACAGAAGAGAGAGGTATGGAGTAAAATGTAGAAAGAAGGAAAATCAGATATGATATATATAATACAAAAGCCAAAATGGTAGAGGAAAATATTATCCAAACAGTAATAATACTAAAAGTTAATGAACTGAATTTCCCAATCAAAAGACATAGAATGGCAGAATGGATTACGACCCAGCAATACCACTGCTAGGTATCTACTCAAGGGACTTAAGGGCAAAGACACAAACGGACATTTGCACACCAATGTTTATAGCAGCGTTATTTACAATTGCAAAGAGATGGAAACAGCCAAAATGTCCATCAACAGACGAGTGGCTAAACAAACTGTGGCGTATACCTACGATGGAATATTATGCAGCTTTAAGACAGACTAAACTTATGAAGCATGTAATAACATGGATGGACCTAGAGAACATTATGCTGAGTGAGTCTAGCCCAAAACTAAAGGACAAATACTGTAAGGTCCCACTGATGTGAACCGACATTTGAGAATCAGCTTGGAATATATCATTGGTAACAGAGACCAGCAGGAGTTAGAAACAGGGTAAGATAATGGGTAATTGGAGCTGAAGGGATACAGACTGTGCAACAGGACTAGATACAAAAACTCAAAAATGGACAGCACAATAATACCTAAGTGTAATGTAACTAGGTTGGAACACTGAATGAAGCTGCACCTGAAATATGGTTTTTTGTTTGTTTGTTTGTGTGTTTGTATCTTTTGTTTTTGTTTTTTTCTTTTTCCTTTTTATATATATATATATATTATTAGTATTATTATTTTAATTCTCTTCTCTATATTAACATTCTATATTTTTTTCTGCTGTTTTGCTAGTTCTTTTCCTAAATCGATGCAAATGTACTAAGAAATGATGATCATACATCTATGTGATGATACTAAGAATTACTGAGTGCATTTGTAGAATGGAATGATTTCTAAATGTTGTGTTAATTTCTTTTCTTTTTTTGATTAATAAAAAAATTTAAAAAAAAAGAAGACATTAGGAGAGCATTGAGAGGAATTTGAAAGAATACATAGAAAAATAACAGATATCACAGAGATTAAAGATGCAGTGGATGAAATAAAAAACATGTTAGAGACACACAACAGCAGATTTGAAGAGACAGAAGAAAGAATAAGTGGTTTGTAGGACAGGACAACTGATTTTGAATACTCGAAACTGCAAATGGCAAAAAAGATGGGGAAAATTGGATTGGAACTCGGGGAAGTGATGGACAAAACAAAATGCACAAATAAAAGAATCATTGGTGCCCGAGAAGGAAAAGAGAGGAGTAAAGGGCTAGGAAGAGTAGTTGAGGATATAATGGGGGCAAACTTTCCAACCCCTATAAAAGACATAAATATGCAAGTCAAAGAAGCTCAACAAACTCCAAATAGAATAAGTCCAAATAGGCCTTCCCCAAGACACATAACAATCAATCTGTCAAATGTTGAGGAGAAGCAGAAAATTCTGAAAGTGGCAAGAGAAAAGTAATCTGCTACATATAAGGAAAAGCATATAAGACTGAGTTCAGATTACTCGACTGGCACCATGGTATGATATATTCAAGAACCTGAAAGAGAAAGACTTCCAGCCAAGAATTCTGTACTCAGCCAAAGTGTCCTTCAAAACTGAGGGAGAGATTAAAATTTTCACAAACAAATCCTGAAAGAATTTGTCAGCAAGAGACTGGCCCTATAAGAAATACTGAAGGGACTTCTGTCAGTTGAAAAAAAAGAATAGAAAATTTCAGAGTGCATCCTACATAGTAAAAGATAAGTGTTGTTTTGATAAACTTTGGCTTCAATTTCGTGTATGCGTGTGTGTATTATTTATCTCAGGTTGCCTTTAAAATGTATTTCTTACTGTGGGAAATAGTCAAAAAAAGTTCGTAGCCTGTTGTTCTAAAGGGAGCAGACCCCCATTGGAGATATGCTCCAACCTTAGCAGGTGCAGACTCTCCTCTTGTACGCTTGCATCCACTGTGACCTTTGAGGGGTGGACATATCCCAGAGGTTTCCTGAAAACCTGGGGCTAGAGAACCCTTTACATCTCAGGAGCACTGGTGTTCCAAGAACAGCACATAGGGAAACACTTTGTTGGGTGTGGTGAAGAGGAGAGGAGAGTCTTGACCCTGTGCTGAGGGAGGCCACTCAGAGGGGAGGCAGCAGCTAGGGAGGAGCAGGGGTGTCTTCTCCAAGGACCCATCCTCCTGCAGTCACTTCAGCAGGAGCCTACAGAATCTTGGAACCCCACGTACTGAGAAGGGATGTTATAATGGAAAGAGAATGGGATTTGGAGTCAAACCCACTACCTAGTTTGTTGCTTTGTGATATAAGCGAAATGCCTATGGGGCAACTGCAGTTTAGAGAGGTTAAATGACATATCTCCCTCAACATTAAATATTATATAATATAGCACATATAGTAAGACCAAGCTGAGTGCCTGCCATGCACTTGGTATCTTCTCTCAAAGTCCTTTCCTTGCTTAAATTCCTGCTATAGTTCTATCACCCATTTATTGTCTATTATCTGCTTGCATGCCCCCAGGGATGAGGAGATCACTAGCTTTTATACCAGCTTTTTCTATGCCTGGGCAGCTAAATCTGTCTTCTCGTAGTCCACATTCATTGTTCTGGTTTTACGCATCAGGCCCTCTTTCACTTCTCCTTAAGGAGACTAAATATTGGGAAAAGGATGAGAAGAGTGGGAAGCAGAAGGTGTTTTTAAATTTTTTTTCCCAGACTCTATCTCCCCCTTCAGATTAGTCAGAGCTATTGGTTTCTGCCTGGGTCTATTACCAGTGTATTTTTCAGCTCCTTCTCTATTCTTTAGTGGGACCGCATAGCAGAAAGCTGGCACAATTGTAGATCAGAGCTTCTCATCGGAACTTGGCAAGTGTTACATGTTTCATTTGTGGCAGTAGTGTGAAATGTATCTTTCTGAGAAACGTGGGACTCCCTTGAGAACAATAGTTGACAGTGACTACCTTCATGTCCATTTTCCTTCCAGTGAGAGAGAGGGAAAAGCATAGATGTTGGTGTGCATTAAGGGGGCTCTAGACCTGTAAGGAATTTGGGGCCTCACAGAACAGCAATAAGTAGCTATGGTGAGAATGAATGAACAGGTGGACTGGAGAAGGGAAGAGCCAGGACAAACTGGGTTAGCATCCTGCAATCCCTGGGTTCCACCTCCCTTCACTCTTCTTCCAGTGAGTTTTAGAACTTGGTGTGGGACCAGCCTGGAGTCTGTCATGACAGGGTGGGAGTCCAGTGGGGGAGCCCGAGCAGGGGAAGCTTTACTTGCTGACTCCAGGGAAGTTCTATAGATGTAACCCTGGCTCAGGGGCCAGGGAAACCCAGGGACTCTTTAGAAAAGACAAAGATGTGACCAGCTCAAAAGCTCCAGCTTTCTTCTCTATGGAAGACCCTCAAACTCTCTTTCTAACCCCCTGAGCTCTCAAATCCCTTGTTCAAACCTCCACCATTAGTTTGGAAGTTCTTTAAGGCTCAAACTCTGGTCTTATATGTTGGTCTTACTCTGTGCCTGGTAAGCAGTGATGGCTGAGCAATCATTTGTTCATTGATTGACCCAGTGAACAGCTGAGTGAATGGAAGAAAATAAGTCTGTGAACTTCAGGATGTCCGTGTGAGTCTTTCAGATTCTGTCATTCTGACAGTGGTCATGCTGGTTATGTAGTTCTCTAAATGGCTGAGACACAGGCTTTGGCTCATTCCTTTTCACAGCCAACAGGGGCAGAGTCCCTGGACAGTGAAGTGTACATTAAGCTATTCCTCTTCAGGAGGAGAGAATGTCACTCTTACAATAAAATGACAGTAAGACTTGGAAAGATCTTGGTGAAATTCTAGGTCTGTATGGGCTGAATAGGAACTGAGGGCTTGACTGAGAGAAGGGGTGAAATCTTCCAGTTCAGATCTCTTGGGGAAGCTTCTCCTTGGTGTGTGGGTGGGTATGTGCAATGGGTAGTGCCACACCCTACCTTGTGCATTTTCTTCCTATTTTTCCTGTGAGCTTACTAAGCTCCATGATTTGGTCTCTCCCATGAGGCTATAAGGCCCTTACTTACAGCAATCATTTCTATACCATCACCCTTGTCTCCATCCCCCACCCCCAACCCCCAACCCAGTAAGCCTCACACAAGGCCTGTGTCCAATCCATGTTTGTCAAGTGAATAAGGTGTTTAAAGGCAAATGGTGTTTGAAGCCTCTGGATTTCCTGGAAGAGTCAGGACTGGAAACCTTACAGCCTTTTTCTGTGTTTTTGTTTTCCAGGAATAAGAAGAGAAATAACACACAGCTGTATCTGCTGACAGCAAATCAAATGTCATTATGTGTATGCTGATGGCAGGCTGTTTCTCATTTGCCCAAATTGCCAATCCCACCATGCCATACCCGTGTTGGATGTTTAGGGAAACAGATGACATGTGTTATCATGCTAAATAAGCTGAAACAGTGCCAGGATGGAGACAGAAGGTGTTTGTTTATTTTTAAGTGAAGCATGGCACTTGGAATGACTTATTGTGGTGGAGAAGGAAGGCACCCAGGGGAATGAGGCAGGGCTGAAGTGGAAGTTTATGAATTAGAGCAAATTACTGTTCCCCCAGCTGAGAACTACCTTCTATGGAACTATGATGGTACAGGTGATTCTTACCCCAGAAAATCCTCAAGTGACTTCTTGGACCTGTCAAAAAAAAATGTGGAGTACAGAAATCACCTACTCCGTACTGGAGCTTGCTCCATGAGGATTCCTCCTCAGCTCGCCTGTCCTGAACATCTGGCCTGGGCACAGGCTCTGGCTGGGTGAGTTTCCACCCAGAATCTAGGAAGGGTTGCCATGCAATGCTGCCTGTGTTTCTCAGTCACAGGAGGAAAACAGCCCGTGTATCAGACTTCTGAGGCAGCTGAGGGCTCCCATGCAGAGAAGAGATGATTTGCCTGGTTTATGTCGAGAAAGCAGGAGAAGCGGATGTTGGCATTGAGGCTTTGCAATTTTCTGGTGGCAGTGTAGCAGAGCAGGAAGTGATACTGGGAGCACAGATTCACTTGGAAATGCCATGATAGGGAGAGCATGCACCTCTAATTTTGTTTCAAGCTCACTCAAGCATTTACTTCCTTTTTATGAAAACCCCGCTTCTCATTAAAATTACTAGTTTAAAATTACAATCTTCTGTCGAGCACATCTAAGATATGACCTTTCTTCATTCTAAATGCTATAAAAATTAAGTTTTTCCAGGCTGTGGGCTACTCTCTTGGGATAGGTTTTTAAAAAAATGTACTGGATATTGCTTTCAAAGTTCTCTAATTGCCTAAATTAATAATGACTTTTTTCTTTGGCTCCTGTAAGGGACAAATGAATTTGAATCTCTCTCTAAAGAATTGAATCTCCAGTTATCTCATTCTGATTACTTTTTGCATTCAGTATAGAATTTGAAATAATCTGCAAGGTCACCTCTTCCATCCTCGTCCTCCTACTCTATCCCTTCCTTCTGACCTCTAGCCTCTAAGGGTTTGGTTGAAAAGAAGAAATAGAAGGAAAGTCCCTGGCCTTTTTCATACTGAGATTGGATACAAACCCTCATAGACTGGGCATTGCTCATTACATTGAGCAAATAAAACTTTTGGTTTTATTACAAAAAGAAACAATTCTCCTTAGGGAAATTACACCAAATAAACAGAAGTATGAATCCCTTATATTTTATTGCTAAATGGACTCACCATCCTTTTAAAGACAAAAATTTTTAAGAATATCTGGCTTTCATGCATGTGCTCATGTACATGTCATGGCCAGAATGACATTAGCTAAAATACACAAATGTTGCCTTAAGAAAACCAAAAATTTAAAATAAGCAACACACACTATCTAGTCTTCTCAGGAAAAGGCACAGTAAGAGGCTGACAACTTATTTTACATGTCTAAGATTTTCATGTTAAAGGAAATAGAATGTAGTTATTGACTTTGAAATGTGTAGGCATTTGCTTAATTCAGAGATTGAATCTTTGCTAAAATGGGCAGTTAGGATGATGAAAGAAATTGACTTGTACCATTTAATGAGCAATTTGATCTTTTCAATATAGAAATAACTGGTGCTGTGGATAGCCTTTTTATTCTTTTGAGAGCCCCATAACCAAGAAATCTTTCAAATGATCATTATACAATGAATGCCTTGAGGCTTTGAAAAATATTTATTCTGAAATTACGATAAGCACAAAATGAGTCACCAATGCAAAAAAAAAAAAAAAAAAAGAAGAAAAAAAAAGCCAATAAACACTAGGCAGTAAACTCTGGTAAATTTTCCCTACTTAAAATAATTGGACAGATACTTTTTTGCCTTTTTTTTTTTAAGTAATAGTATCTAAAAGGATTTAATGTTCTCATTCCTTTGGAAATGGAGCTGAATATGTTTCTTATCTTAAATTCAAAAATTGGAGTAGGAAGTGATGTAATATGATTGGGAGAAGCCCAGTTTCATTAAATTATAGCGTACCAAATTAAGTATCATATAAAGATATTCTCTAGAAATCAGCACTAGTTTCTGAATTTAAGTTTTGGGTTAGTGGGAAGGGATATTTTCAGTAGTATACACGTGACTGAGATATTTCCTATCATTGAATATCAGTGTGCTCCCTCACCTTTCCCAGTCCACTCACAGCTAGGTGGGGCTGCGTGACTAGTTCTGACCAGTGGGCTATAAGCAGAAATGCCGAACTAAGAACTAATCCCTAGCCCCAGTTTTTTTCCTCCTCTGCTGTGGTAATCTGGAAGCCAGATTTTGATGTGGTGGCGCCACAAATGTGAAGTAGCCTGGATCACTGAGTCGTTGCACGGAGGAGAGTTGCGCTGTAGTTAGCCAGCATCAGAATCTGTATGAGCAGGAAATAAACCTTCAGATTTGAAGTCGCTTAGTTTTCAGGGTTAAATGGTTCCTACAGAGTAGCCTAGGCTATTCTGACTAATAATCTCATCATAGGGTGCTGTGAGTAGCTGATGGAGTCCAAATTCCTCTTTGTGCTGTAGTAAATAGCTGCCCTATTTTAAAGAAAGTATTGCTCTTTACAGAATGATGGGTGAACCAGCACATTAAGGCAAAATAACCAGTTAATGATTTCTAAGGATAATTCAAGTGACTAATTCAAGGAAACAGTAGTCTACCATGTGTTCCTTTAAGTGACAGATTCCCTGTGCCCACTTGCCTTGAGTTAGCTTGTCCACCTTGCTGAAGGTTGCTATGCAGCCAGGCAGCCAGGATTGCCTGGGGAACTGGAGGTCACTCCTTATGTCCTATAAAGAGTGGATCTGTAGTGATAGGACCTGGGCTCTTTGCTTCTCCTGCCACCAAGTCCAAGGCTATCACAGTATCATGGTTCCATAGAACCCATAATGTCCACGGTACTGGAATGACCTGCCATCTTGGAGAGGCTGTGTGCACACACGTTTCAACCAAAGGCCTTTTACCAGAATCTTTCCCAAAATCAACTTTTTTTTTCATGTCTAATTAATTTTCTTTGGTACCCCTCTCTACTGAGGAACAGAGACACTGATTGACTTGACCACTGGGAACTGAATATAATACATCTGCCCTTTGCAGATGTGGCCCTGTCGCCTTTATTCCAATGAAGAGGCTCCTAAGGGAGTCTGATTTCAGCCAATGGTACCTATGAAAAAATAAAAAATAAAAAATTAGATTTCATATTTGATTTAAATTTTCACATTTGGCTTAACTCTATATCTCTATCATTAATATAGGTTTTATACCTATACAGAGCCAAATGATTCCTTTTGGAAGTAAACCAGAGCTAGAACTATGAGTTTCATGTGTTTTAACTTTTTTTATGCCCTGCTATTAGTGTCAGACTTATATATAAAAAAGCAAAAAACAAAAAACAGTGTGATGGTGAAGAGTGTGAGTTCTGGAGTTCGACTGGCCTGAGCTCAAATGCAGTCTCCCTCTCTCTAACTGCGTTATCTTGGCCAAAAGCTTAACTTCATAGAGTCTCCACTTGCTGACTATAAGGGGGGGTGATTTGAGAGCCTTTTTAGAGAGGTGCTATTTGGAGATTTATATGTACTCAGAACTGTGCTTTGGATATGAAAGCATTCAATACACAACAGCTGCTTTTTTAAAAAAAATATTATTTTGGAAAGAAAGAAGACTATAGAATGGCTTATGGATAGTGGTTATGGGAAAATAAGGAAATAAAAGATGCCCCAGCTCCACCCATCTTTCATCTTACTTCACACTTAAGTTGTAATACTGAAGGCAAAAATGTGCTGGAGGCCTGCTCTGTGTGTATATGAGTGTGCACACGCATGTGCTCACACATGGGCACACAAGAGGGTATTGTGCAGCACCTGCCAGAAGCAGGGGCCATCTTCTTTTAGTTCAGTCTGAAGGCTGCTGCAGGTGTAATGAGCTACCTGGTCAGGTAGTCCTGGGCTGATGTGGGAGTAGGGCAGCAAATAAGATAAAGTTTTCTCCCATATTTAGGTAAGGTGATTGAGGTGGATAGTGGACTAGCAGGCATGTCAGTAATTACAACAAGAGGAAAGGCTTCTGGCTAGGTGCCAGACAGCTTTGCTTTCCTAGAGAACTTGGGGGTTGGGGTATAAGGATGGGGCTCCTTCCTTGTCAGTTGCAGCTGCCTTGTCACTGTGAGGAGGCAGCTAAGTGGAGATCAACACTTGACACGAAGCTTCTCAAATCATCTCGTTGCTAGTCGTTCCGCAGTGTGTGTGGGAGGGGTGGT
Organism: Tamandua tetradactyla; assembly: GCF_023851605.1. NCBI lineage: Eukaryota > Metazoa > Chordata > Mammalia > Pilosa > Myrmecophagidae > Tamandua > Tamandua tetradactyla. Next base: position 39,547,984 of record NC_135342.1, on the reverse strand, counting down.
GTGAAGATGGTCTTTTCTCTTTTGGATGCACTGGAGAGGTGTGTGTTGATGGTCTCACTGTGGGGGCCTGGCTGGACCTGCCTGGAGGATGGCAACGTAAGGAGTGTTTATCCAAAACCCACAACTTCACACTGTACTGCACCATTGGAATGCAATGTGCAGTGACTTGAGGCAAAGTAAAGTGTAACCTCGGGTGCCCTTGGGATAGCAGGAAGTGGTGAAAATCAGATTGGGGAATCTCATTTGCTTCGTAGTAACTGGAGTGAGACATGCGTGGCTTTTATTGTGTGCTAAACTCTATTACTCCGCAGGCATAAATAATGTGATGTGGATGAATTTACAGCCTAGCACCTGTCAGCTGGGAGGGAAAACATGGGCAGGCACGTTATTAATCACCTGGGGATTAGCTGGAGCAGTGGGATAAGCCAGGCATGACATTTTCCAGTGTGGCTCATGCCGTGTAGGAGAGCTTTTTTAGGTTGTACAGAGGTGTTGCCATCTGAAGTTTCAGATATAGTTGTTGGCAAATTACTGACCTCATTCAAGATTTATTTACATATATTAAAGGAGCCTGAGTAGCATGCCACAGTTTTTAAAGGGCTTTTACATTTCATGTCGTACTTGATTCTCACATGAACTCATGAGGGCTTCAAGCAAGGATTGCTGCCCAAGTCTGTAGATATCAAGAGAGTTTTGTATGGAGCCCTGGGCTTGCAATTAGACTGGGCAACCCAGAGCAAGTCACTTCACTGCATATGTAAATGTCAGAGATTGAACTAGAAAATAGTTTTTCAGGCACAGCATCACTGATATTTTGGGCTAATAACTTGCTGTGAAGGGCTGTTCTGAGCAGTGCAGGATGTTTCAAAGCATCCCTGACCTCTCCCCACTAGATGCCAGTAGCATCTCCTCCCAGGTGGTCAATGTCTCCAGGCCGTACCCAGTGTCCCCTGGGGGGATTAAACGCTAGGCTGAATAATGTCATATTAATGCACTAGGTGATCTGGATTTTAATTTTTTCTGTACTTCACATATCTGCCTCAGGGAGTGACTGGGGGCAGGCTAGTTACTGTAGCAAAGATGACCAAGCAGTCACCGAGTCATTTATAATGACAGCTGGGGTCCACTGAAAACCTGACACATTCTTCATACCTGCTGAGCATTTCTTATGCAGACCTTCTGTGACAAAGGTGTCAGTGTTTTTTTTTTTTCTCCCTTTTAAAGATAAGAAAGCGAAGGCTCAGAGATGATGCAAATGTTTGTTGATTTTAACTGGAATTTGAACCTGGATCTCTCTGGTTCTATTAATTTTAATGATGGTGGGATTAAAGATGCTGTGCTGGGTTGAAACTGTTGTGCACCCCAAAAAAGCCATGTCCTTTAATCCTGATGCAATATTGTAAGGAGGGACCTTCTGATTAGGTTGTTTCCATGGAGATGTGACACACCCAAATGTGGGTGTAACCTTTTGATTAGATGGAGATATGACTTTGCTCATTTAAAGCGGGTCTTAAATGATTTACTGGAGTCTTTAAGAGAGCTCACAGAGACATAGATGCAGACACGTGGAGATATTTCGAGTGTTGATGGAGAAAGCTTAGAGGCAGACATTAGGAGATGTGGAGGAAAACACCAGAAGGACCTATAGGATCTGCAAGAGCCATTTGAAACCAGAAGCTGGAGAAGAGCTCAGCAGATATTGCCATGTGCCTTCCCATGAGATGCTCAGCAAGCCAGACCCAGAGTTTTGTCCTGGAGAAGCCAAGGGAGGATCCACAGACACTTAGAGAGGAAGCCACTGGGATCAGAAGCCCAAAGCTCTGAACTGGGAGCAAGGACCAGCAGATTCCGGCCACGTGCCTTACCAGCTGACAGAGAAATCCTGGATGCTATTCGGCCTTTCTTGTTGAACCCAAGGTATCTTTCTCTGGATGCCTCGGTTTGGACATTTTTAAAGGTTCAGAACTGTAAACTTGTAACTTAATAAATCCCTTTATAAAAGCCACCCCATTTCTGGTATAATTGCATTCCGGTAGCATTAGCAAACTAAGAACAGGTGTGGATTTGGGAGCCACAGTGCCTGGGTTCAAGTCCTCGCTGGTGAGCTACGTAACCTTAGGGGGACTCTCTAATCTCCCTCCAAGCCTATGGGAGAGGTATTATTGTTAGCATCATTTTACTTCATTACTTGTGAGGAAACGGAGGCATTGTAAAACACTTAGAATGATGCTTGGCATACAGTGAGTGCTATAAAGTGCCTCTCCGCTCTATTCCTGCTTCTTTAGTACCTACTGGAGTCACAAAGAAAATACAAGTCCTGGTTTTTGACTGCCTTGGGCATCTAGAGCAGTAGGCAGGGGACAGTCCTGTGACAATGCCCTGTAGCGATGGGTGCCATGCCCAGACCCATTTGGATCCTTTTACCTGTCTGAGTGCCCCTTCCTCAGCATACACATTCTTTGGCTTTGATGGGCATGTTTTTCTTGGTGCCCTGCTTTGGTGTTCACCCACAGGTGCAGAGTGCTGAGAGTGGTGTTCCTGGGTGCTCGTGTCTCTCCACCCTGGCCCATTGCCAGGGCCTGACATGGGTTGGAGCAGGAAGCCCAGACCCTTTATTACAAGGCAGGACACTCCAGAGTTACCTTTCATGGCTGGCACTGGGCAGAGGGTAAAATGTAACTTGTCCTGAAATTGCATTCTTACTTGGTGTGCCAGCTTGAAAGGATTATGTTCCCTAAAAAAGTTGTGTTTTAATCCTGATTCATCCTGTGGAGGCAGCCTTTTCTTTTAATCTCTATTCAGCACTATCGGGTGGAAACTTGATTTGATTTTCTCATGTGACATGCCTGATTGTGGGTATTAACCTTTGATTAAAGGGAGATATGACTCCACCCATTCCAGGTAGATCTTGATTAGTTTATTGGAATCCTTTCAAAGAAGAAACATTTTGGAAAAAGCTTCAGGGCCATAAGAGTCATGAGAGCCCACGCAGCCAGAGACCTTTGGAGATGAAGGAAAATGCCTCCAGTGGAGCTTCATGAAACGAGAAGCCTGGAAAGAAGCTAGCAGATATCACCATGCTTGCCATTTGCCTTTAGTTGAGAGAGAAACCCTGAATCTCATCGGCCTTCTTGAACCAAGGTATTGTCTCTTGATGTGTTAGATTGGACATTTTTATAGCTTTGCTTTAATTTGGGTATTTCCATGGCCTTAGAACTGTAAACTAGCAACTTAATAAATTCCCCTTTTTAAAAGCCATTCTGTTTCTGGTATATCGCATTCTGGCAACTTGCAAACTAGGATATTTGGCTTCTGCCTTCTCTGTCTTCTCCCTCCCTCCTGGCTCTCCTGGGAGCATGTCCATGCCAAATTCCTTGTATAGCTTTTGGGGACCAGACCTTGTGCAGGCCCCAGGGTCTGAACAGGGGGACAACCCAAAGATAATAGAGAGAGGCCACTTCTCTTTTCTCTTCTGATTTACACACATAATTTACCTGCTGTGGCTGCTCTCCAGGCAAATGTTTGAAAAGCAGGATCCAACCTGAAGAGAAGAATGTTCTGAAATGAGGGGTGAATCCTGAGTGCCTGAGGGCATCTGGAAGAGGGAGGCCTCTCTGAACCAGGTTGGTCAGAGAAGATATTCTGAACTACAGAAGGTTGGAGGGTCTGAGGGTGGGCTTTGAACAGGTGGACTTTGATGATGCAGAAAACCCAAATGCATGCATCTGATTTTAGTCCTCCCAAAGTCATGTCCTTGGCATTTGCTTAATATGCACTCAGCCTGAATTAAGACGCAGAGTAGCTCTCTCAGAAGGCAGTGGCCAGTGTTTCTGGTTCTACTCTGTGAGCCTTTCTGGCGCCTAAACCTGCCCTTCTGTCCCTTGTCTCACTCCTCTCTGCAGTCGGTCCTGAGGAGAGAGTGTGATTTCGCTCTGCTGGGCTGACTTGATGAATGCCAAGGCTATGGAGGCTTGGGGTTTAAGTTCTGTGACCTTTCCCGAGCCTCTCTGCCAAGCTGGTACACACACACACACACACACACACACACACACATACACACATATGCATGGGAGGCTTGCTATTTAAAGGAACCCTGGAGTGAGTCCTTTGGAAAGTTAAAAATCCTTTCTGAATGGGGACAATTACCCCGGTCTGCTTTGTCAGACTCAACTGCACAGTGGAGAAGGAACTTGAGGGTGCTCTCAAGGTCACAGATAAGTTTGTGTCCGGTTGAGAGGCCCAGGTGTTTCAACTCCCAAACCATGGCTGTCACCTCCACAGTCCTGTTTCTATTTACGTACTTACTAAAATCCCAAGCATTAGTTTTCCTTAAGCTGAGGTCATTTTTCTCTTTCTCTCACTCTGCAGAGCACTTGTGTGCCAGTCCCTGTGCAGTGCGACATGGCAAGTTGTGTAAATGGGGACACCCCTCAGGGGCTCTATCAGTGTTGGGACTTCCCAGCAAATGTGATCTTGGGTGTACCCAGAGTAGTGGAGGCCCTTCTGGAAAATACCCTAGAGCCAGGCTTTCAAGCCACCATAACAGCAATAAACTAGGGGGTCACAGGTTAGCCCACCTGGGCTTGGTTTGGTCTGGCTCACATATTGGTTGGAGCATTTTGAATTAGTTGCTGACATTTACAAGTTGTGGATTTCACATGACATCCAGATTTCCAGTGTCTCTTGAAAAAACAAATTTTGGCTACTCTAAGCCTGTACCCTACTCTGGATATGAGTAGACGTTGCCTTATTCAAGTCAGAGCATGTACATGCCAATTTACCACAGTCCCCACAACTCCCTACTGCCTTACACCTGATCTGCTTCCACCTTTTATTGTGTGTTGCCTGGAGGCTTGAGGCAGGGTAGCATCAGGACCAAGAGCATGGGCTCTGTTGCCAGATGGTTGTGTTCACATCTCTGCCTTTCCTCTTCCTGACTGTGTTCGCTTGTGCCAATTACTATGTATTTCGGTGTCAAAGATTTCTCATCTGGAAAATGCATCTAAGAATAGAGGCCACTCATGGGGTTGCTGAGGGGAATAAATGGATTATCATAAACAAACAACTGAGGACAGTGGGTGGCACATTGTGAGCCCTTAGTAAATATTAGCTTAGTACTAGTGTCCATCTTCTACCTGGTATCAGACTGCAGTTGCAATTTGGCAGCCATTCTGCTTCTGCATCAGGGGCTCCTTGGGGCTTTGGTAGGATATGTGAGAAATGACTGTGCTAGTTTGAGCTACATCCTGGGTCTGGGGGAAAAAAAAAAGGACTAGTTGAGACTTATTCTCAACAATACCTCTCAGAGTTCAGAAATCTATTTGGTTGCTGAGAGGTGTCCCTGCAATACAGATTTGTGTCTGGATGCTAAAGGGGACTTTGCAACACCGAAGTGCCATGTTAGATCTCAGGAATAGTGAGCCCAGGTTACAAAATAGCTCCTATTGACCGATTGAAAATAAAAGCTGCTTCTAGAAATGGACACATCTGTTTCCTCATAGATCTGTCATTGCTTTTCTTCCTGGAAGAAAAAAAAAGGAAGGCAAGAATAGGAAGCTAAGACTGACAGATTGTTCGTTGCTATTCCAGCAACATCCCTCGATGCATCCACATCCATTTCATCCCACCCTAGTCAGTATATTTTCACCAGGCAATGATGCAAAAATGTCTGCGCACTCCAATTTTATTGTAGTCAGGCAGCATTTACAGGTTTGACTTTCAACTGACCATGGCAGGAAGTCTAGAAGCAATTATAACCAACACCTGCTATATCTGTGTTTGGGCAGGAATGACTGATTCCCGGCCTTCCGTACAGGAGTGTTTCCTATCAGTGCAGAATAATAACAGTGACACTCCTGCTTCCTCGCTATCTGGAGGAGCTCAAGGCACTTCATTCTGAAAGCCCTCAAATTATTGGCATTTCTTTCAGTTAAGATATCAAATTAGTGACTGGAAAGGAAAATGTTGAAGATGGTTATTGTCGATATTAAAAGACAAGTTTAAACCATTTCCACAGAACATGTCTCATGAGTGCAAAAGTATTTGAAGAAAGAAAACTATTGATCCAAAAATTGAACCAAATCTGAATTTAAACAGACAATGTTTGTGGCCACTGATATGCCAAGATCAAAGCTGCTGAGAGAATGCAGTTTTTGTAGCAGTGATTTCCACCCTAGGTTTTTTTTTTTTTTTTTTTTTTTTGCTATTGTGTGAAATGATTTTTGATTCCGGGAAATCTTTATTTCTACTGGCTCTAGTACTTCTTGGGATAGTTGAGGGATTCTGGCAGGAAGGGTGAAAGGATATGGGAGTTGGGCTGACCACAGGAAATCATGTGTAAAGGGCTTTTTCTCACACAGAAGCAGGCTAGGTTCACCACTGTTTTGTATAATAATAACTCCTGGCTCTTACTTGGCACAGCTAAGTCCTAAGAGGCAAATGAATGTGAGAAACACTTTGGGGAGCTCCAGGCATTTCTCAGCTACTATCCTGCACAGCTCAGTTTTATTTGGGCCACAGTTTTACTCTCCTTCTGTTTTACATGGAACTAAAAACAGCTATACACAGGGCCAGATGGCCTGCAGATCCCTAGGCATACAACGGCTCATGTTTGGGAGATTAAATCTGCATGTCTCCCAGGCCAGCCCAGCTGGGCAGTGGGGTTGATAAAGTCAGAGCTGGTGGAAACGGATGGAATCTCCCACTGATCGGGGACTGAATGGCTCTTGGGTCTCGGATTTCCATTACACGTGTCCCTGAATCACAAAGCAGGAATTGGGCTAAAAGTATTTAAGAATAAGGTAGAAACTTGGTTTGCGAATCCACTCTCTGAATGAGATATTTCAAAGGAATTCATGCACAGACGTTTCAAAATGCAGCACAGCAGGGAAAGTGAAAGACACGATCTTCTTCCTTGTCTCTCTTTCCTGGCTTTGGTGGATTTCCAGGGGGCCACCCTGAGTTGAATGCCGGAGTTAAGTTTAAAGAGCTTCTAGTTCTGAGACTCTTTCTTTTGTAGGAGGGCTCGATTTCTTATCTTGCGACAAAAACGCCGGGCACAAAGATTGGTGAGCCCATGTCTTTTTCCTGCGACCTTTGCCTTTCTCCCCAGATACACCCATGAAAGCCGAACCGCTCTTGCCTTCAGATTCAACTCCCTTTCCACAGGAAACATCTGAAAGTTTTATTAGAGCCCTCAGGTGTTGCAGTCAGTCTGTCCAACCTCAGGTCTCTCAGGTTTTCAAATTTCAGTGCCTGCAGGCCACGGCAGGGAAGACCCACAGACTTTGTGGGTGATGACAGGGATTGGAGGGGACTAGGGCCACTGGGGGAGCCCCGCATGCTGCCCGCGTGGAATGACTCCATCTCTGTGTTGCCACATGGGAATGTGGGCCCAGCCTTGCAAGAAATGCATATTTTTATCTAACCCCCCCCCCCCAATTTCACATAAATTCAAAATTTTGAAAACCACTCAGTGGGCTAAAGAAAACATGTTTGTCAGGCAGTCATTTTTAAATTTCTGCTTTGGAAATTGGAGTAATTGAGAAGTGTTTTAGGAAAGAGGCTATGTATTCCAAATGGCCATGGGCAGGTGGTAAACTGCACCTGTTAAGGGGCCTCTGCACCACTCCAAAGAAAGAAGTGGTGAGGGCCAGACTATAATGATAAACAGGACTTGTATTGGAGAAATACTTCTAAACTAGAATCCCAAGTTTTAGATACTCCCTGGGTTTGAGTGGGATTAAGAGGTTGAGAATGACTCTGATACCGAGTTCTCTATTGACCTTGGCCTGGAGTCAGACCTGCTAATACCTTCATACCTATGCTTGGTTCTCACAGCCTCTCCTAGTGCCCATTTGCATTGTTGCCAGCCTTTGGAGCAGCTACCATGCCCAGGCACTTTTTGCAAAGACAAGAAGATGTCTCTCTACCCTCAAGAATAGGTAGTTTCAGGATGATGGATATGAGATACCATGGAAAGCAAATCTCTTATCTTCTATGGTGCACAAAACATGCTGTCACAGTGAGGACTCATAATAATCCCTCAGTTTCCTAAATTGCTTTACTGCTGCTTTTTTAATTAAGACCCATTAACTTGTCATATATTGATAACAGGGATGACCCTGAAATAGATGGATAAATTAAAGCTCTCTTGCGTTCTGTGCTTTTATATGAATGTGTTAATTATTTTTGTCATTAAGGAGAGTGATGGAGGGATGGAGAAGTACTACATGGATTTTGACAAAGTGTTGGTGTTTACTGCTGGAAACTTAGCGTGTGTCAGAAATAATACTTCACCCTTTAATTTCATAGGCAGCACCCAGGTCCCGAGCGAGGATGTGTGGTACTAAATAGCTGCATCACAGAGGCTAATGGGGGCATGGAGGATCCATGATTTTGTTGTGGCAGGCACACACTCACATTTGGTGGAGGCCAGATCTGCTCTGCAGATGGGTTCTGTTTGCATGCATATGGTTGACTCACACTAGTTTTTTTCCAATAAAACAATGATTGATTGACATTTTAAAATAGGGAAATTTCACATAAAATCTGGATTTATGAAAAAACTGGAAGGTCTGACATCACTGGCTTATATCCTGGATGACAACAAGAGATGAGGAGTGACTTTCATGAGACATGTACCAGCCATTTCACCGCAGTCCCCACCACTCTCCACTTGACCCTCGGTCACTGACCCTAAGTGTTGTTGGCCATTCGTCATTATGCTTGTGCAGTTTTTGTTTGTTTCTATGGTAATATTAAGGAGCAAATGGAAATATTTCTGGTATGTATCAGTAAACATATAAATGCATGTATATTTTTTAGTAGAAAAAAATAAAGACCAAGAAGGGTCATGTTTTTTCCAGAAAATAGAGAAACTGTATCTGTGAAGGAGCGATGGCTGAAGCTGGTCTGGTGTTGCACAGAGCCAGCCTTGAGCAGTGATTGCCCACCCATCAGAGGGACTGGATCTGAGTACCTAATGCTTGCTTTCTAGTCACATGTAGCTATGAGTTAGGGGGTGCAGGAATTTAGGATTGGATTTCCAGAAACAAAGTTGTAGTGGTACATAATAAATTGGGTCAACGTATCAGGTGATGTCCATTTCCATCCACAGGGTATTTATTTTGTGCCTGCTAGGTGCCCAGGCCACAGTTCCTGAGGTCACCCACATTGTGAAATCGGGAACATTCCAAAATTACTGAAACCAACTTGGGAAGCAAGGCACATCCAGCACTTCAAATGTAAGTGCTTCCAGAAAGCAAGCCCAGGACGGGGGTCCCATCAGCTGGAAAGTGCAGAAGACTCCTAGGTGGCCGCAGGACATGAGTGCTGGGAAGCCTGGCTTCCCACTTTGAGGGGCCCCTGGCTTCGGTGGTTCACTTGAACGGTGGGCCCTTAGCTCAGGGCCAAAGAATACTGATGTTTCCAAATGATCTGCTCATTTTAGGGTCCCAGAGGAACATTTTGAGAACCCCGGACTTTGGGCTTTGGCTTCTGAGCAGGGGGAAGCTCTGGAGAATATGAGAGGGACTCTCTGAGGCAGCGATGATGGGGAGGGCTGGGTTTGAGGACTGCTCCCCCATCTGCCACTCTCCTATTTCTGCAGGGCTCTGAGGTGGGGGTGGGGGTGTCATCCTGTCTTTTAAAGGATCACATAATGTAAGTATTTTCCGCCTCAGGCTTTGTTCATAGAGGCCCTCAGGCTAGCCAGGGGTGATTTGCAGGAGCTTCCTGACAATTCTTTCTTTAATTTTTTACCTCCCATCGTGTACACTCGTTGGACTTGAGCTTCAGACAGCACCACTGAAGAGGAGGGGTGGGGCTGGCTGGCTGGCACTTGTCCCCTGGTTCTCACAGGAGGACTGGGCAACCTCCCTGCAGTGGCTGCCAAGCCCCTGCTCCCTCCCCCCACAGGCTTTGAACTCTGAGCCTCAAGTCTGACTCAGGAATGAAAGAGCTGCTTCTGCTGAATATAGGGACAGCAGGAGCCAGAGGCAGGTGTTCCTGGCCTCAGTCCAGCTGGAGAATTTCCTTGCCTATTCCCTCTGCCCAGTGTTTTTGAGGGTCAGGAACACAGTGACTGCTGGACTGAGAGGCAGGGTTGTGGGGTGAGAGCAAATGCTGGACCTGTCTGTGACTCTGGTGAGCCAGCTCTGTGGCCTTGGGCCAGCCCTGAACCTCTCTGAGTTTGTCTCTTCATCTGAAAAGTGGAGTTCCTCCACTGTCCAGCCTGTAGGTGTCACTGAGCTCTTGGGAGGAGTCACTAAGAGAATAATTCAAAAGGCTTTGTCAATGGCAGAGGCAAAATAGACATGAGATGGCGGTGAGGATCATGAGTGAGATAATGCCAAGGACTCATGCTCTCCCATCCAAGGTTGGACCACAAATGGCTTCCTCCTGAAGCAGGAGCCTTCCCTTGAGCCTTGTCTTTTCTCCTAATGCTGTCTTACCATTTCTCTTTCATATGCTTCCAAAGCTTCTTTGCATCCTGATGATGCCCAGCTCTGGCCTTCAGCCATTCCTTTAGAAACCACGTGGTTGATGCTGACAAAGGTAACAGGCATGAAAGTGCTTTCAGCTTTGATCTTTTGAGAAAGGCTGCTTTTCCTGTGTCTCCAGTCCTCACCAGCCCTCCATGGCCACCCCATGCGTCCTGTCTCAGGAGAGCAGCCCATCCTTGACGTGGTGTCTGGCCTCTCACCAGCAGGTGAGGAAGTTATGCTCCTGCTTTGGTGAGTGAGAGTGGGCATTTAGGTTCCACTGCATGGTTAAAGGTCAGCTCCCATCTCTGGTCCGTACCTGGTAAGTTTATGTTTTCATTGCTCACCTGTTGAGTGGTCTGGGCAGGCACCCCCATGGCAACCACCCACCTCCTCACTCACTGCCCCTGCTAATTCTCACCCTGGCCTGCAGCCAGATTTCAAAGAAAAAGAAACCATGTCCTTGGTATTCCCAGTCACTGCTCTCCTTGGTATTCCCCTTGCTTCCAGTCGCTATTCCCATCCCTGTTCCTTTTAGACAAATAATGCAGGGTTGGGAAGTGAAACATTGATAAAACCATTTGCACTGCAAGCCCAGATCCCAGTCCACTTCTTAATACCTGCATGGATTTGAGCAAGTTGCTTAACATTTTTTGGGGCTCAGTAAGTTCAGACTAGATAACAACCTCCAAATCTCAGTTTGAAATACCCAGGTTTCTTTTACACTCATGCTACAATGTGGGTCTGTGGTGAGGTGTGGGGCTCTCATTCATAAAGTCATCAGTCAGGGGCCCAGGTTGACGGGGGCTGTGGCCAACTCAGCATGAAGCTCCAGGGCTAGTCATGGCAGGGGAAGAGAGCAAGGGCAGCTCTCAGGAGCCTGAACAGGAGGCATTGCTTCCACTCATCTTTTGTTGGTCACACCAGCCATGTGGCTGTGCCTAACGTAAGGGGGTATGGAATTCCTTCTGGGATTAAGAAGTGAGGAGAGCCAGATATAGGAACATTTGTAATGTTTACTGCACTCGTTTTCATCTATGAAACAGAAATACTAATAATTGCAACTACCTCATAGCACTGTTGTAAAGTGTATATTTGATATTATTTGTTATATATGGTGTGTATTTAATATAGACTTGGTATTATTGCTGTTGTTATCATTATACTGAAATTGCAATCACTTCCTAGAATGTATACTCGAGGTGGAGGGTCCCTGAGAGGTCATCTAGCTCAGCTTCTCCAGAAGGCATGACTTGTAGAGTGAGGCCAACCCCTACTTGATTCCTGGTTCTGCCCTTTAATGGTTGTGTGACCTTGAGGTATTTGCCTGCTTTCATGTGCCTCAGTTTCCTCATCTGTAATTTGGGACTGATAGCTGTGCCAGTTTATAGGCTTTGGGAGGACTAAAGACTTTACCTGATGATGAATACAAAAGCAATCAGCTTACTACAAAAGAGCCTGGCTCTCAGTCACCACCTTTCCTCCCTAACTTGTGTCCCAGGGTCGCTTCCCTTTTGATCCCCATTGATTACTCACAGGAATGCCAACGTGTCACCCATCTGATTGTGGCTGCCCTGAAATCCCCCTCCACTGGCCTCTCCTTGCCATGCTGATCCTTGCGTCTGTTTTTAGGGATAGACATTTTTGCGGCAGCCCTCTCTATCCCGAGGCCTCCTGTGGGCAGAAGATGAGGGTGAAGTCAGCACTTTCCTTTACTGGCACCACTGTGCTGTCTGGCCTCTTGGGCAGCAGCCTCAATCACTCATGGGCTCCATGATGCACCCTTACGGTGGTCTATCTATCTCTCTATCTATCTATCTATCTATCTATCTATCTATCTATCTATCTATCTACTTATCATCTATCTATCTATGGCTGTTTATTTCTAAAGGCCAAACATGACTTGGTTGAGGTCACTCCCCAGGGCTACTGAGCCCTAGTGAATCAGGAGCTGTGCCTGTGAGCATTCTAGGAGGATTGCTGGCTGGTAAGCACAGGGCTCACAGCGGGTGCCCAGAGGTCTGTTTATTTTTTCCTGGCTGATCAGATTCTCAACTCTGGCTCAAATACTGCAAATGCTTAGCACTGTAATATGCGTAATGAGTGATAGAGTAGTGAGGAGCCTGGCGCTGAGGTCAGACTCTCTGGTTCCCATCCTGACTCTGCCATTTGTTAGTTGGGAGACCTTGGACTACCTCGTCACTAAAATAGGGATAATAACAGCTCCCATCTTATAGTGTGTGTGCTAAGTATTGAGAATAAGGTTTGCTGCATAGTAATTGCTCAATAATTGTAAGTTATAATTGTTGTTTTCTCTGGTGCAACATCCTCTACCAAATAACAATCGAGCCATGGACTAACTTCCTGTGACACTCCATTTGGCATAGTACTTGATGTTAGTTCCCCTGGCCTGGTTCCACGCATCAGTAGGGACAAATGCAGGGACCAGCATTCATGAACACTTGGTTTCTTTATGTTAGTTGTAATGAAACCAGAAGAAATCATCAGCACTTGAACACAGGAATCCCTATATCCTTCTAACCTTCTCCCATACCCTTCCAAGGTGATCTTACTCTTTGTGCCTCCTGGAATATCTCCGAAACCTCACCCTACAGCACCCTAATGCAGGGTTTAGGGTGAGGTTCTGGTGTTACTCTGTGCCCAATTACTGTTTGCTTCATTTGCATATGACATTCTTTATTATTGTATCATCAGCATGAAGCAAAGTCCCATAACTGGAGTGCCCAGGGAGTTGTGAGCTATCTTACATTCCCAAGTCCACAGCACCATTAACTGTAGCCTTCACCAACCTCTAAGGAGAGCCTTTTTTCATTTCTGTTCTCTCTCTCTCTGTTTTTTTTTGTATGTATTCTATATTTTTAGACAATTTTATTGAGATATATTCATACACCATACAATTCATCCAAAGTATGCAATCAGTGGCTCACAGTATCATCACATAGTTGTACATTCATCACCATAATCAATTAGTGAAAATTTTTATATTCTCATTCCAGAATGTAGGTAAGTTCGTTTTACCTCCTTCTATATAGGATGTTTCTTTCCTGGACAGCTCTACCCATCAGCTGTGAGCAAGTTCTTGCTTGCTCTAACCTGATGCTGTTTTCCTGTGGATCCAGCTATAGGTGTCAGCCTGCCTCTTGTAACCACCAGAAGTTTGATCCCTTTTCCATGCTTTGTTCCTTTAGACCAGGGGTTTTCCTCTGAGTGAGTTTTGTGTCCCCTATGGGAGTGGCTTGCATTTTGGTCAATAAGTACTGCTTTAGTCTGTGTGCCATGAGGCTTCTCTTCCCCAGGGAAAACATTCCCAGCTTCTTTAACCAGGCCTGAGCTAGCAGGGTGAAACTCCATCACCACCCTCGTCCTTGTACTTGTCTACATTCTCTCCCTTAAAAGGCTCTGCCTTCCTGGACCATGCACACCCCCGCCCCCCCCCCCACACACACACACAAATGCTCTGCTGGCACTGCCAGGGCATCCCCTTTGCTTTAGTTTCCTGGTTCCTAAAACAAATACTATTTAATGGTTTAGCTTAAACAACAGGAATTTATTGGCTCATGGTATTGAGGCTAAGAGAAGTTGCAAATTGAGGCATCGGCAGAGTGATGCTTTCTTCCTGAACATCCTGGGACTGGATATCCTGGGACTGGCTCTGGCAATACTTGGTCTTGGCTTTTCTGTCATTTGACAAATGTACATGGTGGCATCTTTCCCCTTCTCTTCCCAGGTTCCATTGACTTCCAACTTCTGGCCACTCTCTGTGGCTTTTCTCTCCAAATGACCTTCACTCTATTTATAACGTACTCCAGTAATCTGGATTAAAGCCCAATTGGGCCACGTCTTAACTGAAGTAACATCATTAATAGCTCTTCTTTACAATGGGTGCACACCCAACAGAGTATGAACCATGACAAAGAAAAGTCCAAACGGGGTACACATTTCAACCCACCAAACCCTTAGAAGGATGTCTGGAAAGGGTAGCTCCTGACAGTAAGTCTTTGATGGTGGAAACTTAGACACTCTTGGGGAACACTGCAGCATGGTGTCCCCCAAAGTATATCAGGAAGGGAGCATCCTATCTACGTACAAATAAAGCAGATGACAAGGTTACCAAAAATGTACAAGTCTTTTCTGAATGCTGCAATTGGCTTCCTTCCAGTAGTCTATGAATTTGAAATAGCATTATCTTTTACTCAGAGCCTTAGGTCAGAGCTGTTTGTCTTCTTTTAGATCTTCCTTGCATTCTTGGGAGTATGCTTTCCTGGGGCCCAGGATTGGGCAGGGAGCAGAACCTTACATGCTTTAAATGATCTTGGGCAGAGTCTTCACTGTGTGGGGTGATATATATATGTTCAGTGTTCATTATCTTTAAGAAAACTCTTATCTGATGACTAGTGTCAGCAATTGCACCATAACAGATTGTACCTTTGACTATGAGTGACCTTGACTATCCCCTTCTCTTCTTCTAGTCTCACTTTACTTGCTGTAAATGAGGATATGAGACCAGATGAGCCCTATGCTGTCTTCCTGCTCTGGAATTTGTTATTAATTTTTTTAACATTTAGCCTAGAGAATCCAATAAAAATTTCCAGTCCCCACTGGAGGGCTCTTCTTTTAAATTTTCTTATTTTTTAACAGATGATTATTTTCTATACTTTCTTCTGTTTGCATGCATGATGTATCAGTCTGTGTACTTGTGTGGTATGTGTGTCTCAGTGTGTGTGTAAGCATGCATGTATGCATTTCTGTGTGTCTGTGTCTAGGTGTATTTAAGCATGTATGTATGTGTGTGTATATTGTATGTTTATCCTTCCTGAGGCAACTTTCCTTTCACTCCAGCCCGTTGGAAACCTCAGAGGACTGGGGAAGGGCTGGGAGATGCTGGTAGTGATGGGTTACTCTAGCTCAGCCCTTCCCTGATGACCAGATAATCCATCCTTTGTTCTTACTCCCAGCACAATCTTTGCTCTTCTGCCAGCATGAAGGGCAATCATGACCTCCCCCTCTTCCTTCTCTTCCCCTTGGCCATCCCCCACAGCAATGGCCGTCCCATGGAGTGTGAACTTGGAGAAGCCTGGTTTGGCTCTTCAGCTGCTGCCTGCTTGGAGAGAAGCTGGATGTAGAACTGGAAGTTTTGTTGCCAATAAGATCTTGACTTACAAGCATTTGATGGAACAACGTTTACCCACATATTAAGTCAGTTCCTCATAACCAGTAAGTCTCAATTCATGGCTGACAGCTGACACAGGATATGTTTTATGCACAGTATACCTCTTTTGTATGTGTGTGTGTGTGTGTGCCACAGTAGAGGAACCCTGCTCCCTCCCACCAGGGACAAATATACCACTGGAGTGTGGGCTGGATGCCATAAAACATGCTCACTTTATTTATTTTTTTATTTCTTAAAACATGCTCACTTTAATCAGTGAATATTTGTAGATGCTCATGACAGTAGGGGAAGGAATGTACTGGCTGTCCCTCTTATCTACTAAAGGATGTTTTATGTCCTCAAATGGGACATCTGGTCCTGAGCCCAGGATGCATTTGTGGGTCCCAAGGAAAGGTGGCAGGCCATGCTAGCATGGTCCCTTACCACAGTCTGATGGAGGAGTCAGCGTTGCTCAAGATATTTTCTCACAACAAGATCCCTTCCCAACTCCAGGATATCTAAGAAATGCACTTTGTTCCTCCCCACCAGTGCACCTCTATGGCTCCAGTCTCCGTGGGTTCATGCTTTCTTACCTCTTTCTCCTAGCCTGCCCCTAACTCCAGTGGGCTTTACTAATTCCAGGTCCCATTCTTTGGCCATATCACCTTTACCAACCCCCTCAGAGCTGCTCCAGATAGGGGTTCTGCTGAGGGATTTGTTAAGTCAAAACCCTAATAACCAAAAGAGAGGGCCCCACTTTACAACCAGTTTTTAAGATTTCCACTCTCTTCATGGCCTCTGGGTTAAGCACCCACATGGCCTCCGATTTAGAGTTTTGCCCCTTGGCTGTGTGGTTTGGAAGGCTGACCTCAGAACTTTCTTAGCTGCATGGACTTCGGGAAGTCATTTAATCAATGTATGTTCAGTTTCTTATTGGTTAAATGAGAATAATTTTAACCATCTCATAGGGTTATGATGAAGGTTAAATGGAATATGCACAGTGTCAAGCATGCAGTAAGTCTTTAACAAATGTCAGTTCTAGATATGTAGTAAGAGCTCAGTAAATGCCAGCCACATTGTTATGTATAGACCAGTGCTGGTCAAGGTGGGTTAAGACTCCCAGCAATAGAAGGGCTGAGCTCTAGGCTACCAGGGTTGGCAGACTTAGCAAATAAAAATACTGAACACCCAGTGCAATTTGAAAAATGTCTCTCACTGCCCATTTTTTGTGATGTATTGAAAAAAGCTGACAAAGTTAATATGGGATGCGAGGCCAAAAAACATAAACCACAGGACATGGCCTGCACAGACAGGGCCCAGCTTCAGGACACTGTGGCTATCTGTCCATATCAGCAGGTGAACTACATATTTTGCTAAGGCAGAAATCCATGTAGCAGAAAGAGCACTAAATGAGGAGTCAGAGCGTAGAGTTTTACTTTTGTCATAACATCATTTCATCATATTTTATGTTTTTCAGAGGTGGAGTTTTTAAGTTAGAAAGGTCTTTAGAAGTATAGTCTATTCTGAGGTTCAAAGAGATAGAATGACAGTCAGGAGGCTGGGCAACTCGCTGAGGGCCAAGCCACCACCCTGACCCTCCACCCCAGCTGGCTCACGCCAGAGTTCGGAGGTTTCATTGTCACGGCTTCCCAGTTAGTACTTCCACTGTGCATTGTCCAGTTCCGTTCAGAACCTTATGAAGTTTTGTTTTCTGCAAAATGACCTGCTTACTCTTTTCCTGTACCCTGAAAATAAGATATTTGAAAGCGTAAGGACTTTGGGAGTGGGGATCTTTGTGGCCTCTGTTTTTTTCTCATCAGGGAAGCCCAGCAGATTCTGGCAAGAAAAGGCATCTCTTTGCTTGAAGATGGTTAAACGATATTAAAAGCAAAAGTTTTATTTTTTAATTTAGTGAAATAAATGGCTGGAAATAAGGAGAAGCAAGACAGATGACTTCCAATTCCATTCATCACTCCCATTGCAAAATTGAGAGAACTAAAATTCTTCCCACGTCTGCCTCTCTCTTAAATATATCTTGCCTTGCCGCTGGAATCTATGGTAGAAACACATGCTCAAGGGCCCTTTTACTTTTATGCAAAAGGTATTTTTCAGACACAGTGTCAAGAATACATGATTTGTTTGGAAACTTGAATTATTTAAGGACTATTTGGCAATTCAAGTTCCTTTTACTTTCTTTTCTTTTTTTCTTTGTCTTTTCTCTCCATCTTTCTTACCCTCCTCTATCCTCTGCATTTTTGCTCTCTTTTTCTTGGTTTTAAGGAAATTCTTGCATCTCGTCCTGGCTGCATGCCTTCCCCCATAGCCTTGACCAGCTGGGAGATTGGGGCAGACGGTGCATTCTGTGCCCCAGGTTAGTCTTTACCCTTGCCCAGTCTTCATTTGCACAGTCACAGGTCTGAAGCCCTTGGAACAGAGGCCAGTGAAGGATGAGGTTGCTACTGAGATCCTGACATTCTGGAAGAAGAGCTCTGTTATTTGCTTAATTCAAAGGCAGACCTGAGAGACCCTGGGGTAGCAAGCTTGGGTTCCTCTGCCATTCCTATGAGGGGAGCAAATCGGGCCACTAATTCCTCAGGGTCCTTGGAGCTGGAGGACAATAACAGCCTGGACACAGTATCTGAGTGAGCCTTTACTCCTTTCCTCCACTTCAGCTGCCCTGAGCTGCCTGGGGTAGGGGTGGCGGGAAGTGGGTAGGAAGGACTGATGGCAGAGGCCCCTGGTTCTCACCCATCTCTCAGGAGTCATTGACAAGCACAAATCCTAGTCATCAGCAGCCAATGACCCAACAAACCCAGGCCTGTGCTGTCTGATCATGTCAGGCGAAGGGACAACAAGGTAATCCCTGCTGGGATGCAGTTAAAAGCAGAGCCACCTGTGAAATATTCTCTTCTCCAAAGTGGAACCAAGAGTGACTTCACAGTAACAGTTTGCCAGAGCAAAATAACTAAAACATTTAATTAATGTTTTTTGAAAGGGAGCAGGAAGATTTATAATTATCAGAGAGTTAATTTGATTCACTGCTCCCTTTGGTGGAAATTTCTGTATAACCTCTCGGTTTCAGTTGACACGGGAGAGAGAAAGAGATCCTAGGAAAAAAGCCTCTGAGTGTGTACATGTGTGTGTGTAGGGAGCATTGTCTGGGGGCATCAATAGAGTCTCAACTAGAGGTGCAGATCTGCTAGGGGATTTCAGTGGTATCAGGGCCACCTCCAAATATCTTGAAAAACAGCATGAGTCTGCCTCATTTAAAAAAACAAAGCAAAACCAACCTGGTATAGGAAACCCTGCCAATCAGCAAATAAATTTTTGAGCATGTGCTATGTGCTGGACTCTGCTTGGCATTGATGAGGCGCGTGGCATATAAAGAGATAAACAAGGAGATAAGGCCCCTGACCTTAAGGAGCTCCCAGTCTGGCTGGGGAGACAATGTATATAAGCTTAAGGAGATGGTTAGCAGGGCTCTCTGTTTCTCATTTCCAGACTATTCAGACTTATGCTGGACTTGGTAACTGTAATCTGGAGAGAGCTTAGTGCTCAGCGCTGAGGGGTTCAGGGAGATTCCTATGCACAGAACTGCCAGGATGCATCAGGCAGGCCTGCCTTAGCTGCAAGTGGCAAAGATCCAGTGATTAAAGGGAATATATTGGCTTATAAACCAGAAAGCCCAGAGGGAGAGTTTGCTTCAGGCAGGGCTAGATATACAGGCTCCAGGATCTCATCAGGAATCTGCCTTTTTCCATCTTGTCTGCTTTCCTCTGTGTTGTCTTCATTCTCAGGCCAACATCCCCATATGGTCTCAAATACCATCTCCAGCTCCAAAGCTATGTTCTCCAGACCAAAGAGAACTTTTCCTTCTCAACAATTCTAGCAAAAATTCAAGGCTCTGATGGAATCACATGCACTTTCCTGAACCAACTACTGGCCAGGGAGGTAGAATTCCTTTCCACATTGGCCAAGCATTGGTCACAGACTACCACTGGAGCTGAAAATATTTGCTAAATACCACTCAAATTGTAAAGATGGAGATTAGAGGATGGATTAGTCCCCAAGGAAATGGTGCTCAATGGGGATGAAAAATAGGAGCCATGCACTTCAGAAGGAAACTTCCTCAGAAGGGATGGGACTTGAATAACGTTTTAGAGGAAGTTTTTAATTCATTGAGAATGGAGAGGGCATTCCAGGTAAAGCATATACAGTGAGCAAAGGCATGACATGAGAATGTGAGGAGCAGAAGTGGACCACAGAAAGGAGAAGAGTTTGTTGGGAGTGGAGCATTGATGAGAGCAGTGGCAGCTGGATTTTCCAGAGGTTGAGTCAGGAGATTGGATTGCCAAGGAAGTTTGAGCAAGAAAGTGGCACAGTCAGAATTGGAGTTTAAGAAGATCAGCTTAGCGGCAGATGGGCTGGATGTGAAAACAAGAAACAGGCATCAGGTAGAAGACCTCCACAGCAGACTAGGGTGGGACAGGTGGTGGCAATGGGGAAGGCGGGGGTGGGGATTAGGTAAGCTATTGCCGCAATAATGCTGCGTAACAGCTTCAAAACTCAGTGACAACACAATTTATTGTCCGTCATCTTCAAGTTGATTGGTGATTCAGGCTGCAGTCAGTTGGCTTTGGCTCCAAGCTTCAGGTTGATTTCAGGTCTGTTCCCTGGGTCTCTCATCTTCCTCAAATAGGGAGCTAGCTGGGGAATGGTATTCCCCATTCTCACGGCGATGTCAGAAACACAACTACACAGCACAGTTTAAGTCCCTGCTTGGCTCTGCTAACATCCCATCCACCAAAGCAAGCGCATGGCCAAGGCTAAGTCAAGGGGGAGGAAGTGCGCTCTGCTTCTGTTAGGAAGAATTGCAAAGCACTTGTTCCATGGGTGCAGGGAAAGGTAAAGGATTAATAGCAGACAATGTTTACTGAAGGGGTGATAAATTATGGGATGTTCATTTTTCAAATTTGTCTCTCTTTAAGAGTGGGATTAACCATAGACCCCCTTTTTTTTTTTTTAATATTTTTATTTTTTTACATGGACAGGTACCGGGAACTGAACCCGGGTCCTCTGGCATGGCAGGCAAGCGTTCTTGCCGCTGAGCCACTGTGGCCCGCCATAGACCCTTTTAACATTTTACTTTTACTCCTTAATTTTATTCTGAATTACGGAACATTACAAAATATAGGAAGAATAATGTAACAGATGTCCGCATATGTAGGATTTTGATTTAACAGATGTTAATATTTGCTTCATATTCTCTTTCCTCTCCACCACCTCCCCCTCATTTTAATATTATCGATGCTTCACCTCATTTTACTTGATCTTACACTTTTACATGCAGTACTTACTTTAACTATGCTTTGATTTAAAAAAATAATAAATGGTGTGTTTTCATCTGTATCTCAGGGTAAAGGATTTGGCTGTGAAAAGCAACAGGCTTTAGTAATTTTGTCCGAAAAGCCCACAAGAGGGCAGTGTGACTTCAGGAAAACAGACTATGGCGCATGGGGGAGGGACAACCATTTCTTTGGCTCTCTCTGTCTTCCACTGTGGCAGCCTCTCTGCCTTTCACATCCTCTACAGGTCAGTGTGTGCGCACCGGCATACTTCCTGCCCGTGTGGAGGGGTGGATGTTGGGTGTTTCCCATGCTTTTTGTCCAGCTCACAGCCTTCCTCTCATTTCCTAGAGGTCTCTGACCTCCCTCCTTATGATTCTCCCTCTGCCTTCTTACCTATTTCTTATCCCCAGCTCTTTCTCTGTCTTGGTTTCACTCCCCTCTTGACTTTCACCTTACAGCTTCCCTCTCCATCTCTGTCTTTGGTCTTCCTTGTAATTAGGGCCTGGATTTCTTCTCCCAGGGTTTATGCTCCTCGTGAGTGATACAGGCATTAAGATTCAGGGATGGAAGGCAGGATCCTACCTGGCCCTGGTGATAAGGCAGGTAGGGAGGCTTTCCCAGAAGCCGGGGCACCTGCGGGGAATGAATTATGTTTTCCCATCTCTAAATCCACACCCAGTAAAACTGTACACGAAACAGATTTATTCATAACACTTTTATTTGTAGCATTAATTGGTTTTGTTTGGAAGCTGAAGCTCTTGCCTTAAAAAAGCTCTCCTTGTTCTATTTCAGAGGCCTAGGCTGATTTATTTAGTACTGTGTGGCTTTATTGAGTACCGGGTATGTCAGTGTGTATGTGGTTTGTGTGGCAGGCAGGGTAAAGAATATGTATTCTGTATGTTGGAGAGATGAGATGTGCATGTGCATGTGTTTGCGTCTCCAGGTGTGTTTTGCTGTGAAATCTGCATTTGTGATTGTGCCTGTGTTGTGTGGGTCTGTGTGAGTGTATATTTATGTGAGGATGGGTGGCTCTATAAGTTGGAGGGTATGAATGTAAGTGTGTGTATGGATGTTAGTGGCTCTGTGTGTGTGTGTGTGAGTGAATGAGGGTCCACGTTTGTGGGGGAGTTTGAGTGCATGCACCTGTGCTGGGTGGGGGGTTACTCCTGCCAGATTATCACTCTGAGCAGCCCAGACTATAGGAGCAGATGGCGATATCCAGGATGGATTGATAGGCCACATGAAATTGAATTCTGACCTCCCAGAGCTATGGGGCTGTGATTTAAAATCACATCCACCTCAGAGGCATTTAGGGCACCAGTATTTTAGTGCTTTGGCAGGACCCTAAAGACATGGCTATGAGAACTGGGAAATCTCAGAGAAGGCTGAGCCCTTGGGGCCTTATAGTTTGGGCTCCCCCTCCCCATGCAATGCAGGACTCTCCAAATTGCTGTGGCCGCCTCGATCTGTTCATTTGAACATTGGGCCCATGGTGGTGGGCTTGGGACATTAGAATGTCCGCTTCTAGTTCAAAGCCAAACACAACCCTGGATTTCCTAACCCTCTGCAGGCTCTGCCAGCATTTCAGAGAGGAGCCCTATTCACTGGCCATGGCAGGCGTGGGACTTCCCTTGAGCCTGCCTTCCTGGAGTGCAGAGCACTGGGCTGAACTGGAGAGACAGCCTTGGTGGAGTCAGGAAGTTGGGTTCAACTTTATGTAGATGCTTCAGCCATTGACCACATCCCTCTGGGTCAGCTGTTTTCACGGTGGTGGTGGTTGTGTGTGTGTGTGTGCGCGTGCGAGTGAGGAGGAACGCCTGGAGATGCATGTAGGCGCTTGTCAGAGAGGAAAAGAGAACCTCATCAACTCTCTAATAATCCCATTATCTTCTAGGATCTACATTTTCAGATAAATCCACATCATATTTCAGAGTAGTGAAGCTGCGCCTTTGCCTCTCCTTGGGTTACTCATTCTTTCTACTCTTTATTACCAATTACTCACCAGCAACAGAATATCAGCCTTTGCTGGCCTTTCCATGTGGAAGAAAATAAAGTGGTATAGAATAGCAATGGGCTGTGATTATATATTAGTGGCAGCATCCCAAGTCTACTCTGATTATCTGTGCCTCCAGGAAGCACTGTAAATGCCATTTGTAAGGAACTGATGGGAAGAAGAAACTTAAATTTAAAACAAAAAGTTTTCCTGTTATAACAGGACAAGCTAAATTTTCAAACTTTTTTCCTTTCAGAATAAGAGTTCTTTATTTTCTAAAGATGTTGTTTTCTGTCTCTTTCCACTAGATGAATGGTTTGTGTTTCTGAACTTCTAAGTTCTTAATTATGAAATATTAGTGTCTCTCTCTTTTTGAAGGAGCTTATATATGCATGTAAAATATGAAATTTCAGTTCCCAGGATTAGCACTTTGGAAGGTGTGTATGTGAAAGTGTGTGTGAGTGTGTCTGTGTGTGCATGTGAGTGTGTATGTGAATGTGTATGTGCATGTGAAAATACACGAGTGCATGTGTGTGTGTGGTTTTTTTTGTGTGTGAAAGTATACATGAGTATGTGTATAAGTATACGTGTTTGTGTAAGATGCACACGTGGTCCAGCACCAACAATCACCAGCATCACCTGAGACCTCAGAGACACAGAGTCTCAGGCCCCAATCTGGACTTGCAGGATCAAATTCTGCATTTAACAGAATTCCCAGGTTTTGTATGTATATTACAGTTCGAGAAATACTGGCTCTAAGCAACTTTCAGATTCTTAAAGGGGAAGTTTTAAAATATCTTTGACCAAATGAAAATGCAGCAGTCGAATTTCTGGCATCATGGCTAAAAGGGAGAAACGTTGGCTGGCGCCAAGAACCTTCCATCCCTCCCCACGTGGGCTGCTGGCCCAAGCCTGGCCCCACTGCGGCTTTAGGCTCTGTCCTCACATTTCCATGATTTAATCTGAGGCCCTCCTGGTTTACAGAATGCATTAGGGAGCTATGAATAATCTTGGTGTTAATGAAACATGGATTTTGCTCAGCGCTGGAGGGCTCTGGGGGTGGCAGGAAGATGTATGACTGGCCTGGAGACACACATGGCCCTGCAGAATCTCACCTCTGCTCTTCTGAGCTGTTCTTGGAAACCAGGCAGGGGTACTCTTGGCAAGCTGTTCGGTGTGTAGCCTCTCTTGGCCTATGCAGGTTGCAGTTGAACGGGGATAGGAGGGTACGACCCCTTCAAATGCAGTATAAGGTCTCAGATTCTTTTAAAAAGCTCCCCAGGTGGTCACAGGACTTGAGCCCAAACCTCCTGTCCTCACAGTTCTACGCAGCCCTCTCTTCTCTGCTGCTGGTAGGAGAAAGAAGACATAAACCGCCTGCCTCCTTCTGTCCTGCCCATCAGCCTCATCACTGGATTTATCCCAAAGTCAGTGAGAGAAACCCATCACCTCACAGAGCTTCTATTGTATCTTGTTCTCAGCTGCCTCCTATGGGCCATACAAGGGCCTCGCTACTTATTACGTGGTCACATTATACCTCTGCTCCGAAGAATCAACATCTTTTCCTCAAACTTATTTTCTAGTGGCGCCTAGGACAAAGCCTCTGGGAATCTCACTGTGTGCACACTTAATAAAGTGCTCTCTTTCAGATGATTCTAAAGACCATTTCCAAAGGCGGAGCAGCTGGAAGCGGCAATGCTGTCTTTGGAGGTCCCTGAGGAAGTGAGCTTGCCGGGACTAAAAAGGGGTTGACCAAAAGTTCTGTTTGGCAATGCAAAACTCGGAGAGAAAGTTAATGGAGTTTGTCCTTCAGAGTCCAAGGCTGCAGAATGGAGCTGGCATGTGTGCTTCAGAAGGCTCCTGCCCATGGCAGGAAAGGCCACTCAAAGCACACACAGTGAGCTGCCACATGTCTCTTGGGCTGTTTTCATGATGAAATAGAGAAAGCCATCCATTTCAGTGAACTTTCTGGTATTTGAGAGCATGGAAAAAATATTTGTCATGTTTCTCCAATTCCCTGTCCTTTCTGACTCTTTGCAGCAGTTTCCACAATTCCTTTGCCAGGTTGTAACAGAGGTTTTTGAACAGGCAAAGATGATAAGCCTCTTTCGCCTTCTGAGACTGATGCAGGCACTGGGCAATCAGCCCGTGTTTCTCAGGGCACTTGATATGTACCAGGCCTCAAGGGCAGAGTCTACATGACTGGTCCTTTTCTCTCTTATTTTGTGCCATTGTTAAAAAGTGGCTTAACTGCAAAATGATATTAGAAGAACAGCAGTTAGATATTAGAATAGTAAAAATTAGGATAGCAACAGTAAGGCAGATTTTTTTCCAATACCATCAACTAATCCAATGTTGCCATGTCCCTGTGAACCATACTCACCCCCGTCCCCCATCTTTCTCCAAATGCCTGTGCAAAATACTGGTTTTCCTTATTGATCACCCAGCATCTGAATTCTTCCTCTGTCTACATCACCCCTCCCCATGTTGTGTCTGTCTGTAGAAACTGAAGGAGGAGCCTCTGCCTTCCCTGACTCCCTTGCAGCGAGGGCACAGGCAAGCCTAGGGACTGCCAGTTAGATGTGCCCACCCACGAACAAGTGGGAGCCGGAGGGTGCTCTCTCTGTGGAAGTCTTGGCAGTTTTAGCACAAATGATTTCTGGTGGCCGCCATGGCAGTGATGATGGTGATGATGGTGTCCAGCCTCTGTGGGTGTGGCAAGCCATTCTGTGGTGTGACCTGGGGCAATGTTTACGCTACTTCCACTCTTGTTTCTCCAAGCCCCTGAACTGTCTTTCTGTTTGAATTAGTCTAGATGGGTTTCTGCTGCTTACAGCTATGACATAATTTCTACTATTTTATCATATTAGAATTGATAGAGTTTCATATTTTCTATATTTTTAGCATTACAGTGTGTACGTTTTTTTTTCAGTTTGGCCTAGTCTTTTATCCTTTTATATTGACAGCATTTTTATTGGTTTTTGATCCTCTGTCCCTCCTCCAGTGACCTGTCCCAGCAGCCTGGCGCAGGTGTGGCTGCTACACCTTCACTTTGCTTGGCTGTGGTGGATGATGATTTGCTCTATGACAAGCTCCTTGCAACAAGCAGGTGACGCTGATTATAGATGTGTAGGGTGATGCGATAGATGGTAGAGCTGGAGAACCGTGGAAAAGACCTACCTCTGGTTCTTCACTATTGGGTGAGAAATCTGAGGCCAGGAGAAGGGAAGTGAGTTGAGCAGGTAACTCATTCAGAGAGCCCACGTTAAAAGCAAGATCATACCGATACTGCTTGCTTGCATGTCAGAACATTTTTCACTGTGACTGTGCCCTACAGCTGAGCAATGTTAAAACCAATACTCCTATGAGCACTAGAGAGTGAGAAAGGAACAGGGAAGGGAAAGTATGAGGTGTGTAATACTAGTGCTCAGAATACTGTATAAAAGATTAAGGTTTATTCTTTCTTTCCATAAATACTAATCAGGGACTAACAAGGTGCCTTCTACATGCTAGGCACTCAATCTGTATTGAGTTAATGCAAGAAGGAATGTTCTAAGCTGGTCATTGTTAATGCTGATTCTAAGATGAGGAATACAACGTGTGTGTATTATATAATAGTGAGGTGTGTTAGTAGTAAATACCATAATTAACATAATCTAAAAGCATGAATTTGTTCTCCCACTAGTGCAGCCATCAATCAATAGAGTGAATTCTCTTGACAGCTTTTTCCATGCCATCTGGAATACCTGGAATGAAAGGCTCAGGAAGTCTGTCTTTGGCTTTACAGTTTTCTTCTTCTTCCTCTTTTCCTTCCAGTCCTCCTTCCCCTCCTCCTTCCCCTTCTTTTCAAAAATCATTTTATTCACACACCACACAACCATCCAAAGTGTACAATCGACAGCTCTTGGTATAATCACAGAGTCATGCATTCACTACCACCATCCATTGGAAAACATTCTCATTTCTCTGAGAGGAAAAAAATCCCATACCCTTTATACCTCCCTATTACTGATGCTTAGCTTTGGTGTAGTACATTTGTTACAATTAATGAAAGAATATTACAGTGTTACTGTTCACTGTTGTCCTTAATTTGCATTAATTGTATTTTTCCCATATAGTGCTCTATTATTAACATCTTGTAATAGTGATGTGCTTCTGTTCTAGGTCATATAAGAACTTTCTTATATTTGTATAATTAACCACTGTAATTATCCACAACAGATTTTGTTTCATTCTTCAGCTTTCCTTCTAGAACATACACAACCCTAGACTTTCCCTTTCAACCATACTCACACGCAGCACTATTAATTACACTTACCACATTATACTACCATCACCTTTATCCATTTCCAGTCAACCTTATTAAAAATTCTGTACACTTTAAGCATCATCTGTACTTTCTCAGCACCCTTTCTTTCTCCTGGTCTCCTATACTCTAGATTTTAATTCCCAGAGTTTGATCATTGTAATTAGTTCATATCAGTGATACCATGCAATATTTGTCCTTTTGTGTCTGTCTTATTTTGCTCAGCATAATGTCCTCAAGATTCATCCATGTTGTTTCACACACCAGGACTTCATTCCATCTTACAGCCATGTCATCTTCCATCATATGTGCATACCACAGTTTATCCACTTATCGGTTGCTGGACATGGGCTGTTTCCATTTTTTGGCAATAATGAATAATGCCGCTATGAACATTGGTATGCAAATGCCTGTTGGTGTCCCTGCTTTCAGTTCTTCTGAGTATATACTTCGTAACGGGATTGCCAGATTGTATGGCAGTTCTATACTTAGTTTCCTGAGAAACTTTTGATCGTGCTGCTGGCGCTGTTGAGAAATCGTCCCAAGGGTGCCTTATAAATAGTAAACATGCGGTGCAATGTTGCTATGATAAATTGTCACATGAGCTTGTCATGGTGTTGTAGTCCCCAGAGTAGATTTGGTGGGGTTTGTTACTCCCATTGTACAGCTGAAGAGTCATCTGAGATTCACAGTGGTTAAGCGAATTGAATCATTTCATGAGTCAAAATACATCTGAGATTGGAACTTAATTTTCCTGACTGTTACATCAGTTTCATTTATCCAAAGCTATTTTGGAATGGCACGTACAGTGATGAGGGTCTATACATCACCTTCATGAGCATGGAGAAGCTTGGGGAAGTCCCTCTTCACAGTTCCCATTAAAGCAGTCAAACCCTTGTGCCAAGCTCTGGGGTACTTCATGTGCACCTTGTTAAATTCAAGGACAGTGTGGGCTGTTTGGGGAGCATATGGAGTTGGGCATGCTATGCTTCTTCCTTCTGCTTCTTCCTTCTTCCCCCTGACTCTGTCATTTCTTAAAGATTCTCATAAAACTAATGACAGGATAAGACAAGGAATCACATTACACTTTATAATGGGCTAATTAGGTAAATATGTTAAAAAGTGTTCCCCATAGTGCCATTTCATGGTTGCCTTGTTGGTAATCAGCACTTGTCTTCCAAGTGTCAGAATATCAAAAGCAAAGCTGCTAGCTTTGCTGGGTTATGTCGTACTAATGAAATGAGTTAAGTGGAGGACTAGAAATGCTCTTTGCCTCTATTATGGCTCAAATCCTCTGAAGGGACACTTTGAGTGAGAGCTTGTTGTCCTTGCTGATCTACTGAGTATTTGAGTAGCCCCCAATCTGGGGTTTCTTTGCCCAGATAAGATGTTTATGGATCAGTGCTGGTGGGTCAAGGTGAGAAGCTTTTGGAGGTTGAGGGGATTACAGTGGCCTTCTTTGGCCGATTCTAGATTAAAACATCCTGCTATTGGGTGTGCTAAGGTTAGAAGGTAGCAGTACTATTTTGCGGGAAGGAAGTAAAACCTGCAGCACTGTTAGCCTTTGATGTGGTTCAGCTGTAAACATAAATAGCCATGATGTTAGTTTCTGGGTGACCGGACTGTACCAAAGGAAGATGAAATGAAGGAATATTGGGAGCATATCCTGGGTTCAGGATATACGGGAAGGACTCTCAGATATATTCCTAGCTCATTTTACATCCTGTTAGGTATCCTACATTGCAAGTAACAATTTCTGACTGATTTATGCTATGCGGAATTTATTGGAAATATGATAGAGGCTGACAAACCAGGTTTGGGAATGAGCAAGACTAGGGGAACTCCAGATGTCTGAGAAGCAGAAATCAAAGTTCCTCTCATGTGGTTAGTAATCTCTGATCAGCTGCTGCCTGTGCAACAAGCAATTGGAGTCAGTTTGGAATCTAAATAGCAAATGTCCTAAGAGGATCCATGTGAGCTTGGATCTGATCAAGTGAGCTTCAGATCACATGCCCATTCCCTAACTGTGCCTGGTGCAGGTTCGGGGGGATCAGGCTATTTTATTCTTTTTAGTGGGAGATGAGATCCTAGATTTACTGCCTCATCACAACTACGTGAAAGAGGAAGATCTCAAAGGAAATTGGGGTGCTCGTAGTAGATGGGAAATGGACTCTAGCTATTCAAATAGTGACAATGTACCAATATGCCTGGTTAGGGATAATTCTGTTTCTGGGGCTTGGCACTGAGGAAGAACCTGGTCCATGCTAATATTTCTAATTGAAATCAGCTAGCTCTCTGCTTAGCCCATGTATTCCTGTGTGTCCCAATGTAATAGCCATTAGCTACCTGTGGCTATTTAAGTATAAATTAATAAAAAATAAATAAAATGAAATGTTCAATTCCCCAGCTGCACTAGCCACATTTCAGGTGCTTTAGAAGCACATATGGCTAGTGGCTACTGTATTGGCCAGAGTAGATGGCAAACATTTCTATTATTGCACAATCTTCTATTGGACAGAAGTTCGGTGGCCACCAAAGGCTTTCTCCTTTTCTTCATCATGAATGACATCAATTCCAAGGTCATTTTATTCCATGGAGAAGGCTAGGGCATAGGGTGTGAAAGAGGAGAAATGACCATTTTTTGACATATTTTTCCTTTGTTCCAGTGGTGGGTGATATAACAACATGGATAGAGGTAGAAGGCCCAATGTAATAAATTGTATGAGTACAATTATATGAGCACAGATCAACTACAGATAGGGGCTGAGGTAGAACACAAAAATATGAAAAGAGTGGATTCTTTGGGTTTGGGGGATGTGAAGGTTTTCTTTTCATCTGAATTTTCATGATTGTGCTCAAAGTAGTTTGATCTTAAATATACTTTTGCTTAAAGAAGGTTTGGTTATGGAGACAGTGGTAATTTTGGCATAAATGAGGCATTAAGGATTGTCTGTGCATAACAATGACCCATGATCCTAACTTTTTTAGGTTCATTGTTCATTTCCATGAATCCATTTGTCCCTCAAACACTCTTATACAATTCAGTGGGACAGAGATTTTTATCCATATGCCTTTTCTGAACTAAGTAAAACATGCACATCTTATAAATTGTTTTCGTTTTATATGCAAAGAAACTGAGACTCAGGAAGGTTAGATCAAGGAAGGTTAGATCACTATCCAAACCTACATAACTAGTGAGAGGTTAGGTTGGAATTTGAATCCCGGGCTTCAGACTTGTGGTTCAATGCTGAGTCATGATACCCAGCTGTTTACTATAGATCAGAATTCGCTATGTTGTTTGTATTCCTTTGTCCCCATCCCATGAGCCTTGGTTTGCTGAATATCACACTATGGGGCTGAGCTGCTCAGGGTAGCAGGCAGGAAACACAAGCTAACCTCAAAGAGTCAGAGCAGGGTCTCAGTATTGGACCAAGTCAGGCAGGAATCAATGTTATTTGGTCTGAGAGGTAGAAGCCTCCAGAAAGGGGAGGAGTCAAGGTTTGGTAGGCAGAGCCTTTCCTTTCCTCAACCTGCCAAATGAGCCTGATAATCTTTGCTTTAAACTCTTGCAAGGTTGTTGTGAAGTTAAAATGGATAATGGCATGAAAACCCTTTACCAAAGCTGAAAGCACAGTGTACAAATGTGAAGCATGGTTATTATGAGGGGCCCTGGGTGAGGAGGGAAACTTATTTGCAAAGAGGAAATGTTTTGCAAACTTATTCCCTACTCTTGGAAATAGAATGCAAAATACTATTCTGTGGATGGTGATTGAGAAATGACATTGTATGGACAATGTCTTCATTTATATAATATATAGCTGGTAATCTTGGCCCACCTCTTGAAGCAGGGACTATGCTGCCTTGAGATCTGTCCATAAGAAGACCCACAGACACGTGCGCACACACGCATAGTAGATTCCCATTATCTGAGGTTAGGGACACAGGACAAACTGTCTACCAGGGAATCCACTTAAAATGAGGACCAAAGCTTCATAATAATCGCAACAAAGACACTCGATTGAAACTTTATCTTGAGAAATAAAATTAAAAATTGTAAACCAGTATATTTTATCTTATATTTAATCTAATCTTTGTTTTAGTTGTAGTCATGCACAAAAGAATGAATACATTTTTATGAAAAACTAGCCACAAATGAACAAACAAATTAATGGAAGCACAGTAAACATCCCAAAAAAATCAGTGTGTGCCGAAACTGAAGAGTTTTCAATTTTCCCAAGGGCTTCTCTGAAGACATCTCTCTCTTCTGAAGTCCTTATCTGGTCAAATCATCATCTTCATGGTTTTTCCTGCATTAACTGCCTTATTTTTATTTGTCAGTAATTTAAGTGGGATTCAAAGCATTCTCCTTTGTCGTTTTCATTGACTGCAAATCTTGCAGAAGATGCAGGATTTCCCAGTTTCACTTGGCAATTGATTTGTGTTGCATTTGCGTTGTATTGGCCGGACATTGGCACATCCATAACCCAGGAGCTTCTACAAGACGTCCTGACTGATGTGGCAGACCAGGGTGTGAATTTCTTCCAACTGGGGGCAGGTGATTTAAGTCACTGTTTGGTTTTTTTTAATTTTACTTCTTTTAAAACCAATTTTAAAGTGGTCAGGTTATTAGAAAAGAGATAATTTGCTTCCTTCTGGTATCTTGTAACAGCATAGATGGAGATGGCAAACACTTGGAGCATTCCTGCCTTCTGTGCACATTCCTGGGTTGCACCACATGGGGACAGTGGAGACAGGCATAGCATCGAATGGGGTGATATCAGGATCAATGTGCTTCTGAGTGCTAATTAAAGTGGGTTGTTTCCCCCTGTGACCTTGGGCAAATCCCTTCCTCTCTGGCTTCATGTGTAATAGTTATAATTTCAGTTCCTGCTGTAGCATCTCATCACACCAGTATCTCTGTCTAGCAGTTGGTTCTCAGCTCTCCAGCTGCCTCCCTGTGGCCTGCCAGCTCTGGCCCAGAACAAAGGGTCTGCAATTCCAGGTCAGCAATGAGGACTGGAAAGGGACGCCTTTGCAGTGGACCCATGTCACAAGATTGCAGTATTCACCACATCTCTGATGCAGTAGGGGCCACGGTATAAAAGACAGGGATTTGTGAGATGAGCATTCTTAGTATTTGCTTCAGCAAAAAGGCCAGGGAGATTATAACATATGTATGTTACAGTGTAGTCTGAATTGATTATAATTCATTCAGAAAATTTGATGGAGAGGGGCAAGAGAATTCCACTGTGTAGACATTGGACTTGGTTTCATCGAGCTTGAATCCTAGATATGTCTGGCTTCTCTCATGAAACAGCTTAAAAAATTTGGGCGTAGAATGTGAGTCATCTGTTTTCTTTTGATTTATCTTTCACTAGAGTCATGGAATTAGAGTTCAAGAAAGAAAAGACTTGAGGGTTCACAGGTTCTACCTCTTATCTTAGGGAAGAAGGAATAAACTTAGTCTTGTTGAGGCTTCAGAGGGAAGGAGAACCAGGGCTGGTGGGGGCCAGTTTTCAGCTCGACAGAAGGAGTATTCAAGAATGAGTGCTACCCAACAAGGGCCTGACCAGGTCGGGTAGTGAGCAACCTGTCACACACTACTGGGTGGGAGGCAGCCTAGGTGCTATGCCAACTAGTGCTCAAACACTAGTTATTCTCCCTCCGTCTTCACTTCTCCCTTTTCCTGAAATACTTTTTCTCATGATAATTAATCTTGTATTTGATTACATACTGCCTTGTGTGATGCCCTAATTAGTTAATATGTGTGTATCTTAACTCCCCACCGATGTTTGGCAGGGCTTATATGTCATGCTTTTCTTGTAAACCCTGTGAGCCCAGTCTATTGATCGAAATGTCACACTGGCAAGAAACTAGAAACATTATCTGCAAGATAGAGACAGAGAATGAGAGAGTGTGTGTTAGGCTAAAATTCAAGGTGAAATTCTAACCTAATGCTCTTCGAATGCAATAGGAAGAGTCCTGTTCCTCTCTTCCTTCTTCAGGTACATCTCTTGCCCTTTCTCGTCTTCTTCCATCCCCCCCTTCTGCAGAGAACAAGAGCTGGTAATTATTCACCTGTGATATTGGGGAATAGTTATTAGTCCAAGTAGCTGCTCTCTAATCCTTTAGGGAGTGCTTGTGTTTGGGGAGATTGTGCATATAAAGCTTTCTAAATGATGAAGCTAGAACTCCCCCATGTACCCTCTTAGCAAGGAGAGGGCTTGTTTTGGAGAGCTTCCAGTGAAGCATTTCAAAGGTAATTGGCAAATGATGTTTTAGAGACAATGCAAAAATGCATTGAATTTTCCTAACCTGAAATTGGAAATGGTCCCCTCTCTGGAAGGCAACCCAATGGTTTATAATAATCACCTACGGAAAATTATATTTTCAAGTCCCGAATTAATTTCCTACCCACTGGAGATTATGAAACGACCCTCAGCCAGGATATAAAAATAACTCAGTGGATTGTCTTTTTTTTTTTTCCCAGCAGAGAAATCGTGCTGTTTCTTTTGCTGTTTTCAAAACAAAACAAAGTCCTGGAAATGAGCCAGGGATTACAGGCAGGAGTGGAACAGCAGCAGTGATAATAAGGAAGGAGTGGGCTGCTCGTTTGTACATTTGATCTATCGACTGATCTGTAAAATAATTAAAAGGCTCCTTTCAGGTTGTCTGTTGGAGCATAGCTAAGACTGGAGATGGAGGGCTGTGGTCAGTGGCTGCTAAAATGCTAATCTGCCTCAAGATCAAAGTCTGAAGGTGCCAGCATCCTTTGAGAATTGGAAAGTCTTGGTCTCTGGTCTCTGGCCTCTTTCATGGACTTTTCTCTTTGTCTCTACAGTCCCTGAAATTTCCCTTAGAGTTCGACTTTCCTCACAGGCAGACAGTGAGATAATGATTTGGGTGAAGAAGTTTCCAAGAAAGTATGATAAGCGTATGGAAGAGTGAGACAGAAAGGCAGGCTACTACTGAGGGCACCTGGGCTCAATCCCACTGGGGACTATGATAGGCTTTGTAGAACATAGCTAAGAATAATTCCTGGAGGGCATGAGGAAGTCAAGCTATTTATCTTCTGCTCTTCATCGTTTAACTCCTTGGTGTTTCTGGCCTTCCATATATGAGGACAGAACATGCGCCAGAGGCCAGAAGAAGCCCTCAGGCCAAGAGACACAGGAAGCCACAGCATGAGCTGGAGCCATCTAAAAATGTCCTCTGTAATGGGCAAGAGGACAGCAGGGCACCATCAGGATCTGTTACAGGCTCCTTCTCAGACTATCCCATGAATATGGCATATGCAAGCTCCTATTATCTGTGGCTAGGGTCAGTCTCCTCAGTCCCTTTCTAGGCTTGCTCTGAAACCTTTCTCCAGACATTTCATCCACTTGTGTGGCATCTACAGTTGCTCATCTGTAAAATAGTGTGATGCTAGCTTCCTGTAGGAGGTGCTTTTGATTTGTCTGTCCAGTTTTGTCTTTTCCAAGAGCTACCTTGATCCCCCTCATTATTCTGGGAAATATTGCTTTATCTTCCCTCCAATCACATGGTTTCTTTTGTGTCCCTGCACCCTGGCTATAGGTGATTGTTGGTTCATAGGTGGATACCTCTTCCAGCTGGGTCAATCGGGTCATTTCCCTGGGAATTTGGATTTGAGACCAAGAAAGAGTGCTGAAACATATCAAGCTTGGGAGGTAGAGGTAGAGTTTTTAAACCATTAAATGGACTGAGGCCCAGGGGTAGCTGCTCTGCAGGTAGACAGCAGAGCCATACTAATGTTTAGAGAAGAGGACAGGACAGCAGGTGGGGAAACAGTTCTGAGCATTTCAAGTTCTGGTTCAGTTCTTCCCAGAAGCCTTACAGTTCCTTGCCTATGATTTCTATAAAGCACCTCTTTTTTCTCATAGACATTCAATTTTTTTCACTCACTTCAACGATGGAAAGAACAGATATCCAACTTGAACAAATACTCTTTGTGTAGCTCACTTAGTTCTTCTAATAACCCTATGAGAGGAAATAATTAGCACAATGCTTAGCACATAATCAGACCTCAACAAATGGCAGTCATAATTCTTTGTAAAGATAACACCTTCACTTCTGGTCTCCCTGACTTTACCCCTGACTTTTGGTAGTTTCTTATGAGTGTCTCAGATAGTTCAAACTCCATAAAACTGAATTCACTATCTATGGCATCTAGATCCTTCTGTATAAATGATTGCCACACAACTGGGAGTAGGTCAGAAAACTGGGAGTGTCCTCAACTTTTTCCTCTCTATCATGTCCCAAAACCAATCAATTAACCAAGTTAAGTGTATTCTTCTTGTAAATATTTCCCAAGTACATCCATTTCTTTCTATTGCCTTAGCTACCATCCTCATCCATCTTTTATCATTTCTCTTCCAAATTTCAAGAGAAGTTCCTAGCAGGTCTCACAACCATCAGTCTTTCCCCTTATGATTTGGTAGGCTTTCAAGCTTTACAATGAAATCCTTTATTCAAATGAAATTTTATGCAGAACGCCAATATTTAAAACACCCAAAAGGAAAGCTACTTTGGTTGAAAAAAGGGGAGTGGAAGATAATTGAGCTCCTCCCATCCAGCTTCCTCCTACATACTCTTGTCCCTATTCATTCTATTACACAGAAGATGACACTTGAACAAAGAGGTAAAGGAAGAGAGAGGTTACGCTGTGAAGACATCTGAGAGAGAGCACTGCAGACAATGGTAACAGCCGGTGCAAAGGCTCCAAGGGGGGCTGGGCATATTTGAGGAATAGCCAGGAAGCCGGGTGGCTGGGGCAAATTGAGAAAAAGGGGTGAGACATGGGAGAGCAGTAGAGGTAACAGGGGCACATCACAAAAGGCCGTTTGGGTCATTGAGAGGATTTAGGCTTTTAATCTGTATGAGATGGGGCCTTGGAGGCTGCTGAGCAGAACCTTTTATGTTTAAAGGACCACATGTAGAGAATCGATTGTAGGGATGCGGGATGGGAATGGAGAGATCAGGTGTGATCATTTAGGTGAGATATGGGAGTAGCTCGGACTAAGGACGGTGGTAGAGGAGGTGGTGCAAAAGGGTCAAATTCTGAATGTATTTTGGCAGTAGAATCAACAGTATTTGAGAGGATTGAATATGGGGTATGAGCAAAAGAAAGGTGTCACAAATGGCAACTTTTTGAATTCCCATCAACTGAAGTGAGGAAGGTTGTCGAACAGATTTCCAGGGACATATTAACCATATTGTGGGCAAATTTTGCTCAATACTTTGTTGATGGTCTCTCAGATTTTATTTGGATAAAGACTTGATATGCAATTATCTGAAAAAATTCAGATTGAAGAATAAAAAGCACTTTACAGAATAGTTTAGACTCAGGGTTCATTTTAATAGTAAAAATAGTAAACCCTCATAGCATATGTAAAATGTGTATCAGTGCAACATAAACTTTCAGAGACTTATTTATTACATAAAGGGCAGTCAAAGAAAGGGAAACTGAGACTTCTGGGAAGATGGCCAATGAGAGTAGCTTGATTAGCCCTGCTCCATGGAAAAGTTAGAGAGGGGACAGGAGGGTGACTGAGTCAACAATTTGGGAGTGCAGCTCACCTGGGAGAGCCTTCTGCACCACAAGCAGTAGCCCTGGTTGCAGAGGCCAAGGAATTGAGAGGTAGAGACCTGGAGCCTGGTGCAGAGGTGTGGAGACCCATGGGAGTACATGGACGAGAACATGGGACTAGGAAGTAAGCCAGACCATGTTCCTTGGGTGCACTACCCTCACCAGCGCAGTCCCATGAACTATGACTCACCCCACACCCTACACACTTGAACCCTGTCACTCACTCTCATTCCCTATGCTCCAGGCGCCCCCACCCCACCAGTCCCCAGTGCATGTACCTGCCCCACACCCCCACTCCAAGTGCAGCCCAACCCACCTCTCCTGCACCCCTCCTGAGCACTACCTCCCCCCTCCTTGTTTCCTGCAGGCTGTTGCCAGCGTATAAAGGTTGCAGGCACTACCCTCCAAACCTAGGCTACCCCTGCCCCACCCATAGTGTCGCACAGCCTCACCCTGCCTTCCCTGAGCTCAGTGCATCGGTTTACAGTGCACCCAGGCTCACACATGTGCACAGGCCCCTAATCACATCATACAGCTCTGGGAACCACACTTCACAGCTGTACTAGAAATGCGCACATGCACAGCCCTCAGCCTCACTCCCAGCTTTGAGAAAGTGCCAATCTGCACAACTGGGTCACATCTGCCCCCAATCCACAAAGGTGTAATGCTGATCTGCTGCCACAGCTCTATGCATGTGCACAAAGGGCCCCGTGCCTTAGACCGGTGCACACCAGGGTTGTGCCCCTCAGACCAGTGCACCCACACAGCTATATCCTCCCTGGCTGATGGGCACCCACACTTACAAGCATCAGCGTAACATCCCCAACCTGTGCACATACCTGCCCTAAAACAAATCACTGTACTGAGTGCTCCACCCCGTGCCCTCCTTCCTGCTGTAAAACCATCCCACAAACCCAAGGCCTTAGACTACTGAAGGAAATAAACTCCCAGAGTAAATCAATCAAGATATTTACATGCGACAAAGTCAGTAGAAGATCACTAAGCATATCACAATGCTGATAGATATAGCTCTGCCTAATGACCAAATTAAAACACCAGAGGAGACATAGATATTGGAACAACTAATCAAAGATGCTTATACAACTCTAGTTAATAAAATAAGTAGGAAAGCAAATGACATAAAGGAGATCAAGAAGATAGTAACAGAGAACAAAGAGGAATTTGAAGGAATAAATAGAAAAATAGTGGAAATCACAGAAATTGAAGACTTTGCTGACCAAATAAAAAACATACTAGAGACACACAACATCAGATTTGAACAGACAGAAGAAAAAATAAGTGATATAGAGAACAGAATAATTGACTTTGAAGACTTAAAACAGCAAATGGCAAAAAAGATGGAAAAAATTGAATGGGAACTCAGGGAAATGATAGACAAAACAAAGCCCACAAATATACAAATCATTGGCATCCTAGAAGGAGAAAAGAGGAGTAAAGGGCTAGGAAGAGTAGCTGAGGATAAAATGAGGACAAACTTCCTAACCCTAATAAAGGACATAAATATACAAGTCAAAGAAGCCCAATGAACTCCAAACAGAATAAATCCAAATAGGCCTTTCCCAAGCCATATACTAATCAGTCTGTCAAATGTTGAAGAAAAGCAGAAAATCCTGAAAGTGGCTAGAGGACAACAATTTATTGCATACAAGGGAAATCAAATAAGACTGAGTTCAGTCTACCCAACTAGCACCCCGGAGGCGAGAAGGCAGTGGTATGCTATATTCAAGAACCTGAAAGAAAAAGACTTCCAGCTAAGAATTCTGTACCCAGCCAAATTGTCTTTCAAAATTGAGGGAGAGATTAAAGTTTTCACAGGCAAAGAAGTCCTGAAAGAATTTGTCAACAAGGACCAGACCTACAAAGAAATACTAAAAGGAGTTCTGGTGACTGAAAAAAAAAAAAAAAAACAGGAGAGGGAGTCTGGAGGAGGGTACAGAATTGAAGAGTCCTATTAAGGCTAATTTAAAGAGTACAAGGAGAAAGAGAGAAAAGAACATATAGATCTGACAAATAAAATAAAAATGATAAGATGATAGAATCAAGAAATGCCTTTTCAGTAATAACTCTGAATGTTAACAGACTAAATTTACCAATTAAAAGATATAGATTGGCAGAATGGATTAAGAAATATAGCCATATGCTGTTTATCAGAGACTCATCTTAGATGTAAAGATACAAATAGATTGAAAGTGAAAGGATGGAAAAAGATTTTCCATACAAGCTGTAACCAAAAGAAAGCAGAAGTAGCTATACTAATATTGGGCAAAATAGACTTTAAATGTAAAGGCATCACAGAGACAAAGAAGGACACTATTGTCAATTCACCAAGAAGATATAACAATCATGAATGTTTGTGCCTAAGTTCCAAAGTACATGAGACAGACACTGGCAAAACTGAAGGGAGTGACAGATGTTTCAACAATAATAGTAGGAGACTTCAAAATACCACTCTCCTCTGTAGATAGAACAACCAGACAGAACAGCAACAAGGAAATTGAGAAGTTAAATAACTTGATAAAAGAATTAGGCCTAACAGATATATATTGGTCATTGCACTCCAAAGCACAAGGTTATACATTCTTCTCTAGTGCTCATGGAACATTCTCCAGGATAGATCATATGCTGGGGGCATAAAACAGGTCTTTATAAATTTAAAAATATTGAAATTATTCAAAGCACTTTCTATGATCACAATGGGATGAAGCTGGATCTCAATAACCACCAAAGAATGAGAACATTCACAAATATATGGAGAGTAAATAACAC
This sequence comes from Tamandua tetradactyla, assembly GCF_023851605.1. NCBI lineage: Eukaryota > Metazoa > Chordata > Mammalia > Pilosa > Myrmecophagidae > Tamandua > Tamandua tetradactyla. The sequence goes on along the minus strand of NC_135342.1, from coordinate 39,508,289 downwards.
ACTCTTAAACAACCAAAGAAGAAATTGCTAGAGAAATCAGCAGCTATCTGAAGATGAATGAAAATGAGAATACAACTTATCAGAACTTATGGGATGTGGCAAAGACTGTGTTGAGAGGTAAACTTATTGCCGTAAATGCCTATATTAAAAAACAAGAAAGAGCGAAAATTGAGGATTTCACAGCAAGCCTGGAGGAACTCAAGAAAGAATAGCAAACTAATCCCAAAGCAAATAGGAGAAGAGAAATAACAAAGATTAAAGCAGAGATAAATGAACGGGAGAGCAAAAGAACAATAGAAAGAATCAATAAAGCCAAAAGCTGGTTCTTTGAGAAACTCTATAAAATTGATGGGCCACTAGCAGGACTGACAAAGAAAAAAAAAGAGGGGATGCAAATAAACAAAATCAGAAATGAGAAGGAGTGTGTTACCATAGACCCTGAAGAAATAAAAGAAATCATAAGAGGATACTATGAAGAACTATATACCAACAAACTGGACAACTTAGATGAAATGGTCAAATTCCTGGAGACACACAAACAAGCTACATTGACTCAGGACAAAGTAGAAGATCTCAACAAACCAATTACAAGTAAAAGATTCAATCAATCATCAAAATCCTCCTACAAATAAAAGCCCAGGGCCAGATAGCTTCACAGGGGAATTTTATCAAACATTACAGAGAGAACTAACACCAATCCTGCTCAAACTTCTCCAAAAAATTGGGGATAAAGGAACTCTACCTAACTCATTTTATGAAGATAATATAATTTTAATACCCAAAGCGGGTAAATATGCTATAAGAAAGGAAAACTACAGGCCAATCTCCCTAATGTATATAAATGCAAAAATTCTCAATAAAATACTAGCAAATCAAATTCAACAGCACATTAAAAGAATTATACACCATATCCAAGTAGGGTTTATACCAGAAATGCAAAGATGGTTCAACATAAGAAAATCAATTAATGTAATATAGCACATAAATAAATCTAAAGGGAAAAATCACATGATCATCTCAATTGATGCTGAAAAAGCAATTGACAAAATTCAACATCCTTTTCTGATAAAAACACTCCAAAAGATAGGAATCAAAGGTAACTACCTCAATATGATAAAGGAAATATATGAAAAACTGATAGCCTGCATTGTACTCAATGGAGAGAGACTGAAAGCCTTCTCCCTAAGATCAAGTACAAGACAAGGATGACCAATGTCACCACTACTATTCAACATTGTGCTAGAAGTTCTAGTTAGAGCAATGAGGCAGGACAAAGAAATAAAATGCATCCAAATTGGAAAGGAAGAAGTAAAACTCTCATTATTTGCAAATGATATCATACTGTACTTGGAAGATCCTGAGGAATCTACAGCAAAGTTCCTTGAGCTAATAAACAAATCCAGCAAGGTTGTGGGATATAAAACTAACATGCAAAAATCAGCAACATTTCTATACACAAGCAGTCGCCTAATTGAGGGGTCAGTTAAGGAAAAAATTCCATTCAAAATAGCAACTAAAACAATCAAATACTTAGCAATGAACTTAACTAGGGACATAAGGGATTGTACAAAGAAAACTACATAACATTGCTAAAGGAAATTAAAGGATATCTAAGTAGGTAGGAAGACATTCCCTGCTCACAGATAAGAAGGTTAAATATAGTTAAGATATCTATTCTCCCCAAATTGATTTACAGATTCAACAAGTACCAGTCAAAATTCCAACAATGTACTTTGAAGATTTGGAAAAGCTAACTACCAAATTCATCTGAAAGGGAAAGAGACCCCAAATAGCTAAAAAACATACTAAAAAAGAAGAACAAAGTGGGAGGATTAACACTCCCAGACTTTAAAACCTATTATAAAGCCACAGTGGTCCAAACAGCATAGTACTGGTACAAAGACAGAAGCATTGACCAACGTAATTGAATCGAGGGTACAGAAATAAATAGACCACCAAGTCTATGGTCAACTGATTTTTGACAAGGCCCCCAAATCCTCTGAACTGGGACAAAATAGTCTTTTCAATAATTGGGCATGGAAGAACTGGATATCAATAGCCAAGGGAATGAAAGAGGACCCTTATCTTATACACTACACAAAAATTAACTCAAAGTGAATCAAACACCTAAATATAAGAACTAGCACCATAAAGGTTCTGGAAGAAAATGTACGGTAGCTTCCTAAACTTTATACCCAAAGCATAAGCAACAAAAGAAAAAATAGATAAATGGGAACTCCTCAAAATCAAATGCTTCTGCACCTCAAAAGACTTTGTCAAAAAAGTGAAGAGGCAGCCAACTCAATGGGAGAAAATATTTGGAAATCATGTATCAGACAAAAGCTTAATTTCTTGTATATACAAAGAAATCATATAACTCAACAACAAAAGAACAAGCAATCCAATTATAAAATGGGCTAAAGATATGAATAGGCAATTTTCTGAAGAGCAAATACAGAGGCTCAAAAGCACATGAAGAGATGCTCATTTTCATTGGCTATAAGGGAAATGCAGATCAAGACTACAATGAGATATCACCTCATTATAAGAATGGCTGTTATTAAACAAACAGGAAATTATAAATGTTGGAGAGGACGTGGAGAAACTGGGACACTTATGCACTGCTGGTGGGAATGTATACTGGTGCAGTCACTATGGAATACTGTTCGTCGGTTTCTTAGGAAACTAAATATGGAGTTGCTCTATGACCCAGCAATAGCACTACTTGGTATATACCCAGAAGAGCTGAAAGCAATGACACAAACAGACATTTGCACTCTGATGTTCATAGCAGCATTATTCACAATCACCAAAAGATGGTGTGTTAGTTAGATTCAGTTGTCAACTTGGCCAGGTGAGCATACTTAGTTCTGTTGCTGCGGACACAAGCCAATGGTAGGTGAACCTCATCTGTTGCTAATTACATCTGCAGTTGGCTAGGAGGCGTGTCTGCTGCAATGAGTGACGTTTGACTTGATTGGCTGGTGCTTAAATGAGAGAACACAATGTAGCACAGCCAAGCAGTTGGGCATTCCTCATCTCAGCACTAGCAGCTCAGCCCAGGCCTTTGGAGATGCAGAAAGAAGTCACCCCAGGGAAAGTTGTTGGAACCCAGGGGCCTGGAGAGAAGACCAGCAGAGACCATCCTGTGCCTTCCACGTAAGAAAGAACCTCAGTGGAAAGTTAGCTGCCTTTCCTCTGAAGAACCAACAAAATAAATCCCCTTTTATTAAAAGCCAATCCGTCTCTGGTGTGTTGCATTCTGGCAGCTAGCAAACTAGAACAGATTTGGTACTGGAGAGTGGGGTGCTGCTGCGGTTTGCAAATACCAGATATGTTGGAACAGTTTTTGAATGGCTAAAGGGAAGATTTTGGAGGAACCGTGAAAAGAATGATGGAGAAGTCCTGGAGGGTTTGAAGAGACTGTTGGTGTAAATGGAACCACTGCCAATCTTGGCAAAGGAGGACACAAAAGGGAAAAATTGAAGTTTGCAGAGTAAGAACCATGGAAGCTCGGGTCTGAAGCCAAGAAACCTCAGCCAGGAGAGTGGACCCACCCATATACATGGAGAGGGTGAGTTTACCCTGAAGGGCGAGGATGAGTCTCCCCTCTCATTGCAGTCGAAGAGTTGTGCAGCCTCAGGCCTTGGAAAAGGCATAGCACGCTCCTTGGGGGACTGGGAGAGCCTGGCTGCCACCATGTGGAGGGGTTGAGCATGTGCCCCAGAAATGGCAGAGAGCCCAGGGGTGGCCCTGATGCCTGGAGAGAGTGGAGCCAAGAGGTGGTCTCCTCGATGTTCCCCGAGGTTGATTTGGAAAGAGGCCGGCCATTGCATAGGCCCTTGGAAGGGGTGGGACTGCCACTTTCTATAGCCGAAGGATGAATGACTTTCAGACTTTGAAATCCCACGGCGCTTTCCCTGCAGGTTTTACATCTGTGTTTCTTCCAATTTCTCCCTATGGAAATGAAAATTTATATCCTGTGAATATCCTCCTTTGCTTATTGGCACCGGACTTGTTTTGAGATTCACAGGTCCACAGCAAGAGAATTTTTCACATCTGTGTAAGCTGATGCTTCAAGTTGCCAAGTTGACAAGGGGTGGACATGTGTTAGTTAGATTCAGTTGTCAACTTGGCCAGGTGAGCATACTTAGTTCTGTTGCTGCGGACACAAGCCAATGGTACGTGAACCTCATCTGTTGCTAATTACATCTGCAGTCGGCTAGGAGGCGTGTCTGCTGCAATGAGTGACGTTTGACTTAATTGGCTGGTGCTTAAATGAGAGAACGCAATGTAGCACAGCCAAGCAGCTCAGCATTCCTCATCTCAGCACTAGCAGCTCAGCCCAGGCCTTTGGAGATGCAGAAAGAAGTCACCCCGGGGAAAGTTGTTGGAACCCAGGGGCCTGGAGAGAAGACCAGCAGAGACCATCCTGTGCCTTTCACATAAGAAAGAACCTCAGTGGAAAGTTAGCTGCCTTTCCTCTGAAGAACCAACAAAATAAATCCCCTTTTATTAAAAGCCAATCCATCTCTGGTGTGTCGCATTCCGGCAGCTAGCAAACTAGAACAGATGGAAACAAACCAAATTCTCATCAACAGATGACTGGATCAACAAAATGTGGTATATTCTTACGATGGAATGTTATGCAGCAGTAAGACAAAATGATGTCCTGAGGCACATGACAAGATGGATGAGCCTTGAGGACATAACGCTGAGCAAAACTAGCCAGACACAAAAGGACAGATACTGTATGATTCCACTTTTATGACCAGCATAAAGGTGTAATCAGAGGCTAATGATACAGAATATAGGGGACTTAGAGATACATAGAAGCTAGAGATGGGTGAACAGTTAGCTAATGAGGTTGAACTCCAATGTGAGGGAATAGATAGGAATGAAGGTGGTTCTCTAGTGGATCTAGAAGTAATATTACCACATTGAAGATGAACAAGATTGAAAGGGGTTGTATAGACCTACTGACTCACACTAGAAATATGAATGAATTCTCATAAGAATTATTTCAAAGGTATGATTCTTTGAATCATATAAGGAGTGTTTAAGTCCAGGGTACAGAGGGAAAACTGCTATTGCCTGCTATGAGCTATGTTCCAAAGGAAACCATCAGCACTACCACAGCAACAGCAGAGGTAAATAATGGGGTGAGGGACAAGAGTTAAGAGGGGGGTTAGATTTCCTAGTTGGTGAGGGTGTGTTTATTGGTTTTCTGTGTCTTGGAAACAAAGAAATTATTTAAAATTGAGATTGTTGATGGACTGTGGACTTTGGACCCTCTACATGATGCCCAATGAATGCCAGTGGCTGCAGGATGCACTGACAGAGAAGTAGATTGGTGAACGATGGTGTATACTTATGAATGAAGGTTATCCTGCTACAAAAAGGAACAATGTCGTGAAGCATGCAATGAACATTTGGGACATTTGGTGAGACAAAATAAGCGAGGAACAAAAAACAACAACGGTGTGGTCACCTTTAGAAAATGCTTATAAGAAAACTGGGGCCTAGATTGTAAGCTTTTAGAGCAGACACATTAAGTACAGAGTGGTGGTTATTATTTATGGACTTTGAGAGGCTGTTTTACATACATAACCTGGTATTTAGAGATAAGAATGAAGCCAAACAGGTTGGGGTTAAAGTAATTCAGAACATAAGGGTAAGAAAGACAGTGTCTATATTTTAGAACCACACATACTCTTTGAGACCAATGGAAGAAAGTTTTATTCGATCTAGAGCTGAAATTTTCTGTAGTGTACAATTTAATTCAACCTATCTGTATAGCTCATTTGAACAACTGAAACACAAGGAGCACAGAATAAGAAAGAAGTCCTTGAATCCTATATAGATTATTGAAATGCCTGGAAACATCCTAGAGTATATTAAGTGGATAATAAAAATGTATTGGCAAAGTCCCCTAAGGGAGGGGAGAAAAAATATGGAACTATTAAACCTTACCATCAGGGAATCCCTTGATACTGTGTCAAACTTTAGGGATACCCAAGTCAATAGGCCATGTCCTCGATCATGAGGCTTACTCTTGTGAAGCTTTTGTAGGTAGCGGAGAAGCTTAGACTACCTACAGGCATGCCTAAGAGTTACTTCTGGAGGACCTTTGTTGTTGCTCAAATGTGGCCTCAGTCTCTCTAAGCCCAACTCTGCAAGTGAAATCATGGCCCTCCTCCCTACTTGGGACATGATATCCAGGGGTGAAAGTCTCCCTGGCAATGTGGGAGAGGACTCCCAGGGATGAATCCAGACCTGGCACCATGAGATCAACAATTACATTCTGACCAAAAGGGTGAAAAGAAGTGTAATTAATAAAGTAGCAGTCATAGAGAGAGTTCAAATAGAGTCGAGAGGCTACTCTGGGGGTAACTCTTATGCAAGCTTCAGGTAGACCTTGTTACCTATCATAACCTGCCAACCCCCAACCAGGACCATTCCAGCCAATCCTAAAGAATACATGGGGCAATATATAAGATTCCACAAGTGTTCTAGGCACTAGAGTAACTTTCCGGAAACCTAAAACCTCCAGATGGATCCCTGGTCCAGATAAGTCCTGAAACCTAGCCCAGCCTCTCCAGAACATCAGATAGTTCCATCTCCCTACCCCATATTAGTGACAGAGCCTTCCCATATAAAAGAATTTAGAATTACCATAGCTCAAACAACCCCAAAGAGAGGTATGGAAAGATCAAAGGTGATGGTGGAATTATACATAGAAGATAGGACTTAGCAAATGAATATGAATGCTGAATCATTAAACTGATATCTCCTTTAGTCTCCAGTATTTTAGAGAGGCCAGGAGAAAAACCTAAAATTATGAAATTGTAACCCATGTCAAAGTCTGAAATACGTTCTATAGCTAATTGTGGTGCTGTGCTTTGAAATTTATAGCTTTTTTGAATATATGTTATTGTTCACAAAAAGGAAGGAAGAAGAAAAAAGAAAGTGAAACTGGGGGCGAGGGACTTATGGTAGGAACTGCGGGCTTCACTGCTTCAGTATACAGTGACCATAGCAGGCAGTCCCACGATACTCTTCCACTCTGGAATGTTCTGCCCTTTATACTCCACAGGAGTGTGTATGCCACAGGTGACTTCCATGCATCAGAGAAGAACCTTTTCAGGAGTTTAGGAAGAGAAGGTCTTGTGGTCCAGGTGACCAGAAATGGGACCTTCTGTCCATTGGAAATGTTGAATTTAAAACTATTATTGTTTCTTTTAAAAATGTGGAATAATTTATTGTATTGAATTTATAGAACCCCATATCCAATGTCTAATGCATAAGCATAACAAATGCTTCATATATGAGAAGAATAACTGAGTGAATATTGCAAGAAAAGTACATGTAGAAAAAGTTGCTATAGTCCATGCCAATTTTATCTGCTTAACTGATCTTTATTTAGATGGGACTACTGGCCACTTTAGTTCACTTTCCCTGATTAACTGGCATAATTATGTATCCCTCTCTGCTTGGCTTTCCAACTGTACATATTTGGGAATACAGCGAGTAACAGAAAACCTAACTACAGCAACTTAATTTGGAGGAGAGCAGTCCAAGGAGCATGCAAAAACTCCATGTGCCTTCAGCACCCAGGCTCTTCATATTTTTCTGTTCTACCAATTTTTGCAGGTTGACTTTCATCCTTAAGGGAATTGCCTCATATTTGCAAGATGACAGCTAGACTTGCAGCGATGGCAGTAGCAAATAGGAAGAAGAGACAAAAGAAAACAGTAAGCACACACAGTCCCTTTATTAGGAAAGAAAAAGTTTTTCCAGAAACTTTGAAGCAGATTTCATGTTAGGTCTCATTAGTCATGTGACTGGAGCCTGCTGGAAAAGGGTTGTTTTTAGCAGATCATTTTGCTGCCCCTAAGAAAACCGAGGTTCTGCTGTTAAATAAACTGAAAGAAATAGATATTGGGTAAGCAACCAATAGATCTGTTAAAGCAAATGAACTGTAAAGTCCATGGACACTGAGTTCATGTTTTTTTTCTACATTGGTCTTTATTGAGAACCCCAAGTTGCCATAGAAGAGAACTAAAAGCGTATCGGTTGATTGCTCCCAGTAACAGCAGTTATCAGGAGCCAGAGATTGTGTCCAAGATTACAAATCCAGAGAAGTTTGTCACTTTGATCCCTGGTACTTTCACTAACAACCAGACCTTCACCTTGAGATGGAACCACTGTGCTACTGCCAAAGAGAGCTACATGGCTCGTTAAGGGCTCCTTTTAGCTGCCAAGACTCATCATCAAACTATCCTTGACAAATTTTAATTTTAGTAGAAGTAATTGGCCTAATATGAATCAGACTGATGGCCAGCTTTCAGAACAGCCTTTAATGGTCTGTAATATCTATGCTACCCAGGGGATTCAAGATGACATCGCCAAAGATAATTATTACAGGATGTAGGAGCTAATAGTGACTGCTAATTAAAGGTCTTGTTTCACGTATATTTCCTGCTTAAAGGAAGGAGATAGGGAGCTTCAGAGAGAAGTTATAGGCTTCTGGGAAAGGTAACTTCCTTTTATAATTAGGATGATGTCAGGATTTTAACTTATTTCTTCAAGTTTCTACTCAGATGTGCTATGTGCTTAGTGCTGGGGCAAATTCCATGAATAAGAAAGGTATAAATACCAAAACAGCATGAGAGAAACTTATAGGTTATTTAAAGAAAAAAGGATTAGAAGGAAAGACTAAAATGAGAAGTAGGATATTATATCATTAAAAGCAGTTTGGGGGCAAAAGAGACCTGGAAGCAAATTCCAGCCCTGCCACTTACTGTTTATAGGATCTTAGGTAACTTATTACAAACCCCATGAAGTTAATCTCCTAATCTAGGAATGGGAGGCAATAATAAGTATCTTTACAGAGTCAAGGTAAGAGTTAACATGATATAATGTAAAGCACGTAGTACAGAGCTTGGCAAATATAGAAACTATTAAAGACACTTGTTTGGCAGAGCATGTCACTAGGTGGGCCAGTGCTCAAGCTGCCAGGACTGCCCACAGCCTTTTTCTCTTCACCAACACATGCGTTGAATATGTGGGGATACTGGGCTATAACTGGGGAGGCCGGGTGAAGATTGTTGTTAGTGTTGGAACAGGCTAACAAGGATAAATGAAAGGAGCATCTTATGTGCCCTGCCCAGCCTCTGCACCAGGGGTAAAATGCATCACTATAGAAGTAGGACCAGAAGCCAAAGAAGTGGCAGACGTCTTTACGAGTTGGGCTCCAAAGTCACTCTGCTGTGTTCACAGACCGCAGAGAACGGCCTGAGCTGGAGGGAGGGCCATTCTCTCCACCCTGTATGTTTAGCAACTTTGGAAATTAGGAAGCAGTGTGCTTGGCATAGGCATTGACAGGGGGCACCTAGCAATGGACAGGCAGAGAATTTGGCCAATGCTGCTTTCTGAAGTGGCTAACCCAGATGTGTGGCTCATGAGACTCTCCTTGGGGGCCCCTTAGAAAGACCTGGAGGTGGTGCTGGAAAGGGGAAGCCCCTTGTTCGTGACTCAGCAAGTGGAAAGACTTGAACCATTATAGTTTGAACTTAAATGTAACTGTGGTCAGCATTCATATCCATAGGCTAGTGTAGCCAGATGGCGTTGCGATTCTACTTCAAATTGACCACTAGACAATCAGTTTTCAGAGTGAGAGTATTTCATTTTCTTCAGATGAGAAAATGTATGTTTGAATTACATAGCATGGCATCCGGAACATAGTATTGTTTAAAAGCATGCCCTTCCTCCCTCAGATTCATGTGTCAAATTTCAGTGAAGGTAAAGAATACTATGTCTTAGAAAACCCAGGCAAATGTTTATTCATTTATGGGCTCATTCAGAAGAAATATATTGACTGTCTATTGTATATATGTATGAGTGTGCATTCACATGTACATGATGTGTAAGCACACATACAAGCATCGCATGCATGCTCAGAATCTTGATCACAGAGGAGCACAGTTGAATGGCATGTTCCTGCATCTCAGAGCATAGACTCCAAAGAAGAGTTCTGTGGGTACCCCAGTAGGGACAGTTCAAGGCAGAGGCTGCTAATAGCTGTAACAGAGGGACAAACCAAACACAATGAGTGTACAGAATGAGGCTTTTGGGGCAGGAGGCAATTGAGCTGAGTTTTGAAGAGCTCTACTGCTACAAGTTGAGACCTGGGGAATTAATCACCCCAATTAGAGGGAACAGCGAGAACATGCAGCATATTTTAAGGAACTGGAAACAATTCTTTTTGCCTGCAACCTCATTGGTTGGAAAGGAGAGGAGAGGCCATCAGAAGAGCAGGAGGCTGAGATGCAAGTATAGAAGTCCTCAAATGCTATCCTGGAAGGGCGAAAAAAGGAGGCCAGATTTGTAAAGTTGCAGGTGGTACTCTTTGAGGAAGTATGGCCATGGGATTCTTGGACTTTACTAAAACACAGATACCATAGATAGGCATGTTAATTTGCTTTTGGGGAGGACTTAGGCAAAAGTTTCTAACTTCCTGTGCCTGGAACTGGTGGTTCCTGTGCCTGATACTGGTGGCTTACGAGCTTGGCAATTTTTCTACTTTTTTAAGGAGCAAAGTTTCATGTTTGTTTGGTTTTTCCCCTCAGTCACTCCTAATGACCTTCTTCATGTTGTGAAAATATCACTGGGTGGGGAATGGGAGGGTTCAGTAGTTCCATAAAATGCCAGAATCTGCCCACCCTGGCTTCTTGTGCTCCCCAACTCCTAACTAATGTTTTACGAGATGCACCAGGCATGGACAGCAGGCAAAAATGTGCTGGGAATTTGAAGCACAGAATTGCTGCTGCCTGAAAAGTCAGTAAATCACATGCCTGCCTCCTCCTCTCCACCAAGCAGATTTTCTTTCAAATGAAGTGCATGACCAGTGTCCAAAAGGGAGCCTCTCAATACATAACAACTTCGTGGAAGACTGTGGCTAATTGATCAGCCAAGGACTGTCACCCCCAGTGGCTCTGCAGCCTGAACAGCCGACCTACCCGTTCAGAGCAATAACAGCCACCCCATTAGCATTCCTCTCCCTTCATCTCCTTCACTTGAACCAAAGCTGGCATCATAAGACGAGTTATGAACCAATGATTTGGTTCATGAATTTTTTATTTCCTTCTTGCTCTTAACTTAGAACTGTCAGGTGCTCTTCTTCTTCCTCCAGGGCCCATTTTCCTGTGACAGCTCTTCCAGACCAAGATTCAGAGACTCTGGTGACAGAAGGCCCACCTTGAGAAATGGGATTGTCCATGGCTGCCCCATGGCTGAATGATGGCCAGGGAGACAGCCTCTTGGCACAATACACAATGGGGTCAGGGAGGGATGGAGAAGCTCTGAAGTGGTGCCATGACCCTCTTTGTGGACTGCTCAGGGCTGGGTGTTTAGCCTCACAAACGGCCACAGATGTTCTTTTTCATGGAGCATGCCCAGGGAGTCCCCTGCTGATAATTAGGTTCCCGCTGTAGCTGCTAAAGCCCATTTACCCGCCATTAGTGAGGAACTGCTCTGCTTCAATTACCTCTTCCCTGCCCCAATAAAGTGCATTTTGGCAGCTCTGAACTCAAGCACACACTCTCTTTCATGGAGTAGCTCCAATTTCTATGCACAGTGATTTCATTATGGCAAAATATTTTATTTCTGATTAACCTAAAATAGTCTTTAAGTCTCTCGGTGTGTTGAGAGACCTTGGGGAAGTCAATGAATGGGTAGGTGGGCGATTTTGGGCAAGAAATACAATCTCGGGATGGGGGTTTGAACAAGTGTTCTTTAAAGCTCCATCCCAATATTTAAATTCCTTCTCACACATTCCCTTCTATTAGTAGAGACACAACTGTTTTTTTTTGCTCACAAAATACATGTAGGAGGTAAAGTCTGTGCCCACCTGTACCCCTCTGGTGTTTAACTTTGTAGTGCAGGCCTCCGACTGCCGAAGGGCTTTCTCTGGAGGCCAGAGTTCATTCTTGCACTTAATCAGACCTGAAGGGCAAGATAATCAATGTATCCTGGAGGAACCCACAGGGAAGGCTGATTTGAGTGGTGTAGAAATACTCTGGTCACTTTACTCCTAGGGTTTGCTAACTCTGAGGGATGTATTCTTCCCCAGAGGGACTGAGCGCCAGTTCCCCACAGTGGTAATTAGCTCAATAACTCACCTTTTATTAGTTACTCCCTTCTTCTCACTTCCAGTCATTTCCTAACCACCTAATTTATTTTTCTTACTTGCATTGTCTGGGATCAGCTTCCAAATAAATTTATTACTCTGGAATCCTTGTTTCAGGATCTGGTTCTGGGAGAAGCAGAGAGAAAAAAAAAATCCAGTAAGAAAGCACAGTATTGGAGTTAAAATTACTGAATTCCAGGCTAACACTGTATACCAGGCATCAAACAGATCCTGATAGAAAGTAATTCTAGCATTGGTCTCAAGGTTCAGCAAATTATATGCAAAGTCTTCCTAAAACCTCTTAGAAATTTACATTACAGTTTGAGGAGCTCTTTAGCCTAAAGGCAGTTAGCTGTTTGACTCCAGTTACTGAGATGAAAGGGATGGATTCCTCACAACCCAGCAGACCTGAACATTCAAATGACCAGGGCAGATGGGCTGTGATTGGGAATGTTTGACAGCCCAGGCAGATTGACTGGCTGAGATCAACCAGTGGTTTAAATTTAATCACTTGTTTTTACTTCTCTAACCCATGTATTAAGGGTCTACTAAGTGTGTTGCTCTATGCAGATCAAGGAGGAATGGGAGAGATGAAGAACCTGCTGCCAAAGGCTTATGAACTGGGTGAGTGGGTGGGGTTTAGTTTGCTAAAGCTGCTGGAACACAATACACCAGAAAATGGGATGGCTTTTAAAAAGGGAATTTATTAAGTTGCAAGTTTACAGTTTTAAGGCTGTGAAAATGTCCAAGTTAAGTCACTGAGGGAAATATACCTTAACTTCAAAGAAAGGGCCAATGAAATTCAGGGTTTCCTATCAGCTGGGAGGGCACAAGGCAATTTTGGCTAGCTTTCTCTTCTCATTTCATAAGGCTTCCCCAGGGATATTTTCCTTCTGCTCTAAAGGTCTCTGGCTATGTAGGCTCTGTTGATTCTAAGCTTTTTCCAAAAGGGTTCCCTTTTAAAGGACTCTGATAAGTAACCCCATCTTGAATGGCTAGAGATACATCTTCATGTAAACCAACTAATCAAAAGTTGTCACCCACAACTGGAGTATCACATCTCTATGGAAACAATAAAAAAGATCCCATCCAGCAACATTGAATAAGGATTAAAGAACATGGCTTTTCTGGGGTACATGATTGCTTCAAACCAACTCAGGGAGCAAAAGACTAAACTAACAGTCAGAAGACAGGTCTTGCATATTCTCTACTGTGTGACTTTAGACAGTTGCTTCCCCTCTCTTGGTCATGGTTTTCCCATATGAAAAATAAAAATAGAGCACTAGATAATCTCTAAGAGCTCTTTCAGCTCTGATATTTTCTGATTTTTGTTTTCTAAAACCTGCATTTCTCAACAACATTTTGTACAGTCTGCTTTCAAAGATGAGGTTTTGGCATAAAGTTAATAATGCAGAAAAAGAAATGTTCTACTTATACTCTATGTTGTCAAAATCAAGTTTCCACAACTCTGGAAATTAACCAAAGGCTTTCAACAGTCTGAAGAGCATTTATTCAAGAAAATATCTTGGTAAGAACAGTGAGAGATGTGGAGTTCTTGTTGGTCCTGTTACCATGCCCCCTTCTTAGTTCCACAGTAGCCTTGCAAACCAGAAGCCTAACAACCATTGGCAGCTGTTAAAAGGAGCAGCTTAGCAGCCACTGGAGGAGCAGCCGGGTTTGGAAAGTCCCCAGAGAACTGTCACTCTTTTATTTGTCTGGCAGCTCCTAGAAAAGCCCATTCACAAGGTTTGTCATTATTTGACCCAACTCAGAACTCATTCAAGGGGAAAAAAGCCTTACTTCTGAGTGTTGGTCAGAAACATAAAATGACAATTGCTTAACCCCACAGCTGTCTGAGGGGGTGATACCATTTGGGAACAAATAAAAGGCTGGCCAAAAAACTTGAAAAGATCTGAGAAAAGAGCAAGTCCACAGGGAAATCTGTTATTATCTTGGCCTATCAGATTGTCCTACATTGGGCCAAAATTTCTAGGCTTTTATACTAACTTTGATCCATCATTGGATATAGGCAGTCTTGGAAGACAATGTCGTAGGTGAAGGCATTCTGCAGATGAGCTAACCTTCAAGGGCCTGACAGCTGAAGGCTGACTGCAGGCAGCACCCCCAGCATCTGGGAATAAAAAGTTCTCTTTCTAAGGGGGATCTGGGTAGAATAAATTTGTTTATTCCATAATTTGATCTATTTATTAATTTTAAATATATATATACCTGCATATAAAATACATACACATTCATTTCTGAAAGTATGTAAGAAAATACCAAGTTATAAAACTTATCAGTTAGAGGACGATTATTTTCTCTACAAAATATGTCTTAGTTTGGGGTTTGCCAGAAGTGGACTCTAATTCAAGGACTTGTGCTAGTATTTATTAAGAGACGAATTTAGGAAGCACAAATGAGGGAGTGAATAAAATGAGACAGAGAATGAAGAAAAAAAACAAAAAAAGTTTCAGTGAGTGGGTTACTGGGAATCCCTCCATCTTGAGACCCTCTAAGAAATTTTATGGAATACACCTAGAATTGCCCTGCCCAAGGGCAGGGAGGTTGAGGCATTTATTCACCAGCTTCCATCCACTATTGACTGAGGGTTACCCTCGGTGCCCGTGTAGTTCCAGTTTATGTCTCCATTAATTGGAGAAATCTCTTGCATTGCTGGAGAAAGTCCTCAGGAAGAGAGGAGACATGCCAGTGCTTGAGGCAGGAGGCTGTCATCATGCCGAGAACATATCTCACAGTTGCGGGCAACCTCAAGCAGACAGAGAAGATATGGGTGGATCTATAATGTCTGCTATAGGCTACAAAGGATTCTAGAAAGATCCGTGTCTCCAAATATATTTAAAATGGAAAAATGATTTATGTAACTTTCCACAAGCCAGCCTGGTACAGTGGCATGGTTAATAAACTAATAATCTGGATTGGTGAGGCTCTAATTCCAGATCCAATACTAGCCTGGTATGTGAAGTTGCCACTCAGAAATATGGAGAGACTTGAGCAGTTTGCCCCAGATACCCCTCTTCTTCCTCAGCAGTCAAGGAAATGCTTGTGTGGGTACCACTCTGTGGCCAGCAGGACCTTGGGCCATTCTCTGAGGCTGGCACTGTTTCTTCCTGGCTTTGGTTCAGAAACATGTCCAGCATCCAGTCTTTAGTCCCTGCTAGAAAAGCATCATTAAAAGGCATCCTTTTAATGCATGGATTCTCCATCCCATTTTATGTTATGATTGACTGAACATAATCAGGGAAGCTTTCTTGATGAGAACATCCTTAAAAGAAATTAAAGGAATAAAAAAGAAATGAAAAGAAATTCTGGTCTGCGGTGAACACATTCTCTCAAATCTCAGGTGATTTAGCATGAGTGATACACCCAATTGACCTAAAAAAATCCAAAATCTTTAAAAAATTCATTTTAATTTCCAAATTCAAATTGGCCATAGTGGATTAATCAGGGGAGCTGATTCATCCGCTGTAGTCTAGTTTCAATACGTTGGCTCCCAGGGAAGCTGATTTTAAACACTTTTTCCCTCGATGTCTAAAAGCACTTATGAGAACTTATACTTGTGAGTCTGCATCACAGTACTATGTCGCCTGGGGAAAAGGGCAGCAAGCCTCCAGGAAAGGTTGTGATGATGAGCACCTTTGTAGGATGTCAGATGAGCACCTTTGTAGGATGTCAATGCTGCAGTGGGGAGAGATCCTAGCGAAACCGGCATACTGAACAATGAACACAGCGGCATCTCCTATTTCCCAATTTGTGTATTTCTGTCCACTTTATGAATGAAAAATTTGAGCTGTCCTCCTTCCAGGGACCCTCAGCAATCTTTGTCACCCACAAGAGGACATTGGTTGGGGCTGACCAAGAGGCAGGAGGCAACACAATAAGTGTTGCTGATTCTGAATGGGATTGTCTTCTGAATTTGTCCGAGGTTAGGATCATCCACTGGGGTGAACGCTGACTCTACGATTCTGCAAAATTGCAAGTTCCCAGTAACTAATTCTGAGTGGGGATTCATCCGAGGTTATGGGGCTCTGCGAACTCTTTCCTAATTGTGCCTACTTTTCCAAGAGGGGCTTGGTGAGTATTCGTGCGCGGAGCTCATGACTCAGCCACCCTCTCTCAGCAGAGCAAGGACACCTGCTCCACATGTTTGCTTTCATTATTAATAATGTGTTCATATTTCAGATGAATATTACACTAAATTAACCTAATTATTTATGACAGCTAATTTTCTGAGTGATAGAAAAGTATTTGGTTTGGTCTTTTTTTTCTCTTAAATTGTGGAGAACACACAAATTATGTCTGTGAGGTAGGGGTGGGAGAGAGGAAGAGAGGTGACAATCTGGAGGGCTTCTAAGGGAAACCCCCGAAAGAGGAAAGCACTTTTGCCCTTTATATTTAGGGAGTTTATTTAGGCATTCCAGGTCCTCTGCAACCTGCCCACAAGGTCCCTTTCCACAGATACTTCCCATTTCTTCCCTCATGCCCTCTTTGCCCCTTTTCTGAATGATTTCCCAAGCCAGGTATTTTTCAAATAGGTTTACACCAAATTGCCAACTCCAAACATTTGCTAGCAGTTACTGGCAGTGGTGTTGAGGACTCTGAGACTATCTCAGCTTAAGAAGTATGTGATTAGTTTCTACTTTTGTTTTCCCAGTCTTTCACTGTTCTGTCTCTCTGAGAACACAGTCCTATTCTTGGTATCACCATCTCCAACATGGACAACAACAAGACTATCCTAATAAAGTTCCTGCTTCCACACTTGTCCTCCCTCCACTCTTGTTGCCATACAGCTGCCTGGTCCTTGATGTATCTTACTGGGAACACCTGAGCATTTGGAGGTGGTGGTGTGCAATTCTTTATTGTGCAGTGCTGTCCTGACATTGCAGGGTGTTTAGCATCCTTGGGCGTCCCCTAAATGCTGGTAGTGCCCTTAAGTAATCATGACAACCAAAAAAATGTCCACACATTTCCCAATGTCTCCTATGGGGTGCCTGTACTGCCTCTATTGAGAACTATTGCTAGCATAATATTTTAGGGGCAAAAATCCATCTCAGCCTTCACTAAAACACCTTAATATAAAAATTTACTAAAAAGGCAAATGGTTCTATGACTTCACATTTTACTTAGGGTAAATTCTGAACTCTTCACTGTGACCTTCATGACCTTCTGCTCATCTTCTCTTATTGATTGTGTTCCAGCTACTTTGACCTTGCAATCCAAGGCCACATCAAGGTCAGGCCCTCCTTAGAGCTTTTTCCCCACATGCTATTTTCCCTGCCTTGAGTGCCTGCTCCTATCCCCTCCCTCTGGTCCTAATCTTCATGTGGCATGCTCCTTCCCTCCTCAGTGTGTATATCGCCTTGCAATCAGCCTTCACTGATTCTCATCACTTTACATAAGTAGGTCCCCACATCCAGTTGTTTTCTATAGTACGTCTTATTTGTTACCTTTATTGTACCATCTCAATTTGGAATCCAAAATTCATTTGTTCACCTATTTCCTGGTTGACTTTTGTCACTATACCCATAAGAACAGAAACAAAGTCCATTTGGTACATGAGTGTACATTCTAGCTGAGCACTGAGGGTGGGTGGTGGACAGCAGAACCCCCCCACTAATTTTGGAGGAGTCTACTATTGAGGGCAGTTAAGCTCACTTCCCAAATGGGCTTGGTCAAGTCACAAAAGCATCCCTACTCCTGGCAGTGGCAGCAAATTAATTGTACTCTGTGTGTCTTGGTAAGAAAGGACCTAAGAAAGCTCCCTCCATACCTGCCTAACAAATGTGACTAGGGGAAGAAGTCAAAAGTTTTCTTCACTCAAGATGAGTTTGGAAATGGCCAGGAGGGGGTTGCTGGGTTTTAAGAAGAGGTCAGAGTAGTTTTGGACCTGATGCTTCACCAGTGCTGAGAGTCAATGAGAACATTGCCTTGACCTCAACCCTCACCTTGGGATGTCTGAGATACCTTTTCCAGCAGAAGAAAGGGAGAAGGATAAAACTCTGAGTTTTAATCTTAGAATTTCTGCATTTAGCCGGAAGAGAATGAGTTTACCTGGAGGTTAACTGCTTAAGCACAAAATTTATTGGCTCACACTTTTGGATGCTTGAAGTTTAAAATCAAGGTCTCAGTTAGCCATATTTTTTCCTGGAAGTAGGTAGCATTCTGGTGCTGGCTTGCCACAGTCTCTAGGATGCCTTGGCTGGAATCTCTGAGTTTTTCACATGGTGATCTGCTTTTCCTTGGTACCCACCTGTGGCTTTCTCTGAGTTCTGGCTTCTATTGCCTTATAAGGATGCCAGCTATGTGAACCAGCCCACTCTGATTCAATTTTGCTTCATCCAAAATAGAATCTTTGATGGTGCTATTCACAAATGACTCCACACTTTAACTAATAATAGCATCTTCAAAAGTCCTATTTACAAATGGGTTCATACCCACAAGGATGAAGATTAATATTTGAACATGACTTTTGTGGGGACAATAATTCAATCCCCAATAGTACTACTACTTTCTCATAGATGAAGAATATGAGACCGACAAACCTTAATTGAGATACCTTGTCTGTCTTGTTGCAGTGCTGGTGCTCAATTTATCATCATTCCTCTCCTGTGCCATCATTATCAATCTTTGAAAATGTCCTTTTATTTTCTTCAATTCAATATGTCAGTAAGGCAGATTTCAGGGGCTTGAAAGAAACTGAATCCCAACATATATGCACACATCTTTTATATGCGAATCTGATGAGAATTATTTAAATAATATTTTCATAGAGATTTTTCCCTTTTCAAAATTTCTCTCACATAGGAAGTTAGGTGGCTGAAGTTTACTAATGTGCCAATGGCATGACTTGCAGCAATGGCTCAGAGATCTCCTGATCTCAAAATCGTCTGGGGAGCTTTTGAAAATATATCTATGCCCGAACCACACCCCTGAATTTTGGCAGGGGTGGGATAGAGGGAGGGAATCTGTTTTAAAAAAATAACCCTCATGCTTTTCCATTAATGAGATGGACAAATCCCTGGCCTACTAGCATGAAGTCCTGAATTCCTATTACGGATCTGTCACTGACTTGCTTCATGTGTTTGGTCAAGTACCTTTCTCTGAATTGGTCATCATTTCTCAAACTATCAAATAAGAGGAATTGGAATAAATCAGAGGTCCCAGTCTGGTTTTGTAGGATAAGTTTTCCTAGAATATATGTTTTGTTTGACTTGCATGCAGGGATGATATTAAAATACTTCACAAGTATGGTACAGGCTTATATGGAGCCACCAGGTGCTGGCCATGGTCCTGAAACAGGTTCTTGAGGGGCTCTGTTGGATTAGCTGTTAATCCATTTGTCCCTGGATGATGGAGTGGTCTGAGGAGTTCTGGGCAGGCCAAGGGTGCCTGGGTGGTTGTGGGAGTTATAGGAAGGGCTTGAGATGATAAATTTTTTATCAAATTAAATGCTAGAATTCATTATTTTAACAGCTCCTACAGCTGAGCTGGTACTCACCACTCACCAGCCTTGCCTGCATAGTTGTTTTATTATTTTTTTAAAAATTAAACTAAGTGCAAATAGGGGCAGGGAAGTTTTAACTTATAAACTTGGATACCCAATTTCTTTGCGGACCTAAAAGCAGAGACCAGGTGCTCTAGTTTGCTAGCTGCCGGAATGCAACACACCAGAGACAGATTGGCTTTTAATAAAAGAGGATTTATTTTGTTAGTTCTTCAGAGGAAAGGCAGCTAACTTTCATCTGAGGTTCTTTCTTATGTGGGAAGGCTCAGGGTAATTTCTGCTGGCCTTCTCTCCAGGCCTCTGGGTTCCAACAGCTTTCCCCAGGGTGATTCCTTTCTGCACCTCCAAAGGCCTGGGCTGAACTGCGAGTGCTGAGATGAAGTATACTGAACTGCTTGGGCTGTGCTACATTGCACTGTTTCATTCAAGCACCAGCCAATTAAGCCAAACATCATTCATTGCAGCAGGCACGCCTCCTAGCCAACTGCAGATGAAATCAGCAGCAGATGAGGTTCACGTACCATTGGCTCCTGTCCACAGCAACAGAACTAAGCACAGTCACCTGGTCAAGTTGACAACTGAATCTAACTACCACACCAGGTCACATTGGATTTGAATTTTTGTCTGGCAACAATCACTTGTGACTGAGAAGCAGTTGTCCCTGTAGGTCCAGCAGGTCCTCTCTAGATCCTAACCAGGCTCAATTAACTACTTCACTCATTCATGCTCCCTGCTGGCTGCTATAGACCCTTGATTTTTGATATGTGGGCTAATAAGGTCCTCTTTCCAACCCTGAAGCTCAATAGCTATTTTTTTTTGCGTGGGCAGGCACAGGAAATCAAACCCACATCTGCTGCGTGGCATGTGAGAATTCTGCCACTGAGCCACTGTCACACCACCCTCAATGGCTTTTCGATTCTTTTGCTCAGCAAGCATATTTCTGAATGAGGTGAAATGGATAGGCAGGTAGGAGCTGTACTGAAAAACTGGACTCTAAAGAATCAGTGATTTTAGGTCAGATTTGAAGCCTATTAAAGTCAATGACATTTCTTTAAGATATAAATTACCCCCTGTCAGGATCTGGGTGAAGCAGTCCTTTGACATTGATTAATCCCGAGAATATTTCATTAAAATCTCTGCATAACTAACAGTGGGAGGTGACATACTGACTTGACTCATACTTTTTTCCAGAAGTGACATGCCTGTCCTTTATGCCACAAGCTATATCTACAGCTTCTCCTGCTTTCACTCTCAATTATAAGGGTGGTTTGTCGATTTGGCTTTAATTCTGAATTACCTCCTTGAGACTGTGTGCTGGCTGAGGTCAATGCTTCCTGAAGTCTTGTTAAGTGCCTGTCACAGAGCTGACAACCTTAGAGGTGACCACACTAAAGAAAAAGTCATCGCTTCCTTTGGAATCCTGACTTAGACAGAAGAACAGGTAGATGTTACCTCTTACCTGCCAGCCTTTCCTTGAAGAACTTGGATTTCCAAGTAGTTTCTCATCATCCTTCAGTGAAATACAGCTTTCCCAGAACCTAATTTTTCCTAAGAACCAGAAATATGTTGCACACTCAGCTCTGTAATTGGAGGCTATATGTTTCACACTGAATAATAGTAATTACAAATATTTTCTCCTTTCTTCCTCTATTGTTTAGTGAATACCTACTACTAGACACTATAGTGAGCTTTGGAAAATGGTGAATAAGCCATATATAGTTTTTATGGAGCTTAAAGTCTGTGTTGAAACAGATTTGGGGGTGCCTCAGGAGCAGATCTTAAGAGAATACTTCTGGTGCAAGCTGCTTGTTTTGGAGGTACAAGAAACACATGTGTGGAAGTAGAAAGATGACACAAAGAAGGGAAAGTGGTCAATAATTGGTGTGCTCTTAATCCAGAGATCACAGTGAACTCCTGAAATGAAACGCTGAGAAAAGATGTAAAACCCACACCAAAGAATTATCGATCCCATGGGGCAAATGAATTGAGCTATTTACACACTAACTCCAGATGGCTATTGGTTGACGGCTGTTGCCAGAGGCTGTTAAGTTCTTGGCATTTCTGCCAAGGGTTGCAGAATAAGCTCTCAGGACCAAAGATATAGAAATTGGCTGGTCCCTCTAAAATGATAGGGTCTGAGAGATATGAGTGGGCAAATATCTGCTCTAGAGACAGACATTAATCAAATATTAACCCAGACAAAACCATAAAATGGGACCTGTAATTAGGTTTCTAATGAGAGACACCTTTTATAGGGAGTATGTTCTGCTCAGGTCTGTTTGACTAGAGCCTTCACAAACACATTTATTGGATCCTTTAATGCTCCACGAGATTGAGTGACTTGCCAGTCAGAGGCAGAGCCAAGACTAGAACCTAGAGTTCTAAGTTGAAATCCAGTGCTTAGTCCACCCTTCTAATTTTCCGCATGAAATCTCATCTTCTCTTGGCATTATGCAGAGTGAGACCTACAGTTAGCCGTGACAAGAAAGAATTCAATGACAATGTAGGTGCACACTGAGAGAAAACTTACTTCAACTCTTCACAAGCCTAGCCTTCCATCTTTGGATTCTTGTTATTGTAGTTTTTATGATGTCTCTGAATTTCCCAAGAGCTGGAGAGGAGACTGAGTATTCAAAAAGAAAGGAAATCTACCTTTTTTTGCCTTCCTAACTTTTTATTAACTCTTAGAGCAGATCCGCAGCCTCTAAATGTCTAAGAAGCTAATAAAAGTATCTGGCTACACTTCTAAAGAGAGCTGCTATTTATTTCATGAAATAGACACAATTTTTCATGACCAATTATGCACTGGGTTCCAATATTGCTATTGTATAACCATCTGCAACAAAAAATATTCAACACAATGCTAGAATAAGTGCCAGAAAATTAGAACCAAATGGAATATCATGCTTCCTAGTGAAAATAAATCTCCCTCTGGATGTATGCATCTCAGGAGAATAAAAGTATAGTTTTGGATACTCCCCCAGCCTTCATGGTTTAGTGAACATAAAAGAGATATTCCTGGACTTTTTCCTGGCTGAATACTGACCAGTTAACAGTTAATTGGAAGTTTGAACCCCTAGAAAGGGCAACTTCAAGCTAACCAAGATTGTACACGCCTGTTTGTCTATGAAATAAAGATTGTGCTAATGCTGTACTGCTTATTATAAAACTCAGAGACATTGAAACTGTTTACTGAGTGTACAAGTTTACTCCCAAACTAACTTATTTTTACCCAATTTGGTACTGAAGCCTTTGAAGTTAGAATTAGATACTCTCAATTTACAATAGCTTTGTTCAAAACTATCAGGAAATTGTGACCAATATTTGAAGCTGAGTCATTCACTTAGATGCATTTTTGAACAGTGCATGGACAAGGCTTGAGAAAATCTTGTTTGACATTAGTTCCCCCAGTTATAGCATTTATGGACCTTAAGTCTCATTTCTTCATCAGACTAGGTGATCTCTAAATTCACTTTTTCTAAAATTCTAGGAACTTTATCTCTTCCTCCTTCCTTTTCTCTCAATTTTCCTCCCTTCTTTTTCACTCTTTCCCCCCTACCCCATCCATTGAACATCTATGATGAGCCTGGTATATGGTATTACTAGGAATACAGTAAGAAAGTCCTTCTTTATAGGACTTTTCACTCCAGTGGGAGAGAAACAGATAAGTGCAAAAATGTATTTCCAACACACTTTGATATACTGTGAAAGAAGGAAGCTGGTTAGAGGTCAAGAGAGCATAGGCACAAGGCTGGATTAGCATTTTAGGAGTTCCCTTTGACTTGGTGTGAAGAATGAACTGCAGGGGGATGGGTTTGGGAATCCTAATGCAGTGATGCAAGTGTGAGATGATGGCAACTGTTCTAGTTTGCTAGCTGCCAGAAGGCAATATACCAGAAATGGAGTGACTTTTTAAAAGGGGAATTTAATGAGTTGCTAGTTTACAGTTCTAAGGCCGAGAAAATGTCCCAATTAAAACAAGTCTACAGAAATGTCCAATCAAAGGCATCCAGGGAAAGATACCTTGGTTCAAGAAGGCCAATGAAGTTCAGGGTTTCTCTCTGAAGTGGAAGGGCACATGGGGAACACAGTCAGAGTTTTTCTCTCATCTGGAAAGGCACATGGTGAACACGATCAGGCAAACACATGTCATCTGCCAGCTTTTCCTCCTGGCTTCCTGTTTCATGAAGCTTCCCGTGAGGAATTTTCCTTCTTCATTCTCCAAAGGTCGCTGGTTGATGCACTCTGCTTCTTGTGGCTAGGTCGTTCTGCTCTGCTCTCTCTGAATTGCTCTCATTCTCCAAAATGTCTCCTCTTTTATAGGACTTCAGAAACTAATCAAGACCCACCCAAATGGGTGGAGACACACCTCCAGCTAATCCAGTTTAACAACCATTCTTGATTAAATTAATCTCCAGGGAGATCATCTAATTACAGTTTCAAATATATAATGCTGAATAGGGATTAGAAGAAATGGCTGCCTTTACAAAATGGGATTAGGATTAAAACATGGCTATTCTAGGGTACATACAACATTTCAAACCAGCACAGCAACTGATAGTGGAGATGGAGAGAAAAGACAGACCAGAAGGAGGTTTAAGAAGAAAAATCAGATCTGCTAGTGTGTATGTGCATGTGCATGTGTGTGCACAAGTGGCTTGAGAGTCTATAGGGTCAGTGGAGGGAGGAAATACTGATATCTTCTATTGAGATCTGGGACCTAGGAGGAAAAGTAGATGAGAAAGGAAGTTGATGAGTTAAGGCCTGGGAATACATGAGCTCTGGATCTTCTACTCAACTCCAGGAAAATCACTTCTAGGAATTTCAGTTTCTTTGTCCGTAAAGCGGGAAGAGTAATACTACCTCCCTCACAAGGATTATTGTAAGGATTAAATCTCACTGTACTTGAGAATGCTGTACAAACTGACATAGTTGTGCAGGTATAAAGGGATACTTTTATTATAGTGTGATCCACAGTCTGCAATATAGGGTAACTAATCAGGAGACTACAATTTTAGTGCAGTCGTTGCCATTTGGTAGCATTTGGGTAGTGCTTGGGTAAGACATTGTCCATTTCCCAGCTTAGTTTACTCACCACGAACACCACCACTTCCATGTGTGTGGTCTGATATATATTAAATTTGAGTTAAAGCGTGTTTTAAAAGGTAAATCATATTCCAGCATTTAAGGAAAGAGAGTGTTCACATAAAATCTTGCATCTTTTGAAGCTCCATTCTTGCTGATGCTGAGCAGAGGCTGTCATTTAGGATGCCTTGTGTCTCCAAGGAAGCTCCATGCCCACCACTCCCTCCTGCTCCTGATCCCTGAGGACAAGTGTCTGTTGCCATTTTTCAATGTACTTGTATGACTGTGTTTTTCCCTCTCTGGCTCTGCATGCTTTTTGATTTGTGACCTTCCTAAATATATGGTCTTTTCCATGATCGCATCTAGCTTTAAAATTCTCTAATTCTATCTTTAAATATCCTACAGCTGACCTATTACAGACATGGAGTCTCTGGCATGATGGTTTCTATGCCATGTTTCTGGAATGAATGCTGCTTCCTTGCGGTGTTTCATTGAAAGTTCCCTGTTCCACTTATTTAGGTGGCTAGTTTGAAGCACAGAATGGAGAAGAATGGATTAGACAGATAAATCGGTTAGATTTTCCAATACTTTCTTCCAAACAACTTTAACTCAACCTGGCTTGGGCTGAAGAGGTATATAGAATCACATTATGGCTGAAAAATCCAGAGTCAGGAGAGCTCTTAATCCAGGGGCTCAAACAATGTCACTGAGACTTCGTTTCCCTCTATTTCCTGGTCCTTCTCTTCTATTTTGGTTACACTGTCAAACTCTGTTCGTGGCTAGATGGTTTCCATGTTGCTCAAATCCCTCCTTGTTTCAGGTTCAAATCCAGTGGAAACAAGGACATGCCTCTCACCCCACATGGCCACTTAAATGGCCAATGTCATTCACTGACTCTGACTAGGGCATGTGCCCACCCTATAGCCAATTGCTATATCAAGGGGAATCTGAGGCTTCTGCTGGCCCCTGGCCCCATGCCCATTTCTGGCAGCCAAGGTGGAGCTAACTCCACCTGATACTCATGGATTGAGAATGATAAGGGTGATCTCTTGAGGAAAATCAGGGCAGAGCTATCCAAAGAAGGGAGAACGGAAGCTGTATATCAAAAGCAACATATGTCCGTCCACTACATATGGGTCTTTTGTCTGGAAAAATGATCAGAAGACAGCGTTTAGAAAGCACAATGCCTGAATCACTAGCAGTGGGAAAAATAATTCATAGTAGGTATAAAATTACTAAAAAAAACCCCTCAATTTATTGAAAAGCAAAAAACAAGACAAAACAAAAAACAAAACAGCATTCAAATGGTAGTTTGATGTTAGGAAAACTGAGAGGTATTTGAATTTTTCATCTTTCAACAGGTTTTTCTGACCAGTATTGCTAGCCATAGAGTTGCCTTCTTCAAAGAGAGTCTGCATACAAGATAGCGATGATGGCAGCACAGTGCTTGACATAGCACTCAATGCATATTAACTACTCGGTGCTTTAGATACATGCACACTTTCATTCATACATTTTATTGATTTAACAAAAATATTTGTGATCACTTGACATATTAGGAGTCAGCAAACATTTTTCTTTAAATAAAGGCTGTATAATAAATATTTTAGGCTTTGTGGGATACAAACTGCCTTTATACATAGTCTTGTCTTATTGTACTTTTCTAATTTATTCTTCTTTTCTAAAAAATGTAAAAACCATTCTTAGCTCTTGGGCCATACAAAAATAAGCAGCAAGGTGGATCTGGTCTGCAGGCTGGTTTTGGTCTGTAGGCTCTAGTTTGCTGAAAACACCAAGAATCTAGGTGATATGACTTAATCATTGGACTAGACAGATAAAAATCTCTGCCTTTATGAGTTATCATTTCAGTGTACACTTAGTTCTCAGGACAATATTATCAATAAATATCATATTTATCCTTATTTTAAAGATAAGGGTCAGATACTAAGTTACTTGTCCAAGTTCACAAAGCTAGTAAGGGGAGGAGTTGAGCTATAAACCCAGATCTGATTTCAAAGCTCATAATTTTAACCTTTGTGTGTTACTTCCCATTACATGCTATGCCATCCTTTCTAATGAAACTGAAATTTTAGGCTTTCAAGTCAAATGATCAAGCAAAATAATAGAGAGTCTACCTGTGAAGCACTCTCCTAGGTGCTAAAAAATTATGGTGAGCAACACAGGCATGATTTTTGCATATGGGTGGTATTTGCCATGTTGGGAGTACCATAAGTGACAAGGAAGAAATGTGAAGAGACAAAGAGCCAGGGATGGACCCTGAGAAACTTTGTAGATAAAATTAGATGGAAGAGATGATGTTTCTGAGAGACAAGGTCTGAGATGTCATGGGAAAACCAGGAGAAAATGCAGCCACAGAAGCCAGGAAAGGAGAACATTCAAGAAAATTGTCATGCTAATACTACCCAGAGTTTTCTATAGATTCAATGCAATCTCTACCAAAATACCAACTGCATGCTTTTTCAGAAATGAAGAAATCTCTCCTAGAATTCAAATGGAATTTCCAGGAATCCAGAATAGCCAAAACAATCTTGAAAAAGAATATCAAAATTGGAAGACTCATACTCTGTTCTAAAATTTATTGTAAAGCTACAATATTCAAAACAATGTGGTAAGGCATAAGGATAGACATAAAAACTAAAGAAATAGAATTGAGGGCTCAGAATAAATTTTTACATAAAAAAAGAAGAAAAAGAGTAAAATATCAAATGCTTCCAAGAGTTTGTATGAAGTGGGTGTTAAAAAGTAGCCATTGGATTCAGAAATAAGAAGCTTCCCAGTACCATTGGCAAGAGTTCTGGTGGTAACTTATGAGGTTGAAGCCAGCTCAGAGGGGATTGAGGAGAAAATGGGAGTGGGATGAGTGTATGTAAGACAAGTCCAACTCTTTTGAGAAGACTCTTTTTTTTTTGCTTGGGCAGGCACCGGAAATCAAACCCAGGTTTCTGGAATGGCAGGTGAGAACTCTACCTGCTGAGCTATGGTGGCCCACCCTTGAGAAGACTTGGAAGAGGAAAAGATGGATAGAACAGGTGTTGAAGGGGCAAATGGGGTGTATTTTAGTTTGTAAGCTGCCAGAATACAATATATCAGAAATGGAATACTACAAAAGAAATTTATTAAGTTACAAGTTTAAAGTTCTAAGGCCATGAAAATGTCCAAATTAAGGCATCTACAGAAAGATACCTTAACTCCAAAGAAAGGGACAATGAAGTTTGGGGTCTCACTCTCAGCTGGGAGGGCACATGGTGACATCTGATAGCTTTCTCTTCTCATTTTATAAGGCTTCTCCAGTGGTGTTTTCCTTCTGCATCTTCAAAGTTCTCTGGCTGTGTGGGCTCTGTTGGCACTGAGCTTTTTCCAAAATGGTTACCTCTTAAAGGGCTCCAGTAAGCACCCCCAACTTTAATGGGTGGAGACATCTCCTTGAAAACACTCAAAAAGATCTCACCCAGCAATATAGAATGAGGACTAAAGAATATGGTTTTTCTGGTACAAGACAGATTCAAACTGGCATGGGATATAAGGAGTTTCTTTATTTTTAAGATGGGAGAGACTAAAGCAGTTTTGAATGCTTATGTGATGCTTACAAAGAAGAAGGTGATGATGAAGACACAGGAAGACCAGAAATTAATGAAGTTGATGGATCCTATAGATGGATAATGGTGTTGAGGCACATAGCACAGGCAGAAGACTGGGTTTTTTATATATGTGAAGAAGGAACTCTTCTTCAGTTGTAGGAAGAAAGAAAGAAGAGAGGCACTCATGTAACAAGGTTGATAGATTTGGTAGAGGAAAGACAAGAATATTTCCATCTAATGACTTCTATGCTATCTGAGAAATATATCTTTTTCTTGAGTCTAGTGTTACTTCCGCTGGGCCCATCTCTCTGGAAGTACTGAATTTAGCTGGCATAGAGTAAGAAGGGGAGAGTTTGACAGGCTTAATTGGAGCAAACAAGCATGCTCTTGAGAAAAACAAGATGCCTGATGCTGAAAGCATGGTATATTCATGTCATAGACTTAACTAGGCTGGTAGTACTTGTTTCATTTATACTGCGTATCACAAATTGTGAGCCAGGTGCTAACACCCAAGGTCTCAGAAAAAAAATTCTAAGGCATGAATTTTCTTGAATCAAATTTGCAAAAATATTTTAAAAATTCATTTAAAGCAACTACCAAACTTAAACCAAGCCAAGCTTATCTGGTCTGCATTGGACCATCTATTCATGCTGCTCACAACTAAATATATTATCTCTCCTTCCAATATAGATAACCTCATTGGCAGCTGCAAAATGAAAACCACAGAATGGGAGAAAATATTTCAAACTATATATCTGATAAGGGTTTAATATCCAGAATATATAAAGAACTTATACACTCAACAACAAAAAGGCAAACAATGCAATAAAAAGAAGTAAGAATTGAATAGATATTTCTCCAAAAAAGGTATATCAATAGCCAAAATCGGATGAAAATATGCTCAAACATTATTAGCCATCAGGGAAATGCAAATCCAAACCACAATGAGATATCATTGCACACCCACTAAAACGCCTATTAAAAATGGAAAGTAACAATAGTTGGGAAGATGTAGAGAAATAGGAACACTTGTACACTATTGGCAGGAATGTAAAATGGTGCTGACACTGTGAAAACAGTTTTGCAATTCCTTAGAAAGTATAGAATTACCATATGACTTGGCAATTCCACATCTAGGGACATAACCCAAAGAACTGAAAGCAGGGACTCAAACAGATATTTGCATATTGATGTCTAGAGTGGCGTTATTCACAATTCCCAAAAGGTGGAAGCAAGTGAAGTGCCCATTAACAGATGACTGGGTAAACAAAATGTGGTATATACATACAATGGAATATTATTTGGCTGTAAAAAAACAACAAGGTTCTGATACATGCTACAACATGGATGAAACTTGAAGGCATCATGTTAAGTGAAGTAAGCCAGACACGCAAAGACATATTCTGTATGATCTCACTTATATGAAATAAAAGAATATGCAAATTAATAAAGTCAGAAACTAGAATACGGGTTACCAGGGGTTGAATTGGAAAAAGAAACTGGGAATTAATGATTAATTGGTACAGAGTTTCTGCTTGAGGATGATGATGATGGAGGCACAACTTGTAAACATAATTAGCAATACTGAGTTGTACATTTAAAAGGAATAAAAGGGAAATTTTAAGTTGTAGATGTTACTACACATACACGCACATACAATGTAAAATAATACAACACAAAGAGTGAACCTTAAAGTAAACAGTAGGCTAAAGTTAAAAGCATAATTACAATAATATTATCTCTTCAGTTGTGAAAAAAAGTACCACAGTAATGCAAAATGTTAACAATGGGAAAAACTGTATTTCTGAGAGGGGGTATATGGAAATGAAGTACTGTCTGCACGAATTTTTTTGTTAATCTACAACTGCTCTAATAATAGATAAATAAATAAATAGGCTGAAAAAAAGGAAATTTCCTTACTGCATTCAAAAGTGCCTCCTAATGTTAAGGATAGCTTTACTCTTTGGAGTAACAAGGCAAACACTGAAGGTTTGTTCTTTGTGTTTTTCAGTTCACCAAAATGAACTTTAATTCTGTTGATTGCTGGAAACAGAAAAAAATTGAAAATTAGTTTCATGTTCTGAATTTTCATTGTTTCTCAATTTTCTTGTAAGAAGTTCAGAGTACAAAGACTAAGGCTCCCAGGAATTAAAGGAACAGGGGCTTCTACTGTGTAAATCATGGGATTGGAGAGGACCTCAGAGACCCTTGGTTGAATCTTATCTTAATAAAGGAATTCCTTTTTCATCAGCCTCAGCAAAAGTCAGTCAGCCTTGACCTGACGATGCCAGTGATGGGGTACTCACACTGCTGTGATCTGTTTGTTTTTATTCTTGAAGACTTCTGGTGCTCATGGAGTAATTCACAAAGCATGACTTCAGCCTTCCTACAACTTGCTACTTCTGTGCTGCTATATTATGTGGAACAAGTTGGTTCTTCGTTATTCATAATTGATCATCTGAATGGGCCTTTAAGAAGTACAGCCTAGCAGTTGAGAACATGTGCCTATGAGTTACTCAAAACTGGTTTTGAGCCCTCTCAATCCTTATTCTTGGTGAGATTTTAGGAAAGTTATTCCTTCTCTCAAAGTATTAGTTTCACATCTATAAAATGAGATGATTATAATGCTTGCCTTATAAGGCTGTTGGGTGAACTGAGTATTGTAATGATTACAAAGGTAATTTAGGATAAGGAATTTAGGTTCCATATCCCCAAATAAATCTGTTATTTCTCTCTTGTAAGCTACTTCATCCCTCTGCATCTTCTAACTCATGCCCAGAGCTCTGACTTTGTTGTAAGTTTATATGTAAATTGCTTATAACGATTACTCAATAAATATTTGATATTGTTAATACTGAACTGTTTTTTGTTAGAATACTAGGACCTAATTCTTGCATTTTCAACCAGACCTTCAGCAGATGTGATACTTCTTTTTGTGGCTCCCAGTTGCACCTAACAAAGCTCTTGGGTACTTAACAGTCACCCCACCATAATTAGCTGATTTTCCCTAACTAATTAATGGAAAAAAAAGATTGTGATTTTATGTTAGGCTTTGCTTGACAGTTTTGCTGGAATTATCATTAACAAAGACTTGTAGGCTTCCTTGAAATGCAGAAACAAAAGGAGATGTTTGGTCCAGTGTCATTGATGGAAATAAAAGAATATGGCATGACTTTGAGAGCTCCTAAAAAAAAGTATAACAACCTGCTTCTCTAGTTACCATCCTTAACACTGTTGGTCTCCAGGATCATACCATTTCCTTATGAGCTAGTGGAGGAATGCCTAGGAACATTTTTTCCAATATTCTGTTCCCTTTCCTTTTTTTCTCTCTTTTTTTTAATCAACAATATGAGTAAGGCTTGGATGTTCTAGGTCTGATTTATATGCTAAAGATAATTCTACTTGTTTTCTCAGGAGGCCTTTCTCCAAAGTTTTACCATCTTCTGTCTTTGTAGGAAATAAGTTTCAGTCATAATTCATGATAGTTTCAGGTTATGCTATGTAAAGGGGCTGTTATTGAACCATAAAAATAAAACACAGTTCACTGATTCCTGCCATGCTACTGCATTTTCTCAGTGAACACCAAACTTCATGTCCAGAAAATTGGTTCATTTTAAGAGATTCCTTTTGAGGTGTCTCTCCTCTTCAAAGTAATAAACTGTAGTTTTTCAATTTTGATTCTCTGAGCAGACCTTGTTCCCTCCCCTTGGTCAGAGACATCTGACGATGGAAGCTTCTGCTGCCAAGTTCTTTGAATTTCAGGTGCTGGTTCTTGACAACTTAAAACTTGGCTTGAGCATGAGCTGGATAACTCTTTGCATATCCCATGTAAATGCAGAGGAATTTGTACAGTTCAGTACATTACAACTAGGGAAGGATGTATAACTCCCCCCAATGTATATTTATTCAAGCAGAGTAGTGATAGGGCCTTATTTTGTACCGAAGTGCCATATATCTATTTATCACTGCATCCATTCAACTATCCCTCTATCCTTCCATCTATCTATCCATCCATTCATTCATCCATCCATCCATCCATCCATCCATCCATCCATCCATCCATCCATCCATCCACCCACCCACCCATCGATCCATTTACACATACTAGCTTTGTACAATGATATTATCAGTTGACTAGAGTCAAGCTTAACATGTGTCCATAAAAATCATCTAAAGTTGGTCGTGTGAAGGAAAATCCCAAATATTTTTCCAGTTCATACATGGAAATGCAACAACTTATTTGACAACTCTGCATGGATGTTTGTTATATACCTCAAATGTCACATGTACAAAGCAAAACTAATAAAATTCCTCTCTGAAAGTTTTATTCTCGCTGAGTATTCATGTTTCAGCAAGTAGTATCTGCTTAATCCAGAGCCTAAGATTCTGACTTCTATCTCTTGCTATCTTTAATGTCCAACTCCTGTTGATTCTCTAAATATATATTACATTTGTCCACTTCTCTCTGTTTCTACTGCCTCCACCCTAATACTGGCCACTAGTATCTCTTGCCTGGACTTTGTAATAGCTCTTGGGGTAGGCAGCATCTAAGATTCCTGCTTACTAGTATTCATATACTTGTGTAATAGTCTCCCTTTGAGTGTGGGCTGGTTGTAGTGACTTATTTCTAATGCATAGAGTATGGCAAAAGAGGTGGGATGTCACTTCTGAGATTAAGTTATAAAAGAACATGACTTCTACCTTACTCTCACTCTCTGGCTCTTCTTGCTTGCTGCTCTGATGAAGCCAACTTCCATATGGTGGACATCACATGGGGCTCTGGTTAGCAGCCAGTGATAAATTGAAGCCCTTAGTCCAACAGCAGATGAGGAACTACATCTTGCCAACAGCCACTTGAGTAAAGTTGGAGCAAATTCTTTCCCAATTGAGCCTTGAAATGACTGCAGTCCCATCTGACAGACAGCTTTGTGAGTGAGTATGAGCCAGAGAACCCAGTTACGTTGCACCAGGATTTCTGATCCACAAAAACTGAGATAATAAATGTTATTTTAAGTCACCTAGCTTTGGAGTAATTTGTTACATAAAAATAAATAACGAATATAGCATCCTAACTGGATTTCCCACACCCACTCCTGTTGTCCTTTACACTGCAACCAGAGTGATACCCTAGCATGTGAATCTGATTATTTCTTCTTTAATGAATTGCCATGGCCCCCATGATAAAATTCACCAGTGTTGGGTTAAAGGTCTTTTTTGATGGGCTCTTTCTCTCCAGCTTTATCTCCCCCATTTCCCTCTTGGACCCTGAACTGTACCAGTCAATCTTTTAGTTTATCCTGGTCCTGTGTTCGTTCTTCCCCCCAGGACCTTGAACCTGCTATCTCAGCCCTGTAGACTAGGATAGGGATTGCTCTCTCTCCTTTCACGGTACCCTATCATTTCTCTCCCACACTCTGGTTACTTTTAATTATGAAGACTTCTATACCTGCTCATTTTCTTGCCCAACTCAAGGTTCATGAGGCAAGAATCAATGTCTGCTTTCCTTATGGTTATACCTGAAGTATATAGAACAGTGCTAAAACACAGCAGGAGCACATTGTGCAGCTGTTTAAAGGGTGAGTGGAAGTTTATATCCTTCCCAATAGGTGATTTGACTTCTCAAATATTTTATGGGTACCTCAAACTCCACTTGCCCTATACTCATGGAAACCTTGGCCTTCAAGTATCCCTGAAAGAAAAAAACTTTCTCTGACTTTCTGCCTTGATAGGTAGCTATGCTTTATAAGAAAGGTAGTATTGGTAATAAGACTGAACCTTTCGGATAGAAAAAGAATGATGCCCCTTTCCTGTGAAATACTAAAGCTTATTTGGGGTATTAGCAGAGAACAGCAGGCCCTGCTTTTATTTGTCCATCCTGCCACAAACAAGAAGGGGTTCCTCATTTTTACATTCCAGGCCCACCGTGCCAAAGAATTCCGGATGAGATGACTCCAACTAGAAACGCAGTTACAATAATGTTTTGTTTTGCTCAGGGTGTTTTGATTCATGAGAATTTGGTTTTTATTCCATGCAGTTTGTTAATGACTTGCATGGAGGACTTGGGACATGTGAATAGTATCAGTTCTGAAGTTTCATCTTCCGACAAAATTAACTTCCAGCAAGTTGCCGTGGCTAGCATTTACAGACTTGAGTTAATAATTTCCACAATATGTGGTACTTAATGAAGATTGGTAGGAACAGAGTAAGTTGCGGTTTTATAAGGGATGTTAGTATTTTATGTACTTAGAAGACCAGCTGATAATTCGCATACAAGAAATTCGAAAACTGTGTGTGTTGAGGCTGAACCAGGAGATTGCTTATGTTGGGAGGCAGGTGTATCTTGTAGTATGCACTTATTTTCTAAATACAAATTAACCTCATGGTACAGATTATTTGGAGTGTCACTTGGCCCTGTCTCCATCGTAATGTGTTTGTGAAACACATTAAAGAGAGAGGATGATGTTGCTGTGCTGAACATATGTTGCACAGTCATGGGTATGGTGATCGGGAAGTACCACCACAACTGACCAGGTTATGAAGGAAACTAGCAAGAAGGCCTCTGATATAGCCTGCAAGTTCTGGTAATCATAGAATAGATGAGATGCTTATAGACTTTGATTTGCATAGGGAGGTAAAATTGTAGATGTGTGGGCTTTGGGCCCAGAGAATACAAGTGGTGTCAACGTAATGTGAAACAATTTCCTACTATGGGGACAACCTGCATTTGAATGTGCAACCATAATCTAAAGGTAACTTTTATAGTCTTTATTCCATATATCCATTATTCAATTAATTCATTCAATATTTCTTGGCTATTTAAAAATATAGAAATAGCACATGGCACTTCATTGCTTGTGTTACTTAACATAGATGAAGTTGAGCTGCAGAAACAAAGGCCCCCAGAGTTCAATTCATTTAGGTTCCTGTCTATCACGGTTGACTGTGGCTCTGCTTCATATCATTTTCTTTTGATGACTAAGGAAGAAGGAGCAGCCTTTATGTGGGATATGCTGGCCTCATGGCAGAGGGAAATGTGATGACTTGGGCAGAACCAAGTGATGACTCTTAAAGCTCTGTTCAGAAATGGCCATTGACATTTCACTGCTCATAGCAAGTCACAAAGTCAAGTCTGGCATCAGTGGAGTGAGATGCATAATCCTCCTATAATTCCCTTTCATTGGTAGGAGAAGCAGTGAATATATTGGACAAATAATACAATGTACTCTACAGTACAAAGTGGGAGAATTTGGATGAAGAATTCTCAGCGATGGAATGATTGGTTTTGATGAAAGCTTTGACTTAATTCACAGGGAAATTTTGGGAAAAATGAAGAGTTTAAATCGACCTGTGAAGAAATGTATATAAAGAGAATTGCCCTGATTATTATGACTCAAAATTTCCCCTTCCCTGATTGCTTCAAAACTGATTTTTAGGGTTCACTCAGACTGGGATTGTAGAACACAAACATTTCAAGTTCTTCACCGCACAGCAACAGATGGGGAGATGAAAACTTTGGAAAAAATTTCCAGAAACTTGCAAGTACAATGTTGAGCTTGTTATTCTACTGGGTAGGTATCTTTTGACTCCATTTATGGAAACTTTTCATACTTGCAAGTGATTCACTCCTAAAGAAAGTTAAGTCATGAATTCTTATGAGACAAAATTTAATTAAAGTTGTTCATTGCTGATATCCAATGTAAAACTGGCAAACTTTATTAGTCATCTTATAGAAAAAGTGATGACAGCACTTTTTTAATAGTATGAATAGGATTTTATTTGTATTTTATGCAAAACAAAGTAGCCAGGATAATTAGACAGTAATTTGCAATTTCTGACATAAAATTTTAGGAGTAGTAGCAGTATCAAAAGTGAGTGTTAATTAGAGAGCTGTTATAGAAAATATATAAGTGGTAACAGATTGACAAGTTTTACCAAGCAGCAGGCTA
The DNA here is from genome assembly GCF_023851605.1 of Tamandua tetradactyla. Classification (NCBI taxonomy): domain Eukaryota; kingdom Metazoa; phylum Chordata; class Mammalia; order Pilosa; family Myrmecophagidae; genus Tamandua; species Tamandua tetradactyla. Next base: position 39,471,947 of record NC_135342.1, on the reverse strand, counting down.
TTTACGGCTCCATACTGTTTTTAAATTCTATTTTGTTTAATAGTCTTTGGACAACTCATAAGAGGGGAGCACACCACAATTTGATTTGCAGTTTAATTCTGTAAATAAAATGAAACCTTACAGAAGGGATTACAGTGCCAGCTAGCTATGATTATTAATAAAAGCATTATTAACTGGATGACTTCCTAGATGTGTCTAATATCTTTTGGCGCTCCATTTCCCCAAATAAGTGGTAAATCCATGCATTATTTAATTATGTTTTTAACAATAAAGGGCACTTTAATCAGCAATCTTTCAGGAATGCTGGCCTTGTGGTCATTTTTTCAAACTGTGAAAAAGTCAAGATATACTTATGTGAGAGAGGAGGGATGGTGAGTCACAGACATTCATTTGGGTGCTGTTGAGTCTGTGGACTATTGACCTCTAGTTTCATGACTGAAGACATTATTTAAAATATTGACAGGAAGTTGAGAAGTGATTTGTTGCCAAATTTCTAGCCTTCTTCTGGGTTTCTTAGCAAATAATAAGAATAAAAATAGTCTTTACTGAGAATAGAAGTGAATCATAATGTATAAGAATTAAATGCCTGGTCATTTTCCAAGCAAGCAATAGTCAGGGAACAGGAGCTGAAGAACGATGAGAGTTTGTGTGAAGGAAGAAAACCTCATATGACAATTGCTTCATTTTTTTAAAATTAAGGAAGTTGTGGATTTATAGAACAATCATGCATAAAACACAGGGTTCCAATATATCATCATAGTATTAACACCTTGCATTGGTGTGGTACATTTATTATAATTGATGAAAGGACATTTTCACAATTTTACTAGTAACCATAGTTCATGGCTTAACTCAGGGTTCACTGTGTAGTGCAATTCCATGGATTTTTAAAAAATTTTTATTCTATTGCTGTACATACAACCTAACATTTCCCCTTTTAACATTTAACATTTTAACATCCCTTAACATTTTTCCCACATTCAGATTATTATTTCTTTGCTGTTAATTCAGTTCACAATGCTGTGCTACCATCACCACTATCGATTTCCAAAACATTTGTCTTCATTTTTTATTATTGAAGAAAAATTCATGTGACATAAAATTCACCCCTTTAAGCATCTTAAAGTATACAATTCAGTGACTTTTAGCACATCTACCATGTTGTACAACCAGCACTATTTAATTCCAGAACATTTTCATCATGCTAAAAAGAAACTCTATACCCATTAAGCCATCATCACTCTTCATTACTCTCTCCCTCTAACTCTGAAAACCACAAATCTACTTTCTGTTTCTATAAATTTGCCTATTTGATACACTTAAAATAAATGAAATCATACAATATCTAGCCTTTTATGTCTGGCTTCTTTCAAATAGTATGTTTTTAAGGTTCTTCCATGGTGTAGCATGTTTCAGTACTTAGTGGCTTTTTATGGTTGAATAATATTCCATTGTACGGGTATTCTACATTTTGTTATCTATTTCACCAGTTGATGGATATGTGGGTTGTTTCTACTTTTTGACTATTTTGCAAAATGCTGCTATGAACATTCATGGACAAATTGTTGCATGAATATATGTTTCCAGTTTTATTAGGTATATATGTAGGAATGGAATTATTGAGTCAAGTGGGTGTGATATCATATCCCATTGTGGCTTTGATTTGCATTTATCTAATGACTAATAATGTTGAGCATATTTTCATGTTATTACTGGTCATTTGCTTATCTTCTTTGGAGATATGTCTGTCAGGTTTGCCAATTTTTTTTTTTTCTGCATGGGCAGGCCCTGGGAATTGAACCCAGTCTCTGGCATGGCAGACAAGAACTCTGCCTGCTGAGCCACCGTGGACTGCCCAGTTTTGCCAATTTTTATATTGAGTTGTTTGTCCTTTCATTGTTGAATTATAAGGTTTCTTTTTATATTCTGAATACCAGATCCTTATCAGATGTATGATTTGAAAATATTTTCTCCCATTCTATAAGTTGTCTTCACATTTTATTTTTTCCATTCTTAATAGTGTCATTTCAGGCACAAAAGTTTTAATTTTAAGGATGTATAAGTTTCTTTTGTTGCTTGTTTTTCTTTTGTTGCATAGCTAAGAAAAATTCTCAAATCTCAAATCGTGCAGAGTTAAGTTTTTTCCTATGAGTTATATAGTTTTAGTGCTTGCATTTATGTCTTTGATACATTCTGAGTTAATTTTTGTATAGGTATGGGGTAGTTGTTCTACCTCGATTCTTTGCAGGTGGTCATCTAGTTGTCCCAGCACCATTTGCTGAAAAGATTATCCTTTCCCCATTGCAAAGTCTTGGCACCCTTACCAAAATTCAATTCACTATGAGTGAGTTATCAACATGGAGTCATAAATAACTACTGAAAATCTCTCCTTGAAGATACAGCTTAAAACAGAACAATTCTGAATTGTTCAGAACTCTGGAGGAGGATATTGACTGGAGAGGGATCCAACAAATCCTGAATTGAAGATGTAGAAAAATATCAGGTAGGAGGTTTTATCCTGGACCAGCTGGTTCTCTCCTCTCCACCTCACTTGTTCTCACAGCATGGGATGGACAGGGATAAAACAGCAGGGACTCCTCCCAATGGGGACATGGAATACATATTCTCTCACAGCAAGTGGACTAACCCCCACCTTTTGGAGACCTGGCGGACAGAAGAAAGCATTTCAAGGCCCAGGTCAGCGAGAGACAGAGTCTGAGAAAATATGGGCAGAAGCTGTGTTTCCAGCCCTGGGTCTGAAAGTCCTTCCTCCATACCTGTGAGAAATGGCAAGAGACTTGATTTCTGCCTGGGGGAAAGCTAAAGACTGGGACGGTTAGGGTGTACTTTGCCACAAATAAAGTGGGGGATACAGACCCATATTGAGCCAGATTTCAGCCAGCATAGAGAAACAATCTGCAGTCAGCCTGACCTGGTAAGGCTCAGCCTGTCATCAAACAGTGGCATCTGCTGGGCAGAACAGAAAGTACAAGAGAATTGAAGGGCTTTTTCAGAGACTACCCAGAAAATTATTTTAGGCTGATTGGAATGGGTCTAGGCCCCCTGCATAGGAACCGACTCCTGTTTTGCTGAGAAACACAACTTTAAAGTTGTGCCCTTAAACAAATCCAGGTCTTGCAGGGTGGTGATAAACACAGCACTGCTGAGAGACAGCAGACTTGTTTTATCCACAAAAAGAGACACTGCTGTGGTGTTCAGTACCTACTCTCATCCCTGAGGCAGGCTGATGTAGGTGTCTGGTTTTGGAGGAGATTGGAAGTCAAAAGATATCTGACAACTGGCCAGTGAGAAAGAGAAATAGATAGGAATGAATCAAAGCAACAAGGAAATCCTAGGCAGAAGAGATAAAACAACCTGTGGAACAAACTAAGCAAGAAAATCAGAGACCTTGACACCAGCAAAAAATCATGACTCAGACCAAGAAGAATGAAGTAATGGCCCAACGAAAGGAACAAACTAACACCTCAACAGAGATGTAGGAATTAAAACAACTAATTAATGATGTTAAAACTGATCTAAATCAATTCAGTGAATTGAAGGAAAATATGGAAAAAGACATGAAAGTTACAAAGAAGACCCAGGGTGTCCATACAGAAGAACATGAAAATTTGAAAAACAAGTGGCAGAACTTATGAAAGGGTAAAAGACACAACAGTAGAAATGAAAAACATAAAACATGAGATTTGAAGAGACAGAAGAAAGGATTAGTGAACTAGGAGATAGGAACATCTGAAATTCTACACACAAACGAACAGATAGGGAAAATAATGGAAAAAATTAAGCAGGGTCTCAGGGAACTGAATCAAAACATGAAACACATGAATATATGTGTTATGGATGCTCCAGAAGTAGAAGAGAATGGAAAAGGGGCAAAAAGAATAATGGAGGAAACAATCAATTAAAATTTCCCAACTCTCATGAAAGACATAAAACTACTGTCCAAGAAGCACAGCATACCACAAACAGAATACATCTAAATAGATCTATACCAAGACACTTACTAATTAGATTGTCAAATGTTAAAGACAGAGAATTCCAAAAGAGCAAGAGAAAAGTGATCCATCATGTATAAGGGAAGCTCTATAAGACTTAGTGTGGGTCTCTCAGCAGAAACCATGGAAGCAAGAAGACAATAGTATGACATATTAAAGATATTTAAAGAGAAAAACTGCCAATGAAGAATTCTATAGCTGGCAAAACTGTCCTTCAAAAATGAGTGAGAGTTTAAAATATTTACAGATAAACAGACACTGAGAGAGTTTGTGGACAAGAAACCTGCTCTACAAGAAGTACCAAAGGAAGCACTATAGGTAGATAGGTAAAGAAAGGAAATAGAGGTTTGGAGAAGCATGTAGAAATGAAGATTAGCAGAAAGGGTAACTAATATGGTTTAAAGAGAGAAAAAAAATACAACAGGTAAAATCCAAAAGAAAATGTGGTTGAAGAAATTACAGCCTTAATGGTAATAACATTAAATGTTAATGGATTAAACTGCCCAATAAAAAGACATAGATTGGCAGAATGGATAAAAAAGAAAGACAGGATCCATTTATATGCTGTCTGCAAGAGACCCACTTAAGATCCAAGGACAAAAACAGGTTGAAAATGAAAGGTTGGAAAAAGATATCCATGCAAACAACAACCAGAAAAGATTGGGGGTAGCTATATTAATATCAGAAAATTATACTTCAAATGTAGAACAGCTAAAAGTGACAAAAGATACTTTATATTAATAAAAGGGACAACTCATCAGGAAGATATAACAATCATAAATTTATGTACTGAGACAGAGTGCCCCAAAATACATCAGGCAAACACTGACAAAACTTAAGGGACAAGTAGATCCTTCTAAAATAATAGTTGGAGACTTCGATACAACACTCTCATTAATGGATAGAATATCTAGACAGAGGATCAATAAGGAAACAGAAATTTTAAATTGTACAACAAATGAACTAGACTTAACAGACATTTACAGAACATTGCACTCAACAACAGCAGGATACACATACTTTGCAAGTCCTCATAGATTAGTCTCTAGGATAGACTGCATATTGTGGTACAAAGCAGGTCTCAGTAAAATTTAAAATATTGTAATTATACAAAGCATTTTCTCAGATCACAATGGAATGAAGATGGAAATCAATAGTAGGCAGAAGCCTGGAAAATTCACAAATTTATGGAGGCTAAACAACATCGTCTTTAACAACCAGTGCCTCAAAGAAGAAATTACAAGAGAAATCAGTAAATATCTTGAGGCAAATGAAAATGTGAACACAACATATCAAAACTTATAGAATGCAGCAAAGGCAGGGTTGAGAGGGAAATTTATTGCCCTACACACTTATATTAAAAAAGAAGAAAGGGCAAAAATCAAGGAATTAACTGCTCACCTGGAAGAACTTGAGAAAGAACAACATACTAACTCCAAAGCAAACAGAAGCAAAGAAATAACAAAGATTAGAGCAGAAATAAGTGAAATTAAGAACGTGAAAACTATAGAGAGAATAAAAAACACCAGAAGTTGGTACTTTGAAGAAGTCAATAAAATAAATAAAAATTATTTTAATTTATTATTTATCTAATAATAAAATAATAAATTTTATAATAAATTTTATATTAAATAAAAAGATGGGGTCCTCAAAATGCTTAAATGGGTGAATTTTATGGTATATGAATTTTACTTCAGCAACAAAAAATGAAAACATAATGTTTTGGAAATAGATAGTGATGGTAGCACAACATTGTGAACATAATTAACAGCACAGAAAAATATATCTGAATGTGGGGAAAATGTTAAAACGTTAAATATAAAAATGTTAAAATGGGAAATGTGAGGTTGTATATATGGTAACGGAGTAAAAATTAATTTAAAAAAAATCCACAGAATTGAACTACATAAACAGTGCACCCCAAGTTAAATCATGGACTATGGTTACTTTTAAAATTATAAAAATGTCCTTTCATCAATTGTAACAAATGTACCACACCAATGTGAGGTGTTAATAATAGGATGATATGTTGGAATCCTGTGTTTTATGCATGATTGTTCTGTAAACCACAGCTTCTTTGATCTAAAATAAAAAATGAAGCAACTATCATATGAAGTGTTCTTCCCTCACACAAACTCTTACCACTCTTCAGCTCTTACCCCCTGACTTTTGTTTTCATGGCAGATGACCAGGTATTTACCTCTTACACATTGTGACTCATCTCTGTTCCCAGTACAGACTACTTCTATTATTATTTGCTAAGAAACCCAGAAGAAGTCTATAAACTTGGCAGGAAATCACTTCTCTTTGCCATCTCTGGGGCACATGATGAATCCCTCAAGAACAATGGGTGGCAGCTATGTTCTCCCCAATCCCCCGGGAATGTGCTTCACCCTCTTCCTGAACATTAAAGTGGAAATCCCACTTTCTGCCTCTGGGGAAAACTCACCCCCTCCATATTTAAAGGTGTATCCACTCTCCTGGCATGAGGTTTCTTGCCTTCAGACCTTAGCTTTTGTGGTTCTGCCTCTGAGGTTATTTTTCTTTCACATTGCCCATTTTCTGTCCTTCCCAGTCCAGATTGGCAGTGGTTCCATTTATACAGATCTTACAAAAAATTTGTTGACTTGGCATATAGCATATAAGGATCAAAGCCATCAGATAATAAGACTTTCCTCAAATCCCTTCTGGATAACTCCATCTCCAATCCTGGCTTGTCCTGTAATGACTGACTGGTTCCAAGTTTGGTTAAGTCCTCATATGAGTCACTGTTCTCTGGGGTCTAACTTTCTGGAATTTTCCAGACCATCGATTTCTGGTTTCATTGTACCCCAAAATTTAGCTCTCAGCTTATCCTCTCTTGTGGTGTTTTACTATAAGCTGTAAGGATAAACCAGGCTGCATGCTCTACACTCAGTTTGGAAATCTCCTCTGCCAAGCATCCCCATTTGTCAAATTCAAATTTTCCCTTCCATTCTGTGCCAGGATTCAATTTTTCCAAATCCTCCACCACCTCAAAATAAGGGGTGTCATCCTTTCAATGTGCCATGACACAGTCCTCATTTCTGCCTAAGGGTTTCCAAAGAAGTATCTTTAGAGTCCACATTTTTACCAACAGTCTCTTCAAAGCAATCTAGGTTTTCTCTATCAAGCTCCCCACAATTCTTCCAGAATCTCCCTTTATCTATTTAAAAAGTCATTCCAACACGCTTGCTATTTGCAAACACAGCAGCACCCCACTCCTCTGATACCAAAATCTATTTTAGTTTGCTAAAGCTGTTGGAATGCAATACAACAGCAATGGACCAGCTTTTATAAAGGTGGTTTATTTAATTAGAAATTTACAGTTCCTCATAGGATTGATGGCTGGCTTTCCTTTGGCTTTCTCTGGCACATGGGAAAGCATGGTGATGTCTTCTGGCATTCTCTGTGGCTTCTGGGTTCAAATGGTCTTCCTTGGGATGTTTCCCTTCTGCATCTCCAAACTTCTGGATCTGTGTTGGCTGTAAGTTCTGAGCTGTGCTGAGCTATGCTGAGTTTGGTTGGGCTACATCTCTCTGTATTATGACTCTCCCTTTTTAAGCCTCCAGCTTAATAAATTCATTGAGAAAGTTATTTCCCTTAGCTGACCTCAGATGTAATCAGCATATCTCAGATTCACATGCTGATGATTTAAGTTCACAGCAACAGAACAACTGGGCACCATCACCTGGCCAAGATGACACCTGAACCTAACTGCTGCAGACCTTTAGTTGGGCTGACAAAGAAACAGAGAGAGAATGCAAATAAATGAAATTAGAAATGGGAGGGGGGACATGACTACTGCCCCTGCAGAAATAAAGGAAATAATAGGAGGGTACAATGAACAAACACATGCTAACAAACTAGACAACTCAGAAGAATTCAACAACTTCCTAGAAAAGCATGAACAACCAACATTGACTTGAGAAGAAATAGAAGACCTCGACAAATCAATCTCAAGTAAAGAGATTGAATCAATCATCAAAAAACTCCCCAAAAAGGATGGCTTCACATGTGGATTCTACCAAACATTCAAGAAAGAATTAGTACCAATCCTGCTCAAATTCTTCAAGAAAATTGAAGTGGAGGGAAAGCTACTTAACTCGTTCTATGAAGATAACATCACCTTAATACCAAAGCCAGGCAAAGATAATGCAAGAAAACAAAATTACAGACCAACCTCTTTAATGAGTGTAGATGTAAAAATACTTAACAAAATGCCTGCAAATCAAATCCAGCAGCACACTAAAAGAATGATACCGTATGACCAAGTTGGTTTTATCCTAGATGTGCAAAGGTGATTCAACACAAGAAAATCAATTAATGCCATACACCACATATGCTGGTTTGAAAGGATGTATGTCTCCTAGAAAAGCCATGTTTTAATCTAAATCCCATATCACAAAGGCAGAATAATCCCTATTTAATACCGTATGTTTGAAACTGTAACCAGATCATCTTCCTGGAGATGTGATTTAATCAAGAGTGGTTGTTAAACTGGATTCAGTGACGACATGTCTCCACCTATTTGGGTGGTCTTGATAAGTTTTTGGAGTCCTACAAAAGAGGGAGCATTTTGGAGAATGAGTAATTCAGAGACAGCAGAGCAGAATGACATAGCCATGAGAAGTAAAGTTCACTAGCCAGCGACCTTTGGAGGTGAAGAAGGAAAATGCCTCCAGGGGAGCTTCATGAAACAGGAAGCCAGGAAAAGAAGCTAGCAGATGATGCCATGTTCGCCATGAGTCCTTCCAGATGAGAGAGGAACCCTGACTGTGTTCACCATGTGCCTTTCCAGATGAGAGAGAAACTCTGTTTGCCATGTGCCTTCTCACCTGAGAGAGAAACCCTGAACTTCATTGGCCTTCTTGAACCAAAGTATCTTTCCCTGGATGCCTTTGATTGGATATTTCTATAGACTTGTTTTAATTGGGACATTTTCTCAGTCTTAGAAATGTAAACGAGCAGCTTATTAAATTCCCCTTTTTAAAAACCATTCTGTTTCTGGTATATTGCATTACAGAAGCTAGCAAACTAGAATGCCACATCAATAAATTAAAGATGAAAAACCACATGATCATTTCTGTGGCTGCAGAAAAGGCATTTGATGAAATTCAGCATCCTTTCTTAGTGAAAACATTTCAAAGGGTAGGAATAGAAGGAAACATCCGCAACGTGATAAAGGGAATATATGAAAAACCCACAGCTAATATCATCAACAATGGGGAAAAACTAAAAACTTTCCCTCTAAGATCAGGAACAAGACATGAATGCCCATTTTTAATCAGCATTGTACTGGAAGTTATAGCTAGAGCAATTAGGCAAGAAAAAAATAAAGACAACAAAATTGGAAAGAAAAAAGTAAAGCTTTCATTTTTTGCAGATACCATGATCTGTATATAGAAAATCCTGAAAAATCTTTAATAAAGCTACTAGAGCTAATAAACAAGTATAGCAAAGTGGCAGGATACAAGATCAACATGCAAAAATCAACAATGTTTCTATACACCAGCAGTAAGCAATCTGAAGAGGAAATCAAGTAGAAAAACTCCATTTAAAATAGCAACTAAAAGAATAAAATATTTAGGAATAAATTTAACCAGGGACATAAAAGACCTATACACAGAAAACTACAAAACTTTGCTAGAAGAAATCAAGGAAGACCTAAGTAGATGGAAAGATATACCATGTTCATGGACTGGAAGAATAAATATAATTAAGATGTCAGTTCTGCCCAAACTGATTGACAGATTCAATTCAATAGCAATTAAAATCCCAAAAACTTACTTTAAAGAAATAGAAAAACCCATAACCAAATTTATTTTAAGTAAATTAGCTAAAAGTATCTTGAGAAAGAAAAATGAAGTGGGAGGTCTGACCTTAAAGCATGTTATAAGCTACAATGGTCAAAACAACAAAGTAATGGCGGAAAGGTAGGTATACTGACCAGTGGAATTGAATTGCACATTCAGACATCGGCCCTCATGTCTACAACCAAGTGATCTTTGATAAAGCAGTCAAGTCAACTCAACTGGCATACAGCAGCCTCTTCAACAAATGGTGCTTGGAAAACTGCATAGCCATATTCAAAGAGAGAAAGAGGACTCTTATCTCACACCTTATAGAAAAATTAACACAAAATGGATCAAAGATCTAACAGTAGAGCTATGACCATAAGACATTTAGAAGAAAATATAGGGAAATATCTTAAGAATCTTGTGATAGGTGATGGTTTCCTAGATCTTACATCCAAAGCACAAGCAATGAAAAAAAAAAAACTAGAAAAATGGGATCTCTTCGAAACTGAACACTTTTGTGCATCAAAGAACTTTGTCAGGAAAGTAAAAAGGAAAGGCAGCATATGCAATGGGAGACAATATTTGGAAACCACATATTAGATAAGGTTTAAAATTCAGAATATTTAAAGAGATATTGCAACTCAACAACAAAAAGACAGACAACCCAATTAAAAAATGGGTAAAAGGCATGAACAGACACTTTTCCAAAGAGAATATACAAATATCTCAAAAATATATGAAAGAATGCTTAAGGTCACTGGCAGTTAAGGAAGTGCAAGTCAAGACCACAATGAGATATCATTTCCACCTACCAGAATGGCTATTATAAGAAAAACAAAAAATGGTAAGTGCTGGAGAAGATGTGGAGAAATAGGTATGCTTATTCATTGTTGGTGGGAATGTAGAATGGTGCAACCACTCTGTAAGACAATTTTGTGGTTCCTCAGAAATCTAAGTATAGAATTGTCATATGATCCAGAAATCCATTACGAGGTATATATTCTCAGGAAATGAAGACAAGGACACAAATGGACATCTGCACACTGATATTTATAGCAGCATTAGTCATGATGGCTAAGAGATGGAAACAGCTCAAATCTCTACCAATGAACGAATGACTAAACAAACTGTGATACATACTTACTATGGAATATTACACAGCTCTAAGATGGAATAAAGTCATGAAGCATGTAAAAATGTTGATGAACCTTGAAGATATTATGCTGAATGAAATTAGCTGGAAACAAAAGGATAAATACTGTATGATCTCTCCTATGGTCCCACTAATATGAACTAACATTAGTGAGTGAACTTTGAGAGTTAAAGTTGAGAACACAGGTTATCAGATTGAAAGAGGGTAGGGTTTGGGTATTTGATGCTGAAGGAGGACAGACTGTTCAACAAGACTGATTGTAAGGATCCAGAAATGGATAGCACAATACTATCTGATGGAAGTACATTGTTTTAGGTACACTGAATGAATCTGAGTGTGGGTATAGTTGAGAGAGGAGGGCTGGGGCATGTATGACACCAGAAGGAAAGATCAATGATGCAGGCTGGGATGATATAACTTAGCAATACCTAGAGTGAACAATGATTGTGATAAAATGTACAAATATAAGAATGTTTTTACATGAGGGAGAACAAATGAATGTTTTAATTCTGATCCAATCTTGTGTGGGCAGCCATGCTTCTAATCCCAATGCAATATTGTAGGATGGAAATTTTTATTTGGCTATCTCCATAGTGATGTGACATGCCCAGTTGTGGGTGTGGATTTTTTAAAACTTGTTTTTAATTGTATGACACATATACAAAGCAAAGAAAGAAAAAAGCAATAGTTTCAAAGCACTCTTCAATAAAGAGTTACAGGACAGATCCCAGAGTGTGTCATGGACTACCATACCATTATCTCAGATTTTTCCTTCTAGCTGCTCCAGAATATAGGAAGCTAGAAGGAATTAACATTTTTTATCATCACAATCAACTTTTTTCTTTTTTGTGTTATAAATAGCATATATACAAAAAAGCAATAAATTTCAAAGCACAGCAAAACAGTTACTAGTAGAACAGATTTCAGAGTTTGGTATGGGTTACAATTCCATAGTTTTATGTTTTTACTTCTAGCTGCACTAAGATACTGAAGACTAAAAGAAATATCAATTTAATGATTCAGCAATCTTATTCACTTGTTAAACCCTATCTTTTCTGTATCATTCCACCATCATCTTTGATCTTTCTATGCCTCTCTTTAGGGGTGTTTGGGCTATGACCATTCTGACTTTTTTATGTTTGAAGGGGCTGTCAATAATATGGGGTAGGGAGAAGGAACTATCTGATGCTATGGAGAGGCTGGGCCCTCTATGTTTCAGGACTTATCTGGTCCAGGGAACATTCTGGAGTTTGTAGTTTTCTGGAAAGCTACCCTAGTGCGTGTATTCTTTAGAATTGGCTGGAATGAAATTGGTTGGGGTTTGACAAGTTATGATAGGTAGCAATGTCTAACTGAAGCTTGCATAAGAGTGACTTCCAGAATAGCTTCTCGACCCTATTTGAATTCTCTCAGCCACTGATACTTTATTAGTCATACATCTTTCCCCCCTTTTTTTCAGGATGGAATTGTTGATCCCGTGGTTTCAGGGCCAAACTCATCCCTGGGAGTCATTTCCCACACCATCAGGGAGACTTTCACCTCTGGATGTCATGTCTCATGTAGTGGGGAGAACAATGATTTCACTTTCCGAGTTGGGCTTAGAGAGAGTGAGGTAGGTTTGGCTTTTTGGTTAGATGGAGATGTGACTCCACCTATTCAAGGTGGGTCTTATTTAGTTTACTACAGCACTTTTAAAGGGGAAACATTTTGGAGACACTTCAAATGCAGATGTTTGGAGAATAGTTGCTTCAAAGTTGACAGAGACATGGATGATTAGAGATGTGTGGGGTACTGACAGAGAGAGCAGATGCCTAGACATGGGCCAAGCCCAGTAGACATCACTCGGTGCCTTCCCATGAGATGCTAAGTAAGCCAGAATCCTGAGTTGTGTTCTAGAGGAGATAAGTGAAGGCCCACAGACACTTAGAGAGAAAACCACAAGAGACAGAAAGTGAAAGCAACAGAGCCCAGGAGCAAGGACCCAGCAGATGCCAGCCATGTGCCTTCCCAGCTACAGAGGTGCTCCAGAGAGCATGAGACTTTCTTGAGTGAAGGTAACCTCTTGTTGGTGCCTTAATTTGGATGTTTTCATGTTCTTAGAACTGTAAATTTGTAACTTAATATATTTCCTTATAAAAGCCACTCCATTTCTGGTACATTGCATTTCATCAGCTTTCAAAAACCAATACAAATGCCAATATCACGCGGTGTTGAAAATGGGATAGTATATGTGAAAATATATAATCAGTACACACTAGGGTTTGTAATTAACACTCATTGCAATAGACTTCCACTGAATGTAACAAAGGCAATATGCCAAAGCTAAATACCAATAATAAGAAGATATGGGGGATGGGTAAGGGATTCTTTGCAGAAGAAGTGGAAATGTCCTCATATAGATTGTGGTGATGAAGACATAGCTATGTGACTATACTGGGAACCATTGATTTTTTTCTTAGGTTGGATTATATGATGTATGAATAAAACTGTTTAGAAATGAACAGAGAGATACAACTGTTGGAGAAAATGTGGAGAGAAAGAGGTTCCCATTCACTGTTAGTAGGGAATTAGAGAGGCACAGCCCCTTTGGGTGGCAGTGTGGTGGCTCCACAGGAGGCTAGGGTGGGGCTGTTATATGATCTTATATCTCCATACTTGGGTGTACACCGGGAGGGACTGAGAGCAGGGACAGGAATGGACATTTGCACACTGGTTTTTATGGTGGCAGTGTTTGTGATTTGCAATGGATGGAGGTGATCTAAGGGTACATCACTGAAGAATGGAAGGGCAAAACATACATCACTGAAGAACGGAAGGGCATATACATGCAATGGACTATTGAGTAGCTGCAAGAAAGAATGAAGTCATGAGGAATGCAACTAGGTAAATGAAACTTGAGACCAGTACGCTGACTGAAATAAGGAAGAAATGAAAAGGTAATTATGCCTCACTAATATGTACTAACTACAATGTGCAAACTCTGAGAGTTGAATTCAAGAACATAGATTATCAAGTGAAGGTCTATTGTAAAGGTTCCTAGATTGTAAGCTCTTTCAGCAGTCACATCTATTTCAGAGTTGTAACTGCGATTTCTAATTTCTGAGATGCAGAGCTCTTTTAGCTTGGTCATTTCCTGGAACTTTGGGTATCTGTGTGACACCTGAGACTCAGGGCTAGAGTTCTGCAGCTATTAAAGTCACATTACCTATACAGCAACTGTTAAAAACACTGAAAAAGTGATCAGACTTCAATTAGAGATATGAATGAAGCTGATCTGGGTAGCACTAAAAGATGATTATTGACTGTATTTTCAAATTTCAACTTCTATGTGAGACCAAAGTAAGAGATATTTATTTGGTGCAAACTTTATATTTTCCATAGCACACTATCTAAATGGCAGCATCTAACTCATTTGCATTGAAAAAAAAATTTTTTTTTTGATGAGCACTGGAAATCAAACCCGGTGAGAATTCTGCCACTGAGACACCACTGCACCACCCTGAAATGTTTTTGATAAATACCTCCCGACTTGCTTCCTCAATCCTGGAAGTGCTTTTTGTTAGATTAAATAAAGGAAAACCCTTTGAACCTGTTTTAGTTGGCTAAAGCTGCCAGAAAACAATGCACCAGAAATAGAATGGCTTTTATAAAGGGGATTGATTATGTTGCAAGTTTACAGTTCTAAGGCCAGAAAAATGTCCAAATTAGGGCATCCAGGAGAAGGTACCTTGATTCAAGAACGGTCAATGTCTGCCACATGGGTAAGCATGTGGCTGATTTCTGCTAGTCCTTGTTTCCAATTCTGTTGCCTCCAACTTCAGAAGTGGTTTCCTCTTTAAGCCTCTGTGGGCCATTACATAGCTCCCCTAGGACACAACTCTGGATTCTGGCTTGCTTAGCATCTCATGGGAAGGCACATGTTGACATCTGTGTCTATGCCTCTGCTCTCTCTATCAGCACTCCAGGCATCTCTAAACATCCAGGGCTTTGTCAGCTCTGAAGCACATGTTCTCCAAGTATCTGCATCTGAGGTTTCTCAAAAATGTTTCCCCTTTAAAGGACTCTAGCAAACATATGAAGACCCATTTTGAATGTGTGGAATCACATCTCCATCTAATCAAAAGGCCACACTCATAATTTGGTATGTTACATCTCCATGGAAAAAATTCATTCAAAGTTTCCACCCTAAACAATAGGTCTGGCCCCACAAGATTGGATCAGGATTAAAACATGGCTTTTCTGGGGGTACATATTAGTTTCAAACCAGCACAGAGCTGTTCCTTCAGAAGCCCCAGATAAATCAAAATGAACAACCACAATTCTTTAGTAATAAGGTCCATTTTGCTGCCTCTGGTTCTAGGAACCTGTACTGAGTATATAGGCTTTTGTTTTTAATGTTGCCACTCAGCTGTAGAGTGGAAAATGTGACCAGGATAAGTTCAAATGCCATCAGTCTCTCTTATTGTGATTCAGGTGTGTTGTTCTTGGTTAAGCCTTTGCCTGGCAGCCTTAAACTTTTGCTATTTTTCAGAATTCTAACTAAGTTGTTTTTACCAATTTTTTTTTACTGCTTTAGTGGAGGGGAAGGCTATAGAGTTACCTATTTCACCAATTTCACTGATGCTCTCTTGATAATTGTGTCTTAATTTTCTGTCCATAGTTTCTTGGACTGGAATGTGTTACTTGATTTATTTCCATTTGTGGAAAAAGGATTGCATCATTATAAAACAAAAATATGTCTGATAAAGAACTTGTGTCCAAAATATACAAAGAATTCTTAGAAGTCAACAATAAGAAATTATAAGAAAACAAATGACCCAAATAAATAGGCAAAAGGCATCTCACCAAAGAAAATATACTTATGATGGAAAATAATAATATGAAAAGATAATCAACATAATTTGTTATTAGGGAATTACAACTTGAAACAATATTGAGATACTATTACACACCTATTAGAATGTTTAACATTAAAAAAAAGTGACATTACCAAGTGGTGACAAGTATACAGAACAATGAGAACTCTCATTCATTGCTAGTAAGAATTCAAAATCACACTGTTTGGAAATTTCTTAAAAGCTAAATACAGTTTACCATACGGTCCAGTAATCATCTTCCTAGGGGCATACCCAACTGATTTGAAAATTTATGTCTACACAAAAACTTTTATATGAATGTTTATAGTAACTTTATTCAGAATTGCCCCAAACTGGATGCTAACAAGATATTCTTCAATAGGAAAATGTATAAACTGTGATACAGCCACACAAGGGATTATTATTCAGCTTTCAAGTCACAGAAAGACATTAATGAAACTTACAAGCATATTGCTAAGTGTAAAAGAGCCTATCGGAAAAGAATACAGGTGTACGACTCTAACTATATGACATTATTGAAAAAGTAAAACTATAGAGACAGTAAAAAAATTTCCCAGGGTTCATGGGGAGATATTGTATAGGTGAAGCCCAGAGAATTTTTTCAGAACAATCAAGCTATCTTGTATGGTACTATAATGATAGCTATATGACATTATGCATTTTCCAAAACCCATAGAACTTTACAGCACAAAGAGTGAACTTTGGTGTATGAATATTTAAAAAATAATTTAGGAGGTTGGGATATGCCAGGAAGGAATACAGACTGTGACAAGAGAATGTAACTGTTTTACACATGTATGAAACCACCTCACTGAAAGGGTTGGGGTGAAAGTAACTAAGTAACTCTGGAAATGAATGGAGTCTGTAAGACTAAAGGCAAAAGGGACTGCACATAAGCATGTAATTTATAAAGTTGTTTCCCATGGCAGTATGGGTTAACAATTCTGATAGTGCCATACATGTATACTGGAATTGAACAATTAAGTAACTGGATAGTGACTATTTGGTGCTGGGTTTTTCACTGTTAGAGTGAGAATTTACAGATGAGCAAGGGAAAAAAGCTAGAATGATTCATGTGATAATGGATTAGAGTTGGAGACATCAGTATGAACTTATGTTCAGCATCACACAGACACATATAATTATATATAGAAATATTTATAAATATGTCTATATACATGGGCGAGTTTATCTGCATATAGATTTTTTTGCTCTATCAGCTGATAGGGCCTAAAATAAATGACACTCCAATAGCAACAAGTATGCTCAATACCAAGATCTTGGTTTCTAACACTATTTTCCATTAAAAGGGATCAGGGCTCCTTGATCCCTATAATCAGGGCTGATTATAGGACTGGCACAGGAAATATACCAGATGACTCTGTAGCAACTTGTAGTGCCAAAAAGTAAGGAAGTGCTTAAACAAAAAACCTTCCAAAACTAACTACACATTGATGGATGTATGTCAAAAAGACACAGGATCCAAAGCAAAGAGCTCCTGATGGGGCCCCTTTTGAACCATAAAATAAAGTAATATTGGATTATAACATGATAAAATAAATATCTATGGGTCTGTACTGATACAAGTAAATGATCAAATAAATGCCTCATTGAGGGAGGAGTGATGAATCTCCCATGAAGAAAAATTCTGAATAATTTATGAAGATAACTCTCTACACCTAAAGTGTGGGTTGAGAATAGTAACTCCTTTCCAAAAAGTTCTGTATAGTGAGGAAGAAATGGGCAACTTTAGTATAGAGAAACATGATAAACACTACCTCAGCCAAATAATCAAGGTCACCATCAACAGTGATAAGTCATGTTGGTAAGAATGATTTTATTATCTACCCTTGATATAACATAATGGTATTTTATCTCTGTGGTCTTCCTCTTAAAATCCTATAATACTAGTCAATTCATGAGAAGAGCATAGGATGAATTTCAATAGACAAACATCCAAAAAATAACTGACTACTACTCTTCAAAACTGTCAAAGTCATCAAAAACAATGAAAGTCTGGGAAACTGTCACAGCTAAGAAGAGCCTAAGGAGATATGAAAACTAAATGTAATGTATTATCTTGGAACAGAGAAGGGACACTAGATAAAAATTAAGGAAATCTGAATGCAGTATGGACTTTTACTTAGTAAAATATTAATATATTAATATATTAATATTTTACTTAGTAATATATTCTGCTTGTTACAAATATACCATACTAATATAAGATGCTGATAAAACAGGGAAAACTGGATGTAGGGCACATGGGAACACTTTTTTACTCTCTCTTAATTTTTCTGTAAAAATAAAAATGACCTAAAAGTAAAACCTATTTTTGAAAAACATAAACAGACAAAAATCAATTTCAATGGATTTGCATTCAAGTCTTAGTTCTACTTACTGAGTATATGAGCCTCTCTGGGTATCATTTTCCCCATCTGTGAAGTAGAAGTAGCCATAGAACCTATTTTATGCATTACTGTTTGCTGTAAGTCTTTAATGAGACAATGTATGGAATGTAAACAGTATAATGCATGGTATATAATCATATTTTTACTGAACCATTTGAGAATAAATTTCAAATAACATTGCCCTTCACTTGAAATAAAGCACCTATTATTTTTGAGTAAGTACTTTTTTTTTTTACCTAATTCCAATACAGTTATCAAATTCAGAAAATTTAATGTTAAGTTGTCCCAACTATGTCTTCTAAATCACCTTTTTTTTCTTTTCCAGAATCTAGTACAGGGTCATTTTTTTTTCCACATTTAATTGTCATGTCTCTTTAGTCTGCTTTAATCTGGGATGGTTTCTCAGTATTTCTTTGATTTTTACTTATTGTCATTTTTGAAGATTCCAGGCCAGTTTTTTCAGAGAATGTCTCTCAATTTTAATTTTTCTGATTGTTTCCTTAAAATATTTTAAATTTTGATATATTTTAAAAAATTTTTTATTGTGTAGCATAGCATATATACAAAGTAAAGAAATAAAAAAGCAATAGTTTTCAAGCACTCTTCAACAAGTAGTTACAGGACAGATCCAGAGTGTGTCATGGGCTACCATACAATCCTCTCAGATTTTTCCTTCTAGCTGCTCCAGAATATAGGAAGCTAGAAGGTTTAAATATTTTTTGATCTCCAGAATTGACTTTTTGCTTTTTTTGTGTGTGAAAAATAACATATATAAAAAACATAAAATAATGAATAAAAAAGCAATAAGTTTCAAAGCATGGCAAAACAATTAATTGTAGAACAGATTTAAGAGTTTGATGTGGGTTACAATTCCACAATTTTAGGTTTTTACTTCTAGCTGCTCTAAGTTACTGAAGACTAAAAGAAATTTCAATTTAATGATTCAGCAACCATATTCATTTGTTAAATTCTATCTTCTCTGTATAACTCCACCATGACCTTTGACCTTTCTATCCCTCTCTTTAGGGGTGTTTGGGCTAAGGACATACTAACTTTTTCATGTTGGAAGGGACTGTCAATAATGTGGTGTAGAAAGACGGAGCTATCTGGTGTTCTGGAAAGGCTGGGCCCTCTAGGTTTCAGGGCTTACCTGGTTCAAGGACCCATCTGGGGGTTGTAGGCTTCTGGAAAGTTACTCTAGTGCATGGAACCCTTGTGGAATCTTATATATTGCCCTAGGTGTTCTTTAGGATTGGTTGGAACAGTTTTGGTTAGGGTTTGGCAGCTTATGATAGGTAGCAATGTCTAACTGAAGCTTGTGTAAGAGCAACCCCCAGAGTAGACTCTCAACTCTATTTGAACTCTCTCAGCCACTGATACTTTATTAATTAACTTTTTTCCCTCTTTTGATCAGGATGGAATTGTTGATCCCATGGTGGCAGGGCCAGATTCATCCCTGGGAGTCATCTCCCACGTTGCCAGGGAGAATTTTACCCCTGGATGTCATGTCCCACATGGAGAGGAGGGCAACTATTTCATTTTCAGAGTTGGGCTTAGAGAAAGTGAAGCCACATCTGAGCAACAAAAGAGATCCTCCAAAAGTAACTCTTAGGCATACCTACAGGTAAACTAATCTTCTCTGCTACCTATATAAGGTTCATAAGAGTAAGCATCAAAAACATTAAGGATATGTGCTATTGATTTGGATGTCCCTAAAGTTTGCCACAGTACAGGGGATTTCCTGATGGTAAAGTTTAATAGTTCCATATTTTTCCTCCCATTCCTAAGGGATTTTGCCAATACTTTTTTGATTATCTGCTTAATATACTCTAGGATGTATCCAGACATTACATTAATCTATATAGGATTAAAGGACTTCTTTCTTATTCTGAGTTCTGTGTGTTTCAATTGTTCAAATAAGCTATACAGAAAATAATTTTGATGTATTTTTAAATCAAAGTTATGCTGGCACAATGATTAAAGAATATCCTAGGTTTGTAAAGCTTATTATGAAAAAAAGTGACCCCTAGACCTGCCATTTTCATTTCTGTTCTCCAGAAGTGAATCTGCTAAGTCTTTACATGGAACGTTTGGACGTTTAATTCTATAACTATTAAATAACATGTTTATATTAATGTCTAAGCTTTAGTGGTATCCATTTAATTCCCATTGCTGCAGATGAGGATTTATTTCTCTTTCACACTTTCATTTGCTACCATCATATATGTGTATACATATCATATTTTATTTTCTCAAAATTGATGTATCATAATTTTATGATATCAGTTGAATATCAATAGTCAATGTTTACATTACAGTGACTATTAAACACTATTTATAGCTGAGCCATGTGGCATCTTGATTTGTTTTTTACACAATTGTTTGCCTTTTCTGGAATTGATATATTGTTTTTCTTTTTCTAAGCTTTCTATGTGGTTATCACAAAATTACCCCAAGTCTCTCTCCTAGGTATTCCACTGAAGAAATCTCTTCTTAAGCATCCATATCTGTTCCAATCTGGGTTGGCTGGCCTCCATAGCCAGGACTCTGTTGTAATCCTGGATGCACCATCTCTCTTCTGATATCTTGGAGATTTTTTCCTTCTCTCTTTTGTTTTTTTACATATTTATGCATTTTTCTTGGTTTACCTCTTCCCTTTGTCAGAGATCTGAGAAAGGGTCCATAAGAGGTAAATGTTTTGAGACCTTGCATGAATTAAAATAACTTTGGTCTATGCTTGAATAACAGTTCAACTGTATATCAAATTGTAGGTTGAAATAATTTAGTCTCAGTATTTTAAAATCATTTTCCCCAATATCTCCTCCTTTCAGGATGACTTTCAAGAAAGTTCTTTATTATTCTAAGTTTTGAACTTTGTATGATTCCTGTATATTTTCTCCTTTTTGGAAAATTTACAGATCTTGTTTCCTCCATGTTCTGAAATGTCATAATGATGTGTATTAGTCTTTGAAAGAATGGGTCTTTCAAGTTAGAATTTTATGTCCTTTAGATCTGGGAGATTTTCTTAGTTTCTCTTTATGATTTTTTCCTTCCATATTATCTATTTTCTCTTCCTAAAATTCCTATTATCTGGACATATTGAACTTGTCCCAACATTTTCTTTTTCTTTGTCCTTTTCCTTCCATGTCTATATTTTCTATTTCTTGGGATGTTTTTTCAACTTTATCTTCCATTATGTCTTTGCAGTGTTTTTCCTTATCATCCCTCCTATTTCAAGATGCCCCTTTTACCCTCTAAGTGTTCATTTTCTCTTACATGATTAAGCTAATAATAGTTTTTGAAAGTTTCTTCTCTTTGTGCATTGTGTCTTCTTTCAGTTTCCTTGTTCTGTTTTTTTAATGTAATTTTTTGAGATATATTCACATACCATACAATCCATCTATAGTATACAATCAATGGTCCACAATATCATCACAAAATTGTGTTTTCATCACAATAATCATTTTTAGAAAATTTGTCTTACTTCAGACAAAGAAATAAAAGAAAACTGCAAGCATCCCATACTCCCTATCCCTCCCTTTTCTTCACCACTAGAATTGTAGTCTAGCCTGTTTTAAGACTTACATAGAGGTAGGTTAACTAATACAGTGTGGTGTTGGCAGAAATAGATATACATCAGTGGAACAAAACAAAACATTCAGAGGTAGATCCATACAAACACGGGCTATTGACTTTTGTTTTGCACCAGTTATATAATCATTATCAAAGATCAGGGGCACTGGATTACAATTCAACAACTTCAAGTATTTCCTTCTGAATATTTAAAAACATTAGACACTAAAAAGAAATATCTATATAATGAGTCAGTAGCCACAGTAATTTATTAAATCCTAATTTCTCAATTTGAACTTTTCCCCAATCTTCAGGGATATCTGGGCTATGATAATTTTAACAACTTCATGCTGGAAGGAAGTGTTGGCCTTATAGGGTAGAGGAATGAACCTGGTTGATGTTCTTGGAGAGATTGATACCACTGGGTTTCAGGAATTATCTGGCCTAGGATCAATCTGAAGGTCTCAAGCTTCTGAAAAAATAAACTTACTAAGAAAAACTTTTATAGAGGCTTAGTGCCCATGGCACTCCATAGGGTTTTCAGAAATACTGTTGGTTGGGGCATGGTGTACTTTGGTAGTCTGAAATATCTGGCTAAAGTTTGCATGAGTAACCTCCAGAATGACCTCTCAACTCTATTTGAAATCTCTTAGCCATTGATAGTTTATTTTACTCCATTTCTTTTCCCCTTTTTGTCAAGAAGCCTTTCTCAATCCCATGATACCAGGGCCAGGCACATCTCTAGGAGTCATGTTCCACATTTCCAGGGTGATTTACACCCCTGGAAAGGCAGTGAGCTCGCCTGCAAAGTTGAATTAGAGAGAGAGAAGTCACATTTGAGCAACAAAAGAGGCTCTCTGGCATAATTCTTATGCATAATTACATGCAGGCCTACCTTCACCATTACAGAAATAAATTTCATAAGGGCAAACCTCAAGATCAAAGACTTGGATTACTAAATTGAGAGTCCTTAATGCCTGAAAGAATATCAGGAATTCCCAATGGGGAAGTTTAATAGCTCCACCTTTTTCTAGTTCCTTAAGGTGACTTTGCAAATACATCTTTACTTTCTGCCCCAAATACTCTGGACTATGTCTGGGTATTACATTAACCTGTACAGAATAATGAGATCTTATTTCCTATTCTAGGTTCCATGTAATTAAGTTGTTTAAATAAACTGACCAGCAGATTAAATTAGATAATATGCCATAGAAAAATTAAAATTTGGACCACATAAACATCTCTTCCTTCAGTCTCACACAGAAGTTAAAGTTTTAAAATACAGACAGTATCATCTTTTACCCTGTATTCAGATATACTTTAGTCCTAGGCAAGTCAGTTTCCTTCATATCTCTACTTGAAATTTGTTCTCTTTTTTAGCTTCTTTAACAGTTGCCGTATGGAATAATGCTGACTGAATTTCAGGTGTTACACAGATACTCAATGTTTCAATTATACACAAAGAGCACAGCACCTCAGAATTTACATTTACAACTCTGAAATTGAGAGCATACAATCTAGAAACCTTTATAATGAGCCTTATTTGAACATTCTGTACTCCTTAATCATTGATTGTGCAATCTCTGCCCACTTTCTACTCCCTAATAAACTATGCACCCAAATACAATTCTCAGAATTTTCTCATTATAGCTAGTTTATATTAGTGAGAAAATACATTATTTGTCCTTTTGTGTCTGGCTTAATTCACTCAATATAATATCCTCAAGGTTCATTCACTTAGTCGCATGCTCATGACTTCATTCCTTCCTGCAGCTATTCAGTACTGCAGTGTGCAAACTCCTATTCATATCTCTAATTTCAGTTTTTCTAAATCTTTGTCTAATAATGGGGTTGCAGGATCATGTGTCAACACTATACTTAACCTCCTGTGGAACTACTGCTCTGCCCCCCAGAGGGGCTGCATCATTTTACTTCCATACAAACAATGAATAGGTATATATCTCTCTCTTCACATCTTCTCTAGCACTCGTATCTTTCTTTTTATTATTTTTAAACAGTTTTATTCACACACCATACAATCCATCCTAAGTGTACAATTATTGGTTGCCAGTATAATAACATATTTATGCCTTCACCACCATAATCTATATGAGAACATGTACATTTCTTCTACAAAAAAAGAAGAGGAGAAAAGAAAAAAGAAAAAGCTAAATAACAAGAATCCCATATCCCTCCATTTTATCACCCTCTTATTTACATTTAGCTTTGATATATTGCCTTTGTTACAATTAATGAAAGAATACTACAATGTTACTATTAACCATAGACCTTCATTTCCATTAATTGTATTTTTTTCCATATGCCATACCATTTTTAACAATTATTTTGGTGGTTGTTTTGTTGGTGGTTTCAATTGTTCTCCCTCACATAAAAACTTTCTTATATTTGTACATTTAATCACCGTCATTGTCCACTGTAGGTTTTGCTGTTATACAGACACAGTTTTTTATCCTCTATCATTCCTTCTGGTGTCAGACATGCCCCTAGCCTTCCTCTTTCACTCATACTCACATTCAGATTTGTTAATTATATAGAATGATATACAATGTTACTATATTGTTACAGTATTGTGCAACCATCACATCATATTATGCTATCCATTTCTGGATCTTTGCAATCAATCCTGTTGATTTGTACTCCTTCAGCATCAAGTGCCCAAATTCTACCCTCTTTCTACCTTTCTTGATAACCTGTGTTCTCATCTTTAACTCTCAGAATTTGCTCATTATATCTAATTAATATTAATGAGTCTATACAGTATTTGCCCTTTTGTTTCTGGCTTATTTCACTCAATACAATGTCCTCAAGATTCATCCAGTTGTCGCAGGCTTCATGATTTTATTCTGTCCTGTGGTTTCATAATATTCCATCATATGTATAAACCACAGTTTATTTATTCACTCATTCATTGATGGACATATAGGCTGCTTCTTTGGCAATCAAGATTAATGCCACTATGAACATCAGTGTGCAAATGTCTATTCATGATCCCAATTTCAGTTCCTCTGAGTATATACCTAGTAATGGGATTGCTGCATCATATGGCAATTCTATATCTAGCTTCCCAAGGAACTGTCAAAATGCCCTCCAGAATGGTTGTTCTATTTAACATTCCCACCAACAATGAACAAGTGTGCCTATTTCTTCACATCTTCTCCAGCACTTACCATTTTCTGTTTTTACTTGATAATGGCCATTCTAGTGGGTGTGAGATGATACCTCATTGTGGTTTTGATTTGCACTTTCCTAACTGCTAGTGACCTTGAGCATCTTTTCATATGTTTTTGAACTATTTGTAATTCCTCTTTGGAAAAGTGTCCATGTCTTTTACGCATTTTTAAATTGAGTTGTTTTTTGTTGTTGAGTTGTAGTATCTCTTTATATATTCTGGATATATCTGATGTATGGTTTCCTAATATTGCCTTCCATTGCATAGGCTGCCTTTTTACTTTCCTGACAAAGTTCTTTGATGCACAAAAGTGTTCAATTTTGAAGAGATCCCATTTATCTAGTTTTTTTTTCATTGCTTGTGCTTTGGATATAAGGTCTAGGAAACCACAACCTATCAGAAGATCCTTAAGATATTTCCTTCTAAAAGTTTTATTGCCTTAGCTCTAATTTTTAGGTCTTTGATCCATTTTGTGTTAATTTTTGTATAACGTGTGAGATAGGAGTCCTTTTTTATTCTTTTGGATATTGATGTCCAGTTCTCCAAGGACCATTTGTGGAAGAGGTGGCTCTGTCCCAGTTGAGTTGACTTGACTGCCTTATAAAAGATCAATTGGCCATAGAGAGGGTCCACTTCTGAACACTTATTTTTATTTCATTTGTCAGTACATCTATTTCTATGACAGTATCATGCTGTTTTTGTCAAATGCCTTTTCTGCATCAATCTAGATGATTGTGTGGTTTTTCCTCTTTGATTTATTGATGTGGTTTATTACATTAATTTATTTTCTTATGTTGAGCCAGCCTTGCATACTTGAGATAAAACCTGCATAGTCATGTTGTATAATTCTTTTAATGTGCTGCTGGATTTGATTTGCAAGTATTTTGTAGCTATATTCATTAAAGATATTGTTCTGCAATTTTCTTGTAGCATCTTTGCCTGGCTTTGATATTAAGGTGATGTTAGCTTCACAGAATAAGTTAAGTAGCTTTCCCTCTTCCTCAATTTTTTTGAGATGTGTGAGCAGAACTGGTACTAATTCTTTCTTGAATGCTTCATAGAATTCACACGTGAAACCATTTGGTACTGGGTCTTTTTTTGTTGGGAGGTTTTTGATGAAGACTCAATCTCTTAACCTGTGATTGGTTTGTTTAGGTCTTCTATTTCTTTCTAGTCAGTGATGGGTTTTCATGATTTTCTAGGGAGCTGTCCATTTTTTCTCAGTTGTCTAGTTTGTAGTATATAGTTGTTCATTGTATCCTCTCATTATCTCCTTCATTTCTGTGAGGTCAATAGTTATGTCTCCCTCTTATTTATGATTTTATTTATTTGCACCCTCTCTCTTTTTTTCTTTATCAGCCCATCTAAAGGTCCATTGATTTTATTGATTTTCTCAAGAACCTATTTCTGGTTTTGTTAATTCTCTCTATTGTTTTCATGTTCTCTATTTCATTTGTTTCTGCTCTAATCTTAGCTATTTATTTTCTTCTGTTTTCACTGGGGTTAGTTTGCTGTTATTTCCCAAGTTCCTCCAGGTGAACAGTTACTTCCTTGATTTTTGCTCTTTTTGCTTTTCAGTATAGGCATTTAAGGAAATAAATTTCCCTCCCAGCACTGCCTTTGTTGTATACCATAAGTTTCATTATGCTGTGTTTGCATTTTCATGTGCCTTGAAATATTTACTGATTCTCTTGTAATTTCTTCCTTGCCCCACTGGTTATTTAAGACAGTGCTTTTTATCCTTCATAAATTTGTGAATTTTCCAGCTTTCTGCCTGCTATTGATTTCTAACCTCATTCCATTATGATCCAAGAATGTGTTATGTGCAATTTTGATATTTTAAAATTTATTAGGACTTGCTTTGTGACCCAATATGCACTTCATCCTGAAGAATGATCCATGAGCACTTGAAAAAAAATGTTCATCCTGATGTTGTAGGGTGCAACATTCTGTAAATGACTGCTATGTCCAGTTCATTTATCCTACTATTCAAAATATCTGCACCCTCATTGATTCTCTGTCTAGATGTTCTATCCATTGATGAGAGTGGTGTACTGTAATCTCCAACTATTATTGTAGAGATGTCTGCTTTTCCCCTCAGTGTTGTCAGTGTTTGCCTCATGTATTTTGGGGCCCTCTGGCTTGATGCACAAATATTTATGATTATTAAGCCTTCCTATTGAGCTGTACCTTTTATTAATACATAGTGCTCTTCTTTGTCTCTTTTAATTGTTTTGCATTTGAAGTCAATTTGTCTGATAGTAGTATAGCTACTTCCATTCTTTTCTTGTTGTTTGCATGGATATCTTTTTCCAGTCTTTCATTTCCAACCTGTTTTTGTCCTTGGATCATAAGTGAATCTCTTGTAAACAGCATATAGATGGGTCCTGTTCCGTAATCCATTCTGCAGTCTAGGTCTTTTGATTTGGTAGTTTTATCCATTGATGTTTAATGTTATTACTATAAAGGCAGTACTTCTATCATTTTGTCTTTTGGATTTTATGTCATATCATATTTTTCTCTTTTTTTACCCTTATTGATAATCCTCATTTCTACACTCTTCTTTAAAACTCTTTTTCTTATCTTTTCCTATTTACCTATAGGGCTCTATTTACTGTCTTTTGTAGAAGAGGTCTCCTATTCACAAACTGTCTCGGTGTCTGTTTGTCTGAAAATATTTAAAGTTCTCCTTCATTTTTGAAGAACAATTTTGCTGTATATAGAATTCTTGATTGGCAGCTTTTCTCTTTAAATATCTTAAATATAGCATAACCCTGCTTTCTTGCCTCCATGGTTTCTTCTGAGAGATCCACACTTAGTCTTACCCAGCTTCCCTTCCATGTGATGGATCACTTTTCTAGATATATCTGCTTTCAGAATTCTCTCTTTGTCTTTGACTTTAACAATCTGATTATTAAGTGTCTTAGAGTAAAGCTATTTGTATCTATTCTCTTTGAGGTATGCTGTGTTTCTTGAACCTATAATTTTATGTCTTTCATAGGAGTTGGGAAATTTTCAGTGACTGTTTCCTTTATTATTCTTTATGTGCCTTTTTCCTTCTCTTCTTCTGGCACATCCATAACAAATATATTCATGTGTGTCCTTCATGTTTTCATTCAGTTCCCTGAGGCCTTGCTCAAATTTTCTCTTTAATTTTCTTATATGTTCTTTTGTGTGTAGTGTACAAAATATCCTGTTCTCTAGTTCACTAATCCTTTCTCTGCCTTTCCAAATCTGCTGTTGTATGTCTCCATTGTATTTTTCATCTCTTCTGTTCTGCCCTTCATTCTTTGATAATTTCTTTCATTTGTTTTTTCCAGCTTTAAGTTCTTCTGTATGGACACCCTCCATCTTCCTTTTATCCTTCACCTCTTTTGCCACATTTTCCTTCAAGACATTAATTTGATTTAGAAGATTTACTTGAACATCTTTAATTAGTTGTCTCAACTCCTGTATCTCAGTTGAGGTGTTAGTTTGTTTCTTTGGTAGGACCATATTATCCTGTTTTCTGGTATGCTGATGTCTAAGCATCTGACTTTCTTGCTTAGCTTATTCTGGAGGTCATTTTCTCTCTTTTGTCTAGGGCTTTCTTGTTGGCTGGCTTTGTTCTCTATTTATTCAGTTCTCTTGCTAGCCAGTTTTCAGATTGGCTCTTCCTCCCAGTCTCCCCCACCAAGTAGTCACCCACAGAGGCCTGCCTTAAGGATGTAGGCACTGGGCATCACCACAAGATCTCTGTTTGTGGATAAGACAAGTCTTCTGTCTCCCACTGTTGTTCTGTTTCTCACTGTCCCACAAGACCTGGATTTGTTTTAGGGCAATGCTTTAACAGCTGAGTGATCTGTATTTCTTAGCTAAAACAGGGGTATGTTCCCATGCAGGAGGTCTAAACCAGCTCCTACTTACCATATATGTTCTGTAGAGTCTTACAAAGCTCTTCAATTACCTTGCACTTTCCATTCAGTGCAGCAGATAGTGCTGTTTGGTAACTTAATCATTATCAGAAGCTGTTTGCCTTTGGAGCCCAGGCTGCATCTGACTGTTTGGGGCTGGAATGTGGGATTCCTTTGCCCTTACTTTGCCTGCCAAAATCTGGCTAATGTGGGGCTGTGCCTCCATTTTATTTGGGGCAGAGGATTCTCCCAGCTGTCCCAATTTTTAGCCATTCCCAAGGTAAGGAACAGGCCACCTTCAACTGTTTCAATCAGGGGTGGGAGACAGCTCTTGGATTCAGGGCTGGAAACAAAGTCTGTCCATATTTTCTCAGATTCTTTATCCTCCACTGACCTATGCCTTGAAATGTCCTTCCCTGTCCCTTGGGGCTCCAATTGGTGGCGGTCTATCTCACTTCTGTGAGAGATATTATATTTTGTATTCCCCATGGGAGAGATCCCAGCTGCTGTTTCTGTGCTCTTCACTCACTGTGTTAGACTGAGGGAAGGGGAGGGGAGAGGACTGACCAGTCTGGGATTAAAGTTTCCTACTTTACACTTTTTCTTTAATTCTGCATCTGTAGGGTCCTTCTCCAGTCTCTATCTCTCTCTGGAGTTCTGAAAAATTCAGAATCGTCGTTTTATTACATTGAATCTCTGGGGAAATATTTTTAGTAGTTTTTATGTGGCATGTTCATGACATTATTCCCTCCTTGTTCTGTTTTGGTCTCTTTCTTTAATATTAGCAGTGTTTTCTCAAAAGTCTGGTGAGGCTTGGTTGCAGCCAATGCTTAATCATGGGGGGACTAAGATGATGATTAGAAACTCTCTCTCTCTCTATATATATATATATATAATGTATGTATAGTATATATATGTATATATAATTTAGTATACTGTATGTATATAACTTTTGCTTTTAGACTTCAATGAAGGATTTCCATTAAGGCCACTCAATTTGAAAATCTCTTATCTCTGTATCTTTGGATGGTCTCTCTTGGACTAATCAGATTCCCCAAAGAAGGCTCTTCTATTCTTCTGACTGAAGAATTTTCTGGGAGTAGAGTAAAGAAAGAAGGCTGAGGTCCTTGATACTTAGTATTTAACTTTTATATATTATCCATTTTCATTATAAATACTGTGAGTGTGAATGTATGTGTGTGTTATTTGTCATACATAGAAAATAAACTTCTAGTCATCAGTTAAGGTGGAGGAAAACTGTGTGGAGCTTGACATAAAACTGCTCTTTGATTTTTAACTAAGACTCCTACTTAGTTTAACTTTCACTCCTGTTTTCAGAGTATATTGTCACTTTGTGGGCCTGTTTAGAATTCCTCTGCATAAATCAGATTGTTTTTATGCTTTCTCCATGTTAGGCTTAAGGTTAAGCTTTATTGAGTCTGTTCAGTCATTTATCACTTATTTTCTGATTTTCCCCCAAGATTTTCTTTTTAATTTTTCCTTTTTTATTCTCTTTGTCCTTGAATGGTTATGCCTTTAACAGTTCCTCAATTGTCATTTTAATGGAGTTTCTAACAGGAACTGAGAATGCCAACTGGGTCCTCTAGCAAGTATATGCCAAGATGGAGTTAGAAAGCCAAAAGATGTATTGGTAGCAATGGCTGCAAAAAATAAGGGAGAAAGGGAGCAGGGATAGGTAGGGAAAACCATAATGTGGGTCTGACATTTGAGAAAGGAGGGAGGTTTTTGTAAGAAGATACTTAGGCTGCAGTGCAGCTCAGATAACCTCAGCCAGTCCAATGGGGATAGTCAACCCAGGATACCTAAAGTAGATTCCTGCCCTGGGAGAAGTGGCCTGGCTCTAGAATCCCCACCATGCTCAGCCATTGGCTGGTCTAAAAATAATGTGACCTCACAATAAACACTACAACACATTACAAAAGGGCTACAGCTGCAGGATCTCAACTACCTCTACTGATTCTTGTAGTGGAGCAGCAATTTCTTTCTTGAAGAGAAATTTGAGCAGTACACCTCCATAGCTGTCACACCCAGATAGGTTTTTATCTTAGATACTTATGAAGACAAAAGATTCAGAAAAGAATGATACTGAGAACTGTATGCACTATGCTTAAGTCTGCATACAATTGAGAATATTATTAAATTAATAGTTCTTATAAATATGCAATTCTTCCTCATTAAGTATACTGGTTTTGCCTGTTTGAAACTATTGTATACTCCAGAAAAGCCATGTTTTAACCTTAGTCCAACCTTGTGGGGACACCTAGTTTCTTTTAATCTTCATTTCATATTGCAGGGTGGAAATTTTTTATTAGATTATCTCCATGAGAATGTGACACACCCAATTGTGGGTATGACCTTTTGAGTAAATAGAGATGTGACTCCACCCATTTAAAGTGGATCTTGATTAGTTTACTAAAATCCTTTAAAAGAGGAAACATTTTGGAGAAACTTTAGATGCAGATTCTTGAAAAACAGTTGTTTCAGAGCTGACTGAGACACAGATATTTAGAGATGCTTGGAGTGTCGGCAAAGAGAGCAAATGCTTAGACATGGGCAGAGCCCAGCAGACATCATCATATGCCTTCTTATGAGATGCTAAGCAAGTCAGAACACAGACATTGAGGAGCTAAATGAAGGCCCACAGGTACTTAGAGAGGCATCAGAAGTGGAAGCAATGAACCAGGAACAAGGACCAGCAGATGCCAGCCACATGCCTTCCCAGTTCAGCCTTCTTTGAGTCAAGTTATCTTTCTCTGGATGCCTCAGTTTGGACATATTTATGTCCTTAGAACTGTGAACTTGTAACTTATTGAATTCACTTTATAAAAATCATTTTATTTCTTGTATATTGCATTCCAGCAACTTTAGCAAACTAATACAGATTTGGTGAATGATTTTTTTTTTTGCACTTGATTAATACTACCTCAAATTGGCTTAGTCAACAAAAGAGAATTTATTGTCTTAGGTAACACAACAGACCAATGTAAGTATAGCTTCAGTCATGACTGAATTTAGACACTTAATCAAAGATCCTGGGGTTTAATCTTTGTCACTTCCCCTTCCTCCTTTTTCTCCCTTTGTCTTTCTCTTAGGCCTATTTATTCCTCTGTTGGTTCTAATTTTAGGTAGCATCTTCTCACAAGGTGTCAAGAGGGCTGTCAACAGCTCTAAGCCAACATCCTCCCAGTTTAACAACCTCATCATGAAGAGGATTCCCAGTAGTTCTGGTAACAGTTCTGAGACTGGCTCTCATGCATTGGTCTGTGTTGATCATTTGCCTATTCCTGAATCAGTCACAGTGACTCTTATTGGCCAATTCTTGGTCACATGCTCACCTGTTGGGGCCTAGAGAGGAGAAGAAGATTAGTCTTTTCTACTGCTTTCTGCTTCTGGAATAAAGGAGAGAGCTTTTGACTGCTCACTCCTTGGTGATAGAATACTGGCTCCCTTAATAGTCAACAGTATGACTAGTCTCCATTGTCACCTCCAAATCTATTGTCCTTCATTCTATTCTCTACTCTGGGCTCTAGGAGGATGACCCTTGACTACTTTGTCAGTTAGAATTCCATACCCTCTTGCTTCTGGTCTCTGGATGCATCTGTGTCTCTTCTACATCCATAGCTTATTCTGGGCAGGCCCTCCCTCTTGGCCACTCTCTCAGGTAACACCACTTCCTCCATTGCCTCTTCAGCTCTTGGGAGTGGTAACAGTTTCCTGTTCTTTCTTGCCTTTGGGTACCTCACCATTCCATGATTGTTCTTTAAACATATTCTCATCTCTGTAAATAGTACTTTAATATAGGTTTCCCCATTGGGAACATTTGGCATAAAAATTTCCTACTGGGAATCTGACTGATGTGGCTAGGAAAAAAAATAGAAATCATGATGTTTCCTATCTATCACCATTATTCACAGTCTTATTCCTGAGCTTCTGAAGCTAATGTGAGTTTATTTTTGTAGTAAACAGCATATTTAGCATGAAGGGATCACACACTCATACTTAGAATCAGATGTGGGACTGGACTTCCAGAATTTCTGATAACTTATGTTTAACCCTTACTGTTTAAAATACATAGAAATTCTGCCTAAAATATCTGTAATGTCTATATATATCTATAATAGACATTTTTCATCTTTCATGGTCTTGGTTATTACTGGGGAAATAAATGGATTTTGTCTGTCTGTTTAGCTTTAAATGAATAAGTTCAGGAGATTCAGCTGTATTTGAAACAGAGGTCAAAATCCCCCTGGGAATTCCTCTCAAATTAAATCACTGATCTCAGCTTATTTTTGATGCTACTTGCTTTTCACTTGGGTCAGAATCTCCTGCATAGAGACATTTTTCAGAGGGCCATCCTGCGACTCAGAGATCTCAATTTCCTAAGAAATAGCGCTGTTGAGTCTGGGGGAGCCTTCTTTCCTCCTGGAAACACAGAAGTCCGGGAAAGTGGCAAAGGTGAAGCCACAGAAAGTTTATATTCTGTTCACATGAAGAAAGATGGGCAGGTCAAAGGATTCAGATACAAGATAGAGATCACTCTTTTGAAAGAAGAGGACTAGTTACTGCACCTGCCAACCTTTTGATAATTGTGATGTTTCCTTTTGTCATGGCTGCTCCTTGATCCCTGGTTTTTGAGGTTGGACCTATTCATCCTTCCACCATTCTTTAGTATGGCCAGACTGCTCCCAGCATCTGAGCTAGGGATTTCATGTAAGAAAAAATTCCTAAGAGTTTTTGGCCCCTGTTTTACATTCAGCTCAATCTCCTGAACTTCCTTATTCCTACTCCCCCTTACCACCTCGGTGTCTGTGCTTACCCTCACACCCTATTCTTTCATTTATGCTGGTTCTTATGTTCCTTCCTTTCCCCATCCTCTCTGTTCAGCCAAACACTACCCCATCCATCCTTGCCCAGATCCACTTCTCCTTCTCCCAGAAAACCTTCCATGGTCACCCCAGCCCCAACTGTACTTTGCTCTCTGTGGTCTATCTTAACACTTTGATTTTTCCTCAGGTGCCAAATTGTATGGGTAAAATTATTTATATTATTTCCTTTTATTTTGTATTCCAGTGTTTCATTTTTTTCACTAAACTACCAACTCCTTTATCTTTTTAAAATTGTATAATATAACATATTTACAAAGCAAAGAAAGAAAAAAGCAATACTTTTCAAAGTTCTCTTTAACAAATAGTTATAGGATGGATCCCAGAGTTTGTTATGGGCTATTTTCCATTATCTCAGATTTTTCTGCTCAATTCCTTCTTTTGTATCCTACCCGGCACTCAGTTCAATGCCAGGTGTGAAGTATGGTGCATGTTTGTTAACGAGATAGTTAACTTACTTATTAGTAAGCCATCTGCTCCAGTTTTCTGTGAAATCTAAATAGTAAAAAGTAGTGTGTCTATTTCCTAGACTGTTCAGTGTGAACTATTTGAAACAGCATGAACTATAGATTGAATGGCAATGTCAAGGGGACACTAATTTATGCATTTCCTCATTCCTGATCACACCTGTTTTATGTTGAAACCTAAATATTTGAGATAATTTTTAGACAGCTGTTATTTATGTGAAATGAAACTGTTATGAGGAACATAAATAAAGCTGCTCAGATGCTTGGAGATAAAAAGACACATCACCGGTAGGTGATGGGGAATAAGCAAAGGGTATATCTGGACTTACAAACCTCAGAGTGGCAGGTGAATGGCCCTGTGTTGGTGCCCAATGTTTTAATGGGTGCTTTGGCCAGGCTCTTTCCACTGACCCCATGAGATGGAGGTCATTCTGAGCATTTTTGACTTGTTCTGAATTTCAGGCAGTGAGCATTGAACCCGACTGGGGAAAAGCTTGGAGGAGCTTTTTTTGTGATGCCATGAATGTATTCGTTACTCACTCCTTTTAATCACAAGTGTTGTAAGCATAAAGAATTATCTGTTCTACTTTGTTTTATAGAAAGATAAGCCTCTGGTGAGTTGCAGTTAATCAAACCTTCAGGAGAAGAATGCATCCTAAAAACTTAATTAAATATGGAATTGGGTGAGAATTTGCTTTCTTATGTTTCTGGTTTAATTCCAGAAAAGAAAAATTGAGAAAGTGCTATTTGACTGAAAGTGAATGGGTTGGAACCAAACATAATTTAACATTGATCATAATGATCCCTTAGACA